>NC_080674.1:192944296-193569296 GCF_030445035.2 Dasypus novemcinctus | reverse complement strand
CCCAGGTGACGAGCTGGCCCACACGCAGTGCTGATGCGTGCAAGGAGTGCCGTGCCATGCAGCACTCCTCCCACATCAACAACCTCTTTCTTCATTGTGGGACATTCATTACATTTGGTGAATATGTTTTGGAGCACTGCTGCACCACATGGATAATGATTTACATTGTAGTTTACACCCTCCCCCAGTTCACCCAGTGGGCTATGGCAGAACATACATTGTCCAGCATCTGCCCCTGCAGTACCACCCAGGACAACTCTAAGTCCTGAAAATGCCCCCACATCATATCTCTTCTTCCCTCTCCCTACCCTCAACAGCTACAGTGGCCACTTTCTCCACATCAATGCTACAATTTCTTCCATTACTAATCACAATAGTTGCATTGTACTGGCTTTTTTTAAAAGATTTATTTTATTTATTTCTCTCCCCTTCCCCTCCCCCCCCCACCCCAGTTGTCTGTTCTCTGTGTCCATTTGCTGTGTGTTATTCTTTGTTCACTTCTGTTGTTGTCAGAGGCACAGGAATCTGTGTCTCTTTTTGTTGCTTCATGTTGTTGTGTCAGCTCTCTGTGTGTATGGCACCATTCCTGGGCAGGCTGAACTTTCTTTTGTGCTGGGCGGTTCTCTTTATGGGGTGCACTCCTTGTGTGTGGGGCTCCCCTACATGGGGCACACCCCTGCATGGCCTGGCACTCCTTGCATGCATCAACACTGTGCGTGGGTCAGCTCCAAACGGGTCAAGGAGGCCCAGGGTTTGAACCATGGACCTTCCATGTGATAGATGGATGCTCTATCCATTGGGCCAAGTCTGCTTCATTAATTACTCTTGTTAATTTTCACGGGAGAAGTCCTAGCTGTTTGCTGTTTTGATTGGTTACTCCTCCAGTCAGTTCTTATGAGGGGCCCAATAGCAAGATCCCATAAGAATATCTGTGGCCTTTCCTTGATCACTGATGAAATCCTGTCCCAAATGGGGAATTCTCGTGAGGTTCTCCCAGCAGCCATCTTGTGGGCCTCTTCCCTCAGGGTGGGATCCCATGGCCACGTGTTTCACAGCTTTGGTTTTCTGACAGGTTCCAAATTCATCTTTTCGTTACCTAAACTAGCCTGCTTCTCTTCGATTCCTGCATGTGAAACCAACACATTTCCTATGAGGTCTGTATGAAACAGAAACACTGCCAGCCTGAACTAAATGGGACAGAAAAGGGAGAGATGGAAGGGAAATGATAGCAATGGCAGTACCATGGAAGTTGTGTCTGGAATAAGGACATTACTGAGCTCAGAGAGTGAACTCACCCATGTGTGCAGAAGGGCTGAGCATGCCCCAGAGCTTGGAGTGGGGGGCCTTGTGCTCCACTGTTG
Source organism: Dasypus novemcinctus (assembly GCF_030445035.2). Taxonomy (NCBI): domain Eukaryota; kingdom Metazoa; phylum Chordata; class Mammalia; order Cingulata; family Dasypodidae; genus Dasypus; species Dasypus novemcinctus. The sequence continues at coordinate 193,567,935 of NC_080674.1, read as the reverse complement.
GAAGAGTGTTGCCTCCCAGTCTTCAGAGAGGGTGGAGCACATTCCCCTGGGAGGGGATGTCTGGTGTCATCCCAGTGTTCTCAGAGGGCAGGGCCTAGAATTCTGGTGCCCCCAGATGCTTGATGAGTGTGGACCTGAGAACATGGCCACTGGGCATTTGGAAATGGTGGGGCTGCTGTTCCCTGAGGCACCAAGGAGAAGAAACCATGGTTCTCCAGGTGATTCTCAGTCTTTGAATCCTAAGGGATAAGACTTGCAGGTTTTCAAAGATGTTTGGGACCCCTGACTCCTATTTCCTTTCCTATTTCTCCCAATGGTAATGGGAATGTGATTTATCTATGACTATCCCTCCTTTGATTAATGGAAGCAGTTAACTTATTTTTTAAGTTTCACAGTTCCACAGTCAGATGGCAATTCTCACCCCAGGACAAACTATATGCCTTAAACTCATTTTGATGTGATTTTGTACTTAAAAATTACTAAAATGATTTAAGGCTTTTGAAATATTGTGGTGGAGTGAATGTGTTTCTCATACAGAAAGAACATGTATTCCTGAGTTCCAGAGGGTGGAGTATGGCAGTTTGAGCTATTGTGAACTTTAGAAAATCATCTCCTTTGGGCTAATCCACTCCTATGCAGCTAAATATATTATACGTGGAATCATTTGATTAAATTTGTTCCATTAAGCGCTATATTAGTCAGCCAAAGGGGTGCTGAAGCAAAATACCACAAATCTGTTGGTTTGTATAAAGGGTATTTATTTATGTGGGGTAGAAGCTTACAGTCTCCAGGTCCTAAAGCATAAATTACTTCTCTCAGCAAAGTCTGTTACCACATATTGGAGCAAGATGGCTGCTGACATCTGCAAGTGTCCAGCACTCCTCTTCCTCTTAAGACTCTGTGGTACCAGCTTCTTTCAATATCATCTGCAGGCTGGAGTAAGTCTTGTTTCTCTTGGGGCTTGTTTATCTCCAGGCTCAGCTTCTCTGTTCCTTACACAAGGTCACCTGTAAACTACCAGGTTCTCTCTCTTCCCAGGGCCATTGCCTTCTCCATGGAGACCTCTCTATTCCTCTGTGTTCTTCTTCTGTGTGTTTACTTCCCAGGAATCCAGCATCAAAAAACTCCAACCCAGGAAGCAGATGAGGCTCAAGTGATAGAGCTTCTGCCACCATATGGGAGGACCGGTTTCAATCCCTGGGGCCTCCTGGTGAGAAAGAAGAGAAAGCTTGCCTGCATGGTGAGCATGAGTGCTTGTGTGGTGAGTGCAAGTGCTCACGAAGTGAGCGAGTACCTGAATAAGGGCCCACGTGGTGAGCCAGTGCCTGTGCACATGAGTCATGCTGCAAGATGATGATTCAACAAAAAGAGAGACAGGGGGAGAGTCAAGGTGAAGTGCTGCAGAAACCACGAATTGAAGTGGTGCAATTGACAGGGAACCTCTCTCCACATCACCAGTCTCCAGGATCGAATCCCAATGAATCTTAGAGGAGAGAAAATGAGAAGAGAAGACAACACAGACAGCAAAAACAGCAGGGCAGGAGGAGGGGAAGGGGGAAAAATAAGTAAATAAAAACAAAAACAAAACTCTCTTTCTTCTGCTGAGGGTTTTTTCTTTGAGCCCCCTCCCATGGAGGGGGTGGGTACTCAATGTTCTACAGATGTGGCCTAATCAAAATTCAATCAAGTAAAAGTGAAACCTCTGAAGTTAATACAATCTAATATGCCTAGAGGAAGAGACCGATTTATAATCAAAATCCAATATCTATTTTAGGAATTTATAAGCAATACTGAACTGCTACCAGGGCCTTTGATTAGATCGTGTGGCTCAGGTTGGGTCTGAATCCTCTTACTTAGTCCTTTATAAGTGTTGGCATAAAAAGCCACAGATACCAAAAAAAGCTGAAGAGATAGAGAGGAACCCAGAAGCTGAAAGCAAAGACTCCAGGAGCCTGAAACCTAAGTAAAATGAACACAGAATCTGAGAGGAAGCTACTCTACACAGAAGCTGAAGCAATGAGGCTGGAAGACAGGGAAGAGGCAGGCAGACACCACTGTGTGCCTGATTGCCCACAGCTGCAGCTCAGGGAGAAAGGATCTCTGGGTGATGCCTTGATCTGGACACTTTCATGGCCTCAGAACTGTCAGCTTTTAACCTAACAAATCTGCATTACAAAACCAACCCATCTAGAATATTGTTCCAAGCAGCTTTTAGCTAACTGAAACAATATTAGAGAACCTATTAGAAAACTCCTGCCTCAAATCAGAAGTCTTATTTTAAAGATACTTCTTCTCAGGAACCTTTCTCAGTACCAAAGTCTACGTTAGCCAATGTTTCCTAGAAAACAAAACAGACAGGATAAATGTATGTAAATATTCAGAGATTTTTAAAAATAGGAATTGGTTCATGTAGCTGTGAGTACTGGCAAGTGCAAATTCCATATGACAGGCAGCATGTTGGAAACCCCAATGAAGCTGATGAATCTCCAGGAGAAGCTGTCTGTCTCTAGCAGAGATGGAAATTTTTCTTTCTGACTGCTGAATTGATGGAATAAAATTTCCCTCCAAGCTGAAGGCAAGTTTTTATGTTGACTATAGATAAAACAGCCATAGAGGAAATCAACTGAGTAATGATTTCAAGCTATGAAATATCTTCATAAAATAATCAGACCAGTGCTTGTTTGATCAAACAACTGGACACCATTATTGTTCTGGCTAGCAAGGTGGTCGAAAGCAATATGTGAGAAATGGGTCGACTTTTACAAGGGGGATTTATTAGCTTAAATGTTTTCAGTTCTGAGGCCATGGAAATGTTACATTGAGGCACTATAAGGTCACATGTTCTCCCCAAAGACTGGCTGCGTGCCATCCTGGGCTCCTCTGTACATGCCAAGACGCTCTTCCAGATTTCATTGCTCGCAGCTTCTAGTTTCCTTGGCTTTCTCTCTATGTCTCTGTCAATATTTATCCTGTCTATTAAGGACTCCAGTAAGAAGATGGACATCTGGATCAGGACTCAACTGAATTACCCTAACCAAAATGTCTTATTCACCGTAGGTTTACACACACAGGAATATGTCAGCTTTAAGAACAAGATTTTTCTGGAGTCAGTACAGCTTCAAACCATCACAATTACCCATTCCGGTTGATAGGAAATTAACCATCATATTGATTCCTCAACTTAGTACCAATTGCTTCCCTATTCTGGAAGCTGAGGAGAATAGTTGAGAGCTTAGCTTTGCCTATACCCCTTCCTTCTCGCAGCTTCTCAGCTGATGGATAGTAAAATCCAGGCTTGTAGCCTTTTCCATGCTGTTCTGTAACTTTGTTTGTTTTCAGTGCTTTGTGTATAACTTGGCTTTAAATGTGGAAAACCAATAAAAGACATTTGTAATATTAAGAGTATGTGAATAGAAGTAATGATAAGGCCCTTAAAAACGGAAATGCGATTTTATGTTACCAAAAATAGCCAATCAAAAAATGATGGAAAAACAGATTTCCTTTCTTTGTAGCACCGTGGACAATGGTGACAGGTAAAAGAACTTCCAGGGAAGTAGGATTGTGGGCAGCATATCCCTGGTCTCTAGATGTGTCCTTTCCAGATACCATTTTCTCCTGAGTGACAATCTCTGACCAGGAGTCTGCTCTGGGCATCCAGCCAGCAGTCCCACCCCTGGGTGGAGGCAGACAGCCACCAGACCCTCCACGTGCCCAGAAGGGCCTGGAGGCAGGCCCTCGCCCTTGCTTATGCTAGGGATGGGGGAGAAAGGGGCCCACTCCCTCCAGCTCTGCACTGCTGTGGCTCTGGCAGGCCAGCCTGCTGCTCCAGGTCCCCCTGTTCATCCACACCCTGAAGTTCCCCCAACTCCTTCCATGGGCTCCACAGCCCTGTCAATGTGGCCAGATGCCCCCAAGCATGATCTCCACCAAGTTCACACCCTCACTAGAGTCTCAACACCTGGGGCCTGCCCAGCCCTTGGCAACTTCAGCCTGGGCTCACCTACAAAGTGGGGAACAGACCTGGCCAGGAGGGGCACCCTGACAATAGGAAATGGTCAGATTCCACTCCGGGCAGCACGAGGGTCAGCCTGTTCCAGGGCTACCTCCCACCCCTGTTGCTCCAGCTGGAATGGGGAGAGGTGACGGAGGGAGGGGGCCTCCCTGCCCTCCTCCTGGCATCACTGGCCTCCTGCAGGTTCGCAGATCCATGCCCACCAGTGTTCTGACAATCAGTGCACGCTGAGGCTCCTGCAACTCCAGGCTCTAAACTTGGACCAGTCCAGGTTCAGGCAGATGAGCCTAGCTGGATTTGGGGTGTTCCAAGGCCCCCTGTGGGAGCTGACAGACCAGGGACTTTGGGGGAAGATGCAGAGCTGTTGGCTCCTCCCACATGCCCAGCAAGTCAAGGCCATTGCAAGTACTTTCCTCTGTCCACCACAGGCCCCATGTGCACCAAGCTGTGGGCTGGAGTCTGACCACCCTGTGCACTGTCGGTTACATCCTGGGTTTAAGAGAGCTCAATACCCTGTGTGCCCCCAAGTGCGACCCTACCCACCACCACCCAGGCTGGGGGAGGAATGAACCCTGTCCTGGCTGAGCACCTCCTTACCCAGACTGAATTTTTTTTTTCAGGTTTTTAAAAAAATTTATTGTAATGGGGCTCATGCAAAGGGAGGGAGGTGGAGCATGGGGAACATGCAGGGGACACAGGGACACAATGACATGGTCTGGGCCACAGCTTCTCTTGTGAGGAAGGGGGATGAGAAGAAAAGGCCAGGGCTAGGGCTGGGGTGGAAGAGGGACGGGGGAGACACTGCAGCTGCATTCCCCCACCCCAGGAAGCACCTTGAGTCCCTGGATCCCCCCACTTATCCTGGGCCCCTAAGATTCCATCTCTTATTCTGCCTCCAGCCCTAGTGGCTCCTTCCTTTGCTCCCACAGACCTTTCCCCTGACAGATTCCTAAGCAATGGTGATGCTTAGGGCCTGACCCCAAACAACAGTGCCTTATGAGGGGACAAACTTTGCCTTCATTGCTTCCGCCCCTTTTTCCATCTTGCCTTTTCCCCTGCCTGGGACAGAGTCTTTGATTCCCCTCCTTCCTCTCTTCCCTCCCCCTGGAAAAAAAAAAAAAAAGCAACAACTCCCCAGGGAGGGGCAGCCGCCAGTAGGGGGGGAGGGGCCTGGAAGGAGGAGAGCAAGAAAGACCATTGAGGGAAAAGGCTCTCAAATTCCTGGGAGGGCAGGGCAGGGGGGGTTCCAGAGGAAAGGGGGGAAGGGCAGTGGCCAGTCCTGTCCACTGCCACCCCTGCCCACTGTCCAGGGGCTTCAACACAACCAGGGGACAGGTGTGTGTATGGGGGGTCAGGTCTGACAAGGAGAAGAGAGGAACAGGGGAAACAAATCATCAAAACCGAGTGAATTCCCCTAGGAAACATGTCTTCTTCCTTTCCTTCTGGAGGCTCCTTGGTTGGTGGGAGAAGTAGCGAGGAGTTGGAGGCAAGAATGGGGAAGAGGAGAGGGTACCAAGGGACTTTCCCCCACTCTCCCTTCTTACCCCCACCAACTTGGAGCTCATCAGGGCTGAGAGGGAAGTGGCTGAGAGCTCACAGGCACCCCCCCTGCCCCGAGAGCTGTGGGAGGGGCTGCCACTGCTGCCACTGCTGCAGCCGCTGCTGCAGCCCCTGCCATCGGACAGACCTCACCAATACCTGGCGAGTGCGAGGGCAGGAGTCCCCTCAACAGGGGTCTGTGACTGGGGGTGGGGGAGCGCCTCCCGGGACAGGGGGGCGTCTCCCCCCACCCCCCACCCCCAGATGGGTCTGCATGTGGCCGGCCAGCTAGGCAGGGGTCTTGCAGTGCACACTGCACAACTTGCACAGGATGAGGTCAGCCCGCGGGGCCTGGAGCCCGTGGCCCTCCATCGCGGGGGTGCGCAGGTGAAGCCTTTGCAGCAGAGCTCACAGACGCGGTGCGGGCCCTGGCTGTGCGCCTTCACGTGGTCCGAAGCTACGCCGAGCTCACCTTCTTGCCACATACGTGACACGGCACCTTCTCCTCATGGCGCCCTGTGTGCGCCCCCAGCCGGTCCTTCTTAGCAAAAGCTGCCTCACTTTTCTCACTTTTGAAGGGCTGTCCTGTTGAGTGCACTTGTCTGACGTGACTGTAGAGGGGATCCGGCCGGGAGAAGCTCTTGCCACAGCGGGAGCAGGTGTAGGGTTTGTGCCCCGCGCCGTCACGTAAGCGCACGTGGAAGCTCCTGCGGTCCTTGCGCTTGAAGCGCCGCAGGCACACGGGGCTCTGGCGGGGCTTCTCGTCCGAGCGCGACAGCTTGTACCGCCTCAGGTGGTAGACGTCGCCTACGGCCTTGCCGCACATCTCGCAGGCGTGGTCCCTCCGCATGCGCTTCCCGAGGCGGCGGTGGTCACCTCGCCAACTGCGGCCGGGACGGCCGCTCCGCCTCCAGCGCCCGCTTCTCCCGTCGCCCGCCGGCCGCGCTCGGCTGGGGCACGCTCAGGAGGCTCATGGGCACCACGGTGGGCATTTCATAGCACCCGAGGGGACCGGGCCGGCCTTGGCTCCCGTGTGGCTGGGGCACGCTCAGGAGGCTCATGGGCACCACGGTGGGCATTTCATAGCACCCGAGGGGACCGGGCCGGCCTTGGCTCCCGTGTGGCTGGGGCACGCTCAGGAGGCTCATGGGCACCACGGTGGGCATTTCATAGCACCCGAGGGGACCGGGCCGGCCTTGGCTCCCGTGTGGCTGGCTTCGTGCCTCCCGAGGTTATTTATAGCCGTTCTTTTTGTTGTTGGTGGTGTTTGATTTTATTTTTTTCTCTTTTTGATGTTACATTGAAAAAATGTGAGGTCCTCATACACCCCCCAGGACACCTATAGCCGTCCTTGAACTCCTTGGCACACAGGGCGCAGACGTAGGGCCCCTTGTTCTTTGTCTTCTTCTCCAAGGCAGACGCCACGGGGCCACGGCGACCGTCGAGGTCGGGGCTACGACGGCAGTGGCGGCGGCGGCGGCTGTGGCGGCGGCGGCGGAGGGGGTGCCGGGGGCTGCTGCAGGGCCGCTGTGTCCACCGGACGGCCCGGCGGACTCCTGGGCGGCGGCGAGCACCCGGAGCAAGTCCACCCGGAGGGGCTCGGCCGCCGGGGCCTGGGGCGGGGGCGCCGGTGCGGCCTGGAAGGGACTCAGGGCGCAGCCCTGGGAGGCAAAGGAGCGGGACTGCGCTCGGCGCCGACCTGCAGGGGGTGCTGGGCGTGACCCTGAGGTGGCAGGAAGGAGTTCATGAGGCCGCCCACCCCCGCGGGAGTCCAGGCCCAGCACGGGGCAGGGGGGCAGCAGCGCGCAGGGGAACACGGGGAACTTGGCCTCGGCCGCGGCGGGGCCCGCGGGGTCTGGGCTCGGGCGCCGCCCGGGCCGGCCAGGCTGTGCCGCGCCGAGCTCACGGTCCGCGGGCCGCCCTGCCTCCTGCGCACCGCTGCGGGAGGGAGGGAAGGAGGGCGCACGGCGGGCCGAGCAGTGGCGACGGCGGCAGCGACGCCCCCTGCGTGGAGGCGGAGGCCTCGCGGGACCCGGGGCCGGGGTTGGGGACTCGGGCTGCGGGGCGGCGGCGGTGGGAGCCTGGCGGGGCGGGGTGGGGGGAGCGACGGAGCAGCCCTGTTCCCCGCTGCGCGCCGGGCCGGCGCCTCAGGGAGGGCGGGGGAGCTTCTTTTTTTTTTTTTTTTTGACTGACATTTAATAACCGCTGGAATGAAAATGTGACGACAGCAGGGACGTTCATTTTGTGGTACACTGCCATATACGCAGAACTTAAAACAGTTCCCAGCACATAGTTGATGTTAATTAAATATTCCTTGAATGAGTGAACAAGCTCAATTTTCATCCCCTCACTTCACAAATAAGAAACGGATGCCCAGAGAAAGGCCAGGCTCAAGGCACAGGGGTGGGTACAAGCCAGAGAACACGGAAACAGCTGACATCTGAAGCATGGGCTCAGCCCTCTTGCATAGAAACTTTAAATATGACAGCTCCTAAATCTTGGGGGACCACTGCCTGCTTCTGCCCATAGGAGGCTGTTGACTTCTCAGGATCCCAAAATGCCTTCCTGAGTACTGCCCCCCCCCCAAAAAAAAACACACTGACTAAGCGGGTGGGACAATGGAGGGGGAGGTAGAGTAGGACCTGGCACCAGGGAGGTGGCAAGGAGACAGAAGAAAGGCGATGGAGTCAGCTCTGCCATGTGGCAGGGATAACTTTCTCCTGTCAACATATCCATAGCCCAAAGCTGGGGGAGGGGGAGAGGCCAGACCGATGGGCATTGCTATATCACAGGTTCCCAGGATTCTCCCAGGGGAGGGCCATCCCACAGAGGTGAGGACCTGCCTCCACCCATCTGAGCATGTGAAATTAAGGTGAACTCTCAGTGTGGGGGGAGGCTACTGGAGAGAAGGCCTCAGTTTCCCCCTCTATATATTGACGGTGCTTAGAGTAACTGACACTAAACTTTCCACAGAAGAGAAGAATTCTTTAGCCTTGGTTCTCCAGTGGTACTCTGCAGTGCTGAAAATATATTCAAAAGCCAAGGGATCCTTCTGAACAAAGACTTGGATTAGAGAACTGAGGACTTGTGGTGGGGTAGAGCATGGAAGAGCACAGAACCATCTATGGGGTGTAAGGACAAGTCAGACCTTGTGGGAGCCTTGGTGACACTAAATGGAATGGGAAATCTTTGGAGGGTTTTAAACCTGAAGGGGACAGACTCTGCTTTTCACTGGATTTCAAGCCCCTCCTCATGTGGACTGGGAAATTAAGCCTAGATGGTCGTGATTTCCTCAAGATCACACTGCCAGAACTCAGCCTTATTTCAAGTTCTCTGTGCTTGGGAAAGTGTGTACAGATGGGAAAAGCCATGGGATAGGAGGGTAGGCTGTCAGCAGCCCAAGGGGACAGTGGGGAGTTGTGATCCAGGGAGGGGTCACAGGATGTGGATGCAGGAAGTTACATCACTTCCTTGGAGATAGAACACAACAGAAGTTTGAACCCTGGTAACCAGGCACCCACATTCTAGAGGCTATCCCTAACAGCTCACTCAGGCAAAGACACTCAAGGGAAGATGTTCTCTTGTTGCTTTCTACCTCCTTCCCATGGCATTGGCCACAGGAAACCCCACAGCAAGAGCTTTATCTGATGCTGCAGGCATTGGCTCTACCCACATCCTGGAAGATCCTGGCAATTATCAGGAGGAAACCAAAGGTGATGCAGGGGATCAAGGGAAGGGGGATGCAGGCCAGGCTGACACTGTGCTCCTTCCTCAGCACCTCCCACTCCCAGTATGGGTATATAGAGGGGAGGGCATCACTGTGGACTAGAGTCGGGCAGAGAGAGGTGATTGGGGGTGAATGCCTGGTGGGCTTGTCATGTTCACATCCAGTTCATGGCTGGCAGCTCCAGAAGGGGAGGCCTGGTGTTGGTGCCATCTACCCAGACATTGATCCTGAGTGTGGAGCTGTCATTTCCCTCCTGGGAGATGTATGCCAATAGGGTCTTTGCCTCATCAGGGAGTAGAACTTCCTGTGGGGGTGTCCTTCTGGGTGACTACCAGGGTGGGCCCTGATGCCTCTGGCCCTGCTGATGACCCTGTCTTTTTAGCACTCCAGTTATGAGTCCAGCTTAGAGTAGGATGATGGTATCATCATCAACACCACCTCCCTGACCATGTCGCCTGCACACATGGCCACCAACAGAAGCCAGAACAGCTCTGAGGTGAGATGGGAGCTGAGGGTTCTCCATACACAGGTCAGAGAAAGCCAGGGGACTCTGGGACTGTCCCTACCCTGGCAGAATGTCTAGGCTCCCTGCCAGGAATTCCCCTTGTTGGAACTCAGTCCCACTCCCTGAGGAATCTGGAACTCCTCCCCAGCCCCAACACCCAGCCCTAGTTGTGACCAGGTGCAATGTGTGTTTAAATATCAGAAATGAGACTTTTATAAGGATTCATCCTCATGTTAAAGCATGACAGTCTTTGTTTTTTATCCTGTCTTGGTGGTTTGATGTACCTGCCCCAAGGTTCTCCCCATCTCCAGGTGTCCCATCTGCATTCAGCTAGACTGAGTGACAACTCAACACCTCCACCCTTATGCATCCTCATGTTTCCTAGGTTGTTTTTATCCAAAACAGGTGAGAAGATTATACCGTACTTCATATTTCTCTGCAACTTTCAAACTCACTCACCTGGCCAGGTCAGGTGACAGGGTTACAACATATTTCAAAGGGGAAGGCAAGAACGTCAAATGTACAGTCTCACTGCTGTTGGAACTAGATGGCACTCCATCCTCTAGCCATTTCACCAGGGCTGCAGGGAAAGTCCTGTGATGGAGAACAGTCTAATGTTTCCAGTTCTCCCAGTATTGGCTCCCAGGAATGGGATGACTTGTTCAAATCTTAGATATATTTAATGTTTGAATGACTGGGGCCAGACTCCATGTAAAAATTCAGGCATCCAAAATCAGGTAATGAAGGCTGGTGCTTCTCTGCAATCCAGTGACCTTGGTTGTAAACAGTCTGAAAATGTGTCCATCTGGTGTCAGAAAGGCAAAATCATATTTGCAATTGCACCATTAGAAGATGATTTACACTTGAATATTTTCAAGACCATTTGGAATTTCTCTTCTCTGTGGCATCAGCTCATTTCCTTGGGCAATCCAGGGTATTTCTCCCTCTTGGAATCTCCAGGAATTTATCCCTTACAGAATCTGGTATCACCTTAGCCTCAGGTCCTCAAACTCCTTTTAATTTGAGAGAGGAGTGAAGGTTTTTGAGGTCTTTGAAGTCAAATGCATGAACACAGGATGAGCCACATTATGCCCTGTCACCAAGTTAGAGGGACCCCTGGCCCAACTTCTTCCACAGTCACTGAGTACAGGGACTTCCAGGTTTGAGATCCATTTGTAACCATCCTTTTGGACATGTTGCAGCTGCTGACTGCATGGCCTATTTTGTCTCAACACTCCACCTGCCAGTATGAAAATGACCCTGCTAGGATGTGAAAGAGAGCTGGCTGGTGAAGACAAATTTCATGTCCAGCAGGAGGAAGAAGCCAGCTCAGCACCTGGTGCCTGCTCACCTGGACAGGGAGTACCTGGACACATGCAAATCCTGGGGAACATTCAAGCTTTCCTCCACACCCAAAAGACAGGGATACAAAGGGTCACAAGGTGAGCACACCAACCCTTCCATGGCCTCTACTCTGCCAGTATTACCCATGGAACTTTGTAGGGCAGTTCATTTCTTTGACCCTCAGGTCGATCCTTAGAAGAGTAGAGAGCTAGAGGACACACAGCAAAAGGTTATTGAGTGGACTGAATGTAATGAGACATGGGAAGTGCTGAACAAGACCAGGCCCTACATGATCAGCTGTCATAGGGGCTGGGGAAGGACAGAATTATTTCCCACTCATCTATAGAAAAGCCACTAATTCACCCCTCAGTTAGCCAAGGACAAGGCAAAGACCAATTTTCCTATTATAAAGGAAAGACCTCCATTCTGGAGGTCTGTAAACAAGATCTAGGCAAAAGGCATTGAGGGGGCTGGAGAAGTGGAAGAGGTGAAATCTGATATCTGGGAGTGGGATAATTGGAATCAATCAACAAAGAGTGGGTGACTATGTGTCATTGCAAAATTTAGTAGATGAAACAATGAAAGAGGAAAAATCCCTGCCTCTTGGACTTCCATTCCACAGGGGAGTCAGATAAAAACAATAGAACTCACCAGCATAGTGAAAACACAGTATGTTAGATGTGATGCACTATGGCTCTCTCTAAGTATAGGGAAATCCACCAGGACGATTGGGAGCAAGGAAGACTCCTGGACATGAGAAAAATGTGAGTGGGCACTATGTCAAGAACAAAGGTACCAAATGACAGAGCTGAGTAAGAAATCTGTGATGGGGCATTGGTTGGAATGTTCTTGTCAGATCCCTGTGTTCCACAAATTTTGTGCTTCCCATGTAAGATTCATTTCTCACCAACTCCTCATTACTGCAACTGGAATCCATGGTCACGGGATAGTAGAAGCGTCAAGTGAATTGATACTCTGTCTCAATGAATGACCAAATAAGGATGAGGAGCAGTAGACAAGTTGGGGTCAGGCAGTTCCCACACCAACAAATAAAACCCAAAACAGTGTGAAGGGGATGAGACAATCACAGGCCCTCAGAGAATATAGTAGTTCTTGGTATCTTGGCCTCAGGCTGAAGAAGAGTTAAGATCTACAAGATGGGGTAGGAGGTCGCCATTTTCCAGGTATTTAAGAGCACATAATTTTCCAAAAGAGTGCAATGATCAGTGTAGTCACTAACCTTCAGTGCCTTTCTTGCAGCCCAGATTCCTTACAGAGGGGACAAGGAAGACAGCCAGATGTGTATCAAGGGCCTGATATAGATAGGATTTGATCAAATGTTGGACTGGAGCCTTCTATGGGGGACAACAGTCCTCAGTCCTAAGCTAGGGGACAGTCAGCCACTGCCAGGTCAGACAGAGTTTGGGGAGTGGGTTCAGGATTAGGGATGGGCAGAGGCATGCACAGTAGCCCTTTGTATACACACACTGATTTCCTTCAGAGGGAAAGTGAGTTGAAAGGGAAAGCCTCTCTGATCTGGTATCTACACTCCTCTCATGGTGTCATCTGCTCTATTCTCAGAAATTAGGTGGACCACCCCAGTGGGGACTTGATCCTGTCCCAGGGCTGTCTTATTCTCAAGGACCTGGTGGCATCCATAGCTATGAATATTATGGGCTTTTCATTTAAATGGAGAACCACTCCTGCCATTGCCCAGCATGAGTTTCATCAATCAAAGAGTACAACCCAGAATGTGAGGATGTCTGGGAGTGGGTGCCTGTGAGCCTGGGCAGACCACATGGGTTGGAGAATCAAGGCAGGATCTCCAGGACTGGTGTTGTCCAGGAGTAAGAGGAAACTCAGAAGGGGGATCACTTGGGCCACTAGTCAGGAAAGTTCCCTGGTTTGGGTGTGGTGGGTTTGTTTTCTCTCATCTGAAAGGCCTGGGAATATTTTCTGCCTTTCCTAAGGCACCTGGAAAGGCTTTCATTGTGGGGCTGCCTCCTCTTCAAGCTCCAGGGTCAACTCCTTGGCCAGCTTCATTGCCAGCACTATGTCATGCTCTAAACACAGCAATAGGCATAGCAATACCTATAGAGCTGGAACGACCTCTGGCTTTTGCACCATCTTTGGTGTAAGAGCCTAATTCATGGGTATTTCTAGGGTTCATCCTGCATCTCACCACAGCTCTAACATTTGTGGATCATGAGCCTTCTGGGGACAAAGAGGGAACCTACTGGGAGCAGAGTATGCTCAGTGCTGCCAGGTAAGGGGAGCCAGAACAGCACCTGCTGCCCACACACCTGGGCAGAGATTTCCTTGTCTCCTGTACATTTGCAAACAAGGACCCAAACTTCAACTCCATTCAAATGGTCCTGATCCATCTCTTCACCAGACGAGCACCCTGCCCCATCCACATCCCTGAATCAGTCCACATTTTGTAAGGTTGAATCTGTCAATTACCTTCTCTGAACTCTTGTGTCCCCTCAAGCAGTAGGAGAAGACATACATCACAGGTTCATTCCCAGGACCAAAGCAGATAAGCTGAGGCAAGTGTTGACCCAGACCTGATGGGCTGATAGAGGTGCAGGGGCTGATCAGATTCTTTTCCTCTCCCTGGTTAGATGCATGTGTCATATCCTTGACTAACTCTCTTATCAGGGACAGACTTATTTCCCAGTTGGAAGGAATGTTGCAGAATCCATCCTAGTTCTCATCTCAGTTCTTCAAAAGATAATTTTCTCTGGGCTTTCATAGAATTGCACCAGACCCACTGTGACACGTGGAAAGATCATCATGGAGCTCAATCCACAAATACATATTAGCTGCCTACATGTGTAAAAATATTGCAAAATTCATCTTAATTGGAGGAATGAAGCAGAAAAAATCTCTGCCTCTTGAACTTCCACTACACAAGGGAGTCAGACACCTACACTTGATCTCACAAGCATGGGGGTCATCAGTAAGTTGCTTTGATGCATTCATGGCTTTCCCTAGGTACGGGGAAGTCCTCCTTGTGTGTCAAGGAGGTGAAAGAATTCTGAATCAAATAAAACTGTGAGTAGCTCAGGGTAAGAACTAAGGGCTCCAAGCTCTACAGTTGCATTGGAAATCTGCAGTGAAGGTAGTGGCTGAGAAATGCAAGTCAGATCCCTGTGTCACCCAAATCTGATGTTTCCCATCTTGGTTTGATTTTTCCCCACTGGCAATATACTGCAATTGGGATCCATGCTCCCAGGCAAGCACATATTTTGTTCAAACTGATACTTACTCTACCTGGATACTCAATTAAGGGTACTGTGCTAAAGGCAACTGGTGTCATACCCTGCCCATCCCACCATAAAAACAATATGAAAGGCATGATATACTCAACAGGCACTCCAAGAATATGGCAATCTTGGTTTCTTGTCCTCAGCCTGAGGAACAGTTAGAAGCTGGAAGATGCGGCAGGAGGTCCCCATTTGCGAGATGTTTCAGAGCATACCTCATTTTCAAAAACAGCGCAATAAGCATGGCAGTCACTGCCTTTCAATTCCTTTGTGCAGTCTAGATTCCTTAAAGAGGGGTCAGGGAAGACTCACAGATGTGTATCAAGGGCCCTGATATCGGTAAGACTTGTTCAAACATTTGACAGGAGCCTTCTATGATTGACAGTAGTCCTCAGTCCTCAGCTAGAGGACAGTCAACCACTGCCAGGTCAGAGAATGTTTGGTTTAGGGACTGGGGATGCACAGGGGCATGCACTGGAGTCCTCTGCAAACACACACATAGATACCTTCAGAAGGGAAAAAGGATTGAAATGGAAGGCCTTGCTTATCTGCTGTCTACTCTCCTCTCACAGTGCCATGGGCTCTATGCTTAGAACCTGCGGGGACCATCACAGTGGTGACTTTTTCCAGAGCCATGAATATTTTATTGTCAAGGAACTGATGTCATTGATGCATATGAAAATTATGGGATTGTCATTTCAATGGAGGTCCCATCCTATTCTTGCCTATCTTGAGTTTCAGCAGTCAAAGACATCCATGCCAGAAGGTGAGGAACTCTGGGAGTGGATGCCTGTGAGACTGAGCAGAGGGCATAGGTGGAGAATCCATGCAGGATCTCCAGGGCTGGGGTTGTCCAAGAGTAAGAGGAACCACAGAAGGGACAATGGGTGGCCCAATACCCAGGAAAGTTCCCTCGTTTGAGCGTGGTGGGTTTGGGTTTTTGCATCTAAAAGGCTTGGGGATATTTCCTGCCTTTGAAATGGCACCTGGAAACTATCAAGCTGATGAACCCTCTTCCTCTTCCAGCTCTAGTGCCACCTCCATCACCTGCCTCTATCTTAGCAATTTCTCCTGCTCCATCAGCAGCACATGAAGACCTGGAGTCCCTTCCAATTATTGAATCTGGGTGAGCTTTGGAATTGGAAAAAAGTTCTTGTTGCATTATTGGGAGTCTAGGCCTGAGTGTGCATTCAATATTCACTCCCAAGATGGTGGCACAAATACCACCAGGGCCAGGTATGGAGCTGGATATAATACCACTCCTGGTTCCAACTTGGCTGCTCCCTGGAGAATTCTCTGAGGAGCTGGAGACAGCCCAAGCTGAAGGTAAAGCCTTAGACCTAACTCTTCATTTTGGCCAGGTCCAAGAGCAGGAGCCTTCCTTACCCCTCCTGAGAAGGCAATTGTTTTCTCTGTGTAACTTTTCTTCATCTTCTATATTTTTCATGGTTATTTATTTTTTAATATATATTTTAAATCTATTTGTTTACTATTATCCTGTTGTCGTGTGCATATCAGTGTCTTAGGTATACTTATCATTGAGCAACCATCATCATTGTCTGGTCCAGAACCTGTCTTTACCCCAACTGGAACCTCAACCTACTGGATATTCACTCTCCATTCTCACCTCATTAGCATGCTGAGAACCGCTAATCTGCTTCTTTCTCTTTGTGTTCCCATGCCCTGGACCCTGCTTTCAGCATGTGGAGATTCTTAGGTCATGGCCCAGATTCAAGCTCAGCCAGGGAGCCTTTATAAATTTTTGAAAGTTAGTGGCAGTGCAGCTCAGGGAGGTTAAGAGATCAGGGAACAGATATTGGAACCCAAACCAGGGCTCACAGCAGAGGTATTGTCTTATTCGCCTCTTTCTTGCTGGGACCTTCCTGTCTTCTGCTCCCTGCCAAGTGCACAATTCCACAAACACCTTTTCCAGTTCTGCCTGTGTGTGTTGAGGAAGAGATTAGAGTCTTGTTGACAATATGTCCATAATCAAGCTAGTGGCATAAGTCATCACTGTAACATCCTGAAAATTGTCCACATGATCTCCCCATACCAAGTAGGGCAGGTGGGCATCAAGGAGCATGTGAGAACAGGTAGATGGAGGTCTTTGAGGATGTCTGGGCTGAATGCCCAATTTGGCCAGGACTCCCAAAGAAACTGGGATTTTTATGTCTGGGCAAGGAAAAGCCATTGGCTGAATTTAGAGCACAGGCTGGCTGTGGGGAGGGCTAAGTAGAGCTGTAGTGGGCAAGAGGGGGTTGGTCGAGAGAGAGTCTGGTGAGCAACAGGGTAGAGTAAGCACTTGAGCCCATCAAATCAGGCCCTTTGCCTGGAATATGCATTATTCCAGGCTAATAGGGAAGGAGGGTTCAGCTCCAGGAACAAAAGAAAGGACCAGATCAAGGACAAAGGACATAGGCCAGAGAAGGTCCCATGGTCATATCAAAAGAGAACTAAGCTTCCTGAAGGCCCATGGAGAAGGGCTCCCAAGACAGAGGATGGGGGCCAGAGGACAGTAAAAGTGTACCTTGGGGGTTCCCAGAGAGGACTTAGTGTATTTATGTGCTGCTCTAGACCTCAAAGTACATTCAAATATCACAATGTTTGCTGACTGGTGGAAGCCTCAGGGAGGGATGGCCTGCTACACTTTCCTCAACATTGACCTCTCATCAGAAAGTGATAATAGCTGAGGAATATGGGGTAGGGGATAGTGGTCCTAATAGAATATGCACAATTGATATTTAACCTGTACTGCCATTTTATGGGACCTTAAAGCTCAGCATGCCGAGGATGCCCCAGGGCTATTCAGAGATGTTCCTGGTCCCTAGAGTGAGTGAATAAATGAGCAGACTGGGCAACAGCCAGAAGCCCCAAAATCTACCTTTGCTTCCTCAGCAATGGTTTTGATTATGGAGGACTTCAACTGAGTAGCGCTTTAAATAAAATTTTAACTTACAATAGTAACTCTGAGAAGTGCGCTTTCTCAAACTTTCCAAAGCAACTTGTTAATAATTCACTTCTATCTGTTCAGGTAGCAAGCAATCATCTCTACTGCCTCTCTATTATCCCACATCATCTGTCAAAAAAAGAGGAATTTAATGGTCTTGAGCTGCCATCTGACCAACGGTCACATGTGTTTTGCTCCCCAAGGTTAGAGCCTCTTTCTGGGATGAGCTGTGCCATCAATGCAGGATGTGCCCCCAGGGCCTCCTGAGCAGCTTCCACACAGTTGAAAGACCAGCCTTCCCCAGGGCAGGGCTATGAGGGTTGGTCGTTTCTCCATAAAAAGGTGGTCCGTGATGGATCCAGGCAGTGTCCCTGAGTTCAGGAGATGGAGCTGGGAGCCCAAGGACAAGGAGATGACTAGAGTTTACAGGGCAACTTGCTCTAGGGAGGGATCTGGAGGCAGTGCAGAGAGCTACCCAGGGTTAGTTGAGAAAGTCAGAAAGAGAGAGCAAGTTGCAGAACTGTGCAGAGGTTGCCCAGTGGGCTTCAGCTGAGCATAGTGCATGAACAGATCTATGCAAGCCTGTCCAGACAAAGGACAAAGTCAACAGAAAAGAACAGGCAGAACAATGCTCAGAGCTCATAAAGGATAGGGAATAGTTCATGTTCTCACCAGTCAGAGTGGGAAAATATAAATTCAGGTGGCCTCAGGTAGAGCACTCAGAGACTTGCCTAACTTGAAGATTCATTGGTGTAAAATAAATATTATAAAACCTATTGATAATTCTATAGTGCTTTAAAACAGGTAGAACTAATAAATTCAGCAAAATGTCAGATTACAATATTATCATGCAAAAATCAGTGGTCTTTCAAAATACCAAAAATGAACTACCTGAAATTAAAACTAAGAAACATCCATTATATTAGCATCTGAAAAAAAAATATTTAGGAATAAATTTTAAAAAGAAAGTGAAAGACATGTATTCTGATGAATACAAAACACTGATATAAGAAATTTAAAATGACTAAACTAAATGGAAAAAAACCCCTGTATTCATGGATAGAAAGATCAAATATTGTTAAGACATCAATAATACTCCAAAAGAAGTATACATGATGTAAAACCTATTGAAATTAGCAGCATTTTTTTCAGTAACAGGAAAACTTATTCTCAAAATATATGGAAATCAAATATCCTGGAACAGTCAAAACAATTTTGCACTAGAAAAAAAGGAAATGACACTTCTTCATTTCAAAATTTTCTACAAGCCAAACTATCAAAAGAATGTAGTTATGGCCAAGTGATACACTTATAAACTAAGGGAAAAGAACTGAGCATCCAGGAATTAACACACACATTCAGGGTTGCTGACTGTGGACAAGGGACCAAGGTATATAAAATAGGAAAACAATTCTCCCTTTAACAAATGGTTTTAGGGAAAATCAGAAATCCACAGTTCTCTTTATACACCGTAAACAAATATGATCTTGAATTATTTCAAGGATCTAAACGTTAGAGCTAAATTCTGAACTCACTGGAAGAAAACATAGGGAAACCTTTCATGACCTTGGATTTGGCAGTGATTTCATAGGAATGATTCCCAAAGCATGAACACCAAAAATCAAAAATAGATAAAATGGACTTTGTCAGAATTAAAAAACATTTTTTATTCAAAGGGAATTATCAGGAAATTGAAAAGACATCTTATAGAATGGGAGAAATTACATCTGATAAAGGATTTTATCAAGAATACATAAATAACACTTTCATCGAAATAAGAAAAAATTTAAAAATACAACTTAAAATGGGAAAAGGGCTTAAATAGATATTTTACCAATGAAGATTTTCAACCAAACAAGTGAACAGTCATTAGTAAAATCCCATTCAAGGCCACTGTAAGGCACCACTTCACTCTCATTAGTATGACCATTGTATGTTCTTACAGTAACAATTTCACCAATGCTTGCATGAACAAATAACTGGGCACCATCATCTGGCTATGTGACTCTTCTCCAAAATCTTGGCTTATTATATATCCTGCCATAACCTGTTGTGGAATTTAAGAGAAGTTCAATTATTTTAGTATAGAGAGGCCAGGACTCAGGAATGATTTTGAGAAGGAAAAATGGTTTATTGACGGCCGGCCGGACTCGGGAGCTTTCAGTTTGAATCCCGAGCCCCGAACAAGATTTTCAAACGTCTTTTATACAGAGAGGAAAGGCCAAATGGTCCCTTTGTTTCAGTTCTCAATAGGCTTCAATTAGCATATATCTCTTTCACATCTTAGGTAAGCTTTTAGCAAGGACTCCAGACATTTTAGATAAGCCTTGGTTTTTGCATTTCCCCTAAATACTTAAAGTTTATAGCCCTTGCTTTGTTAAACATTTCCTGGGACTGGAGCCTGCTGGTCCCTAAGAGCAGTACTGCAGCCTCTTACTGTTTCACACCCACAAGTCAAACAACTTAGTTATCTCTGAAGAGACAAAGAGCCTTCCACCCATAGCCCACATCATTCCCCCCTTTCTGCCAAAGATTAACTTGCTAAGCTTTGGCATAATTATTGTTGGAGCTATGAGGTGGATGGCTGTTTGTTGTTTTGATTGATTATTTATCAGTCTTTAGTACAGCATCCAGGACCGTTTTTAGAAGTTTAGAGCTTTTCATTCTGGACAGCAGAATCTTGGGCAGGGGCCTCCTGCAGTTATTCTGCTGCCACTGGCACTCACGTGGATTTCCAGTGAGGTTCCAGATCCATCTATTACCTTTATTTTACTCTTAAAGAGTTTACACCTTTAATTTAAAAGGGGTGCTGAAGGGAGACGGATCTCTTTTCTGTAACTGCTTCCTGCTGGCCATGGGCTGTAGTCATTGCCTAATAAGGTGTAAAACTCTTTAATTTATTCTAACTGGAGGAAGATGGATCTGGCATTCTGTACAAAGTTGGATGAAGTTTTCATATGGTTAATAAGATGTTCACTCTGAAAGAAACAAACTTAATTAAAATTTTGGAATACCTGTTTTTAAAAGAGGACACATTGGATTACAGAGGTAGACAAGGTTAGGTACCTATAAAGATGGCATTCCTTAAAAGCTGGTGGGAACAGCATATATATTCTTTTTTAAGTTATCCATCTTTAGAGAGAAATTGCAACAGACACTTAGCTTTGTCTGAAGACACATTCCAAGCTGTTCAATGATTGACACTCATTCGCTCTGTCAGATGCTCCTGGTGAACTGGTACTCCTTGGGCAACTGGCTTCACTCAGGATTAGAACACTAATTTGGAAATACTCTTAGTTTTCACCTGTGGGAGTGATCAGAACTACAGAATAAAGATTTTTACACCTTGGTTTTCATTGTACAATTTCTAGCAATTTTGACTTGTTCAATAGGTGACTCACCATCAGCAAGCAAGCCTCACTTTTGCTAACTGAGACTGGCTGAGACTGCCACCTTATTCTATAGACATGTTATTAACTGTTTAGAAAATGATTTTACCAGGAATTTAACATGTCTAATATACTTCTGCACTTGATCCAAAATAGAAAAGATAACATTACAATTATTAGGCATATATTTAGTACAGGATAAAGGTACAGCACTTAATATTAACTAATGTATTACTTAATGCATAAGGATTCAGAGTTGCCATTATTAGTTTTGAGTTTCAGGTTTGTAATACTTTACATGTTATCTCTCCATGAGAGCAGGCCATAATGCCAATTGTTTAAGTTTACTTACAGTCTCCTGGTATCATGGCTCCACTTAGCATGTTCTTCAATGCAGTGAGCAAGTTGCAGCATCCTTCCAGTATTCCAGAGATTTTCCAGTATTCTACTAGCCTGGTGCATAGCGCTCTCTGGCACCATGGAACAGTGCCAGTCTGGAAGCGATATCCACTGTACACTTGGCTGTACCGAGTCATTATTGGCTGCAGGAGCTTGAAACTGCAATATAGTTTCCATCAACTTCAGGAGCAGAACCAGAGACTGATATAGCACATATTTTCAATTGAGGGGTCAGTGACCAGCCCAGCCAACAACTCACATGGAGAGGCCACCTGTAATGTATACAAGGCCTGGTTCGAATGCACAAGAGTTTGACAATGTTAAAGTCTATTCCTTGTTTTATATATTTTAAACAACTTAACGCAATACATATATCAAATGACCATCTACTTACACAATTTTACTATGAAGATAACAGTAGGTACTTCACTTTAGTAATAGAGGAAAAATATTATTTTTCATTGTTAGAATGAAAACAGAATATTTCCAATAGAATCAAGACAACCTTTTATTACCATTTACTTAAATGTGTATTTTGCAGTGGCCTTCAGACAGGTTTATTATCATGAAGTTATTTCTGCTACCAATACCAATCTAAGTTTCTTTAGTTAACAATGACTTCTACAACTAGAACTATTTAAACATTTTCAGTTTGGAAGATGTTTCACAAACTCTTTATAATTGACTATAACCGCATTGACTAGACACCTCATGTTTAAATAAACTTACTAAATTACAATTACCAATGAAAGAAATTTACTCTTTATTTAAGAGAGCATATCTACAATCTTTTTCCTTTAGCCTAATTTCACCAATGTGAACTTACAATTTTCATTACTGTAAAGATTTTGTACATATGTTAATTTAGTTTATAAATTAACTATGGGAGATTACACTCAAGTTAAATAAAATTGAAACCATAATAGTTTATGCAAGGAATGTTCTCTTTTTCCCTTACGGGAAGCTAAAAACTTCTTTTCTTTAAGTTATGAAAATTATTAATTTAAAAGCATAACTGACTACCAGGTTTTAAAACACAAGCATAACTGACTTTTTCATCCTGCTTAGTTCAATTTGGGCTTTAAGAATATTTATAAATATAACTGCATATTTAATTTTTAACAATTTGAGCAAATAGGCAGACATGAATAGTTTGACACAACAACATGACTTTAGTTACTTTAAACTTTTCAAAGACTTTTGAAACTCTTCTTAATTTGCACTATGACCATGCAGTTTACCACAAGAATTTTCTTTCTTACTTAATGGATTGTAATAACCAAAATGTTCTCAATGCCTTAGCACCATTTTGTTTTAGAACTTTATATTTTACCTTGAAATTAGCAGAATTTTGGATAAGCAACAAGATTAGTTTTATATATATTTACTGAGGCTATTTGAAGCCTCAGGGAGACAGACTGCTTTCTCTCATGAATTGCCACTCTTAGGAACACTGACCGTCAAGGCAGGAGACTTCTCCCCCTCCACCCCCCTTTTGATTTTGGAGATAATAAAACTCCAGTGGCCATTTAACCTTATTCTATCAGGCAGCAATTTATTTAGTTTACACTTGAATTCATGAGAGAAAGGGTTACTAATACCAGAAGAGGAGACAGTGATGTCCCAGCTCTTCTCAATTATGAAATAACCACAGGCAAAGGCAAAGGGCGAGGTTAGGCCTGAAGCAACCATAAACAAAGGAAAGGTTAGTGTAGAATTTACACTTAAATAATAGTTTCAGGCTAAATTCACCCAGCTATAATCTCAGTTATTGTCTTTCCACTGTTTTACAATATAAATGCATTTATAAATGATTTTAACTCTTAGTTACAGTTTTTATTAATTTTTTAAAACCTATTAATTTTATAACACCTTTAAATACCTTTCATTCAACTTATAACATATTAAATGAACTTAACCATTACTTTAATTTTTCCTTTAAAGTGAAAGAATAAATCTCTTGCAGTTAGTTTGAAATAAAAGGCTACTTTTCAGGATTTGATTTCTAGAACATAAAATGTTCTTTTAAAAGAGGTAAGACTCTTCTTCAAACATTGAGGATATGAGGAGGTTAAAGCACAAGAAGCTATTGATAAAATATTTTCTTTGTATATTGATCTTACTCAATTTAATCATAAAAATTTCCCTTCCACAAACCTTCTACACTTTCAGTATTCATTCAGGTTCTGTCCCACACTCTACTCTTTCCAATAATCAATCATTTTATCTTAGGACAAAATCATCTTCTGTTGCCTTAACAATAAAAACACACTCCATATATCCCACATACTAAGTTACCAGGCAAACTTCTTGCAACATATAATTGCCATTAATACTAAACAAGTTTGTTAAAATAATGAACTTTTCTTCACTTTAAATACTTAGTAGCATGTAATACCAGAAACAGTTTTTTTGGAAGCAAGTTGGCAGGGGAGATTGGCTGCCGAATAAGTTTGTTATAAAATTGCCTTTTATTATTATTATTATCAATTCAGTTTTGTTAAATAATGACTTTCTGCAATTAGCCACTTAAATACCTTAAACAATGCTTTGTAAAACTTTTATATTTATACCCTTAACACAAAGTTTACCTTCACAGAACATTCTCTTACTTAAGGTTACTACAATACCTTCTAAGAACCTGAGCAGAATGCAAACGTATTTTGGCTTTGACACCCTAAGGAGGGAACTTTACTGCATTTATTCTGATTCTGCTTTTCACCTCCTTCACTTCCCCCCCTTCCAGGCAGTCGGGTGCACAACAAACAGGAATGCGGCTTATGAATAGAAGGGTGGACTCACTGGAAAGGGGCAAGCCGCTCCCCCCTTTCCAGCTTTCAGCCAAAATGGGCAGACAGAACCTACTCAAATTTGGCAACTCTCCCAGGAACCCAGCCACCCTGACTGGGACATTCCCAACAGACTTGGGTGCTTGGCGCGGACACAGATGGCCTCCCAGCCGGGGCAAAGGGCCAGACCAGAGACAAGACACCAGAACATGCACAAACATCTAGACTCCTCAGCTTTTGCCCCAGAATCATTTCACCCCCTTGCCAATGGCAAGGGAGGGCTCCAGCTCAGCTGTAATTCTACTTCATGTAAGGACACAACTCCAACACTAACATTGAGCTGACACAGACAGAAGCACAAAGGTCACTAATCTGACCCACAAGTTTATATATTTATTTTCACCACGGCTGCCCCCACAGCCATCACAAACCTCAGAACACTTAACATTTGGTATAAAGCAAATTCATTCACAAATTAGCACCATAACAAAAGATTTCAGCTAGACTTTTCCACTGTTTAAACTTTACACCCAGACCAAGCTCCACCAGAAAAGCCGATCCATTTTCCTGTAACCAAGTTTTGTTTTCCTTAATCTAGACCAATTTCCAGGATATTAGGACTCGAACCTATAAATACCCTTCCTATTAAAATTGAGACTCCACTCCTTTAGTGGATATAAGACCAGTACCAGATTCTAACATGCAGTTAGACAAACCCAAAACACCAGGGCTTTTCCCCGGTTTTCCTCCTTTTCCCAAGCCTAGAGAGAACGGCTTCCCCCCAGCCTTCTGGGGCTACTAGGGTTCTCTCGGGAGGTGATCAGCCTCCCCTTCCTAGCAATTAAAGCTAGGGCCTTCCAGACTGTGCTCACCCGGGGAGTCTTACCTTTTTCCATGTTCGGAGTTCTTTTTCGTTCCCAGAATCTTTCTCTTCAGACCTTCCATTGCCCTCGATTTTTGTCGGGAAGATTCTGGTGGAGCCCACATCTTTTCTGGATTAAATTTAATCCAGGGGCGCCCAGATTTGGGGTTCACCCGAGTCCTCCCGGCTTCCTCGGGGATTTGGAAGGGGCAGCAAAATGCTACCGTCTCTGGCCTTCATTTATTGTCCCTTCGTGGTCGCCATTAATGTTGTGGAATTTAAGAGAAGTTCAATTATTTTAGTATAGAGAGGCCAGGACTCGGGAATGATTTTGAGAAGGAAAAATGGTTTATTGACGGCCGGCCGGACTCGGGAGCTTTCAGTTTGAATCCCGAGCCCCAAACAAGATTTTCAAACGTCTTTTATACAGAGAGGAAAGGCCAAATGGTCCCTTTGTTTCAGTTCTCAATAGGCTTCAATTAGCATATATCTCTTTCACATCTTAGGTAAGCTTTTAGCAAGGACTCCAGACATTTTAGATAAGCCTTGGTTTTTGCATTTCCCCTAAATACTTAAAGTTTATAGCCCTTGCTTTGTTAAACATTTCCTGGGACTGGAGCCTGCTGGTCCCTAAGAGCAGTACTGCAGCCTCTTACCGTTTCACACCCACAAGTCAAACAACTTAGTTATCTCTGAAGAGACAAAGAGCCTTCCACCCATAGCCCACATCAAACCCACTGAATGGACTGGGGGAAAGTGTAAGCTACAATGTAAACTACAATCCACACAGTGCAGCAGTGTTCCAAAATGTATTTCCCAAATGCAATGAATGTGCCTCGGTGATGAAAGAGGTTGTTGATGTGGGAGGAGTGGGGGCTGGGGTGGGGAATATGTGGGAACCGCTTATATTTTTTAAAGTAACATTTTTTGTGATCTATATATCTTTAAAAAAAATAATTTAAGAAAAAAAAATAAAAAAGAGTTACTGTTTATAATTGATAGATGAAGTAATAGTTAATTAGAAGAAGCTTGAAATAGTAACCAAGTGGTGAAAATCAAAGATGTAAGTATGCAGAAGTCTGCATAAACTTACCATTGAGTATGTTGGTGTTATACTAAAATACACATAAGGAGGTAAAACTGTATTAGGCTAGGCAAAAAAAAAAAAAAAGATCTTTGTAAACTAGACAATACACAGAGCTCACACAGAACTGGAAGGTGTCTGAGTTTTGGCAAGTCAGATTTGCAAGTGCTCATTGAATAAGCACACATTTAGTAGAAGTCTCTCTAAAAAGAAATCTTTTTTTTTTTTTTTCTGGAAGAAAATAAGGCTCATCCAATAGTGGAGAAGAAAAGAATTTATTCTCAATCTTGCAAGAAGGGGAGCACAACCAGAAAACCTGGCTGTGGCCCCAAATAAAGAAAAATGACACAATTTATACCCCCAAACCTAGGATGCAAGCCCTTCCTCTGTTTCTCCAGACTTGATACTTCAGAGATTACAGCCTACATGAGAAGTCTTACTTTCCCACCCAAGTTTTCCAGTTTTTGAGTAACTACTTCCCCATCACATTCCAATCATTTTAGCTTTTACTTGCTCCTTTTGCAAATAAGGAATGGAATTTAGAGCTGAATTTGTATTGACTTAGCTCTTTCTTGTGCATCCTTTTTACTGGCTATAGGACTGGTTTAAGCTGGTTTCCTTTGTTCCTGCTTAACCCGGGAATGGGAGATTGAGGCCGTAGGCCTTTCTTCCTTTGTGTGAAAACTAAACTAATCTCCATTTCTTATACCTCCCAAATGCCATGTCTAAATTTTAGAATTAAAATAATATACAGTAAAAGCTACTGTAAAGCTAAAAACTAGCAAAGCTTAAAACCAAGTCTCAAAAGCACCAAGGTCACTTTCAAGGAAGTTAACTGAATGATAGTACAAAGTGCAATATGCTTTAAAGGAAGACAAACTCTCAGGGTTTGATAACATAATATTGGCAGTGTCCATACCCAATTAAACATTACTAGACACAAGAAGAATGTAAAAAATCTATTAACCATAATCAGGAGAAATAGTTGTAAAGAGAAAAATCACAGAAAAGATAAAGATGATGAATTTAGCAAAAACTTTTAAAGAGCTATTATAAATACACTCAGTGAATTAAATGAAAAGATGAACAAAATGGGTGCAGAAATTGAAGAAATAAAAAATAGAAAGAAATTAAACTTTAACTTAGTATCTGAAATAAAAAAATGTACTGACTGGGAAAAATGTCAGATTAGATGCTAAACAAAAGCAATTAGTAATTGTGAATAGAGCAATAAAGACTTTTTGAACCAAAGAAACTATGGTTCTAGAGGTGACTCTCAGACTTTGAAACCTAATGGAGTATGCCCTGCAGGTTTTCAGAACTCTTTGGGAACAGTGACCCTGTTCCCCTTCCAATTTCTTGCTATGGTAATGGGAATGCTTATTCTATGGCTGTCCCTCCTTTGTATAATGCAGGCAGTTAACTTATTTTTTAAGTTTCCCATTCCACAGTGAGAGGGGAATTTTTGCTCCAGGAGAGACTATACTCCTATAACTGGCTTTGATGAGATTTTTCTTAAAACTAACTGATTTATGGCTTTTGAAATACTGTGGTGGAATGAAGGTACTTTGCAAATGGAAAGAACATGCATTTCTGAGGTCCAGAGGGTGGAGTATGACAGTTTGAACTTTTGCAGACCTTAGAAAATCATGTCCTTAAGGCTAATCCATTCTTCTCCATGGAACCATATTGTAGGTGGGATCTTTTGATGAAATGTATTCAGTTAAGGGCTGTATTAGTCAGCCAAAGGGGAGCTGATACAAAATACCAGAAACAAAAATGGGAAAAGAACAAACAAGAAACAAAGCAGAAACAAAGGAACAATCCAGGAAAAACAGCCTTCCCTCAAGAGCCCCTAGGAACCTACTCAGGCTGTTTGCACTTATCAATTAATCACCCTGCAGCCTGCCCTCCTCTGGTGATATATCCAGTTTTAGTGAACACAATAAAGGAAAAAGGGGGAAAGTCCAGAAAAACACTTAAAAAGCAAAAACAAACCCATAAAACACAGTAGTAGAAACTCAGTCTAGAAGTTGCCTATCATAAAGGGCAAGCTGTATGCCTTATCTCTCCCTGGATCCCTTCTCTTAGGAGGTACAGGGACTGAAACCAAGGACATTCTGCACACAAGCTAGGAATCCCCCCACTATGCTACAGCAGTTTTATAGATTAAATAGGCTTTAGAATGCTTATCTGGCTCTTCCTACCCTCATTTTCCCTAGGTGGGTTGGGCTTGTAATAGTTTTCAGGCCTAGTTAGTGCCTGTAACTCTCCCTGACCAAGTTCCTTTCTCCCAGGATGGCTGGGTGCTACAGCTTGCCTGAGCAGATTCCCCCCTCCACTCTCCACAGGACAACTTCAGTGCTGGCTTTTACCATCCCCGAGATTCAAAGGGGGCTCAGGTGGTCAAACCCATGGAAAGGAAACCACTCTCCACCCCTCACCAGTCTCCTCTCCCTCCCAGGAAGTGCTCCCTCCCACTAAGCTGGCTGGTGAGAGCCAGGGGATCCACAGAAGTTGGGGCTTACCTGCCCTCAGTTTCCAGCCACAAGGGCAAGCAATTCATGGTTTCCCTTGGGCTTTTTGACTCTTTGTCCAGCTCCCTCCTGAACCATGCCCTGCAGGCTCCTGCCCTGCAGATGCCCAAAAGGCCTCACTCGGGTAGGATTTTGCCCCTTCTCTGCTGTTTTTTGCAAAAGAGCTGAGCAGCGCCTACCTACATTAACACCATTTTCCTGGAACCACCAAAAACTCCAAATAAGTTTGACAACTGGCTTTTCCAATTTTGCAAGAAAGGTTTTTGGGATTTTTATTGGGAAATAATTGAATCTGTAAATCACTTGGGGGTAGAATTGATATCTAAATGATATTCAGTCTTCCAATCCATGAATGTCCTTCCATATATTTAAGTCTTCTTCAATTTCTTTTAGCAATGCTTTGTAGTTCTCTGAATACAGGTCCTTTATGCCCTTGGTTAAGTTTATTCCTAAATATTTGATTATTTTAGTCGGTGTTAAAACTGGATTTTTTTCCTGATTTCTTCCTCAGATTGCACATCAGCAATGTATAGTGACACTATTGATTTTTGTGTATTAATCTTGTATCCCACCATTTTGCTGAACTTGTCTATTAGTTCTAGTAGCTTTGTTGTGGAATTTTCAGCAGATTGTAGATATAGGATCTTATCATCAGGAAATAGTTTTACTTCTTACTTTCCTATTTGGGTGCCTTTTATTTCTTTATCTAGCCTACTTGCTCTAGCTAGAACTTCTAGCACAATATCAAATAACAATGGTGACAGTAGGCATCCTTACCTTGTCCCTGATCTCAGTGGGAAAGTTTCAGTCTTTCATCATTGAGTACAACAGTACTCAGAGGTTTAAATTTTCCATATATGCACTTTACCATTATGAGAACGCTTCCTTGTACTCTTAGATTTTTTAGTTTTTATCAAGAAAGTGTACTGTATTTTGTCAAATGCCTCTTCTTCTTCAATTGAGAGGATCATGTGATTTATCTTCTTTAATTTATCAATGTGTTTATTACACAAACTGATATTCTTGTATACCTGGGATAAAACCCACTTGATCGTGGTATATAATTTTTTTAAAGATTTATTTATTTATGTCTCTCCCCTCCCCCTCCCCACTCCGGTTGTCTGTTTTCTGTGTCTATTTGCGTCATCTTTGTCTGCTTCTGTTGTCAGCGGCACGGGAATCTGTGTTTCTTTTTGTTGCGTCATCTTGTTGAGTCAGTTCTCCCTGTGTGCGGCACCATTCCTGGGCAGGCTGCACTTTCTTTCGCGCTGGGTGGCTCTCCTTACAGGGTGCGCTCCTTGCACATGGGGCTCCCCTATGTGGGGGACACCCCTGTGTGGCAGGACACTCCTTGCGTGCATAATCACTGTGCAAGGGCCAGCTCCACACGGGTCAAGGAGGCCGGGAGTTTGAACCGCAGGCCTCCCATGTGGTAGATGGATGTCCTAACCACTGGGCCAAGTCCACCACCGGTATATAATTTTTTAGTGTGCTTTAGGTTACTGTTTGCAGAAATTTTATTGAGGATTTTTGCATGTGTATTCATTGGAGATATTGCTCATTAATTTTTATTTTGTAGTATTTTTACCTGGTTTGGTTTTAGGGTGATATTGACTTCATAGAATCAGTTTGGAAGCATTCTTTCCTGGTCATTTTTTTGGAAGCACTTGAACAAGATTGATATTACATTATCTTTGAATGATTGGTGGAATTCACCTGTGAAGCCAGATCTGCTCCTAGGCTTTTCATGTCTTGGAGGTTTTTGATAACTGTTTCAGTCTCATCACTTGTAATTGGTTTCTTGTGATCTTCTATTTCTTCTAGGGTCAGTACATGTGGTTTATGTCTTTCTAGGAGTTTTTCATATCCTCCACATTGTCTAGTTTTTTGTTACACAATTGTTCATAGTATCCTCTTATGATCTCTCTCATTTGTGCATGGTCAGTGGTAATGTCTCATCTCATTTCAATTTTATTAACTCGCATCCTTTCTCTTTTTTTCTTTGTCATTCTAGCTAAGGGTTTGTCCATTTTGGTGATCTTCTCAAAGAATCAAGTTTTGCTGTTGCTGATACTCTCAATTGTTTTGTGTGTGTATGTGTGTGTGCACAATTTCATTTACTTCTGCACTGATCTTTACTTCTTTCCTTCAGCTTGGTTTGGGATTAGTTTGCTGTTCTTTTTCTTGTTTCTCCAGGTGTGCAATTAGATTAATTTTAGTTCTCTCTTCTTGTTTAAAGTAAGCATCGAGGGATATAATTTTCCCTCCCAGCACTGCCTTTGTGGTGTTCCATAGGTTTTGATATGTTGTGTTCTCAATTTCAATCATGCCAAGATATTTGCTCTCTTGAAATTTCTTCTTTGACCTACTGATTGTTTGAGCATGTTGTTTTATCTCCATATATTGATGAATTTTCCTTTTTCCACCCATTATTGTTTTCCAGCTTATTCCATTATGATCCGAGAAAGAGTTTTGTATAATTTCATTGTTTTTAAATTTATTGAGACTTGTCTTATGACCCAACATATAGTCTGTCTTGGGAAAGGCTCCAGGAGCACTTGAAAAGAATGTATATCCTGCTGTTTGGAGTTGCAATATTCTGTATATTTCTAATTGAATTAGTCCATTTATTTGATTTTTCTGGTTCTTTGTTTATCCTCTGTCCAGACATTCTATCTAATACTAAGCATACTGTATTGAAGATTACAACTATTATTGTAGAGATATTTGTGTCCCCCCTTCAGTTTTGCCACTGGGTGCCTCATGTATCTTGGGATACTATTTGCATGGAATACCTTCTTCCAACCTTATACTTAAAACCTGGTTATGTCCTTATGGCTGAGGTGAGTGTCTTCTAGACATCATATAGATGGCTTATAATTTTTTATGCATTCAATCAGTCTATGTCTTTGATTGGGGAGTTCAATCCCTTAACAGTCAATGTTATTACATAAAGGCTTTACTTCAAACATTTAGTCCTTTGACTCTCTGTTGTCATATTATTCTATTGTCTGTCTTATCCTTTGGTTTACCCTTCCTAATAATCTTCATTTCTGAACTGTTCTCCAAATCTCTCACCCGTGGTTTTTTGTTTTGTTTTGTTTTTTTCCCTTTCAGGCTGCAGCACTCCCTTTAGTATCTCCTGTAATTTGACTCTTTTGGTAACATGTTCTATCAGAATGTGAAGACTTAGAACTCACACTCATTTATGAAGGACAGTTTTGCCAAATTACAGAATTCTTGGCTGGCAGTTTTCCTCTTTCAGCAAATTAAATTCATCATAGCAGTTTCTTCTCTTCTCTATGCTTTCTGATAAGAACACAGCACTTAATACTATCAATTTTCCCATTCATGTTATGCTTTGATTTCCTCTTGCTGGTTTCAGAGTCTTCCCTTTATCTCTGATATTTGTCATTCTGAAAAGAATGAATCTCAGGGTATGTCTATTAAGATATATCTTGTTTTGGGGTGTGTCAGCCTGCTTGGATATTGATATTTATGTCTTTCATAAGAGTTGGGAAGGTTTCATTCATTATTTCATCAAATATGTTTTCCCCTTTCCATGCTATTCTCATTCTGGGATATCAGTAACACAAATGTTCATGTGTTTCACATTGTATTCAATTCTCTGAGAATCTTCTCATTCTTTTTTCCTGTAATTTCCAGGTTAGATATCTGTCTTTGAAATCACTAAGTCTGTCTTGAATCAATTCAAATCACCTCTTATGTGACTCTAAAGTATTTTTAATCTCATCCATCATGTCTTTTATTCCCAAAAGATCTCTTACTTTTCATTGCAGTCTTTTCTATTGTTCTTTATGCTCACCAAGTGTCTTCTTAATATACTTTCTTTAGTCATATTTTCTTTATATTCTTTGAAGTGATTTATGGGAGTTGTTTATAACTGATTAATTGTCTTAAATCCTGTGTCTCTTCCAGATACTTGGTTTGTTCCTGTCGCCAGCCATCTCTTCCTTTCTCCTAGTGTGGCTTGTAGTTTTTTGCTGCTGTCTAGGCATCAGAATTGGTGAATTTACTCTGATGGTCAATTTATGTTTCCTTCTTATTTTTTATTATTATCACAACTCTTCTTTGATACTTGGTCAACGTATTCTAAGTCTGTATAATTGCCTGGCTTAAGTTATCAAAATCGCTAAAGGATCATCTCAGTTTTTGAGAGCCACATGACAACTGAAGGGATGTTGAATTCCCATCCTGGAGAATTAGGCTACATTCTCTAATAGGACAGTAGGAATCCTCTGAGTGAAAGGGCAGTGCCTAGTGAAGAAAAACAGACCATTACTCCAGGTCCTCGACAATGATTGTACTTGTGAACCATTACTTGTGAAGTTCAAAGTTAGCCTAGTATTATATATTACTTAAGAGTTGCATCCTGAAAGCCTCCTTGTTGCTCAAATGTAGCCTCTCTCTAAGCCAAACTCAGCATGTAAATGCACTACCATCCCCATGGCATGGGACATACTCCCACAAATGGACCTCCTTGGCACCGAGGGATTATTAACAAGTGTTGACTTGTGATGCATCTGAAAAAAGACCTGCAACAAAAGGGGAAATGGGAAATACAAATGTGTTTTTATGGATAAGAGATTTCAAAGTGAGTTGAGAGGTCATTCCAGAGGTTACACTTAAATGCATATCTCAGCAGGATCTCATTGACTGTCACAGTAAACAGTGCTTCAGTAGAAGTGCTCCTGAGAGTTCTAGACACATCCAGACAGTATAAGCAGGGTGTACATCTCAGGAATTTGGCTCCTGTCAGTTGGCCTTACTTAGGAATTTATGCTCCCGAATGTAACAGAGTTAGACACATTTATAATTTCCCTATATATGGCTCCTCTCTCCCTTTTATTTGAACCTATAATTAGCACTATACTTGATAAATATATGTTCCAGAGACTTAAATCTCATCCATCCGTGTATCAGTTGACTGAAATTTAGCAGTGTTGCAAATCCTACTCTCCAGTTCTTTGGACTCACCAAGGACAACTAATAAGGAAATGATGATGAACACCCATTCCAAGGAAAAGACAATGTTTGCAACTGCAACCAAGATAGTTCCATCCACCTGCCCCATAGGATCTAAGGACCCTCTCAATTAGAAGCAAAGTGGGCATCACCATCCCCAAATCACCAAGATTGGACAATGAGCAATGGAGTAAATAAGACTTATTATTTGACTATAGACATTATTATTCTAGCAATGGAAGAACATTTATCATTGATATAAATGTAGTAGCCACCCAAGATTTTGAGGGGAGGGAGAGGGAAGAATAGGTGCAATAAGGGGACATTTTCAGGACATTGGAATTGTCCAGCAAGACATTGCAATGATGGATAAGATCTGTACATATTTTGTCCTTTCATACAAAATCATGTGGGACAGGTGTAATGTATAACATAAACTATAATTCATGTCCATGGTTAGTAGCATTGCTTCAATATGTGCTCATTAATTTTAACAAATGTACCACCCTAAAAAAGGATGTTGTTAATGTGGGAAAGTGTGGGAGGGAGAGGGACTGCAGCATGTGAGAATATCTTATATTTTTATGTAGCATTTATGTAACTAAAGCTTCTTTAAAAATTAAAAAACTAATTTAAAAAGTCAAGTAAGGGACTCACTAGTGGGGTACAGATTTTCTACGAGAGGTAACAATACAGAAAGAACCAAGAACATTTTTATCCATGCAGTTTCCAGACTGACCCACAGATGGCACTCATCAGTTCACCTATCCTTGGAGGTATATCAGTCTGGGCTGTCCTGTGTTCATGTCTTGAATCTATACACAGAGTTTCAAAGCAGGCTCTGCTGACAGAATTCACTGAAGAATAGCCCCTCCGACTCTCAATCCCTTCTCCCTTGAAACAGCTGAGGTGCAGATGTCTTTTCCTCACCGAGTTGGATGCAGTGAGCCAGGTGTTTTACCCCAGTTTAATATTTGGGGTGGCATTGAGCAGTCCTGCTCACTGCATGAGAGCCCAGTAACTCATGTTTTTCAACTCAGCTTCTTCATCTCTCTGGGGGTTGTATAGCCCTGCCCTGGTCTGTTAACCCCCAAAGTAGGTTTCTTGTACAGTTTTTGGTTCTTTTTACAATGTTTTCATGAGAGATTGGGCTCTGTCTGTCAGTTCATCATCTTCTTCCCACAATCCCCATGATTGGGATTTTACCATATTCTCTAGCACCAAGCAGCAGCACCTTCATTTCTTTCTCTGCTTTCTACCCATCCTTTTGCAACTGTGGTTGATCATCTTGCTCCATTCCACTGGTGCCCTGTCTTCAGCACTCAACATGCAGCCCATGGTGGAGGCAGGAGAGGGGATGGAGCTGGGCACACTCACACACACCAAAGCAACTGTGACTCCATGATTTCTGTCATGTCCAAAATCTGGCCCTCTTTATGTTTTCTGGATATTTACCTTGTCCCTTTTGATGAGTTACATTTTGTATTTCTTTGTCTTGTGTTCATTTTTGCACACTGAATATATTAATATTTAATAGTGTTGACTTGGATTTATTCTCTGCAATGTCTGTTCCTAAACTTTGTATCAAGTTAGTGATATCATGGGGATTTGCTTGAGTATCAGGATCTAACAAAAACAAGAAAACCAATGCAAACAGCACCTTTTTGTCTTTTCAATTTGACTGTACTTTGGCAGGTGTTCTCCTTTAGAATTAACTCCTCTTATCAAGAAGATACACCTGAAGTGCTTGGAAAGCACAGGGTTCTCTGCATCTTACCTTATCTATCTTATCTTAACTTTAGAGTATGTGTGTTTCTTGTCTTAGGCTTTGCTTGCTTTTGGCCTTATTACTTCATTTATAGGAATTTGAATTCCTGTTGCCTCATGCTGGGGGTTCAATTTTATGATTCCATGCAGGTAAACCTTAGCTCCAGACTTCTATGACTTAATTATTTCCTACAGTGCTTTAGATGATTCTCTGCCTGTAGGACAATTTCTGTTTGCTGAGACAGGTTTCCTGATTTAGTATTTCAGGCTTCCCTCTCATAGATTGGCAGTGGCATACAGGTATCCCATTATGTTCATAGAGGTTACTCTGCTCCCTCTGGAATGGAGCCAGAGAGCCACAATGGAAGTGCACACTAGCTCCACACCATGTTGGCAATGTGGTGGGGGAGAGGTGTTAGCCAGGAGCTTCATCTACTAGTTTTCAAGACATATTTTGTTGACTCATCACTTGGTCAGATACTGCAACTTCTTAACACTTTTCTGGAGTTTTGAGGAAGACGTATCCACCAGTTTTTGCTGGTTGTTCAAAGACCTATGAAGGAATGGCATCCTGAAGTAGTTACACTTCCATGTTGGTTGACCAGAAGTCCAAAGTAGTTGACTTTTGAAACACTTCATGCATGTCATGTTTATCAAAGGATTATTGAGTAGAAATACAGAAAGGATATATAAATAGAACTGTATTTGAGAAATTTGTGCTAAGAGTCTCATTACTCCCAAAAGGGAGAGGAGAGCATCCATGGGACCTCTTTAAGAACTTGATCCTTTGCCTAATATTCAGGGTAAGGTGGGCTGGAAGAGCAAATGTGAGTCACTTAATACCTTGTGATAGCCTTGAACTTCAAGGATTTCCCCAGGCACAGTATAAAAAAAAAAGTTGTGAAGCTTGCTTACGTTTTATCCCAGGTGTATTAGTCAGCCAAAGGGGTGCTAATGCAAAATACCAGAAATTCATTGGTTTTTATAAAGGGAATTTATTTGGGGTAGGAGCTTACAGATACCAGGCCATAATGCATAAGTTACTTCCCTCACCAAAGTTTATTTTCACGTGTTGGAGCAAGATAGCTACCAATGTCTGTAAGGGTTCAGGCTTCCTGAGTTCCTCCCTTCCAGGGTCTTGATTCTCACTGGGTTCAGGGTTCCTCTATTCCCAGGACTTGCTTCTTCCTGGGCTCAGTGTTCTCTCTTCCCAGGGCTTCCTTCTCTTTCTTCTGTGTGCTTACTTTCTGGGACTCCAGCTTAAGGCTCCAGTATCAAACTACAACATCAAAACTCCTACATCAAAAACCCTTCAACTCTTTCTGTTGCCATGTCTTTTATCTATGAGTCCCCACCCACCAAGTGGTGTGGACTCAACACCCTAATGTTGTGGCCCAATCAAAGCCCTAATCATAACTCAGTCACACCCAGGTATAGACCAGATTAGAAACATAATCCGATATCGATTTTTCAAATTCATAACCATATCAAACTGCTACACCAGGCAAGAAAGGAAAAAGACTATTTCAATTGAATGAATTTTGAGGAATGCTGGTAGCCAAAGTAATTTGCTTTAGTGATTTTTATCAATGTTCTTGTTACCACTACATTTTTAACCCAAGTGTTATTGAAAATATAAGGGGTAATTCAACATCATTTTTCATGTTAAAATATTATGAAGGAGCTTGAAGAATGTGATTCACTTACATTCAAATAGATTGTTACCTCAATAGATGAGGTTTGTTTTTCCTTGAGATTCCAAAGAACACATACTGATACACTGAAGCTTGTCAGAGACTTAATTTGGCTTACTGTAAGGAACAACTTCCAAAGGTAAGAAAAGTCAGAAATGAAAAGTGATTGCCTGGGAAGTAATAGGCTTCTCATCCAAGGGACTTTATTTTATTTATTTATTTTTAAAGTTATTATTTTTTTTATTTCCCCCTCCCCCCAGTTGTCTGCTGTCTGTGTCCATTTGCTGTGTGTTCTTCTGTGACCACTTCTATCCTTATCAGCAGCACCGGGAATCTGTGTTTCTTTTTGTTGCATCATCTTGCTGTGTCAGCTCTCCATGTGTGTGGCACCATTCCTGGGCAGGCTGAACTTCTTTCATGCTGGGTGGCTCTCCTTACAGGGCACACTCCTTGCATGTGGGGCTCCCCTACATGAGGACATCCCTGTGTGGCATGGCATTCCTTGTGCACATCAGCACTGCACAGGGGCCAGCTCCACATGGGTCAAGGAGGCCCAGGGTTTGAACCTCGGACCTCCCATGTGGTGGACCCCCTATCCATTGGGCCAAGTCTGCTTCCCAAGAGACTTTAAATAGAAGCTTAGAAGCCACCATGGATCCTGCTGCAGAGTAGGTCTGTGAATTAAGTAAAGACTTCAGATGTTGCTTCTAAATTTAATATAGTGTCCAAGATTTTCTAGACTTTCCTTCCTCTTCTCTGCATATAAAGATAGCAGTTACTACAGGTTCTGAAGGGAGGATTAGGGAAGAATAGGTGCATTTTTAGGACATTGAAATTGCTCTGCATGATATTGCAATGATGTATATAGGCCATTTTCCTTTTTTCAAAACCTACAATTGTACAGTGCAGAGGGTAGATGATGGTTAGTCACAATGCTTCCATATTTGTTCAATTGTAGTAAATATACCACAGATGTGTTAGATGTTATTAATAAGGAAAATTGTGAAAGAGGGTATATAGGAAACATGTTTTCATGGTAGGAAATCAAGAAAAAAAATCCCTTTTACCAAAGTGACTAAAAAAATCAAATACCTAGGAATAAATTTAACTAAAGATGTAAATGATTTGTACTCTGAAAACTACACAACACTGTTAAAGGAAATTAAAGAAGATTTAAATAAATGGAAGAATATTCCCTGTACATGGATGAGAAGAGTAAACACCATTAAGATGTCTATCCTACCCAAACTGATCTACAGATTTAATGCAATCCCAATAAAAATAAACACAGCATTTTTACTGATTTGGAAAAACTAATTATGAAATTTATGTGGAATGGCAAGAGGCTCCAAATAGCCAAAGGCATAGTGAAAAAGAAAAGTGACTTTGGAGGAATCACTCTACCTAACGTAAAACATACTACAAAGCTACAATGGTTAAAACTGCATGATATTGGCACAAGGATAGATATACCAACCAATGGAACCAAACTGAGAGTTCTGATATAGATCCTCACATATACAGTCATGTTATATGCAACAAGGCCACCTAGCCCACTCAACATGGAGAGAATGGCCTCTTCCAAAAATAGTTCTTAGAGAACTGGATATTCATAAAGAAAAGAATGAGAGAAGAACACCATCTTTCACCTCATACAAAAAATCAACTCAAGATGCATCAAAATCTAAATATAACAGCCAAGGCGATAAAGACCTTGGAAGATAATGTAGGGAAGCATCTGCAGAACCTTATAATAGGAAATGGTGTCATGAATTTCACACCCAAAGTGGGAGTAGTGAAAGAAAAAGTACATAAATGGGGTCTCCTCAAAATTAAAACCTTTTGCACATCATAGGAATTTATCAAGAGAGTGAAAAGACAGCCTACCCAATGAGAGCAAATATTTGGTCACCATATATCTGATAGGAGCCAGATATCCAGCA
Organism: Dasypus novemcinctus; assembly: GCF_030445035.2. NCBI lineage: Eukaryota > Metazoa > Chordata > Mammalia > Cingulata > Dasypodidae > Dasypus > Dasypus novemcinctus. Next base: position 193,529,142 of record NC_080674.1, on the reverse strand, counting down.
TATATAAAGAAATCCTATGTCTCAAAAATAAAAAGATAACACATTTAACAAATGGACAAGTGATTTCAACAGACACTTCTCTAAAGAAGAAATACAAATGGCTAAAAAGCACATGAAAAGATGCTCAACATCACTAGCTATTAGGGAAATACAATTCAAAACTACAGTGAGATATTATCTTACACCATTAGACTGGTGACCATTAAAAAAAGAGGACTACAAGTGTTGGGGAGGATGTAAAGGAATAGGAACTCTCATCCACTACTGGTGGGAATGTAGAATGGTCCAGTCATTGTGGAGGACATTTTGGTGGATCCTCAAAAAACTAACTATAGAACTGCCATATGATTCAACAATTCCAGTGCTGGGTATATACGCAGAAGATTTGAAAGCAATGACATGAACAGATATATGCACATCAGTGTTCATTGCAGCACTATTCCGTATTGCCAAAAGTTGGAGTCAACTCTGCGGTCACCCCTCGGGCTGAAGTGTGGCCTGGCGGGGGAGCGGCCGCGGCAGGCCAAGCCGCTGCCCCCATAATAGGGTGGCTGGTCGGACTCACCGCCACCCCTGAAGGAAGCTCGGCATGGGCGCAGAGTGCCCTCGGGTCTCCCCTTCTCGGCAGCCATGCTTCCGCGGCCGCCCCTCCTCCCGGATGACGCCACACGATGCCTGTGGGGCAGCACCCTTCTTCTTCTTTCTCCCTGCGCAGGCGCAGGGCGGAAAATTCCAGTCTGCCCTTTTCCCCTCCCCCGACAGCAGCAACAGCCAGGCGTGGGCGGATAAATCCAGTCTGCCCTTTTCCCTCCCCCCCCCCCACAGCAGCAACAGCCAGGCGTGGGCGGGAAACTCCAGTCTGCCCCCCACCCCAGCAACAGCAGCCACCAATCACTAAACCCTGCCACTTCCCCCAGCAACAGCAACAGCCAATCCCTAATCACCACCCCTCCCCCGTCCAGTACCTCCCACTGACCTTTCTCCGGCAACCAATCAGAACAGGGCTTGGCTTCGACCAATCAGCCTTCCCCAGCCCCTATAAAACTGTTGCCTCTCCCTCAATAAAGTGGACCTGCGTGTTTACCTCGTTTCCGCGGTAGTTCTTCTGCCGTGCGCCCTCCAGTCCTGAGAGCCCCCGACAAGGGCCTGGCCTCCCTTGTCCCCAGTTCGTCGCCTGCTTCTCCGGGTGACCCCTTCGTCGCCGGCTTCGCCGGGCGACCCTGTCAGCCGAATCGCACAACCCCTGTGAGACCGACCCCTCGTTCCAAGCGGGACCGACCCCTCGTCCAAAGCTGGACCGACCCCTCGTCCACAGCCAGACCCCACCTCTACCGACCGAGCAAGCCGTCGCACAACTCAAATGCCCATCAACAGATGAATAAACAAAATGTTTTGTATACATACAATGGAATACTACACAGCTGTAAGAAGGAATACAGTATTAACACATAGGAAAACATGGATGAATCTTGAGGATCTTATATTGAGTAAAAGTGAGCCATGCATTGAAGGACAAATATTATATGACCTCACTGATATGAATTAAGCAAATAAAGCAAACTCAGAGAGCTAGAGTCTAGAAGATAGGTTTACAGGAAATTGAAAGGTAGAAGAAGGTTGTGAGCCAATCCACAAGTGGACGAAATCTATGATAAGGTAGAAGTGATTAGTTGTGCCACGAATGGATATGACAGGGGTATAGTGATACTAATGGTATGGGTGATGCAAGTTTGATGGGGGGGTAGGTTGGGGAGGGTGGTTTCGATGGTTTATGGATTTGGGGTGAGGTTGGGTGAGAGAGCAGGTGAACACTGGGGGTTAGCAGGAATGTGGTTTAAACTACAATTTTGGGAAAGCTCTTTTGGCAACATGACAAGGAAGGTTTACTGGTTTAGGGTATTAGATGGGGAGCATTCAGGACAGGGCACACCTGGGGCAGTCTTCTGGAGAATGTGTCTTTATTTTGTCCTAGTGCATTGTATCAGTGGGTGGAGACCCACATAGTGAGTGGGAAGTAGTTGAGCTCCCATCTCAGGGAGGCCTGATATGTTCTCAAATAGAGGGGTGGGGGTCTCTTGAGAGCATGGGCAGTTCCTAATAGGGGAGTACAGACCAGTTTGTCAAGCCCTCAGTGTTGTTGCAAGTAACTATAAATCTTATCCTTTATTGAGTGAAGTTTGGTGGTCACCATGAGCCCTGAGGGGAGGGAGAGGTAGGGATATAGTAGATGGAAGAGGGAGTATTTAGGCAGTAATGGAAGGGTTCTGCATGATCTTGCAGTGATGGATACAGGCCATGTTGAATTTCATTAAAAATTTATAAAGGTGTATGGTCTAGAGTGTAGACCATAATGTAAACCATTGACCATGGTCAGTGGCTATGTTTCAATATTTGTACATCAGTTGTAACAAATGTACCATGGCATATAAAAAGGTTATTGATACAGGAAGGGGAAAAAGGGAGAAGATGTTGGGTTTATGGGGGTCCCCTGTATTCTGTATGACTTTACTGTGACCTAAAATGTCTTTGAAGACAAAATGAAAAAAAGTAAGACACTGGGGAAAAATGGAAGAAAATGTCACTATCCATACAGGACAAGAGATATTACAACAATGAAAGGCAAAACATAAAAAAAAAATTTAAATATTTTCATTGTTTTATTAATATCCCAATTTAAAAATTTTATTTTACTTTGTTTTTCTAAATTTTTATGTACTTTATTTTTTATGTTTATATCATAATTTAGGTTCACATCATTATTATTTCATTTTCCTATTAATTATATTTGGTAATATTCTTGGCTTCATTTTTTTACGAAATTTTGGATAACAGAAGTGATACAACTGTGGTAAGGGAACATCATAGGTGTGGGGTGTCAGTGATGGGGGATACAGAGGAGGAAGTTCACCTCAGCATACATATAATGTATAGAAATGTGTTCAAATGTTAATGGGGCATTGTCACAGTGGGTAGAGATTTACACAATAACTGAAAGAAGATAAAATTCCCATCCTGGGGAGTTCTGTCACATTTTCTAATGGAAGTGCAACAATCCCCCAAGTGCAGGGGCAATTACTAGTGAAGGATGGTCAATTGTTGGGGACCTTGATATTGATAACTATGCTTACGAGTGCTTGCTCTTAAAATTGCAACTTAGCCTAGTGCTGTAGGGTGACTAAGAGTTAACTTCTAAGAGCCTCCATATTGCTCAAATGTGACCTCTCTCTAAGCCAAACTCAGCATATAAATGCATTACCTTCCCGCCAGTGTGGGACATGACTCCAGGGGTTGGGCCTCCCTGTCACTGAGGGATTATTACCAAGCAGCAACTAGAAACTCAACTGGAAAAAGGCTTTGAATAAAAGGGGGAAAAGATAAAGAGAAATGAGTTAATATGACTAATACACATCAAAGTGATTTGGGAATTCACCCCAGAGGTAATGCTTATGCATGTATCTGCAGGATCTTATAGACTGCCAAAGTAGATACCACCCCAAATAGTGGGGCTACTGAGGATTCTGGAGACACCCAGTTCCTATGGTCATGGCAGATAGCTCTGGAGTTTGAACCCTTGTCAGTTTGTCGTCCTTTGGAATTTGTACTCCCAAGTGTGACAGTTGTACTCAGTTGGAACTTCTGTACCCATGTCTATTATGTCTCTTCCATTTGAACCTATAGTTGGTGCTGGAGTTGGTAGGTGTACATCCAAGAGACTTGACTCTGGGTTGTCCATATGCCAGCTGGGCCCTGAACCTCAGCAGAGTTGCAAACACTACTTTCTGTGTTCATTAGAATCACCCAGAACAAATAAAAAGGAAGTGAGGATGGACAACTATCATACCAAGGAACGAAGGGTCTACAAATGCAAGCAAGAGAGTCTCATCCATAAGCCATATGGGATTGAGGCCCCCTCTAAATTATAGGTGGAGTGGGACAATAAAAATGTATTTTAAAAAAGAGGAATAGACAAGAGGATGAAATTCATCCCATTGCATGAGCTAGCATTTGATAAAATTCAGCAGTCAATGAATACTTTTGACTTGTGTTGAAAGTTTTGGTCAGAATATCCATAGATCATGTTTCTCCTCTATGTTATAATGAGTATTTCTCAAGTTAGGTCTCCTCCATTTTACATTTCTTCAACTAAGGTTTTGAAAGTTAGTCTAATTTTCCTATGGAATATTTTCCTCTTTGAATTGACTCCTTTTTCATTATTTTGAGATTCTTTTGATTATGGTTCTAACATGTACAATCTTTAGTAGTCAGAGTTCTCCAGAGAAATAGAACCAACAGGATATATGATTTATTTTAAGTTATTGATTTATGTGGTTGTGGGGATCTAACAATCTAATCTGAGACATGTAGCGAAGGATGGAAGGGTGGGATATTCTCAGAAAAGTAATATTGCAGGTTAGAATCTGAAAACCATATGGGAGGCTGGCAGGATTTTATACTGTGAGGGGAGTTGATGTAGCCTTGAAGCAGAAGTTCTTGGTACACTCAGAAAATTGCTCTAAAGGTGACCACCTAATTAGATGAGGTGCACACAAATTATGGAGGGTAATCTCCTTTACCTTTAGTCAACTGACTGTAGATGCTAATCTAAGTTATAAATACCTTTAAAGCAACATCTAAGCTATGTTTGACCAAATACTAGACACAATAACTCAGCCAAAATGACATGTAAAATGAACCATCAGATCATATTAATTATATTTATAAACTTCATTTCAACTGCAAATATAGTAAACATATTTCTAGGTAAATATAAAAATCCTTGATAAAAATATAGAGCAGAATTAAGTTAAAACAAGAAACATTAATTCTTTAAATTTACACCAGGAACAAAAGTTTCTGGAACATATGTGTGTACTAGGCATGATGTCAGCTTTGGGAGTGCATTCATTAATTCATTCAACAATATTTATTGAGAGTCTTTTATTTAACAAACGGTTCAATGGGAAATGGAGATACAATAGTAAACAAAAATAGGCACCAATGCATGCAAATTTTTTTGCATATCTTTCTTTCATCGTTTACCAATGTGTATTATTGTGAATCTGAATGTGTCTTGTTGGATATGTGTTTTCGTGGGATTTTCATTCATTCAACAAAATATGTTTAACATCTACTATGTGAAAGGAATGAGAGTAACTATTTAGCAACTTACATACCATAAAAGAAGACACTAGTATTTATTTTATTATTCACTATGTTCTCCTCACTGAGAAGCTCACCCTTCAGAGAGGAGCAAAGATATATAAAATTTAAGTAAAAGAGAACAACAGAGAATACAATGCTACATTTTTATACCTTAGATGTCTAGAATAGTTCCTACTTAATGTATTTGGACCTGACCAAATGCTGTGAGGGAGGTGATATTTCATCTCATCTTTCAGATAAGGAAACATCAGATCCATGAGAGTGAGTGGTTTGGCAGAAGTCACCAAATAAGCAGACAGCAGGACTGGGATATGTTGAAGGCCAGATCATTTGTAATCCAGTGATCTCCACTCTAAAGATGAGAAGAGCAAGAAAAGGAGAAAAGTGGACAGAATGGAAGTGAATCATGAAATTTACAAAATATATGACTTAGGATTATACTAGGGTGTTCATGTTCTTCATAAAAAGCATTAAACTATCTTCTGCTAATTGCAGAGATGAAAGGATATGGGAAATGTCAACACCAGTTTTGTAGAGGGCTTCATTTTGGAGGTTTTCTCAGATTGACCTCAACTAAAATTCTTCCTTTTTGTCTATATTTTGATTTTCTACTCCCTAACTCTCTTTGGCAACATCACCATTATCATTGTCATTTGCCAGAACCATCAGTTGCACACACTCATGTACTTCTTCCCTGTCACTTGTCTGTCCTGGACCTCTGCTACACCACCAGCACTGTGTCCCAGCTTCCAGTTAACCTTGATGGACCAGAGTTGACCATCACTTGTGAAGGGTGTGTGGCCCAGCTCTTCATCTCCCTTGCCCTGGGCTCCACTGAGTGTGTGTGCTTCTGGTGGTGATGGCCTTAGACCAGCATGCTGCCTTTTATTGGCAACTTCAGTACATGGCCATTATGCACCCCCATCTCTACCAGGCATTGTCCATCACCTCCTGGGCAGGTGCTTTCATGAGCACTCTAATTTAGACTGGTCTTTGATGGTCATGCACATCTGTGGCCTTCCATCACCTGAACCACTTCTGTGAGATGCCTGCACTCCCGAACCTGGCTTGTGAGGACTCACAAGGGACAGGGTCCAAGGTGTTTGTGGTCTAAGGTGTTTGGTGTTTTCTTCAGCACTAATTCTTTTTTTTTTTTTTTTTTTTTTAAATTTTTTTATTTTTTATTGACTTTGTAATAATATTACATTAAAAATATATATGTGAGGTCCCATTCAACCCCACCCCCCCACCCCCCCTCTCCCCCCCCCCCAACAACACTCGTTCCCATCATCATGACACATCCATTGGATTTGGTAAGTACATCTTTGGGCACCTCTGCACCTCATATACATTGGTTCACATCATGGCCCATACTCTCCTCTATTCCATCATGTAGGCCCTGTGAGGATTTACAATGTCCGGTGATTACCTCTGAAGCACCATCCAGGGCAGCTCCATGTCCCGAAGACGCCTCCACCTCTCATCTCTTCCTGCCTTTCCCCATACCCTTTGTCCATTATGTCCACTTTTCCCAATCCAATGCCACCTCTTCTATGTGGACACTGGATTGGTTGTGTCCATTGCACCTTTATGTCAAGAGGAGGCTCAGATTCCACCTGGATGCTGGATGCAATCCTCCCATTTTCAGTTGTAATCACTCTAGGCTCCATGGTGTGGTGGTTGTCCTTCTTCACCTCCATCTTAGCTGAGTGTGGTAAGTCCAATAAATCAGATTGTAGGTGCTGGAGTCTGTTGAGGCTCAGGATCTGGCTATCACATTGTCAGTCCAGAGATTCAAATCCCCTAAATATATCTTAAACCCCAACATTAACTGCACCTCCAGCACATTAGCATGAAAGTCTTATGAAGGGAGATCCCATCTGAGTCCAGATTCATCACACATAAACACCATTTCCAAAGAGGGGCCATCTGCCCTGGTAGTTAACCCCATCGGCCATGACCATAACTCCCATGGGTCTCTTTAGCCCTCAAAGGAACCAATATCTGGGGGTTGTATCTGCTTTATCTGTCTCTCTGACTCTGCTCAGTTGTGCATGAGGGCAAACCTTCTGCCAGCCTCCAGACTCTTTTTTAGAAACTCGTAGCCATATAAACTCATTTCTCCTTTCCATTTCCCCCTTACTTTAGGTCAAACAGCATTTTAAAGTCATGGTATTTTATGTAGACATGGATATTCTGCTGATCCGCATTGAACCTTCCGTATAAGGTCATTTTCCAGTTGCATCATCAGTTGGTAGTTGATAGTGGTCCCTCGTTGCCAGGGAGGCTCATCCCCGGGTGTCATGTCCCACGCTGGGGGGAAGGCATTGCATTTACATGCTGAGTTTGGCTTCGAGACTGGCCACATTTGAGTAACATGAAGGCTGACAGAAGGAAACTCCCAGGCACAAAGTTGCTCTAGGCCTTGTTATTATTTTGGGTTTATCAGCTCACAAGCATAGTCATTAGTATCAGGGGCTCACTGTTGAACCCTCACTCCCTCCCGGTCCCCACCACTGTACCTGGGAGACTGTCGCTGCTCCCCTAGGGACCACGACAGAGCACCACTGGCCAGGAACCCAGTACCCCCCCTACTGTGGTTTTTAATTGTTGCCACTATGAGTATATCCAAACATTACCATGCACCCTGGACATATGTTCTGTACAGTTCCCTGTCAGTCATATATCATCTGTCATTGGTATCCCATACCAGTATCCCTCCATTGCCATTGTTGAAACACTCTGTGATCCCGAACTCCCCGAAATTTGAAGCCCAATATAATGTCATGGTCCCTTACTAGGGAATGGCATATAGCGATGAGTTTAAAGGATAGATAAAGAACTTGGATAAAGTTAGATAAAGAACTTAGATAAAGAATGTTGACTTGAAAAAATTCCACATCCTATTTTTTTCTTTTTTTTTTTCTTTTTTTTCCCCCCCCCCCCCCCCCTAATTATTCAGCTTTTCTTCACAGGAGTCCTAGACCACAGCAATGTATATATATAATATACAGCACTCCCACACATCCACCAGAAAACCTTTTCCCTTCCACAGTGATACTCTTACGCCCTATTCATATCATATTTACTTAAAGTGATGTACAGAGTCTGAGACATTAGCTTTCTAACAAGGTGACATCTGTGTTTACATTATGGTGCATACTTTAGGATACACAGTTCTTTACATTTTTAGTTATCCTATGTTTTACATTATGGTTTACATTATCAGTCTGTCATCTCCTATATGTTATGGTGTAATATTACATGTTTTATATCCATCCTTGTGTACTCTCAAGAAACTCCTCTCTTACCCCCCATTTACTTTGGTTCCACACATTTAACGTCCATTTTCCCTTCCACCTTGGTGCCCTCAGTGATAGCCAACCTCCGTTTCCTGAGGAGCCACTTCCAGAGATAGATGGAATAGTGTTCAGGGCCTAACTTGCTCAACTGCCCCAATGCCCTGGGAGCCACCCTTTCTCTCGAGGGATACAGTTCCCTCTATTGGATGGCATTAGTCCTCCCCAGGATGTGGGTCCACCCCCACTCTCACTACTTGGGTTTCTACCCCATGGTGTCACCCACTCTGGCAGAATGAGCATTTAGACATTCCCCAGGAGCCCGTCCTGCATCAGACCCTCCCCTCCGAGCATTCTAAACAGGTAACCCTCTTTATTATATTTTGATATGATTTTCTCGGCATTTTACTCTCCACCAACACCTGACCCTCTCCTGGTTCGTATGCTACCCCTCCCTCCCCCCACTTTTGGGCAACGTTACCCACCCGTCCCTCCCCAGCCACCCTCAAACCCGCAAAGCCCCAAGCAAAGGCAACCCCTTGCCCCCCTTTTATCTCTTCTTTGTGTTCATACTTACCACCATCTCGTCTTAAATTCCACCCCTGCAGACATCGGCTCATATCCTTCCTCCACCCTCCGATTTCCTGCAAGCCTATCATTCAGTCTCTTGCTATCTAGGGCAGCTTGTTTATTTCATATCATTGAGGTCATGTAGTATTTGTCCTTCAATGTCTGGGTTGCTTCACTCAACATAAGGTTCTCAAGATTCATCCATGTTATCACATGTGTTTGTAGTGTGTTTGTTCTTACAGCCGAGTAGTATTCCATTGTGTGTATATACCACATTTTATTGATCCACTCGTCTGTTGATGGGCATTTGGGTTGATTCCAACTTTTGGCAATAGTGAACAATGCTCTTCAGCACTAATTCTAAGCTCCTATGTATACATGCTCAGTCAGTGTTAAGGGTCAATGAATGGCTGTGTACGGAAAGGCTTTTGGGTCTTGTGGATCGCACCTATTGGTGGTTTCCCATTTTTATAGTTCAGCTATCTACACATATCTCCAACCAATTGACAGTTATTCTCAGAATGAAGAAAGTTTATTGCCTTTTTGTATTATAATTACCCCTATGCTCAATCCTCTGATTTATACCCTAAAGAGGATATGAAAGGGGATGTGAGGAAGGTACTAGGAAAAGGCAGAGAACTGGGGCATAAATTTAATTCTGCACTTTCACTAATTAACTACATCCCTGTCAATGTCCCTTCACATCTCTGGGCTCATTTTTAAGCCTCAGTGTTTACCCTTACATGATTCTTGGAGTAAATAAAGAGATCACAAACAGGTGTATTTCATGGAACATGTAAAATCTCAAACATGGATGTTACTTACTTGAAGAAAAGGCAAATCATTAAAGGCAGAACAGAGCAAAGGGACACATCAAAATCTCATCAACTGTTCCAGAAGTCTCAGTAATGCTAACTGGTGTCATAGACAAGATATTTTCCATGCAAGACTGAAGAGACTAGAGAAGAAATGAACAGAAGAATAAGGAGTCAACAGGAGGTGATATTGGAAAAAGGAAAAAATAAGCAGGAATGGCAAAGAGGATATGAAGATATTTCTGTGGTAGAGATTGTTGGGAATTCAAGAGGCTGTAGGCTAAATATTTAAGACAATGGATACTCCAAATGCCACTCCTTGTGTCATTTCATGCCACGTACTTAAATGTATGTTTTCTGGTTTTATGTTATAGTGTTAAGGTACCCTTGCTAAAACCATAATTAGGCTTAGTAATTTTCAGGCTGAGTAAATCCTCTTTTATTCCACCTAAAATAGCTGATATTTGTTTAATATAAAAATGTTCTTATATAAATTGTCATTAATCCTTGCAACTGCCTTTTTTAAATTTTTTTTTAATTTTTATTTTTTAATTAAAATTATTTATTTTTACGAATTACATTAAAAAAATATGAGGTCCCAATCAACCCCACCGCCCCCACCCCCCACTCCCCCCACAGCAACACTCTCTCCAATCATCGTGAGACATCCATTGCACCCAGTAAGTACATCTCTGAACATCACTGCACCCCGTAGTCAATGGTCCACATCATAGCCCACACTCTCCCCCGTTCCATCCAGTGGGACCTGGGGGGGTCTACAATGTCCTGTAATTGTCCGTGAAGCACCACGCAGGACAACTCCACGTCCCGAAACCGCCTCCACATCTCATCTCTTCCTCCCATTCCCCAAACCCAGCAGCCACCATGGCTACCCTTCCCACACCCATTCCACATTTTCTCTGTGGACATTGGATTGGTTGTGTCCATTGCACATCTATGTCAAGTGGGGGCTTAGATTCCACATGGATACTGGATGCACTCCTCCTGCTTTCAGTTGTAGACACTCTAGGCTCCATGGTGTGGTGGTTGACCTTCTTCAACTCCATGTTAGCTGAGTGGGGTCAGTCCAATAAATCAAAGTGTAGGAGCTGAAGTCTGTTGAGGCTCTGGGCCTGGGTGTCTTATTATCAGTCCAGAGATTCAAATCCCCTAAATATATCTTAAACCCCAGCACCAACTACAATTCCAATAAAGTAGCATGCAAGTCTTGTGGGAAGAGATCCCCTCCGAGTTCAATTCCATCATGCAGAAACACCAGCTCCAAAGAAGGGCCATCTGCCATGGCAGTGAACCCCATCTGCCATGACCATAGAACCCGTGGGTCTCTTTATCCCTCAGAAGAACCAATACCTGGGGTTGTATCTACTTTATCTGTCTCTTAGACTCTGCTCATTTGTGCATAAGGGCATTCCTTCTGACAACCTCCAGACTCTTTTTTAGAGACTCATAGCCTTATAATCTCATTTCTCCTTTCCATTTCCCCCTTATATTAGGTCAAACAGCATTTTGAAGTCATGTTTTTATATGTAGACAAGGATATTCTGCTGGTCCGTATTGAACCTTTAATTCAAGGTCATTTTCTAGTTGCATCTTCAGCTGGTATGTGGTAGTGATCCCTCGGTGCCAGGGAGGCTCATCCACGGGTGTCATGTCCCACGCTGGGGGGAATGCACTGCATCTACATGCTGAGTTTGGCTGTGAGAGTGGCCACATTTGAGTAATATGAAGGCTGTCAGGAGGAAAATCCCAGGCACAGTGCTACTCTAGGCCTTGTTCTTATTGCAGGTGTGTAGGCTCAAAAGCATAGCCATTAGTATCAGAAGCCCACTGTTGGGCCCTCCTTCCTTCCTGGTTCTTGCCGTTGCCCCTGGCGGACTGCCGCTGCTCCCCAGGGTCCATGGCCGTGACCCCCCGGCCAGGCGCCCAGTACCCGCTCCAGCTGTTGTTTTTAATTGTTTCCACTATGAGTATATCTAGACATTACTATATACCCTGGGCATATGCCCTGTATAACTCCCTGTCAGCCATATATATCCTGTCAATAACATCCTATATCAGTATTCCTCTGCTGTCATTGTTGAACCACTCTATGATTCAAAACTTCCTGTAAAGTGAATCCCAACATAATGTCAGCTTCACAAGAGTCTTAGATCACCGAAATTCATATATACAATATACAGTACTTGCCCAGATCCACCATAAAACCTTTTCCCTTCCATAGCGATAATCTTTTAGCTTATTCATATCATATTTCCTGATACTGATGTACAGATTCCGGGACAATAGCTTTCAAACAAGGTGACATCTGTGCTTACTATGTGGTCCATACTTTAGGTTGTACAGTTTTCTAAATTTTTTAGTTATCCTATGTTTTGCCTTATGGTTTACATTATTAGTCTGTCGTCCCCTATATGTTTCTGGTGTAATATTACATGTTTTATATTCATCCTCGTGTACTCTCACAGAACTCCTCTCTTGCCCCCATATTCACCTTGGTTCCTTCCATTCCACATCCATTTCCCCCCTCCCCTTGAGGCCCACAACGCCAGCCAATCTCTATTTCCCAAGAAGCCCTGTCCAGAGATCCTTGCAGCAGTATTCAGGGCCTGACTTTCTCAACTGCCCTAATGCCCTGGGAGCCATCCTTTCTCTCGAGAGATACAGTTCTCTCTATTTGACGGCATTAGTCTTCCCCAGGATGTGGGTCCACCCCAACTGCAACTGCCTTTTAAGATAGTTATTATTGTTATATTTCCCATTTATTAACAATGAAACAGAGGTTCAAATTTTTTAGGTAATTTATCTAAGTTCTCATAGCAATCTGGAATGATGATCTGATTCATGTTTCTCCATCCTAAACCCAACCCTTCTTACAACACACTGCTATTGATGTTTATCTGAGAGTCAAACTGAAAAACATTCATTGAAGCATATCATTCATACATGAACATTTATGGACAATAGGTTTATGGTAAAAATTATGAACTTATGAAACAACCATGCACAAATGTGGAATTTCCATACAATACCCCTTCACCAATACAACACAAAAATACATTAAAATATACATATATAGAGAAATAATTCTTCTGTTTAGTCATAATGTATAAACTAATCAATATAAAATCTTTATATAACTATGTAAACATATTTTATAAAACATTTAAAAATGATCTCAGTTAGTAGAGTATTTTTACACACTGCCCTCTCCAAGAGGGAAGGGTAAACATTATTTTTCTAAACTCACAAGATGAAAATAGATATATAATGTCCATTTGTGTGTGCACCCATCCTCCAAAAAGCACAGATACACACACATCTGCCAAAGGAAAAAAATGATTTAGAAGTCCATAAACCCCTGGAAATAAATATATTACTACTTATTATAGCCCATACCTTACATTTGGTATATTTTCCCCCAGCCCACCCAATTGTTAACACCCTGAATTAGTATTATATATTTCTTATTTTTTGTGAGAGAATGTTCTCGTATTTGTTCTATTAACCACAGTCCATCTTCTACCACAGGATTCCCTGTGTTATATAGTCCCATGCTTTGTACAATCCAATCAAAGTGTACACAGTGACTCTCATTTTCATCACAGAATTGTGCTGTCCTCACCCTCAGTCAATTTTGAATGTTTTCTTTATAGAATGAATTTTAAATAGGGAAATATTGAGGTTAGAAAGAAACATCATTGGAAAGGGAGTTCAAAATTTTACATTGGTCAATCTTGCCCAGGATTCTAGACACTGGAGTACTCACATATTTTGGTCTGAGGGAATATTTTTTCCCAAGTTCAAAGCTAATGTTTCCTATAATAATAGTTTCCATTTACAAAACCTTAAATATGGTTTATGCAGTATGTTATACAGTCTATTACATTGTGACATTTCTTACAAAATGAAAGATAGATATTATCCCCCACCCACACCTTATTTTACTGAACAAGAGACTGCATTTAGATAATTATTTTGAGTAATTTGACTCAAGTTACCCAGCAAGTAAGTAGAGGGCTAGGATTTGAATCTGGCCTGTCATCTGCCAAAGCCTATCCTCCCTGCCACTAACCAATAATCCATACTTTTATATTAGTAGCCCGAGGCACTAACCAAATGAAGTAATACAATCTTCATGGAACAAGTGGTTATTCTTTTGAATGTTGGATGTATGAAAATTCTTGTATCTTAGTATGAGAATGAAAGTCTAAACAATTCAAGCATATGGAATAACTCAAAGGAGAAGGGATGATCAGAACCAAATGGAGAGAATTATTATAATTATTATGTGGTTAATATGTTATTTTTTCATTTTGCATACAGAGAAAATGGCCTCTCAATTATATTAAAGTGAACATATCCCATATACCAACAATGTTTAAGGTCTCTGTTACAGTGTTTAAGGTCTCTGTTACAATGTTTAAGGTCTCTGTTGGGCATATGCAGCCATTGCTTTTTGAAGTCAGCTCCTATGGGAAGCAAATTCCAGCACCATTGGGACCTGCACCCCTGGGATCTACTTGCACTTTCTCATTCTTGGCATGGCTAATTGATCAGCAGAGATTATGAGTCCCTGTAGCTATGCCAGAGCCAAAGAGTAACTCCCACTTTCCCTCAGTTGCCTATCTGAGAAAAGAATTAGAAGTAACTTCCCTGCATGAGCAGGTGCATATTGACAGGGTAGTCCTGGTCTCACTTTTTCTTTTAGACTAACAGGATGCCATTTAAAATCCATTGCCACTTGGTCCTTACCCTGCTTGACCTCCTCTATGGAGTTTTACTATGACTAATGGTACATGCAAGAATTATAATTTGGACTTCTCTACTGAAAAAGGGGAGATGGTAGAGAAGCAAGAAGAGGCTGTGTAGAATTGCAAGTAAGGAAAAATTAAGAGATGATTTAATAAGGAAGAAGTAAGAACTTTGAAAGATTTCAGGGGACACTATGAAAATTCAGTAACTGTAGGCTTGAAAGCATTCTTAGACCTTATACATTTTTTTAAATGTCCTTAGTTTTACTGGTATCACTTGTAATTAAAATCCATAGGATCCCCTCCCCCAAAAGCTGGGTGCTTGCTTAGGAGATAGTTCAGGTGTGTGTGTGTTCTGTTAACTGAAGAAAGGAAGAGTCAGATACACCCATCTCAGAACCAGGAGCAGAAGATAAGATTCCAAACCTCAGGGAGGTGGTGGTAGTAGAGGCAGTGAGTGAGTGCATTTCTGGAGTGGGTGGAGGGATGATATGCTTGTGCATATGTGGGTGGGGGGTAAACTCTCACAGACCCAGTGTGATACCAGGAGATGGAGCAGGAGGAAGAGACCCCGTGTTCAGCACTAATCATATTGACCTTCATTGCAGTCTCCATCCTGTTGTATGTGCAAGAAGTTGGCTAAACTTTCCTCCCCAAGTTTATTCATGCATCTCAATGCCCAGATGTGCCTCATCAGTAACCACAATGTGAGTCAGAAAGTCATTAAGGAGAGAGGAGTTGGGTTTGGGTACCTGGAGCCCTCACCCAAGTCAAACATTTTTCAGGATATTTTGAAGTATTTTGTGTTTCTTTCTAGTTTTTTCTGGGATGGATGTGAGAACTGGGTCATGGCTCTTCCTGTATTGCAACCCAACCATACTTGGTGCTTTTTCTCTTTTATACTTTAACTCAAAGGCTTGGTCCATTTGAAGGGCAGTTCTGTTTATAATAAGGAGATAAGGAAAGAGAGAAATGTCCAGACAATGATGAAAACAATGGGAAACACCTTAATAAAAAAGCTCCAGGGATGATTGGATTGTACTCAGCTTACAAGTATTACTGTAGGTATGGGATCAGTGGTTTCCTGCCACCTTTCTACTGGAAGACATAGCCTTAAGCTAAAGCAGGTCATTTGGTGCTGGACATAGGTAATTACTTCTTAACCATTAAGGTGAAGTGACCCTGAAACAAGCCTTAAAGAGCAACAATTGGTGGCAGAAGATGTGGTGACTCTAGCTTGACTACAGTTTGCACAGTCCAGGAATGTTGCTTCACTTCCTCTGGAATTAACAATCACAAACCTACTTCAATAAATAGCCTCTTATATTCATAATTTTGTACATTTGTGAGAGCATATGCAGACTAAATTTTTAGGAGTGAAATAGCCAATTCACAGGGTTTGACATTCATAGTTTTGACAGATATCATAAATTGCTCTCAATAAATCTGTTCTAATTTACACTTTTCATCTCAACAAAATTGAAAGTGAAAATGGTGCAGAAGAGTAGATTAAATCTGCATTTCACTTGCCATGAATGAGATTGGGATCTTTCCTTAATTTCAGAATTATTTATAATTTCCTTTTTGCCAGCTCTCTCTTCACACCCCTTGTTATCTAGTAATTTGTTATCACATTGATTTGCAGAAGCTGTTTATATAAGGATATTCAGGTCATTATGTTGTGAATTACAAATATTCATTAGTTTTCAGTTTTTCTTTTGAGTTTGTTTTGAAGGTTTATGAAATATAGAAGTTGATTTATGAATATTTTTAATTTTTTTTTGTGTTAATATTACAAAGTCTTTCCTTGCAGCTTCAAGAAAAAAATTTTATTGTGGTTTCTTCTAGTTCTGTTGTAGTTTTGTTTTTGCATTTAAATGCTGGCTCCATTTTGAATTTAAACTGGTGTGGGGATTGATTGAGGTATGTGTCCAACTTTTTATCCTAATTTCAGATATCTAACTAGCTGATTCAGCAACATCTATTGAATAATCTGTCTTTTCCACATTGATGTATGTTGCACCTTTATCAAATACTAAGTTTCCACCTGTATTTCGATCTATTTTTGAACTTTCTTTTGTGTTCACTAGAGCTATCTATTCAAGCATCCATGACACAGTGTTTAAATTAAGATTTTAGGTATGTCTGTTCCTAATTATTTGATTTTATGCTATGCCTTATTATTGCAGATTTTAGAAAAACTTTCATTCTATGACTATTGTCTTTCTTTTTTTGTGTATATATTTCATTATAGAAGAAATAAATGTTCCAGTGTTTAGCTGTGTAATACATTTGTTTGATTATATAATATTAAAAATATAATACTTTATTTCTATAGAAAGTATCTATACATTTCCTATTATGAGTAATGCTTAATTAATATATTTTCTTTTCCCTTCATGGTTATTTTTATTTTTTTGTTCAAGATGTCAATTTTAATAATAGTGTTCTTCGGTAAGTTCTGGGACTCCTTTTCACTGCCCAGTGTGGCACTTTTATCATGGAAATAATTTTTAAAGTAAAACAGGGATTCACACAATATATATTTGCCCAGGGCCAGTATGCCCCAGGTGCAGCCCTGTTGAGGATTTTATGGGCTCTAATTTGGGTCTTTATATATTGACTATTGTCTTAATATCTGAAGCCAGACTGAATAGTTGGCTTTCACAAAAGACTTAATCCATTTGTCTAGCTGTCCAAAAACTCCTTTATCTTTGACATTCACTAACATTAACAGGGAATATGTCAGTGTTGACAGCTCTGAATCAGTTTTTCCAAGATATGGTATGTTCTTCAAAACTATGGACTGAAATCATCTTTCATTTCAGGAATGTTTTCTGACAATGTGTTTGAAGTTCCACAATTTTTATTTTCTTCCTTGTGTACTCCAGTCTTATACTACCATCCTTTCAAAGTCAATATTTTCTTTCTAATTCCTTTAAGCTCTTTCTGTATTTGTTTCAATTTGTTCACTTCTTTTATTTCCCTCTTCAATGTATCTTACTGTGTGCACCCCATTCTATTTTTTCATCATTTCCAAGATGGTTTATTTTAATTTTCCTTGAGTTTCTTGATCTTTGTTGGTTTATAGTTCATATCCTGTTTTCTTATTTTATTTTTCTTAAAGTTTCGAACCTCTTCACTATTTTCATTCTTCATAGAGGTGATTATTTTATTACATTTTAAAAAATTATTATTCATTGTGAAATGATTGTCCTAATTTTCCTCTGTTCCTTGGAACTCTTTTCTGGTTTGTGTCCTTTACCTGTCACTTATATTTCCTCTTCCTGTGATCATGTTTTATGATATTTTTGCACATGCTCTATGCTAGATCATTTTTATTCATCATTGTTGAAGCATGAGTGTGTTGTAGTACAAATTATTTGAAGTTTATGTGAGTGACATCCAGGACCTCATTGCAAGATCAACTAATTTTTCTTATGATCTTAGGGTTTTTGTATATTGGTTTAACTCTTACTTCTCTTCGAAGGTGATAGAAGTTATGGGCACATCAAATGTAAAGATTATCTTCTCTCCCCTGATTCAATGATACCATCTTTTTCAAAGTATGTCTTGACTTCATGTTTGAAATGATTTGGTATTTGGATGACTCTTCAGCTTTCTAAATCCAAACTTCATCACCAGTCTGCACAGTCACCTATACCACATAAGGAGTTTAGGTTGTAGACTTGAAGGTGTACTCCTCAATTTTGAAAAGTGTTTTTTTGTTGACCTTTCTGAGATGTATATTTGCAGAATAATATTTCCAAGCATCCACTATTAAATTACATTTAATTTAATCTCTTTTTCTGTGGTCATTCACAATATCAATGCCCACAAACCACTTAGATGTTATGTTTCCAATGCAAATATGCAATTTTGTACAATATATGCAGAAATATACCTACTTGTATGTATCTATTAATGGTTTAGTTTATTGGGCTGATGCAAGTTAGCATTCAGAGCACACACTGGCAGGTGAAGGAGGAGGTAGTTTGAGAGTGTGAGCATGGTAACAATGCAAACCAGGCACCGTTCAGTTCCCGGGAGTCAGAGTTTGGCCACCAACTTCCTCACTAACTTGTACACAATATGATAAGGTCATTGTTATAAGTTTTCATCAATCTGCTAATTATTTCACTAAGGAAAGAGCTGCTAAGTGTCTACTCAGTGAAAGATATTATGAAGATTATACTGGAGGGAAAAGTAAGGCAGGGGTTCTCCAAATGTCGTCCTTAGTTGGCAGCATCAACATCTCCTGGAACTTGTTAGAAATGCAAATTCTTAGACCGCAGTTAAAAATTACTGATTCAGAGACTCTGGGGATGATACCTAGCAATCTATGTTTTAAAAAATCCTTTTGGTATTTTTCATGCACAAGCTTGAGATCCACTCATGTACTGATTCAATACATGTTTCTTCCCCAGGTTTTTTATGAATAAAAAGTGAGACACTATAGGGGATGAATAAACTCTCAGTGTGAAGATTTTAATGTACAGAGTGCTATACATATTTAGTCATTTTGTCTATCCTAAAAAAGGTGACAAATTGAAATGGGAATCACTGAGCATTCAACCTTAATATTTCCAACGTTTCAGTAGGGAGTTATGAATTGACCTTTAATATCAAAACCAACATTCCCCCTAAAAGTTGCCAGTCATGGAAATTGATATTACTAGTATGGAGCAGGGTTTTCTTTTATGGGTATGGGATGAGGAAATACAACTCTGTCTTCCACTGACTATTTTTATCCAGACGTGGTAAGAGTAAAATAATATCAACACAGTTTGAACAAAGGGGAGAAATCACAAGAAGAGGCATGGTGGCAAGAGAAGAGTTAAGGGCTGGTTCTTTTTTTTTTTGCACCATCTTATTGGGATAAACAGGAGGAATATGTCAGCATGAGACAGTCATTACCTTCTCCCTGTCTAGTTGTCTCTTTGTGTCACATCGTCTGTCAGCAACATAGATTTTTCCAAATGTGGCGCCTGGAGTGGGTCATCCTATTCACTGCATCTTAGACAAATTTCTGCCTTTAGTGTAAAGCAATTATATTGTTTTTCCTATCTTTAGGGATTTGATGATTTAATTTATTTTTTTCTTTCACATTTTTATTGTATTTTTGTGAAGATATATAGATTACAAAAAATGTTACATTAAAAAACACAAGAGGTTCCCACATACCCCACACCCTTCCATCCTCACTCCTCCTGCAACAACCTCTTTCATCATTGTGGCACATTCACTGCATTTGGTGAATACATTTTGGAGCACTGTTGCATGGATTATAGTTTACATTGTAGTTGTTTACACTCTCCCCCAGTAGATTCAGTGGGTTTTGGCAGGATATATAATATAATATCCTGTGTCTGTCCCAGCAATATTATTTAGGACAAATCTAAGTCCTCAAAATTCCCCATCACATCTCTTCTTCCTCTCCCTGTCCTAAGCAACTACTGTGGCCACTTTATCCAGATCAGTGCTACAGTTTCTAACAGTATGAGTTCAATAGACATATACATAAGAGTGCATGCAACACAGAATAGGTAATTTATGAAGTATAGTAGATGATCATAGGAAGGACAAAGCATTGACAAGCCCAGGCACTTAGGGACAGGAGCCTACATAAGGAGGGGGGCTCTGAGAAAAAAGTGGGGAGAGATTATTGTGCTATATTGCAATTCCTGTAATAGTGTGTCAGTATTCTCTGCTGCCCACATCATTTTCTATGTCTAAATGAGGTACTACTAAATTGGCCAACTCCTGTTGGGCAAAGACATGAGAAATTAATGAACAGGGATTTTCTACTAAGTACAGTCAGAAGCAACATTCTCACACACCACAGATAAGAGCACAATGGTAAAATGACTTTTTTTTCCTTTTTCTCACAGGTCACTCATAAAGTGATGGGAAGAGAAAATTCTACATCTGGAGAAGACTTCATTTTGGTGGGTTTCTCTGAGCACTCATGGTTAGAGAAATTTTTATTTGTGTTCATCTTGATATTCTACCTTCTAACTCTCATGGGCAATGGGACCATTATCCTGGTCTCCCACCTGGACCCCCATCTCCACACACCCATGTATTTCTTCCTCACTCATCTCTCTTTTATTGACCTTATCCATGTGACCTGCATCAGCCCTCAGACATTGGCCAATTTGGGGGGTCCAGACAAATCCATAAGTTTTATTGGGTGTGTGGTCCAGCTTCTCCTCACCCTGGGTCTGGGTGGCACTGAGTGTGTCCTTCTGGCCATGATGGCCTATGATCGGTATGTTGCTATCTGCCAGCCTTTGCATTATCTCACCCTCATGCCACCACAGCTGTGCTGGACCCTGGCCAGTGCATCCTGGTTAAAATTGGTTTCAGCAACTCATTGATCCACACCCCTATCACAATGACCCTTCCCCGATGTGGCCACAACCGGATAAACCATTTCTTTTGTGAGACACCCCCAATAATGCAGCTGGCCTGTGTGGACATCACAAAATACATGAAGGAGATTATGATTCTAGGTGGCATCTCCCTTGTCTTTTTTTTCTTACTGATCTTAGTCTCTTATGGGCATATTGCTCTCAGTGTGTTGAGGATAAAGACTTCAAGGGGGAGACAGAAGGCCTTTGGGACCTGTGGCTCCCATCTAATGGTGGTGTCCATTTACTACATTACTATCATCTACGTGTACGTGACTCCCAAGCCAAAGCTCTCCCATGATGTGACCAAGTTTGTGGCACTACTGTATAATCTGATTCCTCCTTTGATGAATCCCATAATCTATACTTTAAGAAACAGAGATGTCAAGGAAGCAATATGGAAGGTGATAATGTGGAAGTCAAAAAAAAAGAAGACATAGTTTTTTCTCAGATTCACTCTGTTAAAGAATTGGAGGAACTTTCCAAATGAAGCTGTAGATTTAGGTTTGAATACTGTGTTATGAAATGACATGCTATGTAGCCTTTTTAAGTTAGTTCATCCATCCTATGATTTCCTGACTCTCATATAATTTTGATTGTCTTGAATACTCATGGGTATTGGGGGAAGTAATATACTTGTGTAGAATTTATGTCTGGTCATAAATAAATCTAAACAAGTCAAAGCCCCTAAAATTGTGAAATTCTTGGGCTTGTGTTCATTATTATCTGTTTACATTTCCATTTTTTTCTTTTTAAGTACCATGCCTTTCTAATATCTTATTTTCATTCCATCCATTAAATTTTGGATGTTCTTTTGCCACATTTTATATGAATTAACTAATTAAAATATTTTTTATGAATCTTATACAAGCTTAGAGTTTGAAGAGCCAACTAATTCTGTAAAGTATACTAAAATGAATAAGAGGTGAGCAGACTTGGCCCAATGGATAGTGCATCCACCTACCACATGGGAGGACCATGGTTCAAACCCTGGGCCTCCTTGACCCACGTGGAGCTGGCCCATGCACTGTGCTGATGCGCACAAGTAGTGCCATACCACACACAGGGTTGTCCCCTACATAGGGGAGCCCCATATGCAAGGAGTGTGCCCCATAAGGAGAGCCACCCAGCATGAAAGAAAGTGCAGCCTGCCCAAGAATGGTGCCACACACACAGAGAGCTGACACAACAAGATGATGCAACAAAAAGAAACACAGATTCCCAGTGCCGCTGATAAAGATAGAAGTGGTCACAGAAGAACACACAGTGAGTGGACAGAGAGAGCAGACAACTGAGGGGGTGAAAGGGGAGAGAAATAAATAAAAAATAAATCTTTAAAAAAATAAATAAAATGAATAAGAGACTACCCCCAAGCGATTTTCATTTATTCAAAAGCAATTGACTTTCAACACAATTTTCAACTTTTTCTATTTACCCTATTATCCCAGTAATACACATGCACTTCTACTCTTTTAAAAAAATATATATATATACATATTTTTAAAGATACATAGATTATATAAAATGTTACACACAAAAAATAAGGGATTCCCATATGCCCCACTCCCCACATCTCCCGCCCGTCCCCACATTAACTCCTTCTTTCATTATTGTGGTACATTGATTTTTCTGTTTTACCCATTATTTTTCCAAATTTCAAATATGAATTTAATTATTCCTTTTGCAGTCCCATCCACATATGTGCACACTCTCCATCATCTCAGCAGAGTTACAATCTGGACAGGGTTTGATAAATGTTCAGTGTTTGCATTATTATGACTCTGAATGCACTTAAGAGTTTAGCTAGTTGGTCAATTATAATTATTCCACTATCCCTGCCTGTAAAAATTATTGTTTTCTGGCAGTTATAAATTATTTTGCATTTTTTCTTGCTAATTTCTAAATGCAGAACTTACCAATAAATCAACCTCAAACTCTGTCAAATATCTGAATCTCCTTAAAACATAATCAATTACATTAAATGTTCTGCAAATTATTCTTTTTTCGAGACACTCTTCTGGAGTATCCTGACTTGTTCCTGTCTCTATTGGTTGCTCTCTGAGTCAAGTATACAGCTGTAATGCTAAGATCTGTTGCTTTCTTAATTCACTTCCTTGTATTAGTAGAGCTGTCTTCTTTAGCTCTTCTTCAAAAGAAGACATTGGAAGTAAAAATATTTGAGGACTTGTATGATTATTAGGTTCATGTGTCAACTTGTGGTATCCAGTTTTTTGGTTAAGCAAGCACTGGCCTGATTGCTACTGTGGGGACATTTCATGGACTTAGATCATTACTAAGTTGATTGCATCTATGGATCAACTAAGGAGATTGCCTTCAAGTATGTGAGATGTCTCATTCAATCATTCGAAGTCTTTAAAAGAAGTGACGATTTCATCAGAAGAGACAATTTCCATCTCTACTTCAGCCAGTCAGCTTCTCCTGGAGAATTCATGGAAAATTTTCATTGGAGTTCCCAGCTTGCAGCTTGCTCTATGGAATTTGGATGTGGGAAATTCCACAGTTGGGTGAGACAATTCTTTTTTTGGCTTTATTTATTTTTTAATGTTACATTAAAAAATATGAGGTCCCCATATACCCCCACCCCCCTAACCCCACTCCTCCCATTACAACCACCTCCTCCATCGTCATGGAACATTCACTGTACTTGGTGAATGCATCTCTATCTCTGAGCACTGCTGCACCACATGGTCAGTGGTCCACATTATAGATTACACTCTCCCCCAGTCCACCCAGTGGGCCATGGGAGGACCTACAGTGTCCAGTAACTGTCCCTGCAGTACCACCCAGGACAACTCCAAGTCCTGAAAATGCCCCCACATCACATCTCTTCTTCCCACTCCCTACCCTCAGCAGCTACCATGACCAATTTCTCCACATCAATGCTACATTTACTTCCATTATTAATTACAATAGTTCCAGAATAGAATATCAGTAAGTCCACTCTAATCCATACTCTATTCCTACATTCTGTGGACCCTGGGGTGGTTATGTCCATGCCACCTCTATATCGAGAGGGTGCTTAGATTCCACATGGATGATGGATGCAATTCTCTTGCCTGCAGTTGTAGGCATGGGTGAGATAATTCTTGAAAAGACTTCATAACATTTACAGATCTCTCCTGTTGGTTCTTTTCCCTAGATAACCCTGAGTAATACATCTTGTATGTCTACAATGAATATCTTAATTCCTTTTTCTCAAAGAATGTTGTATTTAAGCATCTATATGTACCATTCAGTGTCCTTAATTACTTTTGCAGTGTTGTGCCACCATCACCCTAGTCATCTCTCCCCTTGGTCCCATTTAAACTCTAATATATTATGTCTCTATGAATTTGCTTATTCTAAATATTTGCTATAAGGGAAATCATACATTATTTGTATTATTTTTTCTAGCATAATGTTTTCAAGTCTCATCCTTGTTGTAGCATGTATCGGAACTTCATTCCTTTATATGGCTCAATAATACTCCTTTGTATGCACATACCACATTTTGTTTATCCATGTATCTGTTGATGTATTGTTTTCCAATTTTTGTATTGTTTTCTAATTTTTAACTTTTTTTTAAGGAGGTACCAGGGATTGAACCCAGGACCTCCTCTGTGGGAAGCAGGGGCTCAACCACTAAGGTACATCCATTCACCTTATTATTTCATTTACTTGTTAAGAATTTGTCAATAGTTTCTATTTCTTTTTTTATAAAGTTTATTTCAACTTCAAAAAACAACAGACAAAAGGCAGCCTAAAAAGTTATCAAAGCACACTATTAAAAATCCCATTGGTCATATTTGTATTATTTAATCCTAAAACTAAATTCAGTTGTTTCTCTAGTATTCTGGAAGATGAATAAATGAGCCCAGATTAGTTAAATGACATGACCAAGATTTTCTGCTTGATCATATTCACATCTCCTTAAACTAAATACCATATTTTTTTGACCTTCAAAGTTGATATGGTGCCTTCTTTGCCTTTGCTACAAAATATTTCAATATTTCTCTTAACTTCAGTCTATAAATTACATTAGATGTATTTTTCACATGTATCACAATATTTTAACACCATATAATAGAGGAATATTCTTGTATTTGTATTATTAACCACAATCCTCACCTATCATCAAAATCACTGTTATATAGTCCCTATATTATCCTCTAGTTTTCTTTCAATTGATATTAATCTCCCTAGACTAACCCTTTCAACCAGTGTTACATTTATAAACTGGCAGTGTTATACTAACTATAATGTGTCATCATCAACTCTACCCATTTCCACACATTTACAATCCACCTCATTAAATAGTCTATATACATTCAGCATCACCTCCCCCTTCTCAACCCACATTCTGTCTCCTATTAACCTATTCTCTATAGTTTGACTCCATAAGTTTACTCATTGTAATTAGTTCATATCAGTAAGACCATACAATATTTGTCCTTTTTTGCACTTTCTTGGTCTGCAGATCCCCAAAGCAATTCCCTCAGACAACTTCTGCTCTCTTCCTTTGCTCATAAGAAAGCTTTACCTGGCCTGACCTACTCTGATGCCAATTTCAAAGGAAGATATTTCTATTTCTTTTTAACTATAACTTCTCTTTTATTAGACAAGCTGTAGGTTTACATAAAATTCATGGAGCAAATACAGATTTCCCATATACCCTCTATTATTAATAGCTGACATTAGTGTGGCACTTTTGTTATAACTGATAAAACAATATTGTTATAGTTTTACTATTAACTATAGCCCACGGTTGACACTAGGGTATATTGTATGTGTGGTACAATCATGTTTTTTGTTTTGATTTTTTTATTAGAGAAGCTGTGGGTTTACAGAACAATGATGCATTAACTATAGGATTCCCACATACAACCCCATCACCAACACCTTCCATTGGTGCATAGTATTTCTTACACTTCCTGATAAAATATTTTAATAATTTTACTATTAAAATCTATGATTTAACTTAGGGTTCACTGTGTAGTGTATTCCCATGGATTTATTAAAACTTTTATTCTTTTACCATATATACAATCTAAAATTTCCCCTTTTCATCAAGGTCAGATATATATTTCAGTGCTGTTGATTGTGTCAAAATGTTGGGCTGCCAACATCACCACCCATTACCAAAGCATTTCCATCATTCCAAACAGGAACTCTGTTCATTTTAATCCTTAACAACCCATTTCTGATCACTACTCCATACTCTGGTAACCCAGATTCTAGATTCTGACTCTGAGTTTGCTTATTCTAATTGTTTGAAATCAGATACATCATGCAATATTTCTCCTTTTGTGTCTGGCTTATTTCACTCAACATAATGTCCTCAAGGTTCATCCATGTTATTGCATCTTTCAGGACTTCATTTCTCTTTATTGCTGAATTTTTGGCAGATTTTGCTTTCAGCTTTTAAAATATGATGTCCCACAGCCTTCTTCCTCCATAGTTTTGGATGAGAAACCAGAACTTAATTTTATAGAAGTTTCCTTGCATGTGGCCTGTTGCTTCTCTCTTGCAATTTTAAAATTCTCTCTTTATCTTTGGCATTTAAGTTTGAATATAACATGGCACCATCTGGGTCTATTTGGGTTTGTCCTATTCAGAGTTTGTTGAGTGTGTGCTTACCACAAGATCTTGAATGTTTCCCTACATTGTCTTCTAGGAGCTTTATGGTTATAGGTTTTGTACTTAGGTCCAGGATTCATTTTGAGTTAATTTTTGTATCGGGTGTGAGATGGGGTCCTCTTTCTTTTGGATGCGGATATCCACTTCTCCCAGCACCACTTGTTGAAAAGACTGTTCTGACTCAGCTGGAGGGTTGATATCCTTTGTCAAAAATCACCTGACCATTGATGTGAGGGTCTGTTTATAAATTCTCAGTTCAGTTCCATTGGTCAATATGCCTATCTTTCTGCTAGTACATGCTGTTTTTACCACTGTATTTAAGGAATTTGCTTAAAATCATGAATGAGAGTCCTTCAATTTCATTCTTTTTAAATAGATTTGTGGCTATTCAGGGACACTTACCTTTCCAAAAAAATTGATAATTGGCTTTTGTATTTCTGTAAAAAATTTTAAAAGTCTGTTGTAATTTTTATTGGGGTTGTGTTGAATCTGTAAATAAGTAGAATTGACATATTAACAATATTTAGTTGTCCAATCCATAAATACAGAATGTTGTTCCATTTATTAAGTCTTCTTTGGTTTCTTTTAGCACTGTTTTGTACTTTTCTTCATACAGGTTCTTTATGTCCTTGGTTAAGTTGATTCATATTTGATTATTTTAGTCACTATTGGAAATGGAGTTTTTTCTCACTTCCTCCTCAGATTTATCATTAGTAGTATATAGAAACATGACTGATATTTGCATATTAACCTTTTTCATTTAAAAATTTTATATAGTTCATACATGAATATACATAAACAATATGTGTATTGTAAAAGTTGTGAACTTACAAAACAAACATGCATATCATCATACAGGAATCCCATACATCAACCCACCAACAGCACCTTGCATTGTTGTGAAACATTAAAGTATGAAAGAGCTTGGTCAAAATACTTCTACTATTGACCATATCTTACATTTGGTGTATTTTTCCCTGTATTAGTATTAAATATGTGTATAGTTCATGAGAGATCATTTTCATATTTGCTCTGTTAAGCACATCTGTCTTCCATCACTGGGTTCACTGTGGTATACAGTCCCATGTTTTGCACAGTTCATTCAAAGTGTATACTAAGTGGCTCTCATTTTCTTCACAGAGTTGTGGTATCATCACCTCAATTTCAAAATGTTTTCTTATCTCCAAAGGGAAAAATCCCATATTCCCTTATACCTCCCTATTCTTGTCACTTAGATTTGATATATCTTCTTTGCTGTTGCTGCAAAAATATTATGATTTACTATCATCCACAAGTTACATTAGTGGTAATTATTCCATGTATCACAATATCATACTATTAACCTCTGTCTTCAACCACCACTGAAATCACTATGACACACATTCTTAGATATTTTTGGTAGCATCAATTCCCATTCTCAACCCACATTTGCTCTCCTAGTAACATATACTCTAGAATTTACCTCCATAGGTTTACTCAAAATAGTTGGTTTATATCTGTGAGACCACACAATGTTTTTCCTTTTGTGATTGGCTTATTTCACTCAACATAATATCCACAAGGCTGACCAATATTGTCATATGAACCCCGATTTCCTTTCTTACAGTTGAAGAGTATTCCATTGTATGTATATAACACATTCTGTTTATACATTGGTTTTTGGACACATAAGCTGTTCCATTTTAGCAATTGTGAATAATGTTGCTATGCACATCAGTGTGCAAATATCAGTTTGTGTCTTTACTCTCAGTTCTTCTGAATATATTCTTATTATGGGATTGGTATATTATGTAGCAGTTCTATATTCAGCCTTTTTTTTTTTAAAGATTTATTTATTTATTTCTCTCCACCACCCCCCACCCCCCACCCCCCACCCTGGTTGTCTGTTCTCCATGTCTATTTGTTGCATCTTCTTTGTCTGCTTCTATTGTTGTCAGTGGCACAGGAATCTATTTCTTTTTGTTGTATCATCTTGTTGTGTCAGCTCTCCATGTGGGTGGCACCATTCTTAGGCAGACTGCACTTTCTTTCGTGCTGGGTGGGAGACACCCCTGTGTGGCAGGGCACTCCTTGGTGCATCAGCACTGCGCATGGGCCAGCTCCACACAGGTCAAGGAGACCCGAGGTTTGAACCGTGGACCTCCCATATGGTAGACAGATGCCCTAACCACTGGGCCAAGTCTGCTTCCCTATATTCAGCCTTTTGAGGTTCCACCAAATTGTCTTCCAGAGAGACTGCACCATTGTACATACCCACCAACACTGGAGTTTTCCTATTTCTGCACATCCTCTCCAGCACTTGTAGTTTCAGTTTTTCAAAATAATGGCCATTGTATAAGGTGTGAAATTGTATTTCAATGTAGTTTTGATCTGCATTTTCATAATAGCTAGTGATGTTGAACTTTTTTTTGTGTCCTATTTGGTCTTTTTTATTTCCTCTTTGGAAAAATGTCTATTCAAGTAATTAGCCCATTTTTTAATTGGCTTGCTCATCTTTTTATCATTGAGTGTATAATCTCTATTTTGTTTTTAAAAAATTTATTGAAGCATATCACACATAAATGCACATATATAAAGTGTAAGTGTATAGCAAAAGTTCTGAACTTACAATACAAACACGGGTATCATCAGACAGGGTCCCATTAATCACCCCACCACCAACATTTTACATTGTTGTGAAATGTTTCAAACTATGAACTAACAATATAAATACTATTAGCAGCAATCTTCAACCACCACTGCAATTACACTCAGTAGATTATGCTCGAGCTTCCTTTCAATTGACATGTAAAACCACAGCCACAATTACATTTATGAATCAGCTATGTTTGTTATATTCACTAGAATATTATGTTATCATCAACCCTATTCTTGTCCACACATTTAAAATAAACCTTAGTAATAAGTTCTACATATGTTAAGCATCAGCTTCATTTCTCAACCCACATTCTATTTCCTAATAACCTATACTCTAGAGTTTACCTCCATGAGTTTGGTCTTCATATTTAGCTCATATAAGTGAGAACATACAATATTTGCCCTTTTGTGCCTGGCTTATTTCAATCAATATTATGTCCTCAAAACTGATCCATGTTGTCGTGTGCATCCCAATTTACATTTCTCTTTACAGATTAATAGTATTCCATTATATTTATAAACCATGTTTTCTATAGTCATTCCTTTGTTAATGGACACTTGGGCCGTTTCCATATTTTAGCAATTTTGAACATTGCTTCTCTTAACATCAGTGTGCAAATGTCTGTTTCTTTCCTTGCTTTCAGATCTTCTGAATATATTCCAAGAAACAGGCTTGCTGGATCAGACAGCAGTTCTATATTCAGCCTCCTGAGGAACTAACAGAGGCTGGACCATTCTGCTTTCCTATCAACAGTGAAGTTCTTATGTCTCAGATCCTCTCCAGCACTTGTAGTTTTTGTGTGTTTTTTTTCTTTTTAATGATGGCCATTCTGTAAAGTGTGAAATGGTATATCATTTTAGTTTTGAGCTACATTTCCCTAATAGCTAGTGATGTTGAACACTTTTCATGTGCCTTTTGGTCAATTGTTTTTCCTCTTTGGAAAAAATGTCTATTGCAGACTTTCACCCAGTTTTAATTGGGTTGCCTGCCTTTTTTTCTTTGAGTTGTATGATCTCTTTATATAACATGGATATTAAAATCTTATAAGATATGTGTTTTCCAATTATTTTCTCCTATTGAGTATGCTGCCTTTTTACTTTATTAAGTCTTTTAAAGAATAAATGTGTTTAATTTTGATGAGGTTTCACTTTTTAAATAAATCAATTTTATTTATACATATTAATAACCATAAATCCAATCAAAGTGTACAAAGTGGTATTTGGTATAAGCACAAAGTTGTGCATCATCACTTCAATCTTTAGGTGAGTATTTTTATTATTCTAATAGCAATAATAATAATAAAACAGACAAAGGAAATAACTCATCTTCTCTCAATTTCTCTATGCTTCCCCTGCCACACATAAATGCTATTCTGTTTCTGTCTCATTTATTTGTATTGATCTTTTGTAAAAACAGGTATACAATATTGCACATATTCATATTTCACATCTGGTTTCATTACATTGTACAGTGCCATGTTTGTTTTTTGCATTCCTTCTAGTAATATACAAGTCCTTAGACTTTCCCTTTTAACCACTCTCCTACCCGTATAATAGAGCTACTAGTTACAAACACTATGTTGTGCTTTCACCATTTCTATTCATTTCCAAAGCATTATAAACTTTTTACCAATTCTGCACAAAATAACCCTCAGCTTTCCATTCTGTACCCTCATTTTATTTTCTGGTGACATATATTCTAATTATTAACTCCATGCATTTACATAATATGTTTTGTTCATAAAAGCACAGTCATACAGTATTTGTTTTTGACTGCTTGCTTCACTCAACGTAAGGACCCCATTCATCCATGTTGTCATGTGCCTCACAACTTCATTTCTTCTTACAATACATAATATTCCATCATGTGTATATATCACAATTTGTTTATCCATTCCTACATTGAGGGACACCTGGGATTGTCCATATTTTGGCATTTGTGAATAATACCACTATAAACATCAGTGTGCAGCTGTCTGTTCATGTCACTGCTCTCTGTTATTCTGGGTAATACCTAGTTCTAATTCTGAGGTATTGCTGGGTCACATTGCAAGTCTATATTTAACTTAGGAACTGCCGAACAGCACCCCACAGTGGATGAACCACCCTACATTCCTACCAACTCTGATTAAGTATTCCTATCTCTCCACATCCTTTCCAACATGGTAGTTTTCCAACTTTTTAATAGTGTCCATTCTAATAGGTGTGGAGTGATATATCATTGTAGTTTTGCTTTGCATTTCCCTAATCCCAAGTGATGTTGAACATTTTTTCATGTGTTTTTTTCACCATTTGTATTTCTTTTTGGACAAATGTGTATTCAAGCCTTTAGCCAATTTTTAAATTCAGTAGTTTGTTTTTTTTATTGCTGAGTTGTAGCATCTCTTTAGATATCATGGACATTAAACCCTTCAGGATATGTGATTTTCAAATATTTTCTT
This sequence comes from Dasypus novemcinctus, assembly GCF_030445035.2. Taxonomy (NCBI): domain Eukaryota; kingdom Metazoa; phylum Chordata; class Mammalia; order Cingulata; family Dasypodidae; genus Dasypus; species Dasypus novemcinctus. The sequence goes on along the minus strand of NC_080674.1, from coordinate 193,497,395 downwards.
CCATTGAGTCAGCTGCCTTTTCACCCTTTTGGCAAAGTCCTTTGAGTTGCAAAAGTATTTATTTTTGAGGAGGCCTGATTTATCTGTTCATTCTTTTGTTGTTCAAGTTTTGGGTATAATGTTTGAGAAACTACTGCCTACCAAAAGATCTTGAAGATATGTCCCTACATTTTCTTCTCAGTGTTTTATGGTTGCTATTTTATATTTAGTCCTTGATCCATTTTGAGTTAATTTTTGTATAAGATGTGAGGTGGGCATGCTCTTTCTTTCTTTTGGATATGGATATTGAGTTCACCCAGCACCATTAATTGAATACTGTTCTGACCCAATTCGGAGGGCTTGACAGTCTTGTCAAAAATCACTTGACTGTACATGTGATGGTCTATTTCTGATTTCTCAATTTGGTTCCATTGGTCAATGTGTCTGTCTTATGCTAGTACCATGCTATATTTTTTACCACTGTAGCTAAGTAATATGCTTTACAATAGGGAAGTGAGCATCCTTTAGCTTTGTTCTTCTTTCTAACACATTTTCAGCTATAGGAGCTCCTTATTCTTCCACATACATTTGGTAATTAGCTTTTTATTTCCTCTAAATAAGGTTTGTGAGTTATATTGGGGTTGCATTGAATCTGTAAATAAGTTTGGGTAAAATTGACATCTTAATGATACCTAGTCTTCCAATCCATGAACATGGAATATGTTACAGTACCCTGAGTTGGACTCTTCAGGACCTTGTAACTGTAAGCTTCTACTCCAAATAAATATACTTTATAAGAGTCAACTGATTTCTGGTACTTCGTATTAACACTGGCTTGGCTGACTAATTCAAGTGTAAATCTTTGTTACTGTGCACATAGTACATAAAGATGTAATTTGTATCATGAACAACATAAAAGGAAGGGATGGGAAATATAGTTATGTGTATTTCTAGGTTATTTAAGTAAGGTTGGGATCAACACAATCTAAATTGCAATGGATTTAGTGTGCTAAAATTACTCTCCATGGTAACCATAAAGAAAATGTCTACAAAATCTACACAAAAGGAAAACATAAGTGATAGAAAATGACTAATTTTAAAAGATCATCTAAACAAAAACAAGGCAGTAATGGAGGAAATGAGGATCAAAAAATCCACGAGACTTAACAAAAAAGAATGAGAAAAATGGTAGGTATGACTTTTGCCTTATAAGTAATTTTCCTAAATTTAACACTTTTCTACTCAAAGTCAGAAACTGGTGAAATGGATAAAAACACATGATCCAACTATTTTCTGTTTACAAGAGATCTATTTTAGATCCATGAAAGAATGGCAGAAACTTTGTGCAAATATCAAACAAAAGAAAGTAGGGTGGCTGTATTAACAGCAGACAAAATAGACTTTAAGTAAAAATATGCTATATGAGATGAAGAAAAACACTAAATATCTATGAAAAGGACAATTAAACAAGAAGATTTAACAAGTATATACATATAGGGCACTAATAGCAAAGTGGTTAAATAAAAGAGACAAACAGAATGGAAGGGAGAAATAGACACTTCTACAATAGTTGGAAATTTCAGTACACCATTTTCAATTTTCTACAGAACATCTAAATAGAAGATGAATAAAGAAATATAGGCCTAAACAACACTATAAAGCAACCAGATCTAACTGACATATAAAACCTTTAAGCAACAGTGGCAGAAGACATTTTTTTTCAAGTGGAGGCACATTATTCTCTAGGATAGACCATCTATTAGGACATGAGAGAAGTCTAAAGGAACTTAAAAATATTTAATTAATAAAAAAGTAACCTCTTTGGCCATAATGGAATGAAGCTAGAAATCAGTAGCACAAGGAAAACCGGAAAATAAATAAATACGTGGAAATTAAACAGCACACTCAAACAAACAATGGATTAAAGAAGAAATGAAATTAGAAAATACTTAGAGGCAAATGAAAACAAAGACATAACATACCAAAACACATGGTATATAGCAAAGGTAGTACTTAGAGGGAAATTTGTGGCTATGTGTGCCTACATTAACAGGAAGGAAAATCTGTAATTACCTACCTTTACCTCTTCAGAAGCTTGAAAAATAAGAATAAAGTAACACAAAGGTAGCAGAAGAAAGGAAATGGTTACAATTAGAGCAGAAATAAGTGAGATAGAGAATAGGAAATCATTTGTAAGGATAAACAAATAAAAGTTGGGTCTTTGAAAAATTCAATAAAATTGTCAAGATTTTAGCTAAACTATCAAAGGAAAAAGAAAAAATATGCAAATAACCAAAATCTGAAAGGCAAATGGTGATAAAAGTTATGACCTTACAGAAATAAAAATGCTTACAAGAGAATATCATGAACAATTATATTGCAACAGACTAGATAGTTTAGAATGAGTCTAGCATTACTCTGATATCAAAGCGTGGTAAAGACATCACAAGCAAAGAAAATTACAGCCTATTTTCCCTTATGACTATGGATGGAAAATTCTTAACAAAATATTAGCAAATGAAATCCAATGGCATATTAAAAATTTATACTCCATGACTAAGTGGGTTCAACATATAAAACGTCAATATCATAATATGAAAAATCAATGTAATGTACTTCATAAATGGAATGAAACAAAAAAAAATTGGCTCAGAAGATGCAGAACAGGCATTTGACAAAATCTTTTAACTTTATGATAAAAATACTCAGAAATATGACAAAGACCATTTATGAAAAGAAAGAGGATACATGATATTCAATCATGAAAGACCTACAATTTCCCTATCAGCTCAGGAATGAAGCAAGGATAAATACTTTCACCACTGTTACTCAATATTGTACTGGATTGCTTGCCAGAACAATTAAGTAAGAAAAAGAAAAAAGAGGTATCAAACTGCAAAGGAAGAATAAAAATATCTATTTGTAGTTGGCATGATCTTATATATAGAAAACCTAAAGGAATGCAAAGGAGATTATTTAAGCTAATAAGTTAATTTAGTATAAGTGTTAGGGTACAAGATCACAAACAATTGTGTTTCTATACACTAGAAAAGAACAATCTTAAGAATTAGATCTTAAGAAAGATTTAAGAAAACATTTCCAATTAGTAAAATAACTAAAAGAAAAACTAGGTATAAATTTAATGGTACAAAAGACATGTATTCTAAAACTAAAAGTGACTACTGAAAGAACTTAAAGAAAACCTAAATGAGTGAAGGTATTCCATGTTCATGGGTTAGAAGAGTTAACTTTATTAATAGGTCAATATTGCCCAAAGCTATATACAAATTAAATGCAATCCTTATTAAATTTCCAGCAACCTTTTTTGCAGAAATGGAGAAAGCAATATTCTGATTCATATGGAATTGCAAGCAAACCCAAATAGCCAAATCACTGTTGAAAAAGAACAGGGTTGGAGAACTTACACTTCCCAATTTCAAGTGGTTTTCCAAAGTGACAGTAATCAAAACAGCCTGGCACTGGCACAAAGATAGAAAGATAGATCAGTGGAATAGAGTTGCAAGTGCAGAAATATACCCACAACACCTAGAGTAAATTGATTTTTGTTATTGATGCTAAATACATGCAGAGGGGAAAGAATAGCCTCTAAAACAAATGGTGCAGGAAGATAGGATATCCACATGCAGAAGAATGAAGGCAGACCCATACCTCACACACTATATATAAATCAACTGAAAATAGACCCAGGCTCTAAATGTAAAAGCTATATAAACATCTTAGAAGAAGAGGAGCAAATCTTCAAGACCTGTGATTCAGAAAAAGATTCTTAAATATGACACCCAAAGCATGAGCAACAAAAGGAACATACATTTGGTTTTGTCAAAATTAAAGACTTTTGTGCATCAAAGGAAATTATCAAGAAAATCAAAAGATAGGTTACAGAATGGGAGATAATAGTTTGAAGCCATAAACCAGATAAGAGTTTAATATTCATTATATACATAAAGAACATCTACAATTCAACAACAAAGAGATAAACAATACAATTTTTAAAATGGGCAAAAGACTTGTAGAGACAAGTCTCTGGAGAAGATATACAAGTGGCCAACGAACCCAAGAAAAGATATTCAACATAATTAGCCATTAGGGAAATACAAATTAAAATCACATGAAATACCATTTCACACCCAAAAGTATGGCTATGATTTGAAAAATGGAAATTACTATGTGTTGGAGAGGATGCAGAGAAATTGTAACTCTAGTGCATTGTGATGGGTTGATGGGAATGTAAAATGATGCAGTCCCTGTAAAAACAATATGGCAATTCCTCAATATGTTAAATACAGAATTACCATTTTACCAGGCAATCCTATTTCTAGGTTTATACCCAAGAGAGTGAAAAGAGGGTAACTAACAGATCTTTGCATGCCAATATTTATAGCAGCATTATTTATAATAGCCAAAAGCTGGAAACAAATCAAATGTCCATCAACCAAAGAATGGCTAGACAAAAGGTGATAAATGCACGCTATGGAATATTATTCAGCCACATGTAAAAATGAAGGTGTGAGACATGCTACAACATCAAAGAACCTTGAAAACATTATGCTCAATGAAAGAGGCAAGGAACAGAAGGATGAAAATTGCACTATACTGCTTATAAAAGATTACTGGAAATGGTATAGTTGCAGAAATAGAAAGCAGATTAGAAGTTACTGGGGGAGGGTTAAGGTGGAGGGAGGAGGGAAGGGGAGTGTTTGAGAAAAAAAAGAAAAGTCTCATTTTATCAATTACTAAATTATTCATAAAGAAGTTGAAGCTTTTCTTTAGTGGACAGCAATATCCTTTCTAATATATCTGCCATGTAAAAAAGCAACCTGTTTTTGATGTGCTCCTGTTAACTCATTGTGCTCTGTATCATATTGAACTATGGTTTTCTTTCTTCTCTGTTAATTCCAATTTTCTCCCTACCCAGAGTTTTCTTTCCCTCTTCTTCTTGGTGCACAATTCATCCTCACAGAGCCAGCTGAAACCCACCTCTTCTGGGTTTTTCCCTGATGATCCAAGCAGAAACAATTGTTGCAGAATATGTGTTTTCCTCACTTGTATCTAGAGTCTGGCACCACAATTATTAGAATTATTTGTTTTCAAATGTGTCTGTTCTGCAAGAATTATGCATCAGGAAATATTTCTACACATAAACTTAGATAGCCAACACATGAATATTAAAATGAATACAGTATAAATGAACTCAAAATAATAACTTACATTTAATTCAACTCTAGAGTGTTTGAGCAGCAGTTGAATGATTTTGAGATTTTTCCATTGCGGCCTCTAAAATTAAATTTCCATGAAGTAACCACAACTTTACCAAGCTTTGTAGCTCTGTTAGCTATATCTTAATTGCTGTGTTCAACCAAAATTCCAATTAGTCAATACTAGTTGATTTCTATCGTTACTTTTTATGTATGTAAATCTCCTTTACCTTCTGATTTACTTAATCTATGCCTTATTTCCCTATTTTAAAAGAAATTGCTCTAATAATATCAACCCTTGTTACTCATCAACCATCATAATGAAACATTATAAAAGCATTATAAAACTCAAAATTGAAACAAAACAACAGCCTTAGATCATCCAGGGAGAAAAAGGATGTCCCTTGACAAGAGAAACTCCCAGAAATTGTAAGCCACAGGATTTGCTATTCAGAAACTGCACATTAAATAGTAAGTTACTGATTACCTGGAAGATCAGCAATGGATCTAGGGGTCAGAGGCTACAATGGATGAAGAGAAGGTCAATAAGAAAGGCAGAGGTTAGGGACAGAATGTGAAAGAAAAACATTTACAGCCTAAGTTACCAAATGACTGAAACATGGCAATTACTGAGTTATATAAAGGGTTATTTGATAGCTATCTCATTAAATTATGTGTCAACTTGGTTATGCTGTCCAGTTGTTTGGTCAAACCCTGGCCTAGTTGTTACTGTGGAGGTATTTTGCAGATGGGATTAGCAGTTACCATCAGTTGACTTCAAGTGAAGGACACTGTCCTCAGCAAATCTGTGAGAGGTCTTTTTTTTTTTACCCAGCCTGACACATTACTAATTTTCAAAACCTTCATTAACCTTTTTTATGTGAATTATAGTCTACACTATAATTTAATCTCTGGGATGAACAGTGGACTAGAGTAGATTTACTGCTATTCTAATATAAACTTACTGCTTTTCTAGGAATAGAAGAAATTCTTTCAGTGATACAGAGGCTATGGCCACTGGAGGACCTGAGGTGAGGGTGAGGAAAAAATAGGTGCATTTGGGAGCATTTTTGGGACATTGGAATTGTCCTGAATGACACTGCAATGACAGTGGTCCTAAAAGCAAGAACTGAGGGTTTCAAGAATCAGAAGAAATTCTGAACCTAGTCTCTGCCCTCTGTTCCACCTCATCCTTCACAACAGATCTGTGTGAATACTTCACTCCCACTTCTCCTGGAATTTGTCTCCTCTGACGTGCTGTACAGAACTGGGACTTGCCAGACCCCGCAGTCTCCAAGCCAATTCCTTACAATGAATCACACACATGTATGACCCACTCATAAATCCTTTTGGTTTATTTCTCTGGAGAAACTTGACTAATACAGATTTTGGTACTAGCAGTGAGTAACTGACAATATTTGAAAAATGTTTATAGGTCAGAGAGTATTACACCAAATGTAATTTCCTGATTTTTATAGGCGAACGCTGTTATAAAAAAAATTGCCCATTATTTTAGGAAACACACAATGAAGATTTACATGAAGGACCATAATGCTTATAACTTTTATCTGAAGTTTTTCTCTTTTTTTATTGTCTTCCTCCCCTTCTTCCTCTTCCTCTTTCTCTTCCTCCTTTTCTTTTTTTAATTTTTTAAAAAGAAGCTTTAGATTAGATAAATGTTACATCAAAAATATAGGTAATTTCCATATATCCCATGCCCGCCCCTTCTGACACTTTCCCAATTAACATCTTTCATTAGTGTGGTACATTTGTTACAATTGATGAGCACATATTGAAGCATTGCTAACCATGAACTATAGTTTACATTACAGTTTACACTTTGCCCCCACACAATTTTATAAGTTTCACAAAATGCACAATGGCCTGTGTTTGTCATTGCAATTTCATGCAGGACAATTACAATTAAAAAGACCTCCATGTGAAACCTATTCTTCTCTTTGCTTTTTCTTTTCCTTTCACCCTCCTCCTTCTGCTTCCTCTCCTTTTCTCTCTGCTATATCATTTCCATTTGTGTGTTGGTGTGCGTGCATTTGTATGTATGTGCATGTATATAAAGAAGTCATTCATTATTAAATACGGCAATTATCTCTGTATTCTTTTTTCAACTTTTATATATATTATAAATTATATTTTAAAATATTAAAAAGTAAGCTGTGAATAAATGAACATAGGCATATTTAAGAGGAATGCTCATTAAGGCTATATACACATTATGTCCCTCATTTACTAGCTTCTTTATTTCTGGCAAGTTTGAGTTTCACAGAGCAGGCCAAGGGTTGACAATCTGGAGAAATGGTGTTGAAGTCTTCAGTCAGATTCTTTTGGAGAGGCCAAGGAGAAAGGGGAGGTGTAGTCTTGAGGCAGAATTTGTTTTGATTCTTGAAACCCTCAGATCTCATTTTTAAGACCTCCAACTGATTGGATGATGATCACCCCGTTTCTCAGAATCACCTCTTTGACTTAGAATCAACTAAATGCAAGTGCTAATCCCACATAGGAAATACGTCCAAAGTAACAACCAGGCCTGTGTTTGGCCTAACAACTGACTATCATAACTTAACCAAGTTGACACATCAAATTAGCCATTACAAGTCATAACATCTAACTCAACATAGTAAATTTTCCTAGAAAAAACTTTTGGAAATATGGCTGTAGATTATAGCCATTTTTCAGAAGTGAATTAACATTCATTCTTTTATTTATTCAACCAACTGATACACTTAAATGAGTGTCCATTTTTGGTAAGGTATTGTCATTTACAGTGCTAAAAACTAGGTATGGAAAGATGTTCAAAGAATGAACTCTATCCTCAGTGAAAAGCCCAATGTGGAACAAATATATAAGCTAAAATAATACATCATGGTAAACACTACAGTAAGTATAAATGCAAAACTGTAGGACCAATAGTTGTTTTTTTTTATTTTTTATTTTCTTGAGGTACTAGTAGTGGAGACTGAACCTGGAATGTCATAGTTGGGAAAATGGCACTAACCACTAGGTTACATCAGCTCCCCTGTGTTGGTTTTTTCATTTGTTTGATTGTTGTTTTTCTGTGTATTTTTTGGTAGGAAGCACTGGAAATGGAACCTGGGGTTGACCATGTGAGGAGCAGTTGATCAACTACTTGAGCCACATCTCCTCACCAGACAAACTGATTTTTGACACTAACAGATCTAATGAATCAATACCATGTCAGAGATTTTCAAAGATAATTTACAATTTAGTTCTAAAGGATAAATGTTCTTTCAAACAATGTAGACATCTACATGACTTTAAAAATAAAAGATATCTAGAACTAAGAGTAGTAAAAGTTCCTGCATGAGAATATGTTTATTACTTTGGATTTTTAAAAAATGGTTAGGTGCTATCAGTATGCATAATTGAATTATACCTGAATTTGTTTACTTATGTTACTCCTAACATTTTAATAGGTTCTTCATAGGTACCATGCTGCTGTATACAGTTGTCTAAATGCCAGGTTTTAACTTTAATGAATATATTTTAGTTTATAAAATAAAGTATATCTCACAAAGCAAATAATCACATGCATGTATTCTAATGATATACAAGTGCTGAGCAAAATTTTCCTAATGTGGGAGATATTTTTAGTTAGTAAAACAAAGTACATATCTTGGTAGAATTTGGTATACTTATCTACATTTCATGTAAGTTACATATTTCATTTTTGTAAAAATCTCATGTATTAAACTGGGTACGGCAGGCTAGGCAAAGCAAGTTGCCCTCAGCAGAGATTCCAGCTGTGTTCACCAAAGGAAATCTTTATGTTTTGGATAAAAGAGATAACAGCAAGAATGCATCTTGTAGTAGGATATTTAAAAATATTATTATTATTATTATTTTGGGAATACATTTATATATATTTGGGAATACATTTTTTAATTACATCAGTTCACAGTACATATAGAAGAAAATATTGCATAAATATTTAATTTTGTGAATCTATAGTAATGTTTAAAAATATATAGTATTCTATTATGACAACTCATGCACTTTGTTTTCCCTTTAAAAGTTATCTCCTGGGGCGGCAGACTTGGCCCAGTGGTTAGGGCATCCGTCTACCACATGGGAGGTCCGCGGTCCAAACCCCGGGCCTCCTTGACCCATGTGGAGCTGGCCCATGCATGGTGCTGATGCGCGCAAGGAGTGCCATGATACCCAGGGGTGTCCCCCGCGTAGGGGAGCCCCATGTGCAAGGAGTGTGCCCTGTAAGGAGAGCCGCCCAGCGCGAAAGAAAATGCAGCCTGCCCAGGAATGGCGCCGCACACACAGAGAGCTGACACAACAAGATGACGCAACGAAAAGAAACATGGCTTCCCATGCCGCTGATGACAACAGAAGCAGACAAAGAAGATGCAGCAAATAGACACAGAGAACAGACAACTGGGGTGGGGGGTGAGGGGGAGGGAGAGAAATAAATCTTTAAAAAAAATAAAAAAAAATAAAAGTTGTCTCCCAATTTTGTGTCTGAACAAAGACAATTCCTTCTAAATTTCATCTTTAATTCTATAATTTTGTGTAAACTTAACATGCTCAAGAAAGCTGCTGTCATAATATAATTGAATATGAATTTCCTTTATAAGTAATGCATATAAGATATTCTAAGTGGAAGCCAAGTTCCAGGCAGCAGCACCAGAACATCCAAGGCAGATTTCAGCACATTTGTGCATGATTTTATACGTGGTGCTTGAGTATGCCACATACATATATGGCGATGCATACTTGGGAAATGGAAGCAAAGTGATAATAATATGCAAGTATGGCAGATTGTATTTTCCAAAGATGGCTGCAGCTCTTTCACTCCTCCCACATGCTCTTATACTGTGTGACCTTGTAACTCTTCCTAACAAGAGGTGGCATCACGTCACCTCCCCTTGAATCCAGGTGGGCTTGCGTCTGTTGGAAATAGTAGAGTATGATGGAACTGACACTGACATTTCAGGTTAGGTCAGATAAAGCCAAGTAACTGCTACCAGTGTTACCACTCCTTTTCCTGAGGCTCCTCCCTGAGATGCTCCTTCTTAAAACCCAATAAACTAGGAAAAGCCCAAACCATGCAACAGCCTCACTGGACATGCTGGTAAACAACCTAGTTGCACCAGCCTTCAGCTTATCCCAACCCAGGTGTTCGAACTGTGAATACAGAAATCTTCTGGAGGTGAATTCCCTAAGTGTAGGTGTTCCAGCCTCAATCATCAAAGTCACTCTCCTGTGACTCCAGACATCATGGAAGAGAGAAGTGCCATCCTCACTGTTAACTACCCAAATTTCTAAGCCATGGAATCCCTGAGCATAAAAAACACTCGTTTTATGTAACAAAATGTGGAGTGGTTTTTACACAGAGAAGCCAATCAGAATATAAAGTTAACCTAGCAGGATCTAATTCTCTAACATCATGGACAGAATACTGAGATCATTGGCCATGCCTGAACTTCATGAAAAATTTCCGAGTCCAGTGAGGAAAGAGCCCTTAAGATAAAATGTCTTAACCCAGTAATCCAACTGAAAGCAATAAAGAGATATCACAATGAAACATATCACATCAAGGGTAAGAAAGAAAGAATTGAAAGCAGTGACTGGGACATATATTTCCTCACAAATATTCCTAGTGGAATTATTCACAATTGTGCAAAGGTAGGAAAATCCCAAGTGTCCAGCAACAGATGAATCTGTAAATCAAATGTGGTATATCCATACGATGGGATATTGTTCAGCAGTAAAACCTAAAGGAAGTGCTGCTATATGCTGCACGACATTGTAATGAAAGATACAGGCTATTATACATTTTGTCAAAGCCTATAAAATTGTATGGTGCAAAGTTTAAACCATAATATAAACTATAAACCATCATTAGCAATGTTTCAGTAGGTTTTCACCAATTGTAACAAATGTACCACACAAATGAAAGATATTATTCATGGGGAAAAGAGTGGGTAGCAGAGGCACTGAGGTATATGGGAATCTCCTATATTTTTAATCTAGCATGTATGTAACCTAAAGCTTCTTTTAAAATAATAATAAAGAAATTAGTCAAACTAGATTTCAGTGAAAATTATACATTATCAATATTAATATCAAGAATTATCTAATAATTAAAATGGTTAAAATATATCTGTTACTTATATTTTATCACAATTATACACAAATACTTTTTTTAGATTTATTTTTTATTTATTTCTCTCCCCTTCCCCCCAGTTGTCTGCTCTGTGTCCATTTGCTGTGTTCTTCTGTGACTGCTTCTATCCTTATCAGTGGCACCAGGAATCTGTTTCTTTTTTTTCTTAAAGATTTATTTCTCTCCCCTTCCCCCCCCAGCCCCAGTTGTCTGTTCTGTGTGTCTATTTGCTGTGTGTTCTTTGTCCCCTTCTGTTGTTGTCAGAAACACGGGAATTTGTTTTTCTTTTTGTTGTGTCATCTCATTGTGTCAGCTCTCCCTGTGTCCTGGGCAGGCTGAACTTTTCTTTTGCACTGGGCAGCTCTCCTTACAGGGAGCACTCCTTGCATGTGGGGCTCCCCTGCATGGGGACACCCCTGCATGGCAGGGCACTCCTTGTGCACATCAGCACTGCATAGGGGCTAGCTCCACACGGGTCAAGGAGGCCTGGGGTTTGAACTGCAGACCTCCCATGTGGTAGAGGGACACCCTACCCAATGGGCCAAGTCTGCTTCCCTGTGTTTTTTTGTTGTGTCATCTTGTTGTGTCAGCTTTCTGTGTGTGTGGTGCCATTCTTGGGCAGGCTGCACTTTCTTTTGTGCTGGGCGGCTCTCCTTCAGGGGTGCACTCCTTGCACGTGGGGCTCCCCTATGTGGGGACACCCTGCATGGCAGGGCACTCCTTGTGCGCATCAGCACTGCACATGGGCCAGCTCCACACACGTCAAGGAGGCCCTGGGTTTGAATCACGGACCTCCCATGTGGTAGGCGGATGCCCTATCCATTAGGCAAGTCCTCTTCCCAAATAAATACTTTTTAAACCACATCCAACATGAAACTCCTTTTATAAAGTTAACATCTGTTACAATCCTGAGGTTCTGAAGCTTTCTTGTGATTTGGAAAGATCAAATGCTTCAAGTTAAATGTTTTAAAATGATTTAAACCTTATATAAGAGAACAACAGAATGAATGTGTAGTCTTGTCCTATTAAATATAATTTTCAATTGGTATATGCTTTAAATTATAACTTCATCATTGTCTCTGCTTACAATGTGCTAATTCATCACTTAACATTTATCATTCTCAAAATCTAAAAAGGAAATGAACAAAAACTTGAATCAAGTGGCACTTACATACATCTTAAAACTGGTTGGTTTATCCATAATGACCAAGGGAACAGAACTGAGCATCCAGGAATTAAACAACACATTCAGGGTTGATGACTGTGGGCAAGGGACCCAAGTATATAAAATGGGCAAACAATTCTCCCTTTGATGATTGGTGGAGGGAAAATCAGATATCCACATGCCTGTGCTTACACCATAAACAAATATGAACTCAAAATGTTTCATAGACCTAAACTGTAGAGCTAAAATCTGAACTTTAGAAGAAAACAAGGGAAATCCTTCATGACCTTGGATTTGGCAGTGATTTCACAGAAATTGAAAAGACATTTATAGAATTGCAGAAATTACTTCTGATAGGTGATTAATACTGGGAATAAATAACACTTTCATCTATACAAGAAAAAACTGAAAAATAGAATTTAAAATGGGAAAAAGGCTTAAATAGGCATTTCTCTAATGAAGATTTTCAAGCAAGCAAGTGAACACTCATTAGTGAAATGCCACTCAAAGCCACTGTGAGGCACCACTTCACTCTCACTATTTTGGCTGTTATTTTAAAAAATTCATGGAATGGGCATTATCCATCATCATCTCCTTGTTTATTGTCCTGGGTGCATCCAATGAACTGGAGAGTAGATGCTGCAACTCTGCTGAAATTCAGGCCTCAAAAGTCACATGGAAAATAACAAGTGTTAGCAGAGATGAGAAATTGGAACCCTTACATTTTGTTGGTAGTGATGTGCAGCCTCTTGACTATTAGTCTGGCTAGACCCCAGAAAGTCAAGTATAGAATTAACATATGAGCCAACATTTCCACTTCTAAGTGTATATTCCCAAAAATTGAAACCAGGGATTCAAGTAGATATTTATATATTATTGTTCACAGGAGCATCATTCTCAATAGTTAGAGAGCAACCTAAGTGACCACCAAGCAGATGAAAGGATGAAAAAAATATGGTATATATGTACAAGGGAATATCATTCAGCCAATATAAGATAAAGCTGTGATACAATGCACATGAATGAACTTTGAAGACATCATCTTGAATGCAAAGATATCTATGATTTCACTTATAGGAAATATCCATATTAAGCAAATTTATGGACACAGAAAGTAGACTACAGGTTACCAGTGTCAGGAGTGAAACCAGAATGGAGAAGTACGGCTTAATATGTGCAGCGTTTCATTTTGGTATGCTGAAAGATCAATATGGATGCTGGTGATGGTAGGACTTCATTGTGAGTGAAATTAATGCCACTGAATTATACAGTAGAAAGTCGCTAAAATGGAATGTTTGAGTTCTACAAAACTCACTCCAACAAAAAAGTTAAAACATTGTTATATTTATAAAACTTGAAATAATATTTTGAATGTATTGGATGAAGTAAAATATAGTCTTACAATTAATTAACCTTGCTTATTTTTAGTTTCTAGAATAGTGGCTAATAGCTAATATAAAATTACATATGGGGTTTTCATATTTCTCTTATGCAGTAATGGAGTAAAGTGTGCTACAAACACACACAAACACACACACATAGGCAGTAAGCCTTAATAATTTCTGCAAGAATTGAAAAGAATTCCTTAACAATGCTTAACTCTGGGGTAACATACTAGAGATCTGGGTTGGAAGAAAACTTTCTTTACATGAAATTTTCTCATGTTTATCAAAAGAACAATCTGTAGGATGGTTGGACTAATACTAAGAGATATAAAAATATCTCTTACTGCTTTATGATTTGTAAGGGGCTTTCTCATCCATCATTTTCTCAAGCCCCATCCTGTAAAGGAGAAGCAAAGTGTAAAAATAAAATACTTGGCAAGATGATATTTCTGTGAGTTTCTTTGATCAGTTCACAATTCATGAATTGAGGAGACATCTAAACTGCACATGGATAGGAGTTGCTGCAAGACAAAAGGAGGAGATTATAGAGGGTTAATGTGGAAATATAAAGGAAATATTGAATTGGTGGGGTTACCTAGTAGTCATATGGCATTATTATTGCATTTATAATAGCCATAAATTATTATTATTATTGCATTTATATTTTCAGGTGCCATTGGTGGCATTTCTTGTATTTAACCATATCCCCCATTGAACATACTCTTGACAAAGAGGTTTGTCAGAATTGACCTGAACAATCACCATCAGCCGTCATTTGCTAGATTCAATGTGGACAGTTAGTCCCATGCTCATCACATCCCTCTTTCCTTTTCCTTCTAATGCTTCAGTCACAGTGATATCTGCCAGGTAAGTAGCTTCAACTTTGCATTTAAGACTTTGACAAGGCACAAAGGTTCAAGGAGGTCAGAGTAGGAGTTACCAGGAGAATTAAGCCCACAGGAGGCAGGTGCCTCAAAGTTAGGGACCCAGGCCCCCCAAATTAAAGCCACTGAACAAATCCCCAGGTGAGGGCACACCCAATACATCCAGTACATTTATTTTTGGCTTAATGTCGCCATTGACTGCTCTATTTCTTTAGATTGGTGTATGCAGAAAAACATTTTCTATTAAAAGGTCACAAGTACTCCCCTAATGATATGAGTACTTAGGGCCCTTCAGTTTGGGACAAAGATTCTGTCACAGTACTTACTAACAGTTGCACATGTTCAATGTCTCTGATGCTGTAATTAAAATTTCCCTCTGTAAATATAAATATGTTGCATGTCTTGCTCAGTTTGAAGAATCCCATGAAGGAAAACATGGACCTGAAAAAATTCCTTCACCAGGTATTCAATGAATGGGTTTTCTTAAGTTCATCAAGTTTCCAATATTGTGATCTTAATTTAAAAGAAAATAACTCCAAATTTAAAATGAGGTCTGGAATCAAGGATCCCACATTAGATCACCCTAACCAGGAAGGGGAAAAGCCTGATTCTAGTCACGAATCTCTAGGAAAAGAGTATTACTGAGGATATCTGTGAATATTATTAAATTTTCTAAAATTATCTCACATGACTATGGGTATGCAAATTTCAAATCTTGTAGGGAAGGCTACATTCTTGAACTGCTGATAAAGGTTTTCAATAAATTTGCTAGGAGAAGCTGGCTGGCTGAATTAGAGATGAAAATTATCTCTTCTGAATTCCTCACTTCTTTTAAGGCTTTCAACTGAATGCATGGGGCATCTCTCCTAGTTGAAGGTAATCTACTCAGTTGATTGTAGATGTAATCAGCTTTAGGAACAATCAGATACCAGTGATTTCAGTCCACACAATGTCCTCACAGTAACAATTATACCAGTGCTTCCGTGAATAACTGGGCACCATCTCCTGGGTATGTCGACTCTTGTCCAAAATCCTGGTTTATTAAGAATTACTGTTTATAATTGATAGTATAATATAGCCTGCGCATAAATTCAAAATTGTATCCAAGTGTACCTAGTCTCTAGAAATCCAAATAAGTAATATAGGCCCTACAGTCTTTGAATGTTCAGAAAGGATGTAAGACAGAATGTGTATTCAAAGCTGCATCCAGACAGAACGTGGGGGAGATTTTAATTCAACACCTGAAATGTAGGAGATATGCTAATTCAGGTTCACCTAAAATGTGGGAGGCACTTTAATTCAAAACCTATCTAGTACTCAGACAAACACTTAACTAACAAGGAAAGTCGTTTTCTTTCAAAAAGGGCACCATTTAACTCCCAAACCTTATATCTTTTCTGTATAAAAGGGAACACAAAATTCTATTTGGGGCTTGGTTTTTATTAGGACAGGAGTTCGCTGAGTCCAGCTGGTCGAAATAAATCAACTTCCTTCTCAGAGTTCTCATGTCCTGGCCTTCAATACTGCATACACCCGACTTCTCTACAACATTTCTGGGGGCTTGTCTGGAATTGCGCTGAGAAGGTCAGAGGTGACAACAATTGTCTGCCCCTCCCAGATGTCTCTGAGGAGGCTGGGAGGGCCCAGGCAAAACCCAGCTCTGGGTGCCCCTGGACACACCATTTGAGTCCAGAAAGAGGTTGTGGACTTCACTGAAGCCCTCCTGGATGAACCAGAGGCACTGGAGCATCTGAGAGACCCTGAGAACGAAGCAAGGCACTCTGCACATCAGACTGGAAGATCCCTGGGGGCATAGTGCAAGACAAGCCTAATTCTAAAATTAGGAGGGAGCCTGATCTGCTCTCTACAAGGGGAGGCCCTAGTACTCCTGAGAATACAGGAGGAAGCCGTCTCCTTTCCAGGTCCGAGGAAAGGAAAGGGGGTGGTTGTGTGCATGCGCTTGTGTCAAATGAGTGAGATGCAGAAAATCACTTCTGCGGAGCGAGTGCGGAATCCTGATCCACGGTTCTGTGGCGACCTCATATGATAAAGGGCGGTCTGGTGGGTCCCTGCAAAGGAAACCTCTTCTGAATCAGGGGCTTTTACTGATCCACTAAGGTTAAGAGGCATTGAAAGCTCCCGCAAGGGACGCAGCCGGAGATGGACGAAGTGTAAGGTTCAAGTGACTGTTGTGCACCAGTGGCACAGGGTAGAAATATGGGAAGCACACACAGTAGAACCCCGTTAGGTTATATGCTGAAAAACTTCCCCTGTGCATTCTACGAAGATGTGTATGGCATAAGGTTCCAGCCAGGAAAGCTTAGGATGCTTTGTGAATTAGAATGGCCAACTTATGGCGTGGGCTGGCCCCAGGAGGGCACTTTAGATCCCCAGATCACCCATAAAGTCCACAATGCAGTAACTGGAAATCCAGGACATCCAGACCAATTCCCCTACATTGACGCTTGGGAAAATGCTGTGAGCCAAAATCCACCTTGGTTAGGGAAGTGTGTGACTAAGGAAGCTAGAATTTGCTTAATACAGAAACCGAGGAGTGCCATCCCAGGGACCAGACCAAACAATCACCATGCAAAGGGCCCAGAGAAAGTGCGCCCCAAGTCCAGTGCCAATCCGCCCATTTTAGAAGGGCCATAGGAACATGAATTTCTGCCACCTTATGCGATGACTCCCGCCCCAGCAGTACTGAGGAATGAAAATGAGCTAGTCTCCCTAACCAGTGCCCCATTGTCCTCATCTGTGCGGGGAAATGCGACACCCACACCGTCCCCGCCGATGCTTTTATCACCATCAGAGAGGGCACCTATGCCATCCCCACAGTTGCCTTTATTGCCATCTGCACCAGAGAACCCTATGCCATCCCCGCAGCAACTTTTACCGTCTCTGCAGTGGTCTTTGGCACCTTCCGTGATGGAAAATGCAGACCAGCTGCTTTTACAGCCGGTTGCCCCTGGCAACACTGCTGCAGTGATGCCTATCAGTCAGGAGGGAGATGCTGAAAGGTAGCAACTCAAACCATGGGAAGCCCCAGGGGCAGAGGGAGCAGAGAGAAAGTCTGCCTTTTAGCTACCTCTCCGTGAAGCCTGGACCCCAATCTTTTACGATGCAGATGGCCAGGTTCAGGGGGGAGACCGGACTTTCATCTATCAACCCTTTATGACAACGGATCTCTTTAACTGGAAAAGCCACACCCCACCATTCTCGGAGAAGCCTCAGGCCATGACAGACCTTTTCCAGTCCATCATACAGACCAACAAACCCACTCGGGTTGATTGTAAACAACTTATAATGACTTTATTAAACTTTGAAGAGAGAATGCATGTCACGCAAAGAGTCCTGCTCAATTCTATGAGAGACTGTGCAAAGCGTTTCATGTATACACGCCCTTTAACCCAGACGCTCCTGAGAGCCAAACAATGGTCAATGCAGCATTCACTGCCAATCACAGACTGACATCCAAAGAAAGCTGCAGAAGTTGGGTGGGTTTGCTGGAATGAATATCTCTCAGCTCATGGAAGTAGCCACTAAGGTCTATGTCAACCGTGATGTAGAAACAGGAAGGAAAGAAAATCAGAAGATAAGGAAAAAGGCAGATCTTCTGGCAGTGGCAATCATGGAAAACTCCATTCCTGTGTCAAGGAGAGTAACCTGGGAAGCCCCAGCCCCAAGGAGAGGGAAGGGCCCACTCCTAGGGTGAAATCAGTGTGCATACTGCAAACAGGATGGGCACTGGAAGCAAGAGTATCCCAGCTGGCCACTTGACCCAGCCTCTGCAGCCAAAACATTAGCCAGAAAAGCTAGTGGGGCATCACAACCCAAATGCTGGGTCCCTAAATGTTCAGATATTTGGACTAGCAGGAATAGAGGACTCTGATAGAGATTATTAGGACAGACCAGGCTCCTATTCTCTCACCCCATGAAGCCTATGGTCTGAGTCCAAATTGGGGGCCGCACTATACATATGATGGTTGCCACTGGGGCTCAACATTCTGTAATGACCAAGCCAGTTGGGCCTCTATCAAAAAGACAAGCCACTATCGTAGGGTCAACCAGCAAAAGTGCCCAACAGCCCTTCCTTCAAGCCAGGACCTGCAACATTGGGGGAAAGGAGGTCACTCATGAATTCCTTTATCTTCCAGAGTGCCCAGTCCCCCTCCTGAGTCAAGACCTGCTGTCTAAACTGCAGGCTTAAATTACCTTTAATGCCACGGGGCAATCCACACTGACATTGGGACCACAGGACCCTCTGAAAATAGCGCCAACCCTCAACGAAACTGGCCAATCCATGCCCATGAAGCTCCTCTTTGAAGATATGCCCAAAGTATGGGCAGAGGGTAACCCAACAGGGATGGCACATGACATCACTCCAATTATATTGAAATAAAGCCCACAGCCAGTCCAGGAGGCATGAAGCAATATCCAGTTCCACATGAAGTGCAAGAAAAGGTCCAGCTACATATTCAGAGATTACTGAATGAAGGCATATTGAGGCCATGCAAGTCTCCATGGAATACCCCACTCCTTCCAGTTAAAAAAGCTGATGGGGATTACCACCTGGTCCAGGACTTACAAGCAGTTAATTCAGCAGTAGTAACCCTTCATTCTGTGGTTTCTAATCCATATACTCTTCTCAGCTTAATACCCTCATCAGCAATCTACTTTTCATGCTTAGATCTTAAGGATGCCTTCTTCTGCATTTAGGTAGTGCCCCGGAGCCAGCCAATTTTCACCTTTATGTGGGATGATCCAAACTCAGGCAAAAAGCAGCAGCTAATATGGACACAATTGCCTCAGGGATTTAAAAATGCACCCACTATTTTTGGACAAGCCCTGGCCAGTGATCTCAAATCCTTTAAACCAGAAAGCCATAACTATTTTCTCCTCCAATACATAGATGACCTCATTCTCAGAAGTCCCACCTACCAAGACTGTGATGGCCGAACCCATGCCCTTTTAATGTATCTACAGCAAAAAGGTTACAGGGTGCTTAAGAAAAAAGCCCAAATCTGCCTACTTTAAGTCAAATGTCTAGGTTATAAAATAACACAGGGGGGTCCCATAAATTAGGACTTGAAAGAAAGAAAGCAATCTGTAGTCTCTCTGAGCCTGACACCCATCAGAAGTTGCAAGAGTTCCTCAGGGTGGCTGGATTCTGCCACAACTGGATCCCCAATTTGGGGGTCCTCCTGCACCCTATATATGAAGCCACAAAAGGGGGAGATTATGATCCCCTGCTCTGGGAAAGCCCACAGAAAAATGCTTTCACTGCCCTCAAACAAGCTCTAATGGAAGCACCAAGCCTCGGACTTCCAGATCTCAGTAATCCATTCTACCTCTATGTTCACAACCACCAAAGCATCACAGTAGGGATACTCATTTAATACCTCTGTTCCTGGCAAAGACCAGTAGTCTACCTACTAAGCAACTGACTCTAACCCAGGGATGGCCCTCATGTTTGCAAGTTATAGCAGCTGCAGCCATGCTTACAGTAGAAGCTATAAAATTAACTCTTGGGCAGCCTATAATTGTCCAGGTTCTGCATGTAGTAATCACAATCTTAGAAGCCAAAGGAACACAATGGCTTACGAACAGCCACACCTGGTTAAATATCAAACCCCACTATGTGAAAAATCCATCCATCCAACTGGAACTTGTAAAAAACCCTAAATCCTGCCACCCTGCTACCCATGATGGCAGGGGTTCCAGCCCACAACTGCTGGAAACATTGCAGGAAGTATATTCCAGCTGGCCAGATCTCCAAGACCAGCCCCTGGCAAATCCTGACATGGAGTTCTTCATGGATGGGAGTAGCTTTATGCAGGGCAGCAATCAGCAAGCGGAATATGCTGTAGTAACATCTGAGACCACAGTAGAGTCCCAGCACCTCCTGGACAACACATCAGCACAGAAAGCCAAACTCATTGCCCTCACCCAAGCCCTGCAACTTATGGCTGGAGCCAAAGTTAACATCTACACAGACTCCAAATATGACTTACTTACCCTACATGTGCATGGAGCCTTATACAAACATAAAGAATTCATTAACTTGGGAGGAAAGAACATTAAATACGGCACAAGATTCTGGAACTACTGGGAGCAGTTTGGGAGCCTGTGAAAGTGGCTGTAATGCACTGCAAGAGACACCAGACAAGCCACAGCACCATCACCCAGGGAAATCAGAGGGCAGATGCTGAAGCAAGAAGAGTGGCAAGGGAAGGATCCCAATCTGAAAACCTGGCCACTGCTCTCATTTCTCAACCTCTTAATTATCAGAAACTCCAGTATACTCTGCCAGCTCTTGTCCCGCAGCCTCTGAATCACTGAGAGCTACAATATACTCAATTCGAGAGAGTGAATACCTGGCGAGGGCGGGACACAAGGAGAAAATGGATGGTGGACATTGCTGGATCACAGAATAGTTGTGCCACAAATATTAGCTGCAACTATAGTTCATGACTACCATGAGAACACACACTTGGGAAAAACTCATCTTAAAGAAGTGTTAGATTCTCCTACATCCCAAGTCTAGTCGCTATCACCCATGCTATATGCCAGCAGTGCATGACATAGGCAAAAAATAACCCTTGCCACAGGCCCATGGGAGCCCCAGGAGTCCAGAGAATTGGCAGTATGCCTCTTGAAGATCTAGTAGTTGATTTCACTGAAATGCCTCAATCTGGAAACTATAAATATCTCCTAGTCCTCATTTGCACCTTTTCTGGCTGGGTGGAAGCCTTTCCCACTCAAACAGAGAAAGCTGAAGTAGCCAAAGTTCTCCTCAGGAAAAGCATTCCTCAATATGGGCTACCCCTCTCGATTGGCTCGGACAATGGACCCACCTTCATCTCCCAAAATCACTCAAAAGATTTCAAAGGCACTGTGTATCCAATGGAAACTGCACACCACTTACCAACCTCAAAGCTTAGGGAAAAGTAGAGTGAATGAACTGTACAATAAAAACCTATATTGCCAAGATTTGCCAAGAAACTGGGCTAACACAGGTGCAAGTACTTCCAAGCGCTCTCCTCTAAGTTCAAGCCAGCCCAAGCCAAAAGCTAAGCCTAACCCCTTATGAAATCCTCTTTGGGAGACCTCCCCCCCCCCCCCAATCAGAAATATAGAAGGGGATCTCAGAGAAAGAGAAATATCAATAGCTTATCAATAGCTCAGCAAATGATCAGCTTAGGAAAAACCCTACAAAACCTACATCACTGGTGTTGGAAACTGAGGCACAGTGTTCTCACAAGGAGAGGTGTGTTGTTTCCATGGCTATGCTTGCACTCTAAGGAATGTGGTAATTAAGAGTTCCCAGCAAACAGGATGAAGCTGTTAAAGGCTGAAAGAAAAGATAAGCACATACCTTTTGTTGTAAATATAACACTTAGACTTTGTACCTTGAGAGAAGATTTTTTTAGTTCCTTAGTAATGCTAATGTTAATGCATGTTGCTGTTGTCACACAGACTGCATGTTGCTGTGGCTTGTCACATAGACTGGGGTATATAGAGAGCCCCTTGTAAACAATAGAGTTGTCTGATGAGTCTGTACTCGCAGACCCCCTGATTCCAGCTCTCTCACTCTTTCTTTCTCTTTGTTTCCTTCTCCCTTTTCTCTTTCTTTCATTTCCAATACCCTTTGGGTCCCAATCTCCAACAACTGGGTCCAAGAAAGAGCCCCCATTAGCTTAAGCAGCCCCATACACCCGTACATATTGGGAAATGCAGTCTGGGTCAAAGAATGGAAATCGGCTCAACTAACCCCTCAATGGCGAGGACCCTATCTTGTCATTTTATCCACCCCCACTGCAATTAAAGTAGCTGAAATCACCCCATAGATACACATTAGCTGTGTCAAATGAGGTGACCCAGAGTCCTGGACCTGTATTCCAGATACCCACAGCTCAACCAAACTCATCTTGTGAAAAAACAAAACACCAAGCCCTGCTCCAGTCCCACCCCAGAAGCTGACTGGTCCATGCACTGCCGAAGGTTGAGGATGGAACACCAGGTTGAGGATGGAACACTGAGTTCTGCTCCAATTCACACCTCGGAAGCTGACTGGTCTATGCACAGCTGAAGAAAAGGAATCTGGTTTAATCCCAGTTACAATGCCCCTTAGGCTATTTTCCCTACTCCTAGCCCTGACCCTCCCCTGGTCCCAAGTCGACACGACAGAGTGTGAGCCATGTATTCAAAAGGTGTGAACAGGGGCCCATGTCAATACCACATTAATATATCATAGTCATTACACCTGCAAGGGCCAGATAACCACCTGTCAGTTTCAGGGAATCTCCTGTAGTGTCTGTAATGCATCTGGCCAAATAACCTGCTATGACCCTAGACCCCCAAGAGTCTCCTGTAAATGGGAAATAAGAGTGTTTGATCAAAATGGGGAGCTACTTTCCTCTATCCCAGTCACTAGCCAGAAACAATAAGTGTCCCTACTATTTGATGCATGTCAAGTTACAGACTCCAGAATACCATGGAATACCAATTGTGGAGGGCTCAGCTGAAAGCAGACATATACTCATAACAATAAGTGTATGTGTGCTCCAGAAATGAAAAGTGCAACCCAAGGGGGGAGGCTTCTGGTACAAACACATAGGTGCAGACTACTGCCCCTACTGGTCCTGTGTCACCTGGGCCTCCTGCAACACAGACCGGCTAAACAAACAGCTATCCTCACCAAGGGTATGGCCCTGGCTAATTGTCCACATGGTCACTATAACCCCGTAAACCTCACCATCCTTAAACATCCTTAAACTTGAATCCTGGCAGACTCAAGGAGTTCAAATGGGCCTCCGCATTGATGGTAGAGGAATAGAACCAGGAGCCTACATCTGGGTTGGGTATCGGGAACACCGACTCACAAGTAAAGGCCATTCTGTGTTCCACTCCTTCTATTAAGTAATGTAAAAGCCCTTTTCCATCCCACAAGCAGCAAGACACCTCTTCATAAGCCTAGCTGAAGTGGTAGGGGCAGCCTGAAAAGTCTCCTTGTGCTATGTATATGGAGGTACTAATATGGGAGGCCAATGGCCATGGGAAAACAGGGAATACAATTACAGCCAACCAAATAATAAAACTGGCCTCCCGGTATCCCCCGATAGTATATGGCCCTTGCAAACTTCTGTCATAGGAAAATATTGTGCTTCAAGGGCCTGCCTAAGCTCCTCTATATATGTTGGAAACCTAACATGTACAGGGGGATAATTCCAAAATTACACCACCAATACAACGGAGCATTGGGGAACATGGAATGCATCTGACCTCATTCTCATAAATTGTACTTCCCCAAATTAATCACAGTGTGAAACCCCACCGCAAAGGGCCCCTTTACTGCCCCAAATGGTCTGTACTGGATTTGTGGGAAAGTTGCATTCTGAGAACTTCCCAGAAACTGGTGTGGTACTTGTATGCTTGGTACAATAAAGCCCTCCTTCTTCCTCATTCTCTTAACAGAAGGGAAAGAGCTAAGCCAGCCGGTATATCAAAACATAAGAGAAGAAAGGGCTGTCATTACCTGGGGAGGTGAAGAATGGCCCCCTGAGCATATAATCCAATACTATAGGCCAGCAGCTTGGGTAGAGAATGGCAATATGGGGTTGTCCAACCCCTATCTATATGCTAAACCAAATCATCTGGCTTGTAGCTGTGGTAGAGATAACAACCAATGAAACTGCCCATGCACTAAACTTACTAGCCCAACAACAAACTAAATTAAAAAACACTATCTATCAAAACCATCTCACCCTAGACTTATCTCCTGGCAGCTGAAGGGGCTGTTTGTGGAAAATTCAATCTCTCTAACGCTGCCTTGAGTTGGACAGCACTGGAAAGGTTATTGATGAAATTACAAGCAAAACGGTAAAAATTGTTCATGTTCCAGTGCAAATCTGGTATGGTTGGAATTTAAGTAATCCCTTTGGAAGTTGGCGGTCAATAGCACACAATTTCAAGCCTCTACTGGGAATAATTGCCTTCCTCGTAGGAGGATGCACCATACTTCCTTGCCTCCTCCCCTTCATCGTAAGCAGAATGCGCACCCAAATAAATGGTATAGCTGCCCAGCTCATGACTCTACATACATACCAGTCAGTCCAGAGAGACTCTGACGGTAGTGATGCTGAAGCTTAATAACTTAAGCTTGGCCTCAAGTGGGGGAATATAATATAACCGATGCATAAATTCAAATCTAATTCTGTATCCAAGTGTGCCTAGTCTCAAGAAATCCACATAAGTAATATAGGCCCTACAGTCTTTGAATGTTCAGAAAGGATGTAAGACAGAATGTGTATTCAAAGCTGCATCCAGACAGAATGTGGGGGAGATTTTAATTCAAGCTCACCTGAAATGTGGGAGATATGCTAATTCAAGCTCACCTGAAATGTGGGAGATATGCTAATTCAAGCTCACCTGAAATGTGGGGGGTACTTTAATTCAAAACCTATCTGGTACTCAGACAAACACTTAGCTAACAAGGAAAGTCGTTTTCTTTCATAAAAGCACCATTTAACTCCCCATCCTTATATCTTTTCTGTATAAAGGGAACCCCTTCGGGGCTTGGTTTTTATTAGGACAGGAGTCTGCTGAGTCTGACCGGCGGAAATAAATCAACTTCCTTCTCAGAGTTCTCGTGTCCTGGTCTCCCATACTGCGTACACCTGACTTCTCCACAACACCACCACTGTATTCTAAGGAGTCGTAGGTTTCAGGCTCACTCTAAAACCTGGAATGTGAGAGCAGCTCCACCTCCCCGCATGGAGTCTCCGGGTCTGAGCCGGGTCTGGCCCCACAGCCCCAGCCGCACACCCTCGGTCCTGCAGCGCCGCCAGGTCCCGGGGACTCTGGGGTCCGCCCCGAAGTCACTAACAAGGAAGGGCGCCCCAGACCCCAGGCCCCAGCACCCGCCACGCGCGCGCACACTCACGCACGTGTCCCTCCCTCGCACTCCCCCGTGGGGCGCCCCACACGCCCCTCAGCTTCCACACTCCCCAGAAGGCTCACTTCCAGCGGGCCGGCGGGTCCCGGGTGCGCGGCGCAGCGGCAGCAGCTGCAGCCTCCGGCGGCAGACGGGCAGCCGGGGCCCCTCCTCCAGGGGGGCCTGCGCTTGAAGCTGGGACCTCGCGGCAGGTGAGCGGGCCGCGATCCCAACAAGTCATGTGGGTGGAGCTCCCAGGCCTCTCATCAGCCTCAGTGTGTCCCAGCGCCACCTAGCGGTAGGGCTATGCCACCCGGCAGCCCAAGAAATTACAGCAATATTGTAGACCATCATTATTTCGTTGAATTTAGGGCAGCATTGAAAAGGGGGGAGACATACGAAGTCTAACACTCCTTAAAAAAGTTAAAAATCGCCAAAAGAACGGTTTTTCAAACTACTATTTTAATATGATAAGGTTTAGATCTACATATGATGAACTCTTTGCCTATAATGAAATAAAATTATTTTTCAGAAACTTTAACATACCCCGAGCATATCTTTAATTTATTTCCTGTTTTAAGAAATAAATCTGTACTTTCAACATGGTATTCATTTTACTATAAAAGCTGTCTTTATCTCATTAACTTGGCTACCCACATGGGGAAATATGCTAATGGCAGGGTTCCATCTACTCGGCCTGTGGATGCACAGACTTGAGTTCTGCCAAGGTCATCGCCTGCCTGGCCCATGAGGTGATGTTAAGACTGGAAGTTTCATGTTGAAAGTGGCAGCACAGACAACAGATCCAGAGATATTGGGGCACCCTTGAATTTGTGCAGCTGTTGGTTGAACCCGGGGCAGCTGATTTCCACTCTTCTTTTGTGGGAGAGAATGAATCCTTCTGTGTCTACGCCTCTGTAGTCAGATCATTTTCTGGGAGCTGAAAGTAAGTCCTAATTGATAAAGAAAGGTTCAAACACTGTATACAGAAACTCCTATAAAATATGATCGTACTTAGGATTAATTAAAGATAATTTCTAATTGAAGAGCAAGAGAAGAATTGGAAACTAATTAATCACTAGCATAAGTAGTCATAAGTCACTAAAATCATTTTAAAATATATAGTTAAACATAGAATGTCATTACAGGCAAACCTTGAATAAGTATCCCTCCAAAAATCATCTTAGTCTGAATTGATAGAGTATAAAAGTTGTACAATACAGGTAGTAGTTAAATGGTTATACATTGGAAAAGTACAAAATATTCCTTCCGAAAAACATCATCCATTCACTCAACATAGGTTAAAATGTCATTTTATGAGGAAAAAAAATATACAGAAAATGTCTTCTGCAGTAGTAATCCCTTAAGAACATCAGCTGCACTAGAGGATGAAGTAATGATCTATTTTCTTACCCAAATATATAGTCTTAATTATCACTTCTAGAAAGACCTTCCAGGTCTGAACAGCATTTCAGGGTGGAAGGGTGGTTTTCTTAGCAAGTTACCTAAATACAAACAAACAAAAAAACAAAGCAGAAAGGCACAACATGGTGGTCTAGCATTGTCCCAATGAGGAAAATATGAACACAAGAAAGATTTACATTGAAATCAGAGATACAAATGATTTTTTTTTCTATTCTGTAGCCTCTCTTGCTTTGCACTGAGGAGTATTAAAGGAAAGAACAAATTTTCATGGCAATGCACATAATAAGAAATGCCAGGGATGAGTGTTATGTAACAACTCAAAACCTGCTCAAGAACACTAAATTGAGCAACTCAGAAAAGTTCAATCCTTTGTATTTTATTTCATTTGATAAGTTTACAAAAAACTGCACAAAAATGACAAAACTCATAATCAGTCTCTTGAAAAAGCTGTAAAATAAAGTGTGGAGAGAGAAAAATTGAAATAAATAAATTACAAAATGATGTTTGCATGTGCAGACAAAACCTAGTCAGTTGTGGTGGTAGGATATTTAGTTAAATGTTTATTCTTCTTTACCATTCCCTCCACATCACTTACTGGATTCATTTTAAATAACTGTGAAATTATAAAAATTATTTTAAAAATAATTAAGGAAAAACATACAATTCCCCCAAAAAAACATGACACGTATTTAACATTTCAATATATTTATTCACAAGGAAAACAAAGAGAAAATAATGGACTAATTCACCATTGTATTTGGGTTTCTCTTTGTCTCCATGGCACTTCATTTTATTTTATTCTTGAATTTCTAAGATTGAAAATAAAATACTTTAAGTTATTTTGCTTTTTTGATAGTGAGGTCAACCTTTGAAAAAACCGTATTGAAATCAGAGGTAAATTTTAGTTATCCTGGCAAATATTTTAGGATATATCTCTTTAGATAATGAACCATTTGGGAGAAACTGCTTCAGGTGGCTGTTATAGCAAAATATTTAAAATTTGACTTAAAAGAATAATGCATTCTAGAGTTATAATAATAATCTAGGTAGCTATTATAGGGACAAAAGTTAAGATGTTAAAAAAACAACGACCAACAACCCTTTCATTAAACAAACATGTTGGGAGAGAAAATTTCCATTACTGGTTGCCTTGAGACACAATTGCTGGGGTGGAGGGGCAGAGATCCATGATCATTTACCAGCTTCATTGTCATGAAGAATTTCATTGTCTTGAAGAATTTGCTACTGCTGATCATTTCTTCCTTGATGATGTTTACTTACTTCTGTTATGGATGTTACTTGTCTGTGTATATGTGTTTCCTATCCCTTATCCTTTAAAACATCTCATATTTTTCATGATGAATTACCCATAAGCTCTCTAAGGGTCTGTCATTTTGGTGGCTTCCCTGGCTCTGGCTCTTGGGGAAGGGTATGTGTCCCAGTCCAATCCAGTGAAAGCACTGAATCCCCTGGCTACAGTGTTTGGTTCAAGGAAGGTCCAAACCTAGACTTTCCACAGTGCTCCTATGAAAATAAAATATTCTTCCCAACTGGATTGAAACTGAGAAACTGTGCACTGAAGCTGCTGATGGCCATGCCTAGGCAGGAGTATGCCTGGGAATTGAACCAATCCTGAGGAAAGGAGAGCTAAGGGAGATCAAGAGCAGAAGGACATTACTAGTGTCTTTGACCCCTCAAGGTGAAGCAAGCCTCACTTTAGAGGTCCCTATTACTTTAAATGAACTGATTTCCTCCTCATATCTAAGTTTGAAGGGAAACTGAACACATCTGAATAATAAATCTTCCATCATTCTCCTTTCTCCTGGATTCTCTCCCTTACTTCTGGTTTTCTCTTCTTAACTTTCTTTCACTGATCTCTCCTCTCCATAGCAATGGATATTGTGTTCACCACTATATTTTTGGCCCATTTTTCTTAACTCACTGCATACCTTTCTTGGGTAACCTTGCTTTATGCAACAGTTTGCTGATGATTCTAAAATCTGTAACTTTAGCCCATATCCTTGCCTTGTGTTTTGTTATATGCTAAGGTTTCTGCTGGCACATTATTGTTTATTTCATAAGTACCTCAAACTCAATATGTATACTATCATCACTACATCCTCAGATCTTTTTACATTCTTACAATAGATTTCTGTAATTGGAGTTGATTTATCCATTCACTTATACCAGAAAACTTTAGAATCTTCAATCACTGGATCTCCCTGTGTTCTCAGTCAATAACAAATTGATGCACCCTATCTCACTCACTGAAGGGCTTAAAAATACAGCTAGCTGGTTCCCACTCCCATAGTGTCTGATTCAGGAAATCTGGGTGGGGACTGAGAATTGGCATGTCTAAGTTCCCAGGTGATGTGAATGGTTATGTTCAAAGTCATTGCTTTAACAGCATATGACTTTTGAGGGATATGGGGAAGGAGCAAGTCATTTTTCACATGGCACAAATGCAAATAATTTTAGCCCAGATGGTGGGTTCTGCAAGTCATCCAAAATCCCTGATACAAAAATTCAAAAGCAAAGTAAAATGGTACCTATAAGCTTCCACTGGTTTGGGGTTAATTTGTTATGCAATGATTGTAATAATCTCACTTTCTCTGCCCTTGCATGTGTTTGTTGAGATCACTTCAAAAATAAACTATCCAACTCCAGCACCAACTATAGGTTTAAATGAAAGGGACTGAAGAGGCATATGTAGAGAAATCACATCTGAGTCCACCTCTGTCACACTTGGGGGCACAAACTCCAAAGTAGGCCAACTGGCAAGGCACCAAACTCCAGATCTGTCTGCCATGACCTTAGGATCTGGGTGTCTCCGGAGCCCTCAGGAGCCCCACTATTCGGGGTAGTATCTACTTTGGACTTACTGGTATTCTACTATCGACTTATTGTGATTCTAGCAATGGAAGAAATTATGTCATTGATGTGGACAAAGTGGCCACTGGAGGTGCTGAAGTCAGGGAGAGTGAAAAGACATGTAATATGGGGGCATTTTAAGGTCTTGGAATTGTCCTAAATGACAGGCCATTATATATCCTGCTTTAACTTACAGAATTGAGTGGGAGAGTGTGTAAACTACAATGTAAACTATAATCTATGCTTAGTGACAATGCTCCAAATGTGTTCATCAATTGCAATGAATGTACCACACTAATGAAAGAAGTTTTTAATGTGGGGAAAAGTGGGAGGTTTGGGGAGTGGGGCATATGAGAATGCCTTATTTTTTTATGTAACATTTTATGTAATATCAGTATAGTTTTAAAAGAAATTATAAAATAAATAAACTATCCACACTCAAGTCCTCATCTTATGGTATTATGTGGCTTATGTGGGAAACCAAAAGGTGATATAGGAAAAATTAGATACCCAGGGGTAAAAATCCATTTTCAAAGAAAAAAAATAAAACAGACTAGCAATGCCATTTGAAGTAGAATTATTGGATTACCAAAATAAAAAAATCAACAATATATCACAAAAAGTCAGGAAGTATATGGATCATATAAAGCAGAAAAAGAAGTCAGAACTAGAATAAATACTTCTCCAAGGCACATTGAAATCTCCCACTCTCTTGCAGTACTTAGGAATCAAGCTCCACTCAGAGAATGTGTATTTCTGGTCTCTTCCTCAAGATTTTGACAGATTGCAAAAGGTATTTGAACTCAAAATTAAACCAGTAATTTCTGGTAGAGATGAATTTCCAACTATATTTTAGAGTTAAGGAGATGGATACACACCAGGCTTATAAGGGAACTCCTGGAAAACCACATCACAGGAACAGGGGAAGACTGGATTAAAATAAAATATTCCTAAAACTTAGCCTAATTCCAAACCCTGAGTACACTGAGGTTATCAATGAGATGAAAGAATTTGCAAAAAGAGTCAAAGGGACATTTAAGAACTTGAAAAAATATAATATCTGGAATTAACTCAGTGGACTGGTTTAAGAGGACATTAAAAGGAGGTATATGGAATAGAGTCAAATTCAACCAGAGAGATGAGATAATGGAAAATATAATTCAGTATAATATAGTTGTGGAAAATGGTCAAA
The DNA here is from genome assembly GCF_030445035.2 of Dasypus novemcinctus. Lineage (NCBI taxonomy): Eukaryota > Metazoa > Chordata > Mammalia > Cingulata > Dasypodidae > Dasypus > Dasypus novemcinctus. The sequence goes on along the minus strand of NC_080674.1, from coordinate 193,466,188 downwards.
AGGCCCATCCTACATTATGTATATGTCCTATATATACATAATTATATATGTATAATTAATTAAAAAATAACTGAAGGGAAATGGATATGGCTTAAGCAGTTGGGCTCCCATCTCCCACATAGGGGCATTCTGGTGAAAGCAAGCTGGCCTGTTTGGTGATCTGGCCCACACAGAGTGCCAGTTCATGGAGGAGTGCAGCCTGGTGAGGGAGTGCCACCCTGTGCAGGGATGCCGCCCTGCACAGGAGTGCTGGCCAATGTGTCACAGCAAGATGACACAACAGCAAAGGAAACACAGAAGAGAGGCAATAAGAGATTTATCAGAACAAGGAGCTGAGGTGGCACAAGAGAATGATCACCTCTTTCCCACTCTGGAAGGTCCCAAGATCAGTTCCCAGAGCTGACTAACAAGAATACAAGCAGACACAGAACACAGAGTGAATGGACACAAAGAGCAAACAACTGGGGGGTTGGGGGAAGGGAGAAATAAATCTTAAAAAAAAAATAAGTGAAGAGGGAAAATGAGTCTGGAGTAAAAAACGAGTTTATCAATGTAATATCCACTTACACATTCAAAAACCTCAGAAAACCTCAAGAAATATAAACATAAAGAGAGCAAAACCTAGGAACAGAATAATAAAATTTGTAAACCAAAGGCAAAGATAAAAATCTTTAAAGTAGCCAGGGAATAAGAGACATGGCCTTCCACCACCTGACTGACAGCTAACTTCTCAACATAACTAATGTAAGCCAGAAAATTGAATTTGCACTTTATAGTGAAAAAGGAAGTATTAAAGGGCTCCCTGCTATGCAAATATATCTGCATCTATTCAGATAATAGTTGAGAGTGGGCAAACTAGCTACTTGAGCTCCTCCATGCATTTTCATGAGGATCCTGATGAGATTAGCTGTGCTCAGTAAGAGACCTACCCCAGAGAGAGAGCTCTTCAAAAATGTAGATCATCCAAATTATTAAAAACTAAACACAATGCCCCTAGATATTACCTGTTTACTATCTTTCTGTCTTCTCTCCCACTTTCATTGCTTTCATCCCCCTCCTCTCTCTTTCCATCTTTTGTTTTCACTGGTGGCATAACTTATAAATTGTGTCTCAATTCAAAATAATTTGTGGGTCTGCTTGTATATACAAAAAAAAGCAAATTCTGCCATACATAAGTATGTGGTTTTGTTAATAACCAAAACATAATATTATAAAACAAGCAATAAGTAAAACATGAAAATATGGAATTTAAAAATAATGTTTTAAAAAGTTAAATTCTTTTTCACAACACATACATGTATATTTAATTTTAAACAAAGTTTAATGTCCTTTGACAAGATTAAGCATCACTAAAATAATTCACATTTGATATCTCCTCTGACTCTGTAGGCTAAACTCTAATGCAGACATGTGCTAATGCTATTCAATATTTTTAACATAATATCCTTATGTAGTTTTACATTCTGTTTAATTCATGAAAAGTACTGTTTCTATATAAATATACCAAAAGGAACTGACAAAAACATACACCAGGGAAGCAGACTTGGCCCAGTGGATAGGACATCTGTCTACCACATGGGAGGTCCGCGGTTCAAACCGCAGGCCTCCTTGACCTGTGTGGAGCTGGTCCATGCACAGTGCTGATGCATGCAAGGAGTGCCATGCTTCACAGGGGTGTCCCCCATGTAGGGGAGCCCCATGAGCAAGGACTGCACCCCATAAGGAGAGCTGCCCAGCGTGAAACAAAGTGCAGCCTGCCTAAGAATGGCGCTGCCCACACAGAGAGCTGTCTCACACGGAGAGCTGACACAACAAGATGATGCAACAAAAAGAAACACAGATTCCCGTGCCACTGATAACAACAGAAGCGGACAAAGAAGAAGATGCAGTAAATAGACACAGAGAACAGATAACCGGGGGGGAAGGGGGGAAGGGGAGAGAAATAAATAAATAAATAAATTCTTTAAAAAAAAATACACCAGGAAATAAGTAAATCTTCTCAATAGGAGATTTTAAACAATGAATAGCTTGGGCATTTGCATATCATTTTTTTTCAGTGCTATTTTGTAATGATTTTATGTAGACCCAAAATACATTGGTATTGATTCTGATTGGGCCTTCAATTTGAATTAATTGGATTGAAATAAACAACTTTATTAGTTTGCATCACAAATACAGAAAATTTAAAAAATATACAACAATGTAAGTTCTTATTTCATTAAAAATCTATGGCCCAGTGTTTAGGGCATCCGTCTACCACATGGGAGGTCCGCGATTCAAACCCCAGGCCTTATTGACCCATGTGGAGCTGGCCCATGTGCAGTGCTTATGCATGCAAGGAGTGCATTGCCACGCAGGGGTGTCCCCCTTGTAGGGGAACCCCACAAGCAAGGAGTGCACCCCATAAAGAGAGCCACCCAGTGCAAAACAAAGTATAGCCTGCCTAAGAATGGCACTGCCCACATGGAGAGCTGTCCCACACAGAGAGCTGACACAAAAAGATGATGCAACAAAAAGAAACACAGATTCCCGTGCTGCTGACAACAACAAGCAGACAAAGAAGAAGATGCAGCAAATAGACACAGAGAACAGACAACTGGGGTGGGTGGGAAGGGAAGAGAAATAAATAAATAAATCTTAAAAAAAAACCTATGAAGGGGGAAGTGTTTGCAGCTCAATTGATTGGGCTCCCATCTACCATACAGGAGGCCCTGGGTTAATGTCCTGGGACCTCCTTGTGAAGGCAAGCTTGCCCACACATCACAGAGAGCCAATGGCCCAGGTACCATGGAGATCCGGCACAGGAAGGTGATGCAACAAAAGAGAGATAAGCAAAACAGAAGAATACACAGCAAATGGACACAGAGAGCAGACCAGAGAGTTGGAACACCAGGAAGACCCAACAAAAAGGGAGATGAGCAAAACATAGAGAACACACAGCAAATGAACACAGAGAACAGACAGCAAGCAAGCCACAAGGTGTGGGGAGAATAAATAAATATATAAATTTAGAAAAAAATGTGTTAAGGAACAGAGTTGTCATACTGTCTCAGCCAAATGACAAAGTAAAGCAAAATTTTCATTGGTGCTTTCTTTTTTATTTTTTATTTATTTCTCTCCCCTTCCAACCCCCTTTTGTCTGCTCTCTGTGTCTAATTGCAGTGTGTTCTGTTTTCACTCACATTCTTGTCAGTGACACTGAGAATCTGTGTCCCTTTTTTGTTGAGTTATCTTGCTGTGTGAGCTAGGTCTCTGTGTGTGTGCCACCCCTGGGCAGGCTGTGCTTTTTTCACATGGGTCAGGTCTCTGTGCAGGGTACACTCCTTGCATGTGGGGCACCCCTATGCAGGGGACACCCCTGTGTGGCATTGCACTCTTTTCACACATCAGCACTGTGTGTGGGCCAGCTCACCACACAGGTCAGGAGGCTCTGGGTTTGAACCCTGGACCTCCCATGTGGTAGGCAGATGCTCTATCAGTTGAGCCAAATTCGCTTCCCAGAACTGTAAGCTTTTAACCTAATAAATCCACATTACAAAAGTCAATCTGTGGGAAAAAGAATTTAAACGGTATTTGAGCTTTTTATGGCCTGTTCCTTATTGTAGATGTTGCAGTTGTTCCCTATTATTGTAGATGATGTTGCCGTTCTGATAGCAAACAGCTGCTCAGTAGTTTCCAATAAATACGATGTGGAAACTAGGGTCAAGGCTCTCAGTTCCAGAAGCTGTGAGTGCCCTGGTCCCATCTTTATCTCCTCTCTTGTGTCACTCTTTCTGTCCTTTTATTCCTAAAGTTCTGCATTGCCTTCCCTTTGTGCCAACATACAGCTGAGCTGATCTCAGCACCAACCCATCTGGAATATTGCTCCCAGAAGCTTTTAGCAAACTAAAACAATATTAGAGAGCCAATTAAAAAACTCTGGCCTCAAATCAGAAATCTTATCTTAAAGAGTCTGTTTCTCAAGAGCCTTTCTCAGTACCAAAGCCTGCTTTAGCCAAGGTTCTCCAGAGAACAGAGCAGACAGGATAAACATATATAAATATTCAGATATTTTTTAAAACAGGAATTGGTTCATGTAACTGTATTAGCAAGTGCAAATTCCATATGACAGGCAGCGTGTTGAAAATCCCCATGAAGCTGATGATGAATCTCCAGGAGAAGCTGTCTGTTTCTAGCAGAGATGGAAATTCTTCTTTCTGATAGCTGAATTGATGGAATAAGATTTCCCTCCAAGCCAAAGGTAAGCTCCTATGTTGATTGTAGAGATATAATCAGCCATAGAAAAATCAACTGACTAATGATTTCAAGCTATGAAATATCCTCATAAAACAATCAGACCAGTGCTTGTTTGATCAAACAACTGGACACCATTATTGTGCTGGCCGGCAAGGTGGCTGAAAGCAATATGACAGAAATGGGTTGGCTTTTACAAAGGGGATTTATTAGCTTCAAAGCTTACAGTTCTAAGGCCCTGAAAATGTTACATTAAGGCACCGTAAGGTGACACATTCTCCCCAAGACTGGCCAAATGCCATCCTGGACTCCTCTGCACTTGCCAAGTTACTCTTCTAGGTTTCATTGCTCACAGTTTCTAGTTTCCTTGACTTTCTCTCTATGTCTCTGTCAATATTTATCCTGTCTATTAAGAACTCCAGTAAGAAGATGAACATCTGGGTCAGGCCTTAACTGAATTAACCTAACCAAAAAGTCTTATTCACCATAGGTTTACACACACAGGAATATGTCAGCTTTAAGAACAAGTTTTTTTCTGGAGTCAATACAGCTTCAAACCGTCACAATTACCCATTCAAGTTGATAGGAAATTAACCATCATATTGATTCCTCAACTTAGTATCAACTGCTTCCCTGTTCTGGAAGCTAAGGAGAATAGTTCACAGCTTAGCTTTGCCTCCACCCCTTCCTTCACCCAGCTTTTCAGCTGATAGATAGTAAAATCCAGGCTTGCAGCCTTTTCCATTCTATTCTACAATTTTAAGTTTGTTTTCATTGCTTTGTGTATAACTTGGTTTTAAAGGTGGAAAATTAGTAAAAGATATTTGTAATATTAAGAGTATGTGAATAGAAGTAATGTGTATCTAGTATGCTTGGGTCCTTAAAGATGGAAATGTGATTTTATGTTACCAAAAATATCAATTTGAAAAGTGATAGAAAAACAGATTCTCTTTCCCTACAGCACCATGGACAATGGTGACAAGTCTTAGAACTTCCAGGGAAGTAGGGGTTGTGGGCAGCATATCCCTGGTCTCTAGATGTGCCCTTTCCAGATACCAATTTCCCTGAATGACAATCTCTGACCAGGAGACTGCTCTGGGTCTCCAGCCAGCATGCCCACCCCTGGGTGGAGGCAGAGAGCAATCACAGCCTGTGTGTGTCCAGAAGGGCCCTGAGGCAGGCCCCTATCCTTTGCTTATGCTAGGGATGGGGGAGAAAGGTGCCCACTCAACTCCCTCCAGCTCTGCACTGCTGTGGCTCTGGTAGGCCAGCCTGCTGCACCAGGTCCCCCTGTTCATCCACACCCTGAAATTCCCCTGACTCCTTCCATGGCATCAGAGCCCTGTGTGATGTGGTCAGATGCCCCCAAGCATGCTCCACATCCAGTACACATCCTCACTAGAGCCTCATCACCTGGGACCTGCCCAGCCACTGCCAACTTCAGATCAACCACCCATAATGTGGTGACTTCTCAGAGCATCAGTTTCCTTGATGGCAAAGTGGGTAACTCTATGAGGGTGTGTAGGGACTAAAGCTGAGCAGATGTGAGTCTGAAGAGACTGAAATCTGGAGCCCATTTGGCTGAGGATCCTCCAGCCCTGGAAAAGTCCCTGATATCAGCACAGGGACCTGTGATGGCACACAGCAGTGTTTCCCAGACATACTTCTGTGATAGGCTCAGTACTCAAGAGCTAGGGCACCTTGAGTGCTGAAGCCTGTGGCTCATCTACAAAATGGGGAACAGACCTGGGACAGGAGGGGCTCCCTAACAATAGGGGCTGTCCAGATTCCACTCTGGGCAGCGTGTTCCAGGGCTACCTACCACCCCCATTGCACCAGCTGGAATGGAGAAAGGTGATGGAGGGAGAGGATCCTAACCTGCCCTCCTCCTGGCATCACTGGCCTCCTGCAGGCTTGCAGATCCATGCCCACCAGTGGATCTGACAGTCAGTACATGCTGAGGCTCCTACAACTCAAGCTCCCCACTCGGACCAGTCCAGGTTCATGTAGATGAGCCTAGCTGGATTTGGAGTGTTCCCAGGACCCCAGTGGGAGTTGACACAGAGCAGGGAATTGGGGGGCAGGCACAGAGTCATTGGTTCCTTGCAGATGCCCAGTGAGTAATGGCCATTGCAAGTACTTTCCTCTGTCCCATGCAGGCCACGTACGTGCACCATGCTGTGGGCCAGAGCCCTACCACCCTGCATGCTGTTTGTTACATCCTAGATTTAAGGGAGCTCAATACCCTGCATGACACCAAATGTGGCCTCACCCACCTCCAATCTCTCTCTTTTTTATGATTAACATTTAATAACCTGGAAAGGAAATTTCATGAGAGCAGGGACATTCATTATGTGGTACAGTGCCATATCCCCAGAACCTACAACAGCTCCCAGCACATAGTAGATATTCATTAAATATTTGTTGAATGAACGAATGAAGAAGATCCATTTTCAACCCCTCACTTTACAAGTAAGAAATGGAGGCTCAGAGAGAGGATGGGCTCAAGGCACAAGTTGGGTGGGCACAATCCAGAAGACATGGAAACGTCTGACATCTGCGGCTTGGGCTCAACCCAAAGTGTCTTGCATAGACACTTTGAACACGATAGCTCCTAAATCTTGGGGGACTCATGCCTACTTCTGCCCATATGAGGCTGTTTTCTTCTCAGAATCCCAAAATGCCTTCCTGAGCACTGTCCACACACACACTGGCTAAAAAAGGTAGGAACAATGGAAGAGGAGGTAGAGTAGAACCTGGCACCAAGGAGGTGGCAAGGAGACAGAAGAAAAGGGATAGAGTCAGCTCTGCCATGTGCCAAGGGCATCTTTATCCTGTCAACATATCCATAGCCCAAAGCATGGGGAGGGAAGATGCCAGCCTGATAGGCATTGGTATATCACAGGTTCCCAGGCTTCTGCCTGGGGAGGGTGATCCCCAGGAGAAGCAGGAGAGGACAGAGCAGAGGACCTGCCTCCACTGATCTGAGCATGTGGAATTAAGATGAAATCCCAGTGTGGGGGAGGCTACTGGAGAGAAGGCCTCAGTTTCCCCATCTTTAAATTGGGATTCTTGGAGTAAGTGACACTAAGTTTTCCATAGACTAAATAATTCTTTAGCCTTAGTTCTCCATTGATGACTGTGGTACTCTGGGATGCTGAAAATATATTCTACACCCTAGGGGTCCTTCTGAACAGTCTTTTTGAGGACTGGGTAAATGAGGACTTGGTATGGGGTAGAGTATGGCATAGCAAAGGACCATCTATGGGGTGCAGAGACAAGTCAGACCTTCTTGGAGCCTTGGATCTGATACTAAATGGAATGGAAAATCTTTGGAGGGTTTTGAACCTAAAGGTGACAAATTCTGCTTTTCACTGAATTTCAAGCCCATCCTGGTGTGGACTAGGAAATGAAGCAAAGGTGGTCATGATTTTCTCAAGATCGCACTGTGAGAACTCAGCCCTGATTCAAGTTGTGTTTCTCAGTGCTTCCCACCCCATCTTGTAATACTTCCTTCTCTTTGTTTGTGCATTGATTAGTTGTGAGACCAATCCTCAAATTTACTGGGAGTTTTCTCCCTTCCACCTGATGACATTTCTGGAAAGTATAAGCTAGATTTGGTCCCTTGTGTAGCAGCGGAAACTTGGGAGACCCTGAGAGACACAAAGACATGTCCAGAGTCACAGAACTGGTAGGAGGAGGAATGTTGTGAACACACTTCTGTCTCCTCACATGGTTTTTGATGCTCCAGGCCTTAGCTGGGCAGCCTGGAGGGCTGTGTTGGGAAATTGTGTACAGATGGGAAATGCCAGGGGATAGGAGGGTAGGCTGTCAGCAGCCCAAGGGGAAATTGGGGAGTTGTTATCCAGGGAGGGAACACAAGTGGATGCAGAAAGTTACTTCACTTCCTTGGAGATAGAACACCACAGAAGTTTGAACCCTGGTAACCAGGTACCCACATTCTAGAGACTGTCCCTAATAGCTCACTCAGGCATAGATGCTCAAGGGAAGATGTTCTCTTGTTGCTGTCTACCTGTTTCCCATGCCATTGGCCATTGGAAACCCCATAGCAAGAGCTTTATCCAACGTTGCAGGTGTTGGCTCAACCCTCACCCTTGAAGACTCTGGTCATTTACCGAGAGGCAACCAAAGATGACACAGGGGACAAAGGGAAGGGGGATGTAGGACAGGCTGACACTGTGATTCTCCTTGGCAGCCTCAGCACCTCCCTATGGATGTATGGAGGGGAAGGCATGAGTGTGGGCTAGGGTTGGGCTGAGAGAGGTGATGGGGTGTGAACACCTGGTGGGCTGATCATGTTCACATCCAGTTCATGGATGACAGCTCCAGAAGGGGAGGCCTAGGATTGGTGCCATCATCCCAGACATTGATCCTGAGCCATAGAGCTATCATTTCCCTCCTGGGAGGACATGTATATAGACAGGGTCTTTGCCTCATCAGGGAGTAGAACTTCATATGGGTTTGTTCCTCTGGGTGACTACCAGGCTGGGCCCTGATGCCTCTGGCCCTACTGACAACCCTGTCTTTACAGCACTCCAGCCATGAGACCAGCTCAGAGCATGACAACAGTATCATCAACACCTCCCTGACTAGGGGACTGGCATAGAAGGCCATCAACAGAGGGTGGAATAGCCCTGAGGTGAGATGGAATCTGAGGGTTCTCCACACACAGGTCCAAGACAACCAGGGGACTCCCAGACTGTCCCTACCCTGGCAGAACCTCTAGGCTCCCTGCCAGGCACTCCCCTTGTTGGAACTCAGTCCCATTCCCTTAGGAATCTTAGACTCCACCCCAACCCCAACACCCAGCCCCAGTCATGACGAGGTATAATGTGTGTTGGAATATCAGAAATGAGGCTTTTATAAGGATTCATCTGCATGTTAAACCATGACTTTTTTTGGTTTTGATCCTGCCTTGGGGCTTTGATCTACCTGCTCCTAGGTGCTCCTCATCCCCAGGTATCCCATCTGCATTCAGCTAGTCTGTCTCCCAACACCTCAACCCTTATGCATCCTATGTTTCTAGGTTGTTTTTTTCCCAAAAGGGTGAGAAGATTATACTGTACTTCATATTTCTCTGCAAGCTGCAAACTCACTCACCTTGCCAGACAAGGAGACAGGGCTAAAATATGTTTCAAAGGGGAAACCAGGAACCTCAAATGTCCAGCCTCACTGCCCTTGGAACTAGACAGGACTTCTTCCTCTTGCCTTTTCAACAGGGCTACAAGGAAAGTCATGTTATGGTGAATAGTCTCCCTATGCCCTGTCATCAACTTAGAGGGACCCATGGTTCACCTTCTGCCACAGTCACTGAGTACAGGGGCTTCCAGGTTTGACATTCAGTTGTAACCATCCTTTTGGATATGTTGCAGCTGCTGATTGCATGTCCTTTTTTGTCCCAACACTCCACCTGCCAGTGTGAAAATGACCCTGCTGAGGATGTGAAAGAGAGAAGCCTGGTGCAGACAAATTTCAGGTCCAGCAAGAAGAAGCCAGTGCAGAACCTGGTGCTTGCCCACCTGGGCATTGAGTACTTGGACACCTGCTACTTCCCAGGGAACATTCAAGCTTTCCTCCCCACCCAACAGACAGGGATACAAAGGGTCACCAGGTGAGCTCACAACACCTTCCATGGCTTTGACTCTGCCATCCTTCCCCATGGGACTTTGGAGGTCACTTCATTTCTCTGAGCCTCAGTTGGCTCCTTGGAAGTGTAGAGGGCTAGAGGTCACACAGCAAAATATTATTGAGCAGACTGAATGGGATGAAACATGGGAAGTTCTGACCAAAGCCAGGCCCTGCATGATAAGCTGTCACAGAGGCTGGGAATGGACAGAATTATTTTCCACTCACCTATAGAAAAGCCACTGACTCATCCCTCAACTACCCCAGGGCAAGGCACAGACTAATTTTCTTATTGTGAAGGAAATTAGAGATTCCATTCATGAGGTCTTCAACCAAGGTTGAGTCAAAAGGCATTGAGGGGTCTGGAGAAGTGGAAGAGGTGAAATCTGACATCTGGGAGTGTGATGGCTAGGTACAATCAACAAATAAAGAGTGGTGACTATGTGTCATTGCAAAATTTTGTAGTTGAAACAATGAAAATGGAAAAGTCCCTACCTTTTAGATTCCATTCCACAGGGGAGTCAGATAAAAACAATAGAACTCACAAGCACAGTGAGAACACAGTATGTTAGATGTGATGCACTAAGGCTCTCTCTAGGTATGGGATAAAAACCCAGGACTATTTAGAGCAAGGAAGACTTCTGGATATAAGAATAATGTGAGTGGGCATTATATCAAGAATGAGGGCACCTAATGACAGAGTTGAGTAAGAAATCTGTGGTGCAGGAGTGGTTTGAAAGTTGTCAGATTCCTGTGTCTCAAAAAATTTTGTGCTTCCATCTTAGATTCATTTCTTATCAACTGCTCCATCCTGCAACTGGAATCCACTGTCTCAGGAGAGTAGATGTGTTGAGCAAACTGAAACCCACTCTCAATGGATGTCCAAATAAGGATGATGAGCAGTAGGCAAGGTTAAGTAAGGCAATACCCATGCCAACAACAAAAACAACAACAAAAAACAGTATGAAGGGGATGAGACACTCACAGGGCCTCAAAGAATATGGCAGCTCTTTTATCTTGGCCTAAGACTGAAGAACAGTTAGGACCTGAAAGATGGGGTAGGAGATCTCCATTTTCTAGATATTTAAGAGCACCTAATTTTCAAAAAGAGTGCAATGAGCAGGGCAGTCACTGCCTTCAAATGCCATTCTGCAGCCCCAATTCCTTACAGAGGGGGAGGGAAGAGAGATGTGTATCAAGGGCCTTATCAAATTGTGGTAAGATTTGATTAAATATTGGACAGGAGCCTTCTATGATTGACAATAGTCCTCAGTCCTGAACTAGGTAAGATATGATCAAATACTGGACAGGAGTCTTCTGTGATTGATTTGATTGACAATAGTCAAATAACATTCTATGATTGACAGTAGTCCTCAGTCCTGAGCTAGGAAACAGTCAGCCCCTGCCAGGTATGACAGAGTTTGGAAGTGGGTTCAGGGCTTGGGGATGGGCAGGGATTTGCACAGGAGCCCTTTGCAAACAAACACATGATTACATTAGGAGGGAAAGTGGGTTGAAAGGGAAGACCTTGCTGATGTGCTGTCCACACTCCTCTTACAGTGCCATCTCCTCTATTCTCAGAAATTTGGTGGAACACACCAGTGGGGACTTGATCCTGCTCCAGATCTGTCTTATACTCAAGGACCTGGTGGCATCCATGACTATGAATATTATGGGCTCCTCATTTCAATGGAGGTCTATACCTGCTATTGTCCAGTATGAGTTCCATCACTTAAACGAGTTCAAGCTAAAAAGTGAGGATGTCTGGGAGTGGGTGCCTGTGAGACTGGGAAGACCACAAGGGTTGGAGGATTCAGGCAGGATCTCCAGGGATAGGGTTGTCCAGGAGTAAGAGGGAACTCCGAAGGGCCATCACTTGGACCACTACTCAGGAAAGTTTCCTGCTTTTGGTGTGATGGGATAGGATTTTTTCATCTGAAAGGTTTGGGGATATTTTCTGCCTTTCATAAGGCACCTGGAAAGGCTGTCATGGCGGGGATGTGTCTTCCTCTTCAAACTCCAGTGTCAACTCTCTGGTCAGCTTCATGCCAGCAGTATCTCATGCTCCAAACAAAGCAATAGGCATAGCAGCACCTTTAGCAATGGAGCGCCCTCTGGTGTTTCCATGATCTTTGGTGTTAAGAGCCGAATTCATGGGTATTTCTAGGGTCCATCCTTCATCCCACCACAGCTCTAAGACCTGTGGATTCTGAGTCTTCTGGGGACAAGGAAAAAACCTACTGGGTGCAGACTATGCTCAGTGACATAAGGCAAGAGCATCCAGAACAGCAGCTGCTGTCCACACACCTGGGAAAGGATTTCCTTGCCTCATGTACATTTGTCATTTCAGTGGAGGTCCCATCCTGCTCACGCCTACCTTGAGTTTCAGCAATCAAAGACGTCCATGCCAGAAGGTGAGAATTCTGGGAGTGGGTGACTGTGAGACTGAGCAGAGGACATGGGTGGAGAATCCAGGTAGGATCTCCAGGGCTGGGGTTGTCCAAGAGAAAGAGAAACCACAGAAGGGACATCAGGGAGCTCACTACCCAGGAAATTTCATTGTTTGGGTGTGGTGTGTTTGGGTTTTTATATCTAAAAGGCTTGGGGATATTTCCTGCCTTTGAAATGGCACCTGGAAACTATCAAGCTGATGAACCCTCTTCCTCTTCCAGCTCTAGTGCCACCTCCATCACCTGCCTCTATCTTAGCAACTTACCTTGCCCCATCAACAGCACGTGAAGATCTGGAGTACCTTCTAACTACTGAATCTAGATGAACTTTAGAATTGGAACCAAGTTCTTGGTGCATATTTGGGAGTCTAGACCTGAGTGTATGTTCAATATTCACACCCAAGATGGTGGCACAAATACCACCAGGGCCAGCTATGGAGCTGGATGCAAGACCATTCCTGGCTCCAGCATCCTTGCTCCCTGGAGACTTCTCTGAGGAGCTGGAGACAGCCCAAGCTGAACATGAAGTCTTAGAACTACTTCATCTTGGCCCAGCCCAAGAGCAGGAGCCTTCCTTACCCCTTCCTGAGAAGGCCATTTTTTTCCCTCTGTATAACATTTTTCTTTTTCTTCTCTATTTTTCATGGTTATATTTATTTTTTCATTTTAAATATGTTTTAAATTTATTTATTTACTATTATCCTGTTGTTGTGTGCATATCAGTATCTTAGGTATATTTATCATTGAGCAACCATTGTCACTGTCTGGCCCAGAACAAATCTTCACCCCTAACTGGAAGCTCGCCCTACTGGACATTCACTCTCCATTCTCACCTCATTTACATGCTGAGAACCACTAATCTGCTTCTTTCTCTTTGTATCCCTATGCCCTGGGCCCTGCTTTCAGCATGTAGAGACTCTTAGGGTGTGGCCCAGATTCAAGCTCAGTCAGGGAGCATTTATAATTTTTTAAGAGTTAGGTACAGTGCAGCTCAAGGAGGTTAAAAGATCAGTTGGAATGTCAGGAAACAGGAATTGGAACCAAAACAGGGCTCACAGCAGAGGTATTGTCTTATTCACCTCTTTGTTACTGGGACCCTCCATCTTCTGCTCCCTGCAAAGTGCACAAAACCACAAACACCTTTTCCAGTTCTGCCTGTGTCTGTCCAGGAAGAAATTATATCCTTGTTTACAATATGTCCATAATCAAGCTGGTAGCAACTTTGCCTCTGTGTCATCCTGAAAATTGTCCACATGATCTCCCCACATCGAATAGGGCAGGTGGCATCCAGGAGCATGTGAGAACAGGTAGATGGAGGTCTTGGTCCTGCTGAGGATGTCTGGGCTGAATGCCCTATTTGGCCAGGTGCTCACTATGGGTGCCCATCCCAGAGAATGTCCCTGGATGGAGGCTGTTGTGGGAGCATGGACTGTTCCAGAGAATAATCTAGGACTCCCAAAGAAACTGGGATTCTTATGCCTGGGCAAGGAAAAGACATCAGCCTTATTTACAGGTTTTTAAATTTTAATTTAATTGTTACCTCACCTATACTCTTCATTTTGAGGCATCTTCCTCCCCTAATTCAGCACCAAGAAAGACTTTTATTCCCCCTCTCCAAGTGAATTTGTATTCTGCATTTAATTGGATAAGGTTTGTGCCCTGAGCTTTCCCTTTTGATATTTCTGGTTGGAAATCAGAGATACATTTTCTCCTTTCTTCCTGCAAAGCTTCTTTCTACAATTCTAGGTTTATTTACCTTTTAAGAAATCCCTACTTTTTAAAATTTTTAAATTGACTATTACTTTATGGAGGGAGGGCTTTATTGTGTTCACAGGCATAAGCTCTTTTGATTGGTTTCAAAAATGAAGTGCTTAAGAGTCATTATGCAGAGACCATGTTGCCAAGATCTCTCCTTTCATACAACATGAGGCCTGCAAGATAGACTTAAGAACTTTCCAGTGGGATGGACTAGAGAATGTGGTATTGTGGGCAGGGAACAGTAGAGCAGAGAATCAAGGAAGGGTTTTGTAAACACCTTTAAGACTGGGAGTTTAGAAGGGGACTTCTCAATTTTCATCAGTTAAGGTCAAATAGAATGAGGCAGGAACATGTGGGATCCTATGCAAGGCTTTTACAAGAGTCTCAGAGTTATGTGAGCTTCCCACTGGCAGGGCCATTACAGGGCAATGAATGGTCCCAGATGGATCTTCCCTGGGAACCAGCACATACCAAAGTCCTCCCTTGGTGTTGGCTGCTCTTGTGCCTAGTGCATAGAAGTTCATCATTTAGGAGAGATTTCCATGGGGAGCTGGAAGAAAAGAAACTGGAATATGTGGTGGAGAGGGATGCACTGGTCCCAGCAGCAGGGTCAGCTCCAGATGTCCAAGGCAATCACGAGGATAGGTGGAAACCATCACAAATTCCAGTAAAATGTTTTTATATCTAGATCCTTCCTTGGTTAATCCTCAAATATTCACTCCTGGGACAGGATGGAGGCTAGAGAGCAGGGAAGATGTCCCACATAGTTGAGCATCTGAATGTTTGGGAACAGTGAAGAATATGGTTCAGACCAGCATGACTATCCATAGGCTGACATATGGCTGATGGGTGGGCTTCCCAGCACAGGCTGGCTGTGGGGTTAGAGATGTAGAGCTTTAGGTAGGCAAGAGTGGTTGATTGAAATAGCTTCTGCTTAGTAACAGGGTAAAGCAAGCACCTGAGCTCATCATTCATTGCCCATGGCCTGGAATGTGCATTCTGTACTCAGGCTAAAAGGGAATGAGGACTCAGCTCTAGGAACAAGAGAAAGGACCCGGTCAAGGACAAAGGACATAGGCCAGGGAGGGACCCATGGCCATATCAAATGAGAGGTAGGCCTCTTGAATGCCCATGGAAGAGCTCCCCCAGACATAGGGTGGGGGCCAGAGGACAGTAAAAGTGTACCCTGGGGTTTCTACAGGGTCCCAGAGAGGCCTTAGTGTATTTATGTGCTGCTGTCAGACCTCAAAGTATGTTCAAACATCACATTGTTCTTGTTGACTGATGGAAGCCTCAGGATGGGATGGCCTGCTACAATTTCCCCAACATTGGCCTCTCATCAGGCAGGGATAACATTTGCAGAACATGGGGTAAGGGATAGTGGTCCCCATGGAATATATAATCATCAAAATTTAATCTTGCCCTGGCATTTTATGGGGCCTTAAAGCTCAGGGAGTGGGGAGCCCCCAGGCCTTTACAGAGATGTTGCTGGGTCCCTAGATTGCATAAACAAATGAGCAAACTGGACATGGGCCAGAATCCAAAAAATCTACCATTGCTTCCTCAGCAATGGTTTTGATTAGAGAGGACTTCAACTTAGCAGAGCTTTAAATAAAATTTTAACTTAACAATTGTAATTCTGAGAAGTGTTCTTTCTCAAAATTTTCAAAGCAATGTGTTAATAAGTTAAATTCTATCTGTTCAGGCAGCAAGTAATCATCTCTACTGCCTCTCTATTATCCCTCACTGGTCTGTCAAAATGACAGGAACTTAATGATCTTGAACTGCCATCTGACCAATGGCCACATGTGGCTTTGCTTCCCAAGGTTAGAGCCTCTTTCTGGGATGAGCTCTGAGCATCAATGCAAGATTTGACCCTAGGAAATGTTTGGCTACTCCCTGATTCCTGCCATCCCAGGGAATCATAGAACCCCTATTGCCAGGCATTTCTGGGGCAGTCTTAGACTTGGAAGACAGGCTGACTAGATTTCAACCTGAAGATGCCAAGCCAAATGTGCTTTTTCCTCCTATCCTTCCAGAAGTCTTAGATGCAGTCTTAGTTCTATGACTCTACTGTCTGATAGTTTTCCAGTTAAACCAGCCACCAAAGGCCATTAAGTGATTAGAGGTTAATTGTTCTAGCTAAAAGGCTTTGGGGTTCTGAGGCAATAGCTTCCTTGTTAGACAAAGGCATTTTACAAGTTTCAAAGTTTTTAAAACATTCCAAAGTATTCTGACACAAACCTGCAAAGAGAAATTCAGTAGCAAGAGGTGGAAAGGTAAACCATGGGTAAAGGTTAATTATGCAAATGTATCTTAGCCTGTGACCACCCTGGGGAAAGGAATTCCCACAGCATCCATTTTGGCTCTGCCTGGCACCTTCCTACTTCATTCCCCCAGGTAGCTGGGTGTGGTCAGATAGGAAAGCTGCTTGCAAAGGTGTGGAACCCCATGGGAGGGGTAAGCCCTTGGCTCTCCATCATTGCCATGCACTCCATAGGGGCAAGAGCAGGAAAAGACAATGGCAGGCAGGCCCACGGCAAAGACTGGCTACTAATATGGTTTGTAAAGGCCTTGCAGGGCCTGGTGCTCTCCCGGGTAACCTCTGTCTTGGCAGGGCCATGATTTAAGCCATAGCCCTATAACCCAGCCATTCTGGCTGGGGTCAGATTTAACAAGCCTGGGAGAATGGCATAGACACAGACATGGAGAATTCCTGAGCCCTGGTCCCCTCCCTCCTGGGATTACATTTGGGGGCTCACAGGCTAACCTGTTTAAAATAGAGAACCAAAGAAAGGCATTAAACAAGCTGTAGGCCATAGTTTCACTCACCAATAAACTCCTGGCTGGCTCACCAAATATGTTACCAGATTTTACCTAAGTTATTGACTATGCTGCAGAAATGAATTTCAAGAGCACATTGGGTGAGTTAGGCCAGTCATTTATTCGGGTAGGAAGGGAAGAGAAATGGGAGAAAATAACACAGCAAGGGTCCCAGGTAGAGAGGAAGGGGTGCTCAGTGCTGATGCATGCAAGGAGTGCCCTGCCATGCAGGGGTGCCCCCACATAGAGGAGCCCCACACGCAAGGAGTACGCCCCGTAAGGAGAGTCACCCAGCGAGAAAGAAAGTTCAGCCTGCCCAGGAATGGCACTGCACACACAGAGAGCTGACACAACAAGACGATGCAACAAAAAGAAACACAGATTCCCATGCTACTGACAACAACAGAAGCTGACAAAGAACACGCAGCAGATAGATACAGAGAACAGACAACTGCAGGGGGAGGAGGGGAGAGAAATAAAAAATAAATAAATCTTTAAAAAAAAAGAAAAGGGATAAAGAGGGCTGATTTACAAGCTATGTGCGATGGTTTGCTCGGTCGGTAGAGGTGGGGTCCAGCTCAGGACGAGAGGTCGGTCCCACTTGGGACGAGGGGTCGGTCCCACTTGGGACGAGGGGTCGGTCCCGCTTGGGACGAGGGGTTGGTCCGGCAGCAGACGAGGGGTCGGTCTCACGGGGGTTGCACGGTTCGGCTGACGGGGTCGCCCGGCGAAGCCGGCGACGAAGGGGTCGCCCGGAGAAGCAGGTGACGAAGGGGTCGCCCGGAGAAGCAGGCGACAAACTGGGGACAAGGGAGGCCAGGCCCTTGTCGGGGGCTCTCAGGACTGGAGGGCGCACGGCAGAAGAACTACCGCGGAGACAAGGTAAACACGCACTTTATTGAGGGAGAGGCAACAGTTTTATAGGGGCTGGGGAAGGCTGATTGGTCGAAGCCACGCCCTGTTCTGATTGGTTGCGGGCGAAAGGTCAGTGGGCGGTACTGGACGGGGGAGAGGTGGTGATTAGGGATTGGCTGTTGCTGTTGCTGGGGGAAGGGGCAGGGTTTAGGGATTGGTGGCTGCTGTTGCTGGGGTGGAGGGCAGACTTGAGTTTCCCGCCCACGCCTGGCTGTTGCTGCTGTCGGGGGAGGGGAAAAGGGCAGACTGGAATTTTCCACCCTGCGCCTGCGCAGGGAGAAGGAAGAAGAAGGGTGCCGCCTCACAGGGCATCGTGTGGCGCCATCCGGGAGGAGGGGCAGCCGCGGAAGCATGGCTGCCAAGAAGGGGAGACCCGAGGGCACTCTGCGCCCATGCCGAGCTTCCTTCAGGGGTGGCGGTGGGCCCGACCAACCATCCTATTATGGGGGCAGCGGAATTAGGCCTACCGCAGCCGCTCCCCTCGCCAGGCCAGCAAACCACACTTCAGCCCGAGGGGTGACTACAGCTACGATTCCCTATTATAGATTATAAATGCCCAGGTTTACTTGCACGGTCATGTGGCAGAGGAAAAAATGGCAAGAGTGGTGCACAGAGGACAGGAATGGGACCAGAGGCAAGAAAGCAGGGCAAGAGAGCTCTCAGGTCTCATGGTCTGCTTTATAAACTATTAATTATTCCACCCCTTTGCTAATGGCAGGGGAGGAGTTCCAGCTGGTTGCTGTTTTGATTGATTACCCCACCCATCAATCCTCCTCAGTGAGGACCCAATGATAAAGTTGCTAGGGAACACCCAGAGTTTTTCTCTGCATCCAGAAGAAGTTTCTGTTCCAGATAGCAGAATCCTGGGGTGGGGGTCTTCCAGCAGCCATCTTGGGGGTATCTGATGTCCACATGGACATCTCTACCAGGTTCCAGATCTATTAATTCTCTATCTTACTAGCCAGCTTCAAAACTCTATGAGATGAGGCAAAAGAAAGAGATCTGTAAACTACACAATACCCAGAGCTCACACAAAATTGGGAGGTGTCTGAATTTTGACAATTCAGATTTGCAAGTGTTCACTGAATAACCATGCATTCAGTAGATGCCTCCCAAGTGTCATGTCCAAATTTTAGGATTAAAATAATATAGAGTAAAAGCTATTGTAGAGCTAAAAACTAGCAAAGCTTAAAACCGAGTCTCAAAAGCACCAAGGTGATCCCAAGTGACTTAACTGAATGATAGAATAAAGTGCAATATGCTTTAAAAGAAGACAACAAACTCTCAGCTTTTGACAACATAATATTGGCAGTGTCTAAACACTAAACATTATTAGATGTGTGAAGAATATAAACATCTTTTAACCATAACCAGGAGAAATAGTTGTGAACAGAAAAAGTCACAGAAAATACAAAGATATGGATTTAGCAAAGACCTTTAAAGAGCTATTGTAAATACACTTAGTGAATTAAATGAAAAGATGAAGAAAATGAGGTAGAATTTAAGAAATAAAACATAGAAAGACATTGAACTTTTAAAAATTAGTACCTAAAATAAAAATGTCCTGATTCAGAGAAATGTCAGATTAAATACTAAACAAGAGGAATTAGTAATTGAAAATAGAACAATAGAAACTATTCTAATTGAAGAAACTGTGGTTCTACAGGTGACTTTCAGACTTTGAAACTTAATGGAGTATGCCCAGCAGGTATTCAGATATATCTGAGAACAGTGACCCTGTTTCCCCTTCCATTTCTCCCTATGGTAACAGGAATGCTTATTTTACGGCTGTCCCTCCTTTGTATAAAGGAGGTAGTAAACATTTTTTAAGTTTCACAGTTGCACAGAGAGGAATTTTTGCTCTAGGACAGACTATAAGCCTATAAATGATTTTGATGAGGAGTTTACTTAACTCTGTTACTAAAAGGCTTTAAGGCTTTTGAAATATTGTGGAATGTAAGTATTTTGCATATGGAAAGAACATATATTTCTGAGGTCCAGTGGGTGGTGACAGTTTGAACTTCTGTGAATCTTTAGAAAATCATGTACTTAGGGCTAATTGAATTCCTATGCATGTAAACTTATTGTAGGTGGGAACTTTTGATAAGATGTATTCAGTTAAGGGTTATACTAGTTAGCCAAAGGGGTGCTGATGCAAAATACCAGAAATCTGTTGGTTTTTATAAAGGGTATTTATTTGGGGTAGAAGTTACAGTTATTTTGGACATGGCTCTCCAGTTCTCCCAGCACCAATGGTTGAATAGACTCTTCTGGCCCAGAAGTGAGGACTTGATGACCTTGTCAAAAATCATTTGACCTTGTGTGTGAGGGTCTATTTCTGTGTTCTCATTTCAGTTCTGTTGGTCAATGTGTATGTCTTTATGCTAGTACCATGCCTTTTTTTCTTTTAACCACTGCACCTAAGTAATATGCTTTATGTTATCCTTGATTTTTTATTAAATTGTCATTTTTAAAAGATATGTGAATCACAGAAAGTGTTACATTAAAAAATATGAGTTCCCACATACCCCCACATCCCATCCCTCACTCCTCCCACACCAACAACATCTTTTATCATTGCGGTACATTCATTGCATTTCATGAATACATTTTGGAGCACTGCTGCACTGCATGGATTATAGTTTACATTGTAGTTTACACTCTCCAGTATATTCAGTGGGTTATGGCAGGATATATAAGGTTGGGCATCTGTCCCTGCAATATCATTTAGGATAACTCCAAGTCCCCAAAATTTCCCCATATCTCATCTCCTTTTCCCTCTTTCTGCCCTCAGCAACTACCATGGCCACTTTCTACAGATCAATGTTATAGTTTCTTCCATTACTAGTCATGATAGTTCTGTAGTAGAATACCAGTAAGTTCACTCTAATCCATATGTTATTCCTCCATCCTATGAACCTTGGCTTGGTAATGTCTGCTCCACCTCTATATCAAGAGGGGGCTTAGATCACACATGGTTGATGGACATGATTTTTCTGCTTGGAGTTGTAGGCATTCTCAGTTTCCTGGTGTGGTGGTTGACCATCATCACCTCCCTCTTAGCTGACCTGGGTAAGTCCAAAAAACCAGAGAGTAGGAGTTGCAGCTCTGCTGAGACTCAGGACCCAGCTGGCATATGGCCAGCCCAGAGATTGAAGTCTCCTGGGTATACACCATCCTCAGCACCAACCACTGTTTTAATAAAAGTGATAGAAGAGGGAAATGGACTTGGCCCAGTGGTTAGGGCGTCCGTCTACCACATGGGAGGTCCGTGGTTCAAACCCCGGGCCTCCTTGACCCGTGTGGAGCTGGCACATGCGCAGTGCTGATGCGCGCAAGGAGTGCACCCGTAAGGATAGCCACCCAGCGCGAAAGAAAGTGCAGCCTGCCCAGGAATGGTGCCGCCCACACTTCCGTGCTGCTGACGACAACAGAAGCAGACAAAGAAACAAGACGCAGCAAACAGACACAGAGAACAGACAACCGGGGGAGGGCGGGGGGAATTAATTAAATAAATAAATCTTAAAAAAAAAAGTGATAGAAGAGGTATGTGTGGAAAGTTCACATGTGAGTCCAATTCCATCACACTCAGGACCACAAATTCCCAGGTAGGGCCCACTGATAAGGCACTGGACTCCAGAGCCAACTGCTATGATTGTAGCCCTCAGGAGTACCAGAACCTGGGATTGTATCTACTTTGGCTGTCTCTGGGATCCTGCTGAGGTGTGTGTAAGTGCAACCCCTCTGATGACCTCCTGACTCTTTTTTGAAGGCTCTTAACCATATAAACTAATTTTTCTTTACCATTTCCCATTTCCCCCTTTTATTCAAGGTCTCTTTCTAGTTTTATCACCAGTTATTGATTGGTAGTAATCCCTCGGTACCAGGGGGCCTCATCCCCAGGAGTCATGTCCAATGCTGGGGGAAAGGTAATGCATTTACATGCTGAGTTTGGCTTAGAGAGTGACCACATTTGATAGATACACTTGGAGGCTCTCAGGAGGTAACTCTTAGGCACCCTGCAGCTCTAGGCCTACTGGAAACAGGCTCATAAGCATAGTCATCAGTATCAAGGGCTCATCATTGGATGATTCTCCTTCACTGGTCTTTGTCCTTGCACTTGGGGGCTTGTTGCTGTTTCATTGGGGAATGTGTGACAGAGCTCCCCTGGCTTGGAACTCAGCACTCCCTCAGTTGTTGTTTGGAACTGTAATTACTATGAAAATACCGAACATATATCTAAACATTTTATGTACCCTATATACATGCCCTGGGAAACTCCCTCCCAACCATGTGTCCCCCACCAATAACACCCCATACCAGTGTTCCTCCCCTGCCATAGTTGAATCCCTCTGTGGTCCAAACCTTCTTTGAATATGAAGTCTAATATTGTCAAATTCAAATAATAACAAAATGAAATAGTAATGATAGGCTTAAAGATTAGAAATAGAATACATACTAATTTAGAAAAACCATAATTAAGTGAAAGTAAATTGTGGTAGTAAAAACGAAAAATATCATAAAACTTTGTTTTGGACATTTTGCCTTTCATCACTGTAATGGGTGTTGCCATGTATGTAGAGTAGCAAGGCAATTTTTTCATTTCTTCCTGAGTGTCTACAGCTTTCTCTTTTTCTTTTTTTCTAATTTTTAATTTTGTCTTTAAAAAGTTTTAGATCACAGTAAAGTTACATATACAATATAGGGGACTCCGACATATCCAACATTAAACCTCCTTTACCCCTTTCCCTTATATGCTTTAAATTCTGGAAGAGAGAGTCCTCCAACTGCACACTTTTAAAGCTATTTTTGGCTAAACAGGACCCCTTAATCTCCCAAAGAAATTTTATATTTGGCTTTTCAGTTTCTGCCGAAATAGGCTATTGGGATTTTTATTGGGATTACATTGAATCTGTAAATCAGTTTTGGTAGATTTGACATCTTAAAAATATTTAGTGTTTCAGTCCCATGAACATGGAATGTCCTTCCATTTTATTTAAGTCTTCAGTTTCTTTTAGCAATGTTTTGTAGTTTTCTGAATACTGATCCTTTATATCCTTGGATAAGTTTATTCCTAAATATTTTATTCTTCTAGTCACTATTTATGTTTTTGATTTCTATAAGGGATACTTTTTTGGGGTAAAATCTTACAGTTACAAGGTCATAAAGAGTCCAATTCAATGTTGCTTTCTCACCAAAGTCTGTTGCCACATGTTGAAGCAAGATGGTGGTTGGTCTCTCTCTTGTCTCTCCTTCCTTCTTCATCTTAAGGCTCTGTGGTCTCAGCTTCTTCTGATCACAGCTGTAGGCTGGCATAGGGTTCATTTCCTTCCAGGCCTTCTCAGCTGCTCTGCTGCTCTGTTCCCTTTAGCAGCAAACTATCAGGATAATGGTTCTTCTCTCTTCCTGAGGCTTTAGCTCTTGGAGACTTCTTTCTGTCACATGGCAGGACCAAAATGGCCAAGTTGTCTCCTCTGCCTTATATCCTCTTCTGTTATTCTTCTTGAGTGATTGTCCTTTTATATAGGACAAGGGGACAGGGACTCAAGCCAAGTTACATCTTACTGGCATAGCCCAATCAGAAGCATTAAATTGATTTTATCAAGTAAACTTAATCTGAGGCTCCTCACCAAAGTAATGCAATCAAATGGCATCATACCCAGAGGAACAGACCAGTTTACAAATATTATCTTCCACTTTTTTGACATTCATAAATAATATCAAGTCCAAATAGAGGGGCAGAGGGTCCATGTGTAGGGAAAACACAACTGAATTCAACTCTATCACACTGGGGAGCATAAATTCCAATGCTGGGCCCTTGGGCAGGTCATCAAACTCCTAAGTTCTATGCCCTGCCTACAGTGTGCTGTACCCAGAGCCATCAAGTGCCCTGCTATTTGAGGTAATATTTACTTTGGCAGTCAACAAGTTCCTGCTGAGACATGCATAAGCATACCTCTGAAACGAACTTCTGACTCACTTTGAAGTCTCTTAGCCAAATAAACTCATTTTTCTTTACCCTTTCCCCCTTTTGGTCAAGACCTTTTTCCAGATGCATTGCTAGTTGGTGCTTGGTAGTAATCCCTCAGTGCTAGGGAGGCTCATCCCTGGGAGTCATGTCCCCATGCTGGGGGGAAGGTAGTGAATTTATATGCTTAGTTAGGCTAAGAGAGGGGTCACATTTGAGCAGCAAGGGGGCTCTCAGGAGGTAAAACTTAGGCACCCTACAATACTATGCTAAGTTTCATTTTCACAAGTAAAGGTTCATAGGTACAGTCTTCACAATCAAGGGCCTGTCAATGGTCCATCCTCCTTCACTAGTTACTGCTCCTGTACTCAGGAAATTCTTGCTCTTCCAGTAGAGAATGTGGCAGAGCTCTCCAGGATAGGAATTTAATATTCCTTTGGTTATTGTGTGAATCTTCACCCACTGTGACAATGTCACATGAACCCTTGAACACATTCTTATGCCTTATAGGTATGCCCCATTGGAACCTCCTCCCATGCACCCTCCATCTCTAACAACCCACAGCAATGATCCTCCCCTGCCACAGTTCTAAGCATTCTATGATCCAAAACTTCTTCAAAATGGAAGCCAACAAAATAACCAAATACAATTAATAGGAAAATCATATAATAATGATAGTTTAAAAAATGAATAAATTACAAAATTTAAAGTTTGAAATAATAAAAATAAAAATATAAAATTAAAAATCTTTTTTAACATTATGACTTTCATCACTATAAGAGCTGATGTCTTGTATGTACAATGACATTTCCTTCCATTTATTCATCTAGTGTGATTTTTTTTCATTTTGTCTTCATAAACTTTAGGTTACAGAAAAGTCATTACAGAATATAGGTGATTCCCATATATCCAACATTCTCTCTCTTTTCCCCTTTCCCTTATTAATAACATTTTACATGTGGATGATACATTTATTAAAATTGATGTACAAATATTGAAACATTGTTACTAATCATAATCAATGATTTACATTGTGTTTTACATTTTGGGCTGTATACTTTTATAGATTTTGCTGAATTTTGACATTGTTTATATCAATCCTTGCAAGATTATTTAGAAAAATTCCATTCCCCAAAAATGTCCTGTGCTCCATCTGTTCTATTCCTCCTTCCCTCTCCCCTTGAGATTAATGGTAACCACCAAGATTAACTCATTGAACGACCAGATTCATAGTTACACGCAACAATATTGAAAGTTTGACATAATAGCCTGTCATCCCCTATTACACACTGCCTATGCTCTCAAGAGACTCCCGCCCGTTTATTTGAGATCATAGCAGAATTTGCCAGGATGGGAGTACAACATCTTCCCACTCATTATGTGAGTCTCACATCCTGATACAACAAACTTTGACAAGATGAATGCTATGCACTCCCTATAAGCTTGCCCTTGGCCCACCCTGTCCCGCATGTCCCCCACACCCAGCACCTTAAACCAGTAACACTCTCCTGCCTTATTTGCCCAAAGAACATTCCCAACATTGTAATTTCAACCATATACCTGCAAATCACCACAGTTCATGCACTCCATCTCCGAAGACTAACCAGTTCCATGGAGAGTATAACCCACCCTCTCCACTCTACATCCATCACAAACCAGCACTGTCCTACCTAGTAGCATCAATGCACCACTGTTGTGCAAATCCACAGTGCAACAACACACCTATACCTTATAGATTTTGCCCTTATGGCCATTGGCTCACAACCTTCTCCCTTTCTCTCTCCTATAAACCTATCTTCCATACTCTAGTTCTGTGAGTCTGCTCAAATTACTTAATTCATATCAGTGAAGTCATGTAATATTTGTCCTTCAGTGCCTGGCATGCTTCACCCAACACAAGGTAAAGATTCATCCATGTTATCCTGGCTGTTAATACTGCATTTCTTTTTTACAGTTGAGTAATATTCCATTGTATTTTTATACCACAATTTGTTTATTAACTCATCTGTTGATGGAGATGTGGGTTGTTTCCAACTTTTGGCAATAGTGAACAATGCTGCTATGAACATTGGTGTTCATATATCTGTTCATGTCCCTGCTTTCAGTTCGTCTGAGTATATACCCAGCAGTGGGATTGCTGGATCCTACAGCAGTTCAATAGTTGGCTTCCTGAGGAAGAACCAACCTGTCCTCCACAATGGCAGCACTATTGTACATTTCAACCAGCAATGGTTAAGGATTCCCATTCTTCCACATCCTCTCCAAAACTTGTGGTCCTCTGATTTTTTAAAAGCTGCCAGTCAAATGGGAGTAATATCATAGCTCACTGTAGTTTTGATTGGCATCTCCCTAATAGGTAGTGATGTTGAGCAGCTTTTCATGTGCTTTTTTGGCATTTGTGTTTCTACTTGGAGAAGTGTCAGTTCAAATCACTTGCCCATTTTTAAAATGGGTTGTTTGTCCCTTTATTTTAGAGATATAGGATTTTAAAAATATAACCTGGATATTAGGTCCCTATGAGATATATGGTTACCAAATATTTTCTCCCATTGAGAAGGTTGTCTTCACTTTCTTGACAAACTCTTTCGAGGTGCAAAAGTTTTTAAATTTGAGGAGGTCCCATTTATCTATTTTCCTTTTGTCACTTGTGCTTTGGGTATAAAGATGATGAAACCATTTCCTCATACAATAGCCTGTAGATTCTTCCCTACATTATCTTCTAGGAGCTTTATGTCCTTTGCTCTTATATTTATATCTTTGATCTGTCTTCAGTTAACTTTTTATGAGGTGTGAGGTGGTATTCCTCTCTTATTCTTTTGGATATGGATATCCAGTTCTCCAAGCATCATTTGTTGATAAGGCCATTCTCTCCCATTTGAATGAGCTGCATGCCCTTGGCAAATATCAGGTAAGTGTAAATGTGGAGACCTATGTCAGAACTCTCAATTCAGTTCCATTGGTCATTATGTCTGTCCTTATGCCAATCACATGCAGTGTTGACCACTGGTCTTGTAGTATGTTTTAAAGTCAGGTAGTTTGATTCTTCCAATTTCAATTCTCTTTGTCAACATATCTTTGGCTATTTTGGGCCCCTTGAATTTCCAGATAAATTTCACAGTAGATTTTTCAATTCAGTAAAAAATGCTGTGGTAATTTTTATTGTGATTTTGTTATATCTGTAAATCAATTTGGGTGTGATAGACATCTTAATGTTTAGTCTTCCTATCCACGAAAAGCAAATATTTTTCCATTTATTTAGGTTTCCTTTGACTTCCTGTAACATTGTTGTGTAGTTTTCTGCATATAAATCATTTACCCTCTGCATATAAATCATTTACTTTATTCCTAAGTATTTGATTCTGTAGTTGTTATTGTAAATGGGATTTTTTTCTTGATTTCCTCCTCAGAATGATCATTACTAGTGTACAGAAATGCTACTGATTTTTGCACATTGATCTTAAAACCTGACACTTTACTGGACTCATTTATAAGCTCTCAAAACTTTGTTGTAGATTTTTTGGGGCTTTCTATGTATAGGATCATGTTGTCTGCAAATAGTGAACTTTTGACTTCTTCCTTTCCAATTTGGAGAATTTTAATATATTTTTCTTGCCTAAGTGCTCAAGCAAGTACTTCTAACCCAATGTTAAATGAAAGCAATGAAAGTAGGCATCTTTTTCTTGTTCCTGACCTTAGAGTAAGCTTTTAGTATTTCACCATTGAATATGATGTCAGCTGTGGGTTTTTCATAAACAACTCTTATCATGTTGAGGAAGTTTCCTTCTATTCCTACCTTTTGCAGTGTTTTCATCAGGAAAGGGTGCTGCACTTAGTTAAATGCTTTTTCCCCATCTATAGAGATGATCATGTAATTTTTTTCTTTTGAGTCTGTTTATGTAGTATATTACATTGATTGATTTTCTTATGTTGCACCATCCTTGCATACCAGGAATGAAACACACTTGGTCATAGTGCATAATTCATTTGATGTGTTGTTGAATATGATTAGTAAGTATTTTGTTGAGGATTTAGCATCTAGATTCATTAGAGAGATTGGTCTATAGTGTTCCTTTCTTGTGGTGTCTTTGTTTGGCTTTAGTTTAGGGTGCTGTTGGCATCATAGAATGAGTTAGGCAGTGTTCCCTCCACCTTTAATTTTTAGAAGAGTTTAAGCATGATTGGTGCTATTTCTTTCTGGAATATTTGGTAGAATTCATCTGTGAAGCTGTCTGGTCCTGGGTTCTTCACCAAAGAGAAGCCACTCTCTGCCCTCTGCTGCAATCTTCTTTTGCCCAGGGAGAAAGAAATCCACTACCTTCTCATTTGGCCACAGTGAGCCACAGACCTTATCCAGTCTGTTTGCCTTAAAGGTGTTGGAATGGATGCCATTCCCTGCTGTTGGGGTGGGTACCTCATGTTTTTAACTTCAATCTCCTCATCTCTCTGTCTCTTTCCCTCCTAGACAATGTGTTGCACTCTCCTTTTCTGCATACCCCTGAATTAATTCTCTTGGACAGATTTTTACCCTCCCTTCACTGTTTTTGTAAGAGAGTTAAGCCATGCCACCCTATTCCAAAGTCATTATGGCAGTCTGAGATTATTCAATTCCAAAATGAAATGTTGTTTGTAAACTGGTCTGTTCCTCTGGGCTTGATCCCCTTTGATTATATTAGATTCAGCTGAGAGGAATTTGGTTAAATTATGATAAGATTAGGGCTTTGATTCAACCATGTCAGAAGGGTGTAACTCTAACCCCTATCCCCTCGTTGGGCTATATAAACAAACACTCATCCAGGAAGACACATCAGAAGAAGGCACAGGAAGAAAGAGAGTTCCATAGAAATGGAAGAGGAGAGACTCAGTCAATACAGTCCTGCCATGGGACAGAAAGGAGAAGGCTCAAACAGCTAAAACCCAGGGAGAGACTAAGCCATTCACCTGATAGTCTACACCTGGAGATCAGAGCCCTAAGCATTTGAGAAGGCCAAAAACAAAAAAACAACAACAAAAAAATGAACCATTGAGTCTACAGCTGAGATCAAAAGAAGCTGGGCTGATGAACCCTCAGAGGAAGAGAAAGGCTGAACCCTAACAGAGATTGGTAACCATCTTGCTTCAACACAAGGGAACAGACTTTGGTGAGTAAATACTTCTTATGGTACACTGAGTTGGACTCTTTTTTTTTTAAATTAATTAATTTATTTATTTTATTTCTCCACCCTTCCCCCCCACCCCAGTTGCAGTTGTCTGTTCTCTGAGTCTATCTGCTGCATGTTCTTCTTTGTCGGCTTCTATTGTTGTCATCGGCACAGGAATCTGTGTTCTTTTTGTTGCGTCATCTTGTTGTGCCAGCTCTTCATGTGTGTGGCACCATTCCTGGGCAGGCTGAACCCTCCCTCACGCCGGGTGGCTCTCCCCATGGAGCACACTTCCCACGGGTGGGGCTCCCCCATGCAGGGATACCCCTGTGTGGCATGGCACTCCCCACGTGCATCAGCACTGCGCGTGGGCCAGCCCCACACGGGTCAAGGAGGCCCGGGGCTTGAACCATGGACCTCCTATATGGTAGATGGACACCCTAACCACTGGGCCAAGTCCGCTTCCCTGAGTTGGACTCTTTAGGGCTTTATAACTGTTAGCTTTTTTACCCCAAATAAATACCCTTTATAAATCCAAGAGCTTTCTGGTATGTTGCATCAGTACCACTTTGACTAGCACAATCATCTTCTCAGATTTCTTAAATTTTTATTTTCATAACATATATATTCTAAAATTTCCACTTTTAACCACATTTAAATATATAATTCAGTGTTATTAATTACCTTCACAATGTTGTGCTACCATCACCACCATCCATTACCAAAACTGTTTCATCACATCAAACAGGAATTCTGTAAAATGTAAGCATTAACACCTCCCCATTACCTACCCACACCCTGGCCCCTGTTAACCTGTATTCAAGTTTCTGATTCTATGGATTTGTTTAATCTATTTCGTATTAGTGAGAACATAAATATTTGCCTTTTTGTGTCTAGCTTATTTCATTCAACATGCTGATGTGAAAGTTCATACATATTGTCACATCTATCAGAATGTCACTCCTTTTTATGCTTGAATAATATCTCATTGTATGTATGTGCATGTATATATGCATATACATTTATATATATATATATACCATATTTTGTTCATTTGTTGGTTGATTGACACTTAGGTTGTGTTCACCTTTTGGCATTTGTGAATAATACCACTATGAATATTGTTAACAAATAAAAGTTTGAGTTCCTTTGTGTAACTCTTTTGAGCATTATACCCAGAAATGTGTTCTGCTAAATAAAATCCTTTGCTAATGCTTTGATGCTTTACTATCTATCTTCTATCTATCTATCTAGTTTAATTAACTCAAACAAGAAAGCAATACAGTCATTAATTTTATTAAGCATCTGTTAATAATTGAGAGAACATAAAATAAAGGATCATCTATAAACAGGGGTCAATCTGCTGTGTCACAATCATTTCATGATATACATACATATAGGTACAAGCTTACCAAACCAGGCGACACACCAACATCTGTTACCCATGTCTGGCCAGAGTGCCAATTGGATGCAATAGAAATATATACATACATATACACACACACACACATATACATACATGGTTTGTTTAATAAGTTCATACTGACAATTAGAGTGAGAAGAATAGCATAAATCAAAAGATTAGATCAATATAGAACAGAGTCACAAAATGACAGAAAAATAATAGTCTTACATAAAAACTCACCAAAATGGAGGACACACCAACATCTAGCTCACGACTGGGAAGTCCCAGATCAGCATCTGATATCAAAGTCCTGATTGGAAACAATACCTGGGCAGAGCACCCACTCCCAGGGTGGGACTTCAACTGGCCTGACAAGGGACGGACCCTATTATTGAGCTCATAATCAAGGAACTCAAAACTATATATGCCAACTTGTGAGTACTGGGTCAATCCCCAAGGAAGTGGCCAGCTTTCTCAGGAAGGAGCACAACACTCCCTGGGCAGTACATTCCAAGCTATATGCATCAGTCTCTGAGAAAGTGGCCAGTGTTTCAGAAAGGAACCCAATACTCCCCAGAACGCAACCTATCTGTTCCTATTTGTTGCAAAACATCTCCTAATATGCCCACTGTTCTAATTCTCATCATTCCTCCTGAAATATAAAAAGTGCTGGCCAGCAAAACATCGTTTCACTTATTAACAAAGTTTCCTGTGCCATGTTTCACTTTTAGGTGGGGACAATACTTACTACAAATTTTTTCCCAATATAAAGTGGAATTGCTGAGTCATTTGGTAATTGTAACCTATCTTAGGAACTGCCAAACTATTTTCCACAGTGGTTGAGTCATTTTACTTTGCCAGCAACAATGAACAGGTGCTCCAATTTCTCCACTTCCTCTCAAACACTTACTTTCCATTTTAAACAATAGCATTCCAATAGTGATATGGAACAACATTGTTATTTTCATTTGCATTTCCATAATGACTAATGTCATTGAGCTTGTTTTCATGTGCTTATTGACCATTTTTATTTTTAAAGAAGCTTTAGATTACATAAATGTTATGTCAAAAATGTAGAGAATTCCCGTATACCTCACTCCCTCCCCTTCCCCACTTTCCCTCATTAAAAACATCTTTCATATGTGTGGTATATTTATTACAACTGTTGAACACATTGAAGCATTACTACTAACCATAGTCTACCATTCACATTATGATTTATATATTGTGCCACACAATTTTATAGGTTGTCACAAAATCTATAATGGCCTGTATTCATCATTGCAATTTCATGCAGGACAATCCCAATGTCCCCAAAATACCCTATGTTACACCTATTACACTTTTTTTTCCCTCTCCCTCCCCTCACAAACCTCAGTGGCCACTGCCTTTATAACAATGATACAAGTTCTTCCACTGCTGGAACAATAAGTCTACTTTAGTCCATAGTTGCATTCCCCTTTTATGTTTGTTCATTAATCAACTTTGAGGATTTAGGGGTGGTGATGCCCACTTTGTTTCTTGTTGAGAGGGGGCTTAGAGCTCATGGGGCAGATGGATGGAACTGTCTTGCTTGCAGATATAGATACTTTCTGTTTATGCAATGGGCACTGTCCATTATCATATTTTTGTTTGCCGTCCTGGGTGAGTTAAAATGAACTGGAAAGTAGGTGTTGCAACTGTCCTGAGATTTGGAGTTCAACTGTCATGTGAACAGACTGAAGATTTACATCTCTGAGACATATAGTTAATGACACAGTGTTAATTATAGGTTCAAAGAAAAGGGACGGGAGAGCCTGTGTAGGAAAATTATAAAGGAGTCTAACTCCATTACATTTGGGAGTATATATTCCAAATTATATTCCGCTGACAGGGAACTATATTCCTGAGATTTTGCTCCATGCCTAAAGTGTCTAGATGTCTTTACAGCCCTCAGGAGCCCTGTTCTTTGAGGCACTGTTTACTGTGGCAGTCAATGAGTTACCACTGGGGCGTGCATAAGCATAATTTCTGGAATGATTTCTCAAATCACTTTGAAATATTTTAGCCATAAAAACTCATTTCTATTTAACATTTTCCCCTTTGGGTCAAGGTATTTTTCCAAATACATCACTAGTTGGTGATTGGTAATAATCCCTTGGTGCCAGGGAATCTCAACCCCAGGAGACATGCTCCACACCAGGGGGTAGGTAATGCATTTATGTACCGAGTTGGCTTACAGAGAGACCATTTGAGGAACAAGGCAGCTTTCAGGTGGTAAGTCTTCGGTAATACATAATACTAGGCTAAGTTTCAACTTCACAGGAACAAGGTTCATAAGCACAACCATCAATATCAAAGGCCTATTGTAAATATTGTCCATTTTTATATCTTCTTTGGAGAAATATCCATTCAAGTTTTTCATTTTCAAATTGGTTTGTGTTGGTTGAGTTGTAGGAGTTCTTTATATATTTTGGATGTTAAACCAGATATGCAGTTTCCAAATATTTTCTTTCGTTCTATAGAATGTCTCTTAGCTTTTTATTTACATATTTTTATTGCCTTTAAAAAAAAAAGATAAATATACTGCATAAAATGTTACATTAAAAAACATAGGAGTTTCATATATACCTCATTCCCCACCCCACTCCCACTCCAACATTCCCTTTCATCAGTAAGGCACTTTCATTGCATTTGGTGAATACAACCTGGAGTACTGCCACACCACATGGACCACAGTTTACATTGTAGTTCACACTCTCCCCCAGTCCATCCAGTGGGTTATGGCAGGACATACAATGTCCTGGCACGTGTCCCTGCAAAATCATACAGGACAACTCCAAGGCCCAAAAACGCCCCATATCACACCTCTTCCTCCCTCTCCCTGCCCTCAGAAACTCCTGTGGCCATCAACTCCACATCAATGACACAATTTCTTCCATTGCTATAGTCACAACAGATCTATAATAGAATATCAGCAAGTCCATTCCAATCAATATTATTTTCCTCTATCCTGCGGAACCTGGGATGGCAATGTGCACCCCACCTCTAATCTTTTACTTTCTTGATAGTTATTTAAACACAAACATTTTTAATTTTGATGAAGTACCTTTTATCTATTTTTTCTTTTGTTGTTTGTACTTTTGGTGTGATTTCTAAGAATTCATTACCAAACACAAGGGCCTAAAGATGCCTCCCTATGTTTTCTTCTAGGTGTTTTATAGTTTCAGTTTTTAAATTTAGGTCTTTGATCCATTTTGATTTAGTTTTTGTATAGGGTGTGAAGAAGGGTCAACCTTCATTATTTTGTATATGGCCATCTAGTTCTCACAGCACTGTTTCTTGAAGAGATTCTTCTTTCCCCAAAAGTGGATTTGGCACCCTTCTCAAAAATAAATTGGACACCCACTCTCTAAGCCAAACTCAGCATGTAAATACATTATCTTTCCTCCAGCATGGGACATGACTCCCAGGGTGATTGTCCCTGGCATTGAGGGATTACTACCAATCACTAACTGGTGATACTACTAGAAAGAGACTTTGAATAAAAGGGGGAAATGGTAAAGACAAATGAGTTTATATGGCTAAGAGTCTTCAGAAAAGAGTCAGGAGGTCGTCAGAGGGATCATGCTAATGCATGCCTCTGCAGGAACCCAGAAACAGCCAAAGTAGATACAATTTCAGGTACTGGTGCTCCTGAACCTATGGAGACACACAGGTTCTATGATCATGGCAGTTTGCTTTGGAGTTCAGTGCCTTATTAGTGGGCCCTACCTGGGAATTTGTGTTCCAGAGTGTGATGGAGTTGGACGCAGATGTGACCTTTCTACACACACCTCTTCTATCACTTTTACTGAACCTGTGGTTGGTGCTGGGATGGTATACACCCAGGATACTTTGATCTCTGGGCTGGCCATGTGCTACCTGGGCTCTGAGCCTCAGCAGAGCTGCAGCTTCTACTCTCTGGTTTGTTGGACTTGCACAGGTTGGCCAAGAGGGAGGTAAAGATGGTCAACCACCTCATCATAGAACAGAGAGTGCCTACAATTCCAAGCAGGAGAATCACACCCATCAACCATGTGGGATCTAATCCCCCTCCCCATTAGAGGTGGAGCAGACCTCACCAACCTAGTTTCCACAGGATGGAGGAATAACATATGGATTAGAATAGACTTACTGGTATTCTACTATAGAACTATTGTGACTAGCAATGGAAGAAACTGTTGCATTGATCTGGAGAAAGTGGCCATGTAGTTGCTGAGGGCAGGGAGAGGGAAGTAGAGATGAGATGTGGGGGCATTTTTGGGACTTGGAGTTGTCCTAAATGATGCTGCAGGGACAGATGCTGGACATTATATATCCTGCCATAATGCACTGAATGTACTGGGGGAAAGTGTAAACTGCAATGTCAGCTATAATCCATGCAGTGCAGCAATGCTCTAAAATGTATTCACCAAATGTATTGAATGTACCACAATGATGAAAAATGTTGATGTGGGAGGAGTGGGGGGGGGCATGTGAGTGTCTCATATTTTTTAATATAACATTTTCTGTGAATCATGTATCTTTAAAAAAAGACAATTTAGTAATAATAAAGAAAAAAAGAAAGGGAATACAGGTAGGATTGATGACAAGCAGAGATTATTTTTGAAGCGATGATGTTTTCCTAAATTAACTTTG
Source organism: Dasypus novemcinctus (assembly GCF_030445035.2). NCBI lineage: Eukaryota > Metazoa > Chordata > Mammalia > Cingulata > Dasypodidae > Dasypus > Dasypus novemcinctus. Next base: position 193,431,193 of record NC_080674.1, on the reverse strand, counting down.
GTGTTACCTGCACAGATGAGTGAACATAATAAAATAAATTTAATCTTTTAAAATGGTGGATTGTATGACATCTGAATCATAGATCACTAAAGCTATTAAAAAATGGGAGAAAAAAATCAATTGACCACAAATGTGAAGGTCTATTTCTCAACTTTCAATTCAATTCCATTGGTACTTGTATGTCCTTGTGCATGTACCATGCTCTCTTGGTTGTGATAGCTTTGTTATAAATTTCTAAATTGGGAAGTGGGAGTCTCCAAACTTTGTTCTTCTTTTCAAGATGTTTTTGTCTATCTGGGGCTGCTTACCTTTCCATGTTTGATGATTGGCTTTTCCATTTATGTGAAGAACTCTGTTGGAATTTTGACTGGGATTGTATAAAATATATAATTCACTTTGGAGAGAATTGCTATCTTGACAATATTTAGTCTTCAACTTCATGAACATGGAAAGTCCTTTCATTTATTTCTGCTCTTTATTTTTTCAGCAATGTTTTTTAGTTATCTATGTACAAATATTTTACATCCTCAGTTATATTTACTCCTAGATATTTGACTATTTTAGTTGTTAATGTAAATGATTTTTTTCTTGATTTCCTCTTCAGAGTGTTCATTCTTAATATTTATATAAACACTTGATTTGGCATGGTTATCTTGTACCATGCCACTTTGTTGAATCTGTTAATATTGTTAATGTTAGTAGATTGGTTGTAAAGATTATAGGATTTTCTATCTATAGGAACATTTCATCCACAAAAAGCAATTTTACATCTTCTTTTCCAAAGAGTGGGTCTATCATTTTTTTAAAATTATCATTATTGTTTTATTTGATGTGTTTCCTCAGCTGATTTCAGTACAATGTTGGATAATAGTGGGTACAGTATGCTTCCTTGTCTTAGTCCAGATCTTAGAAGTAAAGTTCTTAGTCTTTCACCATTGACTTTGTCTTTGAGGAAAAACACCCTTGGGGAAACGGACTTGGCCCAGTGGTTAGGGCGTCTGTCTACCACATGGGAGGTCCATGGTTCAAACCCGGGCCTCCTTGACCCATGTGGAGCTGGCTCATGCGCAGTGCTGATGCACGCAAGGAGTGCCCTGCCACGCAGGGGTGTCCCCCACGTAGGGGAGCCCCACTCACAAGGAGTGCGCCCCATAAGGAGAGCCGCCTAGTGCGAAAGAAAGTGCAGCCTGCCCAGGAATGGCGCTGCCCACACTTCCCGTGCTGCTGACAACAGAAGCAGACAAAGAAACAAGATGCAGCAAATAAACACAGAGAACACACAACCGGGGCGGGGTGGGGTGAAATAAATATATAAATCTTTAAAAAAAAAAAATCTTGGGTTTTTCATCTATGCCCTTTATAATGTTGAGGAAGTTTCCTTCTATTACTAGTTTAGTAAGTATTTTTACCTAGAAAGCACTCTGGATTTTGTCAAATGTCTTTCAATTTAAGTGATAATATGTTTTTTGTCTTTTGTATTATTAGTGTGGTATATAGCATTAAATGATTGTCTTGTGTTGATCCAACTTGGATATCAGGAATAAATTCCATGTGATCATGGTGTAGAAATCTTTTCATATACTGTTGGCTTTCTTTGTGAGCTTTATTCAGGACTTTTGTATCTATTTTAATGAGGGAGATTCATGTGTTATATTCTTTCCTTTTGATATCTTTTTCTGACTTTGGTTTTAGGATAATGCTAGCCTCAGAGAATGAGCTGGGGCATGTTCTCTCCTCTTCAATATTCTGTAAGATTTTGAGAAAAATTGGTATTAATTCTATTTGAAGTATATGATGACATTCACCAGTGAAAGCACTTGGTCCTGGATTTTTCTTTGAGTTTTTTTGATTACTGATTCAATCTCTTTACATGTTATTGGTCTGTTGAGATCTATTTCTTGCAGTGTCAGTGTAGATATTTGAGTGTGTCTAGGAATTTGTCCGTTTCATCTAGGTTTCCTAATTTTTTGACATACAGGTGTCCATAATATTATCTTATTATTACCTTTTAATTTCTGTGGAGTCATTATTAATGTCTCCCTTTCATTTCTAATTTGTTTATTTGCATCTTTTCTCTTTTTTTCTCTGTCAGTCTACCAAAGTGTTCATATAATTGATTTTTCAAAGAACCTACTTTTAGTTGTTTTGACCTACTTTTGGTTGTTTTGATTCTGCCCATTGAATTTTTTTCTGAGTTTCATCTATTTCTGCTTTAATCTTTGTTATTTCTTTCCTTCTGCTTGATTTGGGGTTGCTTTTTTGCTCTTTTTTATAGTTCCTTCAGGTGTGCAATTTGGTCTTCATTCTTTTTTTTTCCCAACTATTTAACTTTACCATTTATTCAGTCTGATAATATTGTCAAACTTAATTCACTAGCTAGGGCATAAAAGGATTTTATGAAACACTATTTAGTTTTGGTTCTGAGAATCCTAAGTGCTTAAATTTTTGAATTTTCCAAATTAACCAAAAAGGGACTGTGTCAACAACTGATATTCTCAAAAGATTAGATAAAAACAATTCCTTAAGTATTTAGAAAATATACAACTAATGTCTCTTATAAATTAAAATTAGTCAGAATCTATCTCTGTTCCTGTAATTCATTCAGCCTTCTGCTTTTCTGTAGACCAAGGCCATTTTTTTTAAAGAAAAGAATTTTCTAAAATAGACTGAAATTCTCCTTTAAAATAATTACTGAGGAGGTCTAAAATCATTCCAAAGCTAGCACCTGGGAATAATTCAGTTGGCACTAGTGTATCATTTTCTTTTCATTAAAAAGAGGTAGGGTGGAATTTTATATATCAAAGCAGAATTTTCATGTTTCACAATTTTGTTGCTAGAGAGGTCTCAAAATTTCTTGAACTCTTTTGAGAAGTTCCCTGAATGTGTGCATTTTTGTAAACAGCAGCAAAACACCAAAACAATTCTATTGCTTAAAAGTTGCTACTCCTGCATGTGCTTTCAGAATACTAGATGTAAAACACCAATACAACAATGACAATAGTATGCTAATTTGTGCCATTAATGGGAATTTGTGTTATTCTGAGGAAGGGACAAATTGCTTTCTTTAGAACATCCAAGGCATGATACCTACAACATTCTGGGCAAATATTCATTGAGGTTTGGGGATAAAAATTTTTAAAATGCCAATAAGGAAGAGACAAGAGCCTTATATTTAGTATTCTCAAGGCATGCTTCAGGTAGTCCAACAATGATTTTGGTAACTAGCTGTTCACATGCACACACACAGACTTCAGTGATTTATAAAAAACTACATGTGTTACTTTAGAAAAATGAATACAATATTATCACTACAGACTCTGATTGCTCAGTCCATACATAACAAAGAGTTGCCTTCTAAGAGGAGTCTCTGAACTAATTCATATCAGGCTGAAAACCTAAGGCAGGTTAAATAAAGGCTGAATTGTTGCACAAAGGAACATTTACTCATCAGATCCCACTGATCTCTTCTGTGCCCATTTTCTGAGCTTCTTGGTGAAGCTCTATTGATCTGATTCAAAGTTTCCTGAAGAATCCAACATCATATCAATATCATTCTAATTTGATATACCTATTTCTACTTTCTGTAGTAGTCTCTTGTGCTTTCTAGATTCTAGGAATTGATAAAGGCCAGAAATAATGAAGAGTTCAAGACTGGCAAGGAACATTATATATATATATGTATTATATGTATATATATATATGTATTATATTATATATATATATGTATATGTATATATATATATATGGACTGTTTCTACACCTAACCCATGCTCTTTTCACTAACTGTAGATGTTTGATTACAGACAACATATTGGAGTATGCTGCCATTCAAATCTTTGTAGTTCAGATGGATGACTAGACCAAAAGGTTGACTACCTGTGGACTCTGCAGGAATGAAGGAGAACTCAAAAGCTGTCTCTCTGTGAGGTGGCATGACCATGTTCTAAGGAAGAACTATGAAATTCTGGTAGTCCTGAGAATAATAGAATGAGGCATCTAGGGATTCAACAATAAGTCTTCTGTACCCTTGTTTGTAAAGCTTATCAGGAACTTCATGATATTTTCTACTGGAAAATCTTCTCCTTTCCAAATAAGCTAGTTGTATCTGTACTAGATGCTTTAGATCCACTAGATACATCTTTATCTTCTACCAAACTGTGGGCTCACCTTCGGCCACTTCAGCTTCATCATCTTAATCTTCAATTATTGAATCTTCCATGGTTTCTTCATCCTTTATAAGATTTTGCCCCACCCCTAATGAGACTCCAGAGCTACCTCTGAGCAAGAGGGTGGCAGGGAACACAAGGGAGAGATGCAGAAGGAATCTCAAAGTTTTGTAGAATTTGAGAGAAGTTCAATTATTTGAGTATAGAGAGGCCAGGACTCAGGAATGATTTTGAGAAGGAAAAATGGTTTATTGACGGCCGGCCGGACTCGGGAACTTCTGTTTGAATCCCGAGCCCCGAACAAGATTTTCAAACGTCTTTTATACAGAGAGGAAAGGTCAAATGGTCCCTTTGTTTCAGTTCTCAATAGGCTTCAATTAGCATATATATCTTCCACATCTTAGGTAAGCTTTTAGCATGGACTCCAGATATTCTACATAAGCTTTTAGCATATTTACTTTTTGCATTTCCCCTAAATACTTAAAGTTTATAGCCCTTGCATTGTTAAACGGTTTCCTGGGACTGGAGCCTGTTGTCATTGTCCCTAAGGGCAGGACTGCACCCTCTTACCGTTCCACACCCACAGCCTTCAGCTTAGGTTATCTCTGAAGAGACAAAGAGCCTTCCACCCATAGCCCACATCAAAAGTTCTGCCAGTAGGGTATCTACCACCCTTGAATGACTGCTCTCTGATGCTCTGTGTAACAGCTGTCAGTCTTCATCCTGCCTTCCATGGCAAGGGCAGCAAATACACCAAGCACTGGCTTCTGCCCTGTCCACTCCTCTAATGATAAATGCTGTCAGTGTGGGTCTTGGAGGCTCTTTCTTCTTTTTAAATGAAAGTATTTAGGGCAGTAAATTTCCCCCTCTGCATTGCCTTTACAATATTCCATAAGTTTTCATATGTTGTGTTCTTGGTCTCATTAATCTCAACGTATTTACTGATTTCCCTTGCAAAGTCTTTCAGGCAATGATTATTTAAAGGAGTATATTATTTAACTTCCACATATTTGTGAATTTTCCAGTTCTCTGCTTGTTATTGATCTCCAGCTTCATTCCATTATTGTCAGGGAAATGTCTTTGTAAAATTTCAACCTTTTATAATTTTGAGACTTGTTTTGTGACCAAAAAAGTTGTCTATCCAGGAGAATGATCTATGTGCACTTGAGAAGAATGAATATTCTTCTGTTTTGGGGGCACAATGTTCTGTATATTTCTGTTAGGTCTAGTTCATTTATCATATTATTTAAGTTCTCTGTTTCCTTATTGATCTTCTGTCTAGATATTTTATATATTGATGAGAGTGGTATATTGAAGTCTCCAACTATTATTCTGGAGGTGTCTAGTTCTCCTTTCAGCTTTGTCAGTATTTGCCTCATGTATTTTTGAACAGTGTGGCTAGGTGGTGTACATAAATATTTATTGTTATTTTTTCTCATAAATATATAGTGTTCTTCTTTGTCTCCTATAACAGCTTTGGACTTCTGGATGTTTTGTCCAATATTACTATAGTTACCCCAGCTCTATTTTGGTTATCATTTGCATGGAATATCTTTTTCCACCCTTTCGCTTTCAACCTATTTGTGTCTCTGGGTCTAAGGTAAGTGTTTTGTAGATAATATATAGCTGCATCATGCTTTTACATCCATTCCGTCAATCTCTGTCCTTTATTGGGGAGTTTAATCCATTAACATTCTGTATTATTACTGTAAAGTCGGTGCTACTTCAGCCATTTTGTCCTTTGGTTTTTATGTCATATATTTTTTGTCTCTCTTTTCCTTTATTGCAACTTCCATTTTGATATAGTTGATCTTTTATGATGTATAATAGTAATTCCTTTCTCATTTCTGTTTCTGTATATTTTCTTTTTGATTATCCTGGGATTTATATCACACAATCTACATCTATCATGTACTAATTTGAAAAGACACCATCTTAGCTTCAATAGCATATATGTTCTCTGCTCCCATATTCCTTTGTTTCCCCTCTTTATGTTGTTTTCGTCCCATTTTACCTCTTTACATTTTTCATGTGCTTTATATCAGGATATATTCCTTCTTCTTTTTGGGTGGTATTCTGACTCTCATTGGAATAAAAAAGTAATGTTTTATATGAGGATACAGAACTACTGAACTTTGAATTTGCCCTTTATTTTAGCCTTACACTGATGATCTTCATTTCTTTACACTACCCAAATTCACTCTCTTCTTTTTTTTCCTTTCAGCCTTCAGAACTCCCTTTAAGTAATTCTTGTAAGGTTAACAAAACTCTCATTTTCTTTTTATCTGTGAATATTTTAAGCTTCCCTCATTTTTGAAGGACAGATTTTCCAGGTAAAGACCTTTGACTGGTAGTTTTTTCTTTCACTACCTTAAATATATCATACTACTACCCTCTTGCCTCCATGGTTTCTGTTGAGAAATCATCACTTAGTTTTATTGAAGATCCCTCATATATGACACATCACTTTTCTCTTGCTGCTTTCAGAATTGTCTCTTTAAAATTTCTGGTGTTGGACATTCTGATTAGTATGTGTCTCAGAGTACATCTATTAGTATTTATTCTGTCTGGAGTACATTGCTCTTCTTGGACATATATACTTATGTTGTAGTGGAGAAATTCGGGTATGCACGGTTTCGAAGGCCAGGACACGAGAATACTGAGAAGGAAGCTGGTTTATTTCGACCAGCCGGGCTCGGCGGACTCTTGTCCTAATAAAAACCGAGCCCCGAACAGCCTTTTCCAGACCCTTTTATACAGAGGATATAGGATTAGGAAGACTAACAGTGATGGTAAACAGACCTTTGGTTAGGTTCTTCAGTGTTTGATCTTAGTATCAGATAAGTTATTTCCTCCAGGTAAGTTACATATTCTCCACATCCAAGCCAGTTTGGATTAGCATAGCTCCACATTGTCTGGAGGCAGCCCTGAATACACACTCAGTCTCACATCCCTTCTGAACATTCAAAGACTGTAGGGCCTATATTACTTATCTGGCCATCTTGGAGACTAGGTACTCTTGGAAATAATTTTGATTTAATGCACAGGCTATATCATATTCCCCCCTTTGAGGCCGAGCTTAAGTTATTAAGCTTCGGCATCACTATTGTCTGAGTTCTTCTGGACTGGCTGGTATGTATATAGAGCCATGAGATGGGCAGCTGTTTGCCTTTTTACTACACCATTTATTAGGGTGCGCATTCTGCTTATGATGAAAGGAAGGAGGCATGGAAGGATGGTGCATGCTCCTATGAAGAGGGCAACTATCCCCAATAGAAGCTTGAAATTGTTTACTATTGACTGCCAGCTTCCAAAGGGGTTATTTATATTCCAGCCATTCCAGGTTTGCACTGGGACATGAGCAATTTTTACTATATTGCTTGTAATTTCATCAATAACCTTTCCAGTGTTATCTAATTCAAGGCAGCAGTTAGAGAGATTGAATTTTCCACAAACTCCCCCTTCAGCTGCCAAGAGATAGTCTAGGGCAAGACGGTTTTGATAGATAGCATTCCTGAATTTAGTTTGCTCTTGGGCTAGTAAGTTCAGTGCATGGGCAGTTTCATTAGTTATTATTTCTACCACCGCTTGTAGGCGGATGATTCGGTTTAGCATATAGATAGGGGTTCGGTAACCCCACATGCCATCCTCTGCCCAAGTTGCTGGCCCACAGTATTGGATTATACGCTCAGGGGGCCATTCTTCACTTCCCCAGGTAGTGACAGCCCTTTTTTCCCTTATGTTTTCATATACACTGGCTGGCTTAGCTCTTTCCCTTCTGTTAGGGGAATGAGGAAGAAGGAGGGTTTTATTGTACCAAGCATACAAGTTCCACACCAGTTTCATGGCAGTTCTCGGAATGCAACTTTCCCACAAATCCAGTACAAACCATTTGGGGCAGTAAAGGGGCCCTTTGCAGTGGAGTTCCACACTGTGATTAAATTGGGGAAGGTACGATTTATGAAAACGAGGTCTGATTCGTTCCATGTTCCCCAAGGTTCTGTTGCATTTGTGGTATGATTTTGGAATTTTCCCCCTGTACATGTTAGATTTCCAACAGCTATAGAGGAGCTTAGGCAGGCCCTTGAAGCACAATATTTTCCTATGACAGAAGTTTGTAAGGGCCACATACTATCTCGGGGGACAGCCGGGAGGCCAGTTACATTATATGGTTGGCTGTAATTGTATTCCCTGGTCTCCCATGGCCATTGGTCTCCCATATTAGTACCGCCACATACATAACATGAGGAGACATTTAAGGCTGCCCCTACCACTTCAGCCAGGCTTATAAAGAGGTTTGTTGCTGCTTGTGGGATGGAAAAGGGCTTTTCCATTTCTTCATAAAAGGAGTGGAACACAGAATGGGCTTTACTTGTGAGTGGGTATTCTCGATACCCAACCCAGATGTAGGCTCCTGGGTCTATTCCTTTACCATCAATGCAGAGGCCCATTTGGACTCCCTGAGTCTGCCAGGATTCAGGTTTAAGGATGGTGAGATTTAAAGGGTTACACTGACCACGTGGACAGTTAGCCGGGGCCATACCTTTGGTGAGGATAGCTGTCTGTTTAGCTATGTTTGTTTTCCAGGTGGCCCAGGTGACACAAGACCAGTAGGGGCAGTAGTATGCACCTATGTATTTGCACCAAAAGCTCCCCCCTTGGGCTGCACTTCTCATCTCTGGAGCGCACATGTACTTATTGCTATGAGTATACGTCCGCTCCCAGCCGAGCCCTCCACAATCTGTGTTCCATGGTGTCCCAGAGTCTATAACCTGACATGCGTCAAATAGGAGGGACACTTGTTTGTTCTGGCTCATGACTGGGGTGGAGGAAAGCAGCTCCCCATTTTGATTAAGCACTCTTATTTCCCATTTACAGGAGACTGTTGGGGGTCTAGGATCATAGCAGGTTATTTGGCCAGATGCATTACAGACACTATAGGAGGTTCCCTGAAACTGACAGGTGGTTACCTGGCCCTTGCAGGTGTAATGACTATGATATATTAATGTGGTGTTGACATGGGCCCCTGTACGCACCTTTTGTATACATGGCTCACATTCTGTGGTGCCGACCTGGGACCAGGGGAGGGTTAAGGTTAGAAATAGGAAAAGCAGCCGAAGGGGCATTGCAGTGGACTAATCTGGATTCCTAATCTTCAGCTGTGCGTAGACCAATCAGCTTCCAGGGTGTGATTGGAGCAGAGCTCAGTGTTCCCTCCTCAATCTTCGGCCATGCGTAGACCAGTCAGCTTCCGGGGTGTGACTAGAGCAGGGCTCGGCGTTCCCCTTTTTCGCAAGATGAGTTTGGTTGGGCTGTGGGTGTCTGGAATACAGGTCCAGGACTCCGAGGCAGCTCGCTTGACTCGGCTATGGTGTATCCACGGGATGACTTCAGCCACCTTAACTGCAGTGGGGGTGGGTAAAATGACAAGATAGGGCCCTCGCCATCGAGGAGTTAGTGGAGCTGACTTCCAGTCCTTGACCCAGACTGCATCTCCTGGCTTGTACGGGTGTACAGAGCTGCTTAAGCTAATGGGGGCCCTTTCTTGGACCCAGTGATGCAGGTTATGTAGGGTTTTTCCTAAGCTTATCATCTGCTGAGCTATTGATAAGTTCCCTCTTTCTCTAAGATCCCCCTCTATATTTCTGATTAAGGGAGGAGGCCTCCCAAAGAGGATTTCATAAGGGTTTAGGCTTAGTTTTCGGCTTGGGCTGGCTCGAATTTGGAGGAGGAGCACTTGGAAGTACCTGCACACATGTTAGCCCAGTTTCTTGGCAAATCTTGGCAATATAAGTCTTTATTGTACGATTCATTCGCTCTACCTTTCCTGAGCTCTGAGGATGGTAAGCGGTGTGCAGTTTCCATTGGATGCGCAGTGCCTTTGCAATCTTTTGAGTGATTTCAGAGACAAAGGCTGGTCCATTGTCAGAGCCAATTGAGAGCGGTAGCCCATAGCGAGGGATAATTTCCCTGAGGAGAACCTTGGCTACTTCTTCAGCTTTTTCTGTTCGAGTGGGGAAGGCTTCCACCCAGCCAGAAAACGTGCAAACAAGGACTAGGAGATATTTATAGCCTCCAGATCGTGGCATTTCAGTGACATCAACTACTAGATCTTCGAGGGGCATACTACCAATTCTCTGGACCCCTGGGGCTCCTGTGGGCCCCTGGCGAGGGTTATTCTTTGTACATGTCACACATCGTTGGCATACAGCATGGGTGATAGTGACTAGTCTTGGGATGTAAAAGAATCTAACACTTCCTTAAGATGAGTTTTTCCCAAGTGTGTGTTCTCATGGTAGTCTTGAACTACAGCTGCTGCTAATATTTGTGGCACAACTATTCTGTGATCAGGCAATGTCCACCATCCATTTTCCCCTTGTGTCCCGCCCTCAGAGAGTATCCACTCTCTCTCAGCTTGAGTATATTGTGGCTCTCGGTGACTCAGAGGCTGCGGGGCAAGGACAGGCAGTGTATGCTGGATGTTCTGATAATTAAGGGGTTGAGGAATGAGAGCAGCGGCCAGGTTTTCAGATAGGGATCCCTCCCGTGCCACTCTTTTTGCTTCAGCGTCTGCCCTCCAATTTCCCTGGGCAATGGGGCTGTGGCTTGTCTGGTGTCCCTTACAGTGCATTACAGCTACTTTGGCAGGCTCCCAAACTGCATCTAGTAGCTCCAGTATCTGTGTGCCGTATTTAATGCTCTTGCCTCCCGAGTTAATGAGTCCCTTTTGTTTGTATAAGGCTCCACGTGCATGCAGGGTAAGAAAGGCATATTTGGAGTCTGTGTAGATGTTAACCTTGGCTCCTGCTGCAAGTTGCAAGGCTCGGGTAAAGGCAATGAGTTCAGCTTTTTGTGCTGATGTGTTATTTGGGAGGCGCTGTGCCTCTACTGTGGTCTCAGATGTTACTACAGCATATCCTGCTCGTCGGTTGCTGCCCTGCATAAAGCTACTCCCCTCTGTAAAAAACTCCATGTCAGGATTTGCCAATGGCTGGTCCTGAAGGTCTGGCCGGCTGGAATATACTTCTTGCAATGTTTCCAGGCAGTTATGGGCTGGAACCCCTGGCTCTACAGGTAGCAGGGTGGCTGGATTTAGGGTTTTTACAAGTTCCAGCTGGATGGATGGGTTTTCACATAATAGGGTCTGATATTTAACCAGGCGGCTGTTAGTAAGCCAATGTGTTCCTTTGGCTTCTAAGATTGTGACTACTGCATGTGGAACCCGGACAATAACAGGCTGCCCAAGAGTCAATTTTATAGCTTCTACTGTAAGCATGGCTGGAGCCGCTACAGCTTGCAAGCATGAAGGCCATCCCTGGTCTACAGTGTCCAGTTGTTTAGATAAATACGCTACAGGTCTTTGCCAGGAACTGAGGTATTGAGTGAGTACTCCTACTGCTATGCTTTGGCGGTTGTGAACATAGAGGTAGAACGGCTTACTGAGGTCCGGAAGTCCGAGACTCGGTGCTTCCATTAGAGCTTGTTTGAGAGCAGTGAAAGCATTTTTCTGTGGGCTTTCCCAGAGCAGGGGATCCCTATCTCCCCCCTTTGTGGCTTCATATAAAGGGCACGTGAGGACCCCAAAATTGGGGATCCAATTGCGGCAGAATCCAGCTGCCCCAAGGAACTCTCGCAGCTTCCGGTGAGAATTGGGCTCAGGCAGACTACAGATCGCTTCCTTTCTTTCAAGTCCTAATTCACGGCGCCCCTGTGTTATTTTGTAACCTAGATATTTGACCTGAGGTAGGCAGACTTGGGCCTTTTTCTTAGACACCCGATAGCCCTTCTGCTGTAGATGTTTTAAAAGAGCATAGGTTCCACCAGCACAGTCCTGATAGGTGGAACTTCCGAGAATGAGGTCATCTACATACTGGAGAAGAAAACAGTTAATGGCTTTCTGCCTTAAAGGATTTGAGATCGCTGGCCAGGGCTTGTCCAAAAATAGTGGGTGCATTTTTAAATCCCTGAGGCAATCGCGTCCATGTCAGCTGCTGCTTTTCACTTGAATTTGGATTTTCCCATGTAAAGGCAAAAATCGGATGACTCCTTGGTGCTACCCTAATGCAGAAGAAAGCATCCTTAAGATCTAGGCATGAAAAGTAGATTGCTGATGAGGGTATTAAGCTGAGCAGAGTATAAGGATTAGAAACTGCAGAATGAAGGGCTACTACTGCCAAATTAACTGCTCGTACGTCCTGGACTGGGCAGTAATCTCCATCAGGCTTTTTAACTGGGAAGAGAGGGGTGTTCCATGGAGACTGGCACGGCTTCAATATGCCCTCACTCAGCAATTTCTGAATATGTAGCTGGACCCTTTCTTGCACTTCGCGTGGAACTGGATACTGCCTTATGCTTACTGGACTGGCTGTAGGCTTTATTTCAATAATAATTGGAGGAATGTCATGTGCCATCCCCATCGGGTTCCCCTCTGCCCATACTTCAGGCACATCTTCAAAGGGGAGCTGTATGGCCATGGATTTTCGAGTTTCACTGAGGCAAAATAGTCTCCATTCCTCCTGCAGAGGAAGGGTTAGCCTACCTTCGGAGGGTCTTGTGGCCCCAAGGTCAGTGTGGATCGCCCTGTGGCACTAAAGGTAATTTGAGCCTGTAGCTTAGACAGCAGGTCTCGACCCAGGAGGGGGACTGGGCACTCCGGAAGATAGAGGAATTCGTGAGTGACCTCCCTTCCCCCAATGTTGCAGGTCCTGGCTTGAAGGAAAGGCCGTTGGGCACTTTTGCCAGTTGCCCCTACAATAGTGGCTTGCCTTTTTGATAGAGGCCCAACTGGCTTGGTCATTACAGAATGTTGAGCCCCAGTGTCAACCATCATCTGTATGGTGCGGCCCCCAATTTGAACTCCGACCATAGGCTCCTTGGGGCCAAGGGAATAGGAGCCCGGTCTGTCCTAATAATCTCTATCAGAGTCCTCCATTCCTGCCAGCCCAATGATCTGATTTGCAGGTTTCTTCTCTGAACCTTTACAGTCCCAGCGTTTGGGTTGTGATACCCCACTGGCCTTTCTGGCTAATGCTTTGGCTGCAGAGGCCAGGTCAAGTGGCCAGCTAGGACACTCTCGCTTCCAATGTCCATCCTCCTTGCAGTATGCACACTGATTTCGCCCTAGACGTGGGCCCTTCCCTCTCCTTGGGGCTGGGGCTTGCCAAGTTACCTTCCTTGTCACAGGAATGGACTTTTCCACTATGGCTGCGGCCAGAAAATCTGCCTTTTTCCTCATCTTCCTAATTTCCTCCCTTTTTGTTTCTTCATCACGGTTGACATAAACCTTAGTAGCTACTTCCATGAGCTGAGAGATATTCATTCCAGCAAACCCATCTAATTTCTGCAGCTTTCTCCGAATGTCAGCCTGTGACTGGGCAACAAATGCTGCATGTACCATTGTTTGGCTCTCAGGAGCATCTGGGTTAAAGGGCGTGTATACACGGAACGCCTCACACAGTCTCTCATAGAATTGAGCAGGACTCTCATCTAGAGCCTGTAGAATCTGACTAGTCTTTGCCATATTCACTGCCTTGCGGCTCCCCGCCTTGAATCCTTCAACTAATGCCCTATGGAATGTCTCTAGTCGGTTGAGCCTGACAGCGCTATTTGGATCCCACAGGGGGTCCTCTTCTGGGAACTGCATGCGGGCATATTGATCACTGTCCAAAGTTCCCTCAGGTGGGTGCTCTCTAAGCCAGGCTAGCGCTCCCTGTGTGACCCGCATTCTCTCCTCAAAGTTCAATAAAGTCATTATAAGTTGTTTACAATCAGCCCAGGTGGGTCTGTGGGTCTGTATGATGGACTGGAAAAGGTCTGTTATGGCCTGAGGCTTCTCCAAAAATGGTGGGGTGTGGCTTTTCCAGTTAAAGAGATCTGTTGTTGTAAAGGGCTGACAGATAAATGTCCGGCTTCCCCCCTGAACCTGGCCATCTACATCGTAAAAGATTGGGGCCCGGGTTTCACCGAGCGAGAACTGGAAAGCAGCCTTTTCCCTTGCTCCCTCTGCCCCCGGGGCTCCCTGTGGTTTGAGCTGTAATCTCTTAGCTTCTCCTCCCTGACTGACCCGCAGCGCTGCAGCGGCGTTGCCAGGGGCAACCGGCTGTAAAAGCAGCTGGTCTGCATTTTTCCTTGCCGAAGGTGCCAAAGACCGCTGTGGAGACGGTAAAAGCTGCTGTGGAGATGGCGTAGGGCTCTCAGGTGCAGATGGCAATAAAGGCAACTGCGGGGATAGTATAGGTGCCCTCTCTGATGGTGACAAAAGCAGAGGCGGGGGTGGTGACAAAAGCAGCGGCGGGGATGGTGCGGACATCCCACTTCCCTGTGCGGATGACGACTGTGGGTCACTGCTTAGGGAGACTAGCTCATTTTCATTCCTTTGTACCGCCGGGGCGGGAGTCATCGCATAAGGCGGTGGAAATTCAAATTCATCTGGCCCTTCCAAAATGGGCAGATTAGCACTGGACTTGGGACACACTTTCTCTGTGCCCTTTGCACGGTGATTGTTTGGTTTGGTCCCTGGGACGGCACTCCTCGGTTTCTGTATTAAGCAAATTCTAGCTTCCTTAGCCATGCACTTCCTTAACCAAGGCGGGTTTTGGCTCACAGCGTTTTCCCAAGCATCAATGTAGGGGAATTGGTCTGGATGCCCTGGATTTCCAGTCACTGCATCGCGGACTTTATGGATGATCCGGGGATCCAAAGTGCCCTCCTGGGGCCAGCCCATGCCGAAAGTTGGCCATTCTAACTCACAAAGCATCCTAAGCTTTCCTGGCTGAAACCTTATGCCGTACATCTCTCCCTGGAATGCACGGGGGAAGTTTTCTAGCATACATCCTAACGGGGTTTTACTGTGTGTGTTTCCCATTTCCACCCTGTGCCGGCGGTGTACAACAGTCACTCAAGCCTTTCGCTTCGTCCGTCTCCGGCCGCGTCCCTCGCGGGAACTTTCAGGCGCCTCTTAACCTTAGCGGATCGGTATAAGCCCCCGATATGGAAGAGGGTCCCTTTGCAGGGACCCCCCAGACTGCCCTTGATCGTATGAGGTCGCCACGGAATCGCGGATCGGGACTCCGCACTCGCGCCGCAGAAGCAATTTTCCGCATCTCACTCAGTCGCCACAAGCACACGCACACAACCACCCCCCTTTCCTTTCCTCGGACCTGGAGAGGAGACGGCTTCCTCCTGTATTCTCAGGAGTACTAGGGCCTCCTCTTTGAGAGTTGATCAGACTCCCTCCTAATTTCAGAATTAGGCCTTCCCTGCACTATGCTCCCGGGGGTCTTACCAATCCGACATGTGGAGCTCCTTGCTTCGTTCTCCAGGGTCTCTCAAACCTCCTGGTGTCCCCGGCTCCTCCGGAAGGGCTCCAGCGAAAACCGCAACCTCTTTCTGGACTCAAAAGGGGTGTCCAGGGGTGCCCAGGGCTGGGCTTCGCCCGGGCCCTCCCGGCCTCCCCGGAGACGTCCGGTAGGGGCAAACAACTGTTGCCGCCTCTGACCTTCTCAGCGACCAGAGTCGCCAGAAATGTAGTGGAGAAATTCGGGTATGCGCGGTTTCGAAGGCCAGGACATGAGAATACCGAGAAGGAAGCTGGTTTATTTCGACCGGCCGGGCTCGGCGGACTCTTGTCCTAATAAAAACCGAGCCCCGAACAGCCTTTTCCAGACCCTTTTATACAGAGGATATAGGATTAGGAAGACTAACAGTGATGGTAAACAGACCTTTGGTTAGGTTCTTCAGTGTTTGATCTTAGTATCAGATAAATTATTTCCTCCAGGTAAGTTACATATTCTCCACATCCAAGCCAGTTTGGATTAGCATAGCTCCACATTGTCTGGAGGCAGCCCTGAATACACACTCAGTCTCACATCCCTTCTGAACATTCAAAGACTGTAGGGCCTATATTACTTATCTGGCCATCTTGGAGACTAGGTACTCTTGGAAGTAATTTTGATTTAATGCACAGGCTATATCAATGTCATCATAAGAACTGGGAAATTTTGGGTCAAATGTTCTTTCTGCCCCTTTTCCCATCTCTTCTCTTTCTAGTACAACCATGATGCATTCGTTTGTGTGCTTCCTGATTTTACTCATATCCCTGAGACTGTTTGTTTCTATTTGTTTATGTATCTGTTTTTTTGACTGTATGATTTTATTTTGCTATCGTCTAGCTCTCTGGTTCTCTCTTATACCTGTTCAAATCTGCTTTATGCCTCTAGTGTATATTTTTTCCACTGGTTGTTTTTTAAATCAATTTTATTGATACATATTAATAAAGCATACAATTTATTCAAAGTGTACAATCAGTGGTATTTGGTTTAATCACATAGTTGTGCATTCATTACTTCAATCATTAAACCTTTTTCATTATTTCAATAATAAACAAAAAACAAACAAACAAGAAAATTCCTCACATTGCAATCTCACTGTTTCTCCTGCTGTTCATAGCTGCTATTTCTGGCTATTCTTGCACAATTTATTTGTTTATTAACCGGTTTCATTGAGATATATTCATATTCCATAGGATCGATCCCAAGTGTATAATCAATTCCTTTTTTTTAACTGTTAAAAATTCCTAGGTATACATGGGAGGAAGTAGACCTGGGCATACATATAAGGTACATAAATGTGTTCAAATGTTCATGGGGCATTGTCACAGTGGGTGGAGATTCACACAATAACCTAAAGAATATTGAATCCCAATCCTGCAGAACTCTGCCACATTCTCTAATGGAACAACAACAATCCCCCAAGTGCAAAGCAGTGGTTAGTGAAGAAAGATGGTCCATGATGGGCGCTTGATATTGACAATTAGTGTTTATGATCTTTTGCTCTTGAAACTGCAACTTAGCCCAGTGCTGCAGGGTGCCTAAGAATTACCTCCTGAGAGCATCCATGTTGCTCAAATGTAGCCTCTCTCTAAGCCAAACTCAGCATATAGATATATTACCTTATCCCCAACAGGGGACATGACTCCCAGGGATAAGCCTCCCTGGCACTGAGGGATTACTACCAAACATGAATGAGCAAATCAACAGCGAAAGACCTTGAATAAAAGGAGGGAAATGGGAAATACAAATAAGTTTGTATGGCTAAGAGACTTCAAAGAGAGTTGGGAGGTCATCCCAGAAGTAACACTTATGCATGTTTCCACAGGATCTCATAGACAGCCAAAGTACATAGTACCCCAAATAGTGGGGCTCCTTAAGGCTCTGGAGACACCCAGGTCCAACAGTCATGGAAGATAGTTCTGGAGTTTCGTGCATCACCAGTGGGCCCTACTTTGGAGTTTGCACTCCCAAGTGTGACATAGTTGGACTCAGATGTGACTTCTCTCTTTATGCCACTTCTGTCCCTTCTATTTGAACCTATAGTTGGTGCTGTAGTTGGTAGGTGTGCAGCCAAGAGACTTGAATCTTTGGGCTGTCCATATGCCAGCTGGGCCTTGACCCTTAGTGGAGTTGTAACAGTTACACTCCAGTTCATTGGACTCACTCAGGATAACTAAAAAGATAAGAATAGACAGCCACCATACCAAGGAATTGAAAGTCTACAACTGCAAGCAAGGGAGTGCCACCCATTAGCATATGGGATCGAAGCCCCCTCACAATTAGAGGTGGTGTGGGTATCACCATCCAGAATCATCAGGATTAGGGAAAAAAATACGGACTAGAGTGAACTTATTGGTATCCTACTATAGATTTATTTTGATTCTAGCAGTGGAAGAAATTATATCATTGATGTGAAGACAGTGGCCACTGGAGTTGCTGAAGGGAGGGAGAGGGAAAAAGAGGTGTAATATGGGAGCATTTTTGAGACTTGGAATTGTCCTGAATGACATTGCAATGACAGATGCAGAACATTATATATCCTGCCATACCCACTGAATAGATTGGGAGAAGACTGTAAACTGAATGTAAACCATAATCCATGCTAATGGCAGTGCTCCAAATCTGTTCCTCAATTGCAATGGATGTATGAAATTAATGAAAGCTGTTAATGTGGGGAAGTGTGGGAGGTGTGGGGAGTGTGGCATATGGGAGTCCCTCATATTTTTTGTGTAACATTTTGTAATCTAAGTATCTTATTAAAAAATTAAAAATATATTTTTTAAAAGTGCTTTGTTGTAGAATTGTAAAATAAATAGAAAACTGGATTGAAAGAAATTATAAATTTTAAGTGAGAGTGCAAGGCCAGGTTAGATTTAACATAATCAATTAGAAAAAAATAGATAGCATAACAACAAACATGTATAAATGTAAATAATAATTCAAATATAATAAAAATCAATTATAACAATTCTAATTTTTATATTACAGCTCTAACTACTGGAAAAAATAACCACTAGGAATGAAATAAATTATTGGTTTAGTTATTTAATTCCCATTTAGGCCATAATTCTTTCTAGATAATCAAATTCCTTTTGTGAATTCATCACACCTTACTGGGATAAATAAAGCAAAAACAATTTGCCAACTCATAACTTTATGAGGCAAAAATCTCAAAATCTTGTTCAAGAGTAATCATGCTAAATCATAGATTAGGAGAGATTATTTTAATTAAAGAGTATGACTGAGAAAGGGTAAAAGAAAAATGCAGTATCCAAAATATATCCTTTCTCTGGCCTACTCAATTAAAAAGAAGTGTTTATTTTGTATGAAAAAAATTACAGAATACAGATCACAAGAACAATTTGCCAGTTGCCACTAAGTAATTATTGTTCTTATGCTATAATGTTGTTATTTGACATTTATCTGGTCTTCTGCAACTCATTTTTGGTTATTATTTTCATGGAATACCTTTTTCCAACCTTTCACTTTTAATCTGGTTGCATCCTTATATCTGATGTGGGTCTCTTGTAGACAACATATAAATGGCTCATATTTTTTTAAAAATTCATTCTATCAGTCTATATCTTTTGACTGGAGAATTCAATCCATTAACATTCAGTGTTGTGACTGTAAAGGCAATACTTACTTCATCCATTTTGTCCTTCGGCTCTCTGTTGTCATATCATTCTACTGTCTTCTTGTCTTTTAGTTTACTCTTCCTGATAATCTTTATTTCTAAACTCTTCTCCAAATCTCTTACCCTTGTTTTTTCCTTTCAGGCTGAAGCACTCCCTTTATTTTCTCTTGAAAATCTGGTCTTTTAGTAGCATATTCTATCCATTTTTGTTTACCTGTGAAGACATTGAACTCACCCTCATTTCTGAAGGAAAACTTTGCTGGATACAAAAGTCTTCATTGGCAGCTTTACTCTTTCAGTACCTTAAATGTATCAATCCTCTTTCTTCTCTACTCCATGATTTCTGATGAGAAGTCAGCACTTAATCTTATTGAGTTTCCCTCATATGAGATGCGTTGCTTTTCTCTTGCTGCCTTCACAATCCTCTCTTTATCTATGATACTTGTCATTCTGAATAGTAGGTGTCTTGGGGTAGGTTTATTCAGATTTATTCTGCTTGGGGTGCATTGTCCTTCATGGATATTGATATTTATGTCTTTCATAAGGTTTGGGAAGTTTTCAGACATTATTGCCTCAAATCTGGAATACCAGTAATGCAAATGTTTATGTTTTCACATTGTCATTCAATTCCCTGAGACTCTGTTCCATTTCTTTCCTTTTCTTCTCTTTCTCTTCTTTCTTTTCCATCAGACGTTCTGTCTTTGAAGTCACTAACTCTGTTCTTCAATCAATTCAAATCTGCTCTTATGTGCTTCTAACATATTTTTAATCTCATCCATTGTGTCTTTCATTCCCATAAGCTCTGTTAGGTTTCCTTGTAGGCTTTCAAATTGTTCTTTATGCTCACTGAATGTCTACTTAATACTTTTATTTCTTTAGTCCTATTTTCTTTACATTTTTAAATTGATTTAGTAGAGTTGTATTATTATCTTTGATTAGTTGTCTTAAATCCTGTATCTCTTCAGGATATTTGGTTTGTTCCCTTGGCTGGGCCATCTCTTCCTGTTTCCTAGTATGAATTTTAATTTGTTGCTGATATCTAGGCATCTGAATATGTTGGTGAATTTACTCTGATGGCTAATTTTTCTCTCTTGTCTATTGTTTTTTTTAAGGTCTTTTAAAATATGTATTTGGTTCAGCTTATTCTAAGATTTTGAAATTGCCCAGGTTAAGTTATCAAAGTTGGGCCCGGGACTCCATAATGGGTTATAGATTTTCTCTCAGGGGTTAGGATACACAGAGAACCAAAATCAGTTGTTGTCCATGCAATATCCATACTGACCAGCAGATGGTGTTCATTGACACACCTTTCCATGGAGGTGTTAAGGCTTTCCTGTGTTCCTGAGTTTAATCTCCAGAGCAGAAATTCAAAAGGGCCTCTGCTGGCTGAACTCACTGGAGAAAAGCCTCTAACTCCCCTCTCTTTTCCCTTGAAACATCTGACAGGGAGGAAGATGTCTGTTCCCACAGTCAACTACAGTTAATCAGGAGTTTTACCCCAGCTTAATATCTTGTGGGTGGAAAAGGGGAGACTTTTCCAGGCCCCAGGGCATGGTAACTCATGTTTGTCTTACCACAATTGTTTTCTTAATATTCTTTATCTTATTAGCTATATTTTCTTTCATGTCCTTGAATTGATTTAGTAAAAGGTTTGTTTGAACCCCTTTGACTAGATGTCCCAAACTCTGTATCTCCGCTGAAGGTTTAATTTGTCTCCTTGACTTAACCATATATTCCTGCTTTATTGGTATCATTTATAGTTTTTTGCTGATATGTAGATCTCTGGTTATCTTGATGAGTTAACTCTTAACAAACATTTCTCCCTCCAGTCTCAGGTTTTATTGCTTATTGCTTTGAGTTAAGGTTCCTCCTTAACACTTAATCCAACTCCTTCACCTTTACAATAGCCCATGTTTGATCATATTTTTCAGCACTGCTCCATCTGGCTCTTGCCCTGTATATATAATATTTAGATTACATTTCATGTGCAATTGTTTTACCCCAAGGATGATTCTTTCTTTCCTCTGTTCCTTCTCCAGGAATCTTGGTCTAGTTTACTTGTAAGCAGAATATTCTTCCCATCTCCTATGATTTGTTTAAACTCTCCCTCACTAAATGCCCTGTTTTGCTTTCAGGTCTGTGATCCTCCTGTTTTACCCACTTTTTTCTTTGTCTCTGAGGCTTTTGTCTGTGGTACCTTCCTTGTTATTATATCTCCCTCTGGGGACTCATGAGGTTAAACCAGAAAGGTGGGTCTCTCCAGAAAAGACCATTTTGTGTTTAGGTGATCCATACAACAGAAACTGGATTGATTTAGTGTACTGTTGTAGAATTTGAGAGAGGCTCAATTATTTGTGTATAGAGAGGCCAGGACTCAGGAATGATTTTGAGAAGGAAAAATGGTTTATTGATGGCCAGCCGGAGCTTTCAGTTTGAATCCGGAGCCCTGAACAAGATTTTCAAATGTCTTTTATACCCCTAGGAAAGGCCAAATGGTTGCTTTTTTTCAGTTCTCAATAGGCTTCAATTAGCATATATATCTTCCACATCTTAGGTAAGCTTTTAGCATGGACTCCAGACATTCTAGATAAGCCTTTAGCATATTTGGTTTTGCATTTCCCCTGAATACTTAAAGTTTATAGACCTCGCATTGTTAAACTGTTTCCTGCTCCCCAAGGGCAGAACTGCAGCCTTTCATCATCCCACACCCACAAGTCACAGATAGTTTAGATTATCTCTGAAGAGACAAAGAGCCTGCCACCCAAAGCCCACATCAGTACCACATTCCAGTCATCTCTCTTCTCTGCTTCCCCAAAGCTCTTCTGTATATAGCACTCCTCAGCAACTTGTATTCCACCAAAGATCTTGGTGGACTTGTTCCCTGTGCCTGGATAAGTGTGAGCTTAAAGCTCACTGCTCTGATTAACTCTATATTCTGTGACCCTAGTGGAAGTGACCTGACTCATTGCATGTTTTACAGAAACAAGTGAGAGGGAGAGAAGTGAAACTGGTGAAACTGGGATGGAAATTCCTACCTGGTAGTTTTCTTTTCTAAATTCAGTATTTTGGAATCCTTCTCTAGTCCCTACGATCCTTGTATCCTAAAAATGCGTGATTTGTCTTTTTATTTGCTGAAACTTGGGGGGGTGGGTTTGAGAGGATGCCTTATGTTACCATATTTATGATATCACCCTGACCATTGCTTTTTGGAAGGTATGTCTGGTGGGAGGCAAATGCATTCTTAATGGAATCCTACACCCATTGGGACTCCTTGCATCTTCTCATCATGACAGAGGCTAATTGATCACTAGGGATTATGGGTTCCTGTACCTATGCCAGACCCAGTTGTTTCCCAGTTTCCCTAGCATTCTGCCTGAGTGAGGGAACAGAAGTAAGTCCTCTGCATGAAGCAGGAAAATATTGATAGCACAATACAAGTCTTCCTTTTTTAAAGAGACTAGTTGAATGACATTTGAAATCCATTTTCACCTACAATTAAACTGATAAATCTCCTAAATGGAGTTTTGACAAAAACTATTGGTGCATGCAAGAGTTAAATTGGGGACTTACCTATTGAGAAGTGAGAACCATGGAAGAGAAGACGAGATAAAGATATCAATATAGACTTGAAAGGGAAAAATTAAATGATGATTTAATAAGGAAGAAAGAAGGACTTTAGAAATATTTCAGTAATATTAGAAAAATACTAGAAAAAGCTTTAAAGCATTCATGGACCATATAACTTATTTTATTTTATATTAAATGTCATTAGTTTTGCTGGTATCAACTTTAATTGAAATCCATAGGAAATTACCCAAAAGGTTGGGTACTTACTTAGGAGATAGTTCAGGTATGTGTGGAGTTATTTATTTAAATGAAAGAAGAGTCAGATACAACCATCTCTGAACCGACAGCATAAGAGAAGTCTCTTACCCTCACAGAGATGGTGATGGTGTCATGGTAAGTGTGGGTGTGTCTGGGTGGGGGGAAAGCAGGACAATCATCCAAGTACACTCACATGCACTGGGGGCTGACCTCTAAGAGACCCAGTGTGCTACCAGGAGACTGAGCAGCAGGAAAAAGACCCTGTGTTCAGTACTCATCACATTCATCTTGATTACAATCTCCAAATTTTTGTATGTGCAAGAAGGTGGATAAACTTCTCTTCCCAAGCCTTATGCATGCATCTCAATGCCCATGTGTGCCTCATCATTAATCACAATGTGAGACAGAAAGCTACTGATGTGGGCTATGGGTGGAAGGCTCTTTGTCTCTTCAGAGATAACTAAGTTGTTTGACTTGTGGGTGTGGAATGGTAAGAGGCTGCAGTCCTGCCCTTAGGGACTGGCAGCAGCTCCAGTCCCAGGAAATGTTTAACAATGCAAGGGCTATAAACTTTAAGTATTTAGGGGAAATGCAAAAACCAAATATGCTAAAGGCTTATCTAGAATGTCTGGAGTCCATGCTAAAAGCTTACCTAAGATGTGGAAGATATATGCTAATTGAAGCCTATTGAGAACTGAAACAAAGGGACCATTTGGCCTTTCCTCTCTGTATAAAAGACGTTTGAAAATCTTGTTCAGGGCTTGGGATTCAAACTGAAAGCTCCCGAGTCCGGCCGGCCGTCAATAAACCATTTTTCCTTCTCAAAATCATTCCTGAGTCCTGGCCTCTCTATACTCAAATAATTGAACTTCTCTTAAATTCCACAACATTTTTGGCGACTCTGGTGGGACTACAAATGAAGGCCAGAGACGGTAGCATTTTGCTGCCCCTTCCAAATCCCCGAGGAAGCCGGGAGGACTCGGGTGAACCCCAAATCTGGGCGCCCCTGGATTAAATTTAATCCAGAAAAGATGTGGGCTCCACCAGAATCTTCCCGACAAAAATCGAGGGCAATGGAAGGTCTGAAGAGAAAGATTCTGGGAATGAAAAAGAACTCCGAACATGGAAGAAGGTAAGACTCCCCGGGTGAGCACAGTCTGGAAGGCCCTAGCTTTAATTGCTAGGAAGGGGAGGCTGATCACCTCCCGAGAGAACCCTAGTAGCCCCAGAAGGCTGGGGCAAGCCGTTCTTTCTAGGCTTGGGAAAAGGAGGAAAACCAGGGAAAAGCCCTGGTGTTTTGGGTTTGTCTAACTGCATGTTAGAATCTGGTACTGGTCTATATCCACTAAAGGAGTAGAGTCTCGATTTTAATAGGAAGGGCTATTTATAGGTTCAAGTCCTAATGTCCTGGAAATTGGTCTAGATTAAGGGAAACAAAACTTGGTTACAGAAAAATGGATCGGCTTTTCTGGTGGAGCTTGGTCTGGGTGTAAAGTTTAAACAGTGGAAAAGTCTAGCTGAAATCTTCTGTTATGGTGCTAATTTGTGAATGAATTCGCTTTATACCAAATGTTAAGTGTTCTGAGGTTTGTGATGGCTGTGGGGGCAGCCATGGTGAAAATAAATATATAAACTTGTGGGTCAGATTAGTGACCTTTGTGCTTCTGTCTGTGTCAGCTCAAGGCTAGTGTTGGAGTTGTGTCCTTATGTAAAGTGGAATTACAGCTGAGCTGGAGCCCTCCCTTGCCATTGGCAAGGGAGTGAAATGATTCTGGGGCAAAAGCTGAGGAGTCTGGATGTTTGCGGAGTCTAGATGTTTGTGCATGCTCTGCTGTCTTGTCTCTGGTCTGGCCCTTTGCCGGGGCTTGGAGGCCATCTGTGTCCGCGCCACGCACCCAAGTTTGTTGGGGATGTCCCAGTCAGGGTGGCTGGGTCCCTGGGAGAGTTGCCAAATTTGAGTAGGTTCTGTCTGCCCATTTTGGCTGAAAGCTGGAAAGGGGGGAGCGGCTTGCCCCTTTCCAGTGAGTCCACTCTTCTATTCATAAGCTGCATTCCTGTTTGTTGTGCACCCAACTGCCTGGAAGGGGGGGAAGTGAAGGGGGTGAAAAGCAGAATCAGAATAAATGCAGTAAAGTTCCCTCCTTAGGGTGTCAAAGCCAAAATACGTTTGCATTCTGCTCAGGTTCTTAGAAGGTATTGTAGTAACCTTAAGTAAGAGAATGTGTTCTGTGAAGGTAAAATTTGTCTTAAGGGTATAAATATAAAAGTTTTACAAAGCATTGTTTAAGGTATTTAAGTGGCTAATTGCAGAAAGTCATTATTTAACAAAACTGAATTGATAATAATAATAATAAAAGGCAATTTTGTAACAAACTTATTCGGCAGCCAATCTCCCCTGCCAACTTGCTTCCGAAAAAACTGTTTCTGGTATTACATGCTACTAAGTATTTAAAGTGAAGAAAAGTTCATTATTTTAACAAACTTGTTTAGTATTAATGGCAATTATATGTTGTAAGAAGTTTGCCTGGTAACTTAGTATGTGGGATATATGGAGTGTGTTTTTATTGTTAAGGAAACAGAAGATGATTTTGTCCTAAGATAAAATGATTGATTATTGGAAAGAGTAGAGTGTGGGACAGAACCTGAATGAATACTGAAAGTGTAGAAGGTTTGTGGAAGGAAAATTTTTATGATTAAATTGAGTAAGATCAATATACAAAGAAAATCTTTTATCAATAGCTTCTTGTGCTTTAACCTCATCATATCCTCAATGTTTGAAGAAGAGTCTTACCTCTTTTAAAAGAACATTTTATGTTCTAGAAATCAAATCCTGAAAAGTAGCCTTTTATTTCAAACTAACTGCAAGAGATTTATTCTTTTACTTTAAAGGAAAAATTAAAGTAATGGTTAAGTTCATTTAATATGTTATAAGTTGAATGAAAGGTATTTAAAGGTGTTATAAAATTAATAGGTTTTAAAAAAATTAATAAAAACTGTAACTAAGAGTTAAAATCATTTATAAATGCATTTATATTATAAAACAGTGGAAAGACAATAACTGAGATTATGGCTGGGTGAATTTAGCCTGAAACTATTATTTAAGTGTAAATTCTACACTAACCTTTCCTTTGTTTATGGTTACTTCAAGCCTAACCTCACCCTTTGCCTTTGCCTATGGTTATTTCATAATTGAGAAGAGCTGGGACATCACTGTCTCCTCTCCTGGTATTAGTAACCCTTTCTCTCATGAATTCAAGTGTAAACTAAATAAATTGCTGCCTGATAGAATAAGGTTAAATGGCCACTGGAGTTTTATTATCTCCAAAATCAAAAAGGGGGGTGGAGGGGAAGAAGTCTCCTGCCTTGACGGTCAGTGTTCCTAAGAGTGGCAATTCATGAGAGAAAGCAGTCTGTCTCCCTGAGGCTTCAAATAGCCTCAGTAAATATATATAAAATTAATCTTGTTACTTATCCAAAATTCTGCTAATTTCAAAGTAAAATATAAAGTTCTAAAACAAAATGGTGCTAAGGCATTGAGAACATTTTGGTTATTACAATCCATTAAGTAAGAAAGAAAATTCTTGTGGTAAACTGCATGGTCATAGTGCAAATTAAGAAGAGTTTCAAAAGTCTTTGAAAAGTTTAAAGTAACTAAAGTCATGTTGTTGTGTCAAACCATTCATGTCTGCCTATTTGCTCAAATTGTTGAGGTTAAATATGCAGTTATATAAGTAATATGTATTTCTGGACCCCTAATTAATTAAGCTAAACAGTATATAAAATAATGCAAATTATAAGTAATATCAATGAGTTGTGTTTGTGTCTAACTCTTTGTGTCTGCCCATTAAAAAAAAAAAAGCTCAATGTATGTCTTCATACATCAGGATAATATCAAATTAACAAATAAAAATTCTTAAAAGAGGTCTATTCAAATTGTTAAAAATTAAATATGCAGTTATATTTATAAATATTCTTAAAGCCCAAATTAAACTAAGCAGGATGAAAAAGTCATAGAAATCTGATTATGGAAACAATTGGAAAAGGGCCTCCTCTTTGCAAGAGCTTTTAAGGCAAGACTAGGTGTGGCAGATTAAACCTATCTACTAGGCTAGGGAATTAAGAATCAGTTTGCCTGGTAATTTCCCAGTTTTGTCAGCCATAAATTGCAAAAAAAAAAAAAAAAAAACAAAGATTAGGTTAATTTTCACATAAGAAAAATGTTGATGTAACCCGGCGGCCTGCTGCCTCAGTCTCCCACTCCCGGGCTGGACAGCAGTGGAGGAGACCAGTTTAGGCCAGTCCTATGGGCAGTGGAAGGATGCCCAAGAAGGAGCTAACTAAGTCGGTGCCATTTCAGCACTAAATTCTATTCCTTATTTGACAAAGGGGGGAGCAGGTAAAAACTAAAATGGTTGGAATGTGATAGAAGAAGCAGTTAAATCAAACTTTTGTGTGGGAAAGTTAAATCTCAGATAAGCTGTAACTTCTGAAGTATCCAATCTATGGAAAAACAGGAAGAGCTTGCATGCTAGGCTTAGGGGTATAAATTGTGTCATTTTTCTTTGTTCGTGGCACCAGCCATATCTGGCTCTGCACCCCTTCTTGCAAGATTGAGAATAAATTATTTTCTTCTCCACAATCTGGTGAGCCTTAATTCTT
Organism: Dasypus novemcinctus; assembly: GCF_030445035.2. Taxonomy (NCBI): domain Eukaryota; kingdom Metazoa; phylum Chordata; class Mammalia; order Cingulata; family Dasypodidae; genus Dasypus; species Dasypus novemcinctus. The sequence goes on along the minus strand of NC_080674.1, from coordinate 193,403,576 downwards.
CCAGAAGATTTCTTTCCAACGAAATAAAGGTAATTAGTGGCTCTATTAACAAATTTCAGTAAGTAAAGGAAAGCCCATAAAAACTATGGAGAGATCTTTCCTGGGTTATGATTTTTAAAAAATTAAGTAATTGTGTAATGTGTTTTAAAACCTGGTCGTCAGTATGCATGTGTTTTAAAACCTGGTAGTCAGTATGCATGTGTTTTAAAACCTGGTAGTCAGTATGCTTTTAATTTAATAATTTTCATAACTTAAAGAAAAGAAGTTTTTAGCTTCCTGTAAGGGAAAAAGAGAACATTCCTTGCATAAACTATTATGGTTTCAATTTTATTTAACTTGAGTGTAATCTCCCATAGTTAATTTATAAACTAAATTAACATTATATGTACAAAATCTTTACAGTAATGAAAATTGTAAGTTCACATTGGTGAAATTAGGCTAAAGGAAAAAGATTGTAGATATGCTCTCTTAAATAAAGAGTAAATTTCTTTCATTGGTAATTGTAATTTAGTAAGTTTATTTAAACATGAGGTGGCTAGTCAATGTGGTTATAGTCAATTATAAAGAGTTTGTAAAACATCTTCCAAACTGAAAATGTTTAAATAGTTCTAGTTGTAGAAGTCATTGTTAAATAAAGAAACTTAGATTGGTATTGGTAGCAGAAATAACTTCATGATAATAAACCTGTCTGAAGGCCACTGCAAAATACACATTTAAGTAAATGGTAATAAAAAGTTGTCTTGATTCTATTGGAAATATTCTGTTTTCATTCTAACAATGAAAAATAATATTTTTCCTCTATTACTAAAGTAAAGTACCTACTGTTATCTTCATAGTAAAATTGTGTAAGTAAATAGTCATTTGATATATGTATTGCATTAAGTTGTTTAAAATATATATAAAACAAGGAATAAACTTTAACATTGTCAAACTCTTGTGCATTCGAACCAGGCCTTGTATACATTACAGGTGGCCTCTCCATGTGAGTTATTGGCTAGGCTGGTCACTGACCCCTCAATTAAAAATATGTGCTATATCAGTCTCTGGTTCTGCTCCTGAAGTCGATGGAAACTATATTGCAGTTTCAAGCTCCTGCAGCCAATAATGACTTGGTACAGCCAAGTGTACAATGGATATCGCTTCCAGACTGGCACTGTTCCATGGTGCCAGAGAGCACTATGCACCAGGCTAGTAGAATACTGGAAAATCTCTCTAAGATGAAGGATGCTGCAACTTGCTCACTGCGTTGAAGAACATGCTAAGTGGAGCCATGATACCAGGATACTGTAAGTAAAACTTAAACACAATTGGCATTATGGCCTGCTCTCATGGAGAGATAACATGTAAAGTATTACAAACCTGAAACTCAAAACTAATAATTGCAACTCTGAATCCTTATGCATTAAGTAATACATTAGTTAATATTAAGTGCTGCACTTTTATCCTGTACTAAATATATGCCTAATAATTGTAATGTTATCTTTTCTATTTTGGATCAAGTGCAGAAGTATATTAGACATGTTAAATTCCTGGTAAAATCATTTTCTAAACAGTTATTAACATGTCTATATAATAAGGTAGCAGTCTCAGCCAGTCTCAGTTAGCAAAAGTGAGGCTTGCTTGCTGATGGTGAGTCACCTATTGAACAAGTCAAAATTGCTAGAAATTGTACAATGAAAACCAAGGTGTAAAAATCTTTATTCTGTAGTTCTGATCACTCCCACAGGTGAAAACTAAGAGTATTTCCAAATTAGTGTTCTAATCCTGAGTGAAGCCAGTTGCCCAAGGAGTGCCAGTTCACCAGGAGCATCTGACAGAGCGAATGAGTGTCAATCATTGAACAGCTTGGAATGTGTCTTCAGACAAAGCTAAGTGTCTGTTGCAATTTCTCTCTAAAGATGGATAACTTAAAAAAAGAATATATATGCTGTTCCCACCAGCTTTTAAGGAATGCCATCTTTATAGGCACCTAACCTTGTCTACCTCTGTAATCCAATGTGTCCTCTTTTAAAAACAGGTATTCCAAATTTTTAATTAAGTTTGTTTCTTTCAGAGTGAACATCTTATTAACCATATGAAAACTTCATCCAACTTCGTACAGAATGCCAGATCCATCTTCCTCCAGTTAGAATAAATTAAAGAGTTTTACACCTTATTAGGCAATGACTACAGCCCATGGCCAGCAGGAAGCAGTTACAGAAGAGATCGTCTCCCTTCAGCACCCCTTTTAAATTAAAGGTGTAAACTCTTTAAGAGTAAAATAAAATTAATAGATGGATCTGGAACCTGACTGGAAATCCACGTGAGTGCCAGTGGCAGCAGAATAACTGCGGGAGGCCCCTGCCCAAGATTCTGCTGTCCAGAATGAAAAGTTCTAAACTTCTAAAAACAGTCCTGGATGCTGTACTAAAGACTGATAAATAATCAATCAAGACAACAAACAGCCATCCACCTCATAGCTCCAACAATAATTATGCCAAAGCTTAGCAAGTAAACTTTGGCAAAAGGGGGGGAATGATGTGGGCTATGGGTGGAGGGCTCTTTGTCTCTTCAGAGATAACTAAGTTGTTTGACTTGTGGGTGTGGAATGGTAAGAGGCTGCAGTCCTGCCCTTAGGGACTGGCAGCAACTCCAGTCCCAGGAAATGTTTAACAATGCAAGGGCTATAAACTTTAAGTATTTAGGGGAAATGCAAAAACCAAATACGCTAAAGGCTTATCTAGAATGTCTGGAGTCCATGCTAAAAGCTTACCTAAGATGTGGAAGATATATGCTAATTGAAGCCTATTGAGAACTGAAACAAAGGGACCATTTGGCCTTTCCTCTCTGTATAAAAGACGTTTGAAAATCTTGTTCAGGGCTTGGGATTCAAACTGAAAGCTCCCGAGTCCGGCCGGCCGTCAATAAACCATTTTTCCTTCTCAAAATCATTCCTGAGTCCTGGCCTCTCTATACTCAAATAATTGAACTTCTCTTAAATTCCACAACACTACTAAGGAGAGAGGAGTTGGATTTGGTAGTATGGAGCCATCACCCATGTCAAACACTTTTCAGGATATTTTGGAGGGTTTTGTCTTTCTCTTTAGTTCTGCCTGGGACGTATGAGAGAGTTGGACCATGGCACTACCTTTATTACAATCTAAATATACATTAACTCAAGGACTGGGTCCATTTGAAGGGGACTTTTATTTAACAAGGATTGAGGAAAGAGAGAATACCCAGAAAGAAAGAAAAAAAAGGAAAATATATTGTGAGAAATGGATCAGGGATGATTTCTTTGTATTTCACATACAAATACTATTGTTAAATATGTTTTAGATTCGTGGTTTTCTTTGCCATCTGGTTCCTGGAGGAGAAAGCCTTAAGCTTGTGTACCTGGTCACCTCCACTGCAAATAATGAGTTTAGGATTTAGAATTGAGAGTGTCCTCCTTAATTTTGAGAAGTATTTTATTTTTCCTCTTTCTGAGATCTGTAGTAGCAGAATAATCTTTCCAAGTATTCTCTCTTCATTACTTACTCAACATTATGCCATTGTTATCATTTTTTCATCAATTTTATAATTAACTTTTTTTATTAGGAAAAGAGCTCTTGAGTGTCTAGTTAAAATAATATACTCTGGAGATTACTCTGGAAAAATTTTAAAGCTAATACTGTTGTTTTCCAAGTGTGGTCCCTCACCAGCACCAGCACCATCTCCTGGGAACTTGTTAGCAATGAAATTCCTTTTATCACAGCTCAGACATACTGAATCTGAGATGCTAGGGGTGAGATTGAGCAATTTATGTTTTAACAGATCCTCACAGGGATTTTCATGCATACATGTTGAGAACCTCTGATGTACAGATGGAATACATTTTCTTCCCAGATTTTTTTATGTGAATAAAAAGTGATCCCTATGGAGGTGGAAAGAACTCACTATGTGACTATTTTTACACACAAACTACAACACATATTTAGTAATTTTGACTACTGTAAAATGAGAGCTTATTGTAATGGGAATCACTGGGAATTTAGCCTTATCATTTATGTGCTTTCAGTAGGAGCCATGTTCAAACTGAACATGCCTCCTAAACTTCGCCAGTCATGGATATTGCTATTACTACTTTCAAGCAGACTTTTCTTTCTGGTTGAAGGTTCAGAGGAAATGAAGTCATTGTTTTCTACTGGCATTTTTTTTTCCTAGAAAGTATAACTGGCTTGTTTAATGTCACTTATCTTTTTTTTAATTTAAAAATTTACTGAAGTGTATCACTCATACATAAACATACATAAACATTAGTTACATATTTTTATGTGTAGTAAAAGTTGTGAACTTACAAAACAAACATTGATAACATCATACAGGGCTCTAATATCTCACTCTACCACCAATACTTTGTGAAACATTTTTAACAAATTATGAAAAAGCATCCTCAAAATATTACTACTAACCAAAGTATCTTACATTTGGTGCATTTTTCCTCTAACTCACACTGTTATTATTTTTTAAAATTAAAAAAAAATTTTATACATTAACATACACATACAATAAGTATTGTGAATTTACAAAGCAAGCATGCATAACATTGTACAGGGTCCCATATATGAACTCACCAGCACCATCCTGCATTGTTGTGAGACATTTGTTACAAATTATGAAAGAATATCATCAAAGTCTTACTAACTACAGTCCATATCTTACACTTGGTGTATTTTCCCCCAACCCACCATATTATTATTTTTAAAATATATTTTATTACAGAGGTAGTATGCTTACAAAACAATCATGCTCATTTGCAGAATTCCCATGACAGTCATATTTTTGTCAAGATGTAATAAGAGCAAAACAAATATGAATGAAGCTATGATGAAGATGAGATGTCACAAGATGTCACAAGAAGAGTGGACAGAAAGGCTGGTCCTTTCTTTTTGCATGGTATTAGTGGATCAACAGGCTGAATATATAGGCACAAGGCTGAGTCATTTCCTTCTCCCTATCTGGCTAGATGTCCATCTATCACCAACAAATTCTCTAAATTTGGGTCCTGCAGAGGGTCTCCCTTTTCACTGTAACATAAATATTTGCCTTTAGTGTAAGCAATTATATGGCTTTTCATCTCATTGGGAGGTTTTGGTTGCTGTTTAACTTATAATTAGAAAAGTGTGTATGGGACACAGAACAGGTAATTTAGAAGGTACAGAAAGTGATCTTATGAAGGATGAAGCAATTTAATTCCAGGCAATTAGGGACAGGATGCTAAATAAGGAATGAATGTTAAAAGAGAAAAGGTTATAGAGAGAATTGTGCTATGAGGCATTTCCTGTAAGAAGTTTTTAGCACTCTATTCCATTCATGTCATTTTCTATGTCTAGCTGAGAAATTTCTAATTTGGCTAGCTGTCTCTTGTTGGGCAAAGAGAAAGGGAAATGAATGAATAGGGATTTTCTACTAAATTTAGTGTGAGGCAGCATTCTCATCCACCACAGACAGAGCACAATGGTTAAATGATGTTTTTGTTTTTCTCTCAGGTCACCCACTAGGTGATGAAAAGAGACAATTCCACAGCTGGAGAAGGCTTTGTTTTGTTGGGTTACTCAGATCAGCCATGGCTAGAGAGGATTTTATTTGTGTTCGTCTTTTTTTTTTTTTATTCTTTTTTTTATTTTATTTTATTTACTTTGTAATAATATTACATTAAAAATATATATATATGAGGTCCCATTGAACCCTACCTCCCCCACCCCACCTCTCCCCCCCCTCAGCAACACTCCCTCCCATCATCATGACACAGCCATTGGATTTGGCGCATTTGGCAAGTATATCTTTGGGCACCCCCGCACCCCATGGTCAATGGTTCACACCATGGCCCACACTCTCCCCCATTCCATCCAGTGGGCCCTGTGAGGATTTACAATGTCTGGTGATTGCCCCTGAAGCACCATCCAGGGCAGCTCCATGTCCCAAAGATGCCTCCACCTCTCATCTCTTCCTGCCTTTCTCCATACCCATCAGCCATCATGTCCACTTTTCTCAATCCAATGCCACATTTTCTATGTGGACATTGGATTGGTTGTGTCCATTGCACCTCTATGTCAAGAGGAGGTATTTGTGTTCGGCTTGATAGTCTACCTTCTTTCACTCATGGGCAATGGGACCATTATCCTGGTCTCCTACCTGGACCCCCATCTCCACACACCCATGTATTTCTTCCTCACTCATCTCTCTTTTATTGGCCTCATCCATGTGACCTGCATTAGCCCTCAGATGTTAGTCAATCTCAGGGATCCAGACAAATCTATAAGTTTCATTGGGTGTGTGGTCCAGCTTCTCATCACCCTGGGCCTGGGGGGCACGGAGTGTGTCCTTCTGGCCATGATGGCCTATGATCGCTATGTTGCTACCTGCCAGCCTTTGCATTATCTCATCCTCATGCCACCACAGCTGTGCTGGACACTGGCCAGCATATCCTGGTTAATTGGCTTTAGCAACTCATTAGTCCATGCCCCTATCACAATGACCCTTCCCCGATGTGGCCACAACCAGATAAATCATTTCTACTGTGAGACACCCCCAGTAATACAGCTGGCCTGTGTGGACACCACAAATTACAAGGAGATTATGATGCTAAGTAGCATCTTCCTTGTCTTTCCTCTCTCACTGATCGTGGTCTCTTATGGGTGTATTGTCTATAGTGTGTTGAGGATAAAGACACCTGGAGGGAGACAGAAGGCCTTTGGGACCTGTGGCTCCCATCTCATAGTGGTGTCCATTTTCTACAATACTATCATTTATGTGTACGTGACTCCTAAGGCAAAGCTCTCTCATGATGTGACCAAGTTTGTGGCACTGCTCTATAATCTGATTCCAGCTTTGATCAACCCCATCATCTACACTTTGAGAAACAGAGATGTCAAGGAAGCAATAAGGAAGCTGGTGATGAAGACTCTAGGCTTTTCCTAGATTACACTCTAAGAATTGGAGGAGTTTTACAATGAAACTTTCTGAGAAGCCGTAGATTTGTGGTTGAGTATCATGTTAGGCATTGACTTGCTATGTAATCTCTTTTAAATGAGCACATCCTCTCTATGATTGCCTCTCTTCCTTATAATTGTGACTTTCATGGATATTTATGGGTACTGGCAGGAACAATATATTTGCAGAGAATTCCTATCTGTTGTTAAATAAATTTAAACAAGACCAGCCTCCTGAAAATTGTGTATTTCTTGAGGCTGTGACCATTACTGTCTGGTTAAATATCCAATAAGCTCTTGTTCAATATCGTCTCTTTCCTACATCGTATTTCCATTCTATCCATACACTGTTTGTGTGCTCTTTTGCCACATTTTTTGAAGTGATTTATTAAAATATTTTATCAGCTATACTGTAGGGTGGCACCGTGTGGGAGCGCGGCGACAGCAAGTGTCGGCTCGTCTCCAGGCGCCGGTGCGAGTCGGACCCGGGTGGCGGGAACGGGTGTTAAGGCCCTCCACTTGGGGTTCGGGCATACTGCCCGCCCCTCTGCCCAGCTGCACCCGCTTCCCCCTCGGTGGCCTAACCCTGCCTCTCCCCCGAGGGCCACCGCCGCGCCATGACTGCCCCGCCTTGCTGCCGCCGAGAACCCTGGCTACCCCGTCTTCTGCCCGCAACCAGTGATGCACCCCTGCACGAACCTATCAGCCATCTGCCGCCCCCCGGCCACGCCCCCTGCCCCTCCCCCATCTTCGCCCTATATTAACCACTGTACTTCCTGAATAAATCAGACTTGCGCACAGATCCTGGTCTCCTCGGTAGTCTTCTTCCTACTGCGCGTCCTCCGCACCTTGCCAGCCCGGAGCGCCTTCTCGGAAGGCCCCTCCGTGTGTTGCAGCCCTCCGCCCAAGCCCACACTGCCCCTGCAGCGGCCCTCCGGGTGAGCCCACACTGCGACACTATACATTTTCAGAGTATTTGAAATTCCAACTAATTCTCTAAAACATACTAAAATGAATGCACAACAATTTTCCTTTACCTCAAAAGCAATAACTCTGAGCTTTCTTAATTTTCAACTCTTTTTGTTTTATCTCAGAATCTCAATAATACACACATACTTCTACCCTAATCTTGATTTTTCAGTTCTAGTAAATATCTTTCCAAATGATCCATGTGAATTTAATTCTCCCCTTTCATGCCCCACCTGCTTATGTGCACTCTCTCAATTATCCCAGTATACTTACAGTTTGAACTGGGGTGATAAATTTTCAATATTAAATTATTATGACCCTAAAGGCACTTTAGAGTTTATCTAGTTGATAAAAAGTAATTAATCCACAGTATCTCCAAAAACAAGTTTTCTCTGTAGTTATAAATTATTTGTATTTTTATCTTGCTATTTTCTGCATACAGAACTTACCAATAAATCAACCTCAAACTCTGTCAAATGTCTGAATCTCCTCAGAATGTATTCATTCATATTAGATATTCTGCAAATAATTATTTGTAGAGAAACTCATGTGGAGGCCTCTGACTTGACATAGTCTGTATTGGCTGCCCTTTGTGTGAAGTATACAGCTCTAAACCCAAGATCTCATCTTCTTTCTTAATTCACTTCTTGTTTTGAAGGTACAGTCTCCTATAGCTTCTTGAGAAAGAATATGTGGGAAGTAAAAAATTTTTTAGATCTTTATGTCTAGAATGTTTACCATCATTCTTATTTTCTTAATTTGTTATCCTTTTACCACTTATATGTCTACTATTCAGTGTCATTAATTATACTTAAAAAGTTGTGCTACCATCACCACCATACCTTACCAAAACTTTTTCATCATTACAAATATAAAATCTATACCCCATAAGTGATAACTGGTGCTCTCTCCTCTTGGTTCCTTAAAACCTCTAATCTAACCTCTACCTATGAATTTGCTTATTCTAAAAATTTCATATACTTTGAATCATACATTATTTTTACTTTGTGTCTAGCATGATTCCAAGACTCATCACTGCTGTAGCATGTATTAGACCTTCTTTCCTTTCTATGGCTCAATAATATTCCTTTGTATGCACACACTACATTTTGTTTATCCACTCATCTTCTGATATATACTTCGGTTGTTTCCACCTTTTGGAATTGTGAAAAATTATTCTATAAATGTTGGCATAAGAATATCTGCTTGAATCTGTTTCAGAGTTTTTGGGTAGGTGTGGTATTGTTTCCAGGTTGTATAGAAATTCAATGCTTAGCTTTTCTTGAACCATGAATACAATTTTCCACAATGTTCGCCACTTTGCATTACTGTCTGCAATGCACAAAAATCCAAATTTCTCTAGCTCCTCAAAAATATTATTTTCTGTTATTTTTTAAATAAAAATAATAACCCATACAGTGTTTGTGAAACTGTATCTCATTGTGATTTTTAAAATTTGAATAGTGAGTTTACAATCATGCATACCATACAGGATTCCCCAAGTTGCTCTACCACCAACACTTTACATTGCTGTGACACATTTGTTAAAAGTGATGAACATTATCATAACATTCCTGCTATCTATAGTCAATAGCTTACATTTGGGATATTATTCCCACAAGTCATCCTGTTATTAACATCATTTGTTGATACTGTTTGTACTGTATATTTGTTATAGTACATGAGAGAACATTCTCATATTTCTACTGTAAATGACAGTCCACCGTTCACCATGGGTTCACTGTGTTATTTGTGCTGTCAACCACAGGTCATCATTCACCACGGTGTCCCCTGCCTTGTACAATCCATCCAGAGTGTATCCTTAATGGGTACAGTTAAATCAAAGAGTTCTGCTATCACCAGATCAGTTCATTTTAGAATGTTTTCATTACTTCAAAAGCAAAAATTTTATTCTACCCTATATAAACTCATTATAAGCATTGATAAGTACCTTCTTTGCCTTTGCTATAAAATATTACAATATTACTAGCTACATTCTATTCATAACATTAGATGTATTCTTCTAATATCTCCATATTCCTAGTATCTGTAATAGAGGAACATCCTTGTTTGTACTACTAACCATATTGATCATCCACCACTGAAATCACTGTTATATAGTACCTAGATTATCCCCTAGTTTTCTTTTAATTGACATTAACCTCCCTAGACTACCCCCATTATATTCACTATAATCTGTTACCATCAATTGACCCATTTTTTACATCTACCTTACAAAATATTCTACATACACGAAGCATAGGGACCCCTTTCTCAACCCACAGATTATCTCCTAGTAATCTATATTCTAGAGTTTAATTCCATGAGTTTGTTCATCATATTTGGTTCATATTAATGAGACCATACAATATTTGTCCTTATCTGTCTGGCTTATTTCAGTCAACAAAATACCCTCAAAGTTCATCTCATATTGTCATATGAATCCCAACGTCATATATTCTATTGGATCCCACTTTCTGGGAGTTTCCTTTTTTTATGATTCAGCCATCTCCACATACCTCAAACCAATACACAGTTCTGAGTGGAGGAAAGTTCACTGCACTTTTTATACTATAATTACCCCCAGGCTCAATCCTCTGATATATCCCCCAAGGAAGGGGGCTCTGAGAAAGGTTCTAGGAAAGGCAGAATCTTGGAGTCAGTCTTTGATGGACCTATAGAACTGACTGTAATAGCTCTCAGATTGCAGCATTCATCCTGTTCCTTGAAAGTCAGTTGGTCTGTAGGAAATAGCCCTCAGTAGACCTCAGGGTTTTAGCACCTTCCTTGGCTAGAAGTTGAAAGTTGGGAACTCTGGGGACTCTTCCTAGTTCTGTGTCTATAATTATTTTGCAGCAGGGAATCCATATTTATTTGTGTGACAACTTTTCAAAGAAATGAGTTGTGAGTGCAAGGAGAGTATGTCATGGCTATATATGAAGAGGTGGTTGGGTTCTAGGTAGTCTGAGAGTGAAAAGACCTAATTTGGAATGATACCTTTTTCAAAAGTCAACTATTTCCAATGCAGTGCCATTTAAATGCCACTGAACCCAAGACAGAAGATTAAGGCCTTGGCCATGTCCCCTCACATTTCAGGGCCCATTTCTAATGTCTCTTACAGTTATGACCCTAATATGACACTTGAAGAAAATAAAGAGATCATGAACAGAGGTACTTCATGAAACATGCAAAATATTGGGCATGCCATTTACCTACTGGAAGAAAAAAGGCAGAACTGAGCAAAGGCTGGCATCAAAATCTCATCAGCTGAACCAAGAGTAATTCTTATTGGTGTCACAGACAAGATATTTTCCATGTAAGATTGAAGAGAATAGAGAAGAAATGAACATAAAATTAATGAGACGAAAGGGATATAGAAGACAGGTAAGAAGAAAAGGGAATGGCAAAGATGATGACAAGAGATTTCCATGGTAGAGAGGGTGGAAAGTTCAGGGGGCTTTAGGTTAAAATACAAAGAAAATGGATACTTCAAAGTCCACCTGTCTTTTCTTCCATGTACTTAAATGGTGGTTTCATGTTAAAGTGCAAGAAACCTTGCTAAAACCTTTTATAGTCTCAATAAGTTTCAGTTCGATTTAGTCATATTTTATCCCAATAACAATATAATTGATACTTTAATGCTTTTTAAATCATTTTTGTACCCATTGTCATTAATCTTTACAACAGCATTGTGAGATAGTTATTAATGTTATATTTCCTATTTATTATGATGAAACAGAGGTTTTAGATAATTTATCAAATGGAAAATACGTAACGATGACTGGTTCATGTTTCTGCAACCCTAAATCCAATGCTAACTACCACACCCTGCCAATGGTCCTTTTTTATATTCCCCTTTTCAAAGAGTTTTATTGAAATATGCAAAATAAACAAGTTCTTGAAATCATTGCAGCTAGCACCCTGATTAGGGAAACATACATTATCAGAACTTTCTAAGCCATCCTGTGATAACATTCAGACTTTATAACCTCAAAAGTAACTCTTGCTACAACCCATATCAGCACACATTCATGATAAGTAAATAATGAATTTGCAAACTATATGTATTTTTTGTCTTACTATTTTTGTTTTACATGATGTCTGTGCATTGCATCTCAGCTATTTATGCATTTGTAGATCATACATTCACTTTGCTGGATATTTATTTATCTACTATTTATCCATTATACAGTTGGGCATATGTGACTATTTTAAGTTTTAGGTATTGTAAATAGTACTGCTTTGAAATTCATGTCCATGTATTTGGAGACCACATGAAGGAATTCCTTTTGAAAATGACCAAGGTATCACAGGACATGATTGTTTATCTTTTGTATAAACTGCAAAAACATTTGCAGGGAAATTGTCCTAATGCACACACTACCAACTCATATGAGAGTTCCAACATTAAGACAAACTCTGCTATAGAATTTCAGTGTTTTCTGTTGCCCAAATTAATAGAAACATTGGGAAGTTTTAAAGGAAAATAGTTTCTCAATGTTGTCATATAGCATCTCAAAGTAACTTTAAAAGCGGTTACTCATGGACTAGCCATGAAACAAACACACTCTCAGGGTCTATCACTATGAACTTAACAATGGGTTTCTTCCCATTTATTGTGGAGCTCTCTGACTGTGGTCTTCCATGTGGGGAGTAGAAATCACCTTAGTATTGTTGCTGCCATCATCATGATTTGAATCATCTCTGCGAAATATGGGTTACTGAACAGCAAAGTGTTCAAACTGACTAATTAGCAGACATTCTAGGATCCACTGATGGGGAAGGGTTCATCTCCTCTTCCTTTAGCATTTCAGCAGAGGTTGTGGAAGAATGGAGCATTGCAACAGAGGCTGTTCATTCATGGAGGTGGGGTACAGGGACACCCTGAAGAAACAACTGTTCAATCAACTCTCCATTCCCTGCATACTCTGACCATTATGAAAAATTAGTAACACTTAAAATAACAATTATGTATTATGAAAGGACATTTCATATGAGAGGACATGCCCAGGAAAAGACCCCTGTATCCTTCCTTTTGTCTCTGGGAACAGTGGTAGATGAAGTGGTAGATAAGATCCACCATAGTATACCGCTTTGGGGCAGAATCAGCAGCACAGCATCAGGCATTTTCACTGAGGTGACCCAGATGGGTAGAAGCCCCACAATGGGAAGCCATGCCAGAAGGGCATAAAGGGGACCAAAGAACTATCAAGGAAGGACAAAGGAAGGGGCAGGCCCAACCCACAGGGAAATGTGTTTTTGGTTATGAAAGCAGGGGACAGACAAAGGAGAAATAGATGGGATCCCTGTAGAAAAACTACCAATGTTATGGGACAGAAGGTGGTCACTGTAAGTAATTAAAGCTCTGTTATAAACCTTAAGAGAGTAGGAGGGGGAAGCAGATGTTGCTCACGCAACTGGGCTCCTGTCTACCTTATAGGAGGTCCAGGGTTTGATGCCCAGGAATTCCTGGAGAAGGCAAGCTGGCCCGTGTGGTGAGCTGGTGCAGAAGATGATCCAACAAAAAGAGACACAGAAGAGCGATAATAAGAGACACAGGAGATAAGGGAACTGAGGTGGCACAAGAGAACGATCACCTCTCTCACACTCCAGAAGGTCGCAGGATCGGTTTGTGGAGCTATCTAATGAGAAGACAAGCAGACACACATGGCAAATGGACACAGAGAGCAGACAATGGTGGTAGGGAGAAGAATTAAATAAATAGTTCTTTAAAAAAAAAAAGAGCAGGACGAAGAGAGCTCACAGACCTCCAAGAGTTTACAATTCTGCAGAGCTACCCAACAAATCCCAGGTGCAGCCCAGGAAAAAAGAACACATGGGTTCCTATGGCTTCCTTGTGCATGGACCAGGATGCTGAGGAAGACAATTCTGATTGTGAGCATGAGTCAGACAGGAAGGATGCTCCCCATCACCTGCACTCTAATTCCTTTAAACAGAACACCTAGAGATGGAGCCAAGGACGCTGGGTCCCTACCAGGGATCAGAATCCTATGTCTCCATTAGGGTGGATGAGGAAAGGGGCATGGAAATCTTCATGTGTCTCTTAGACACAAATGCCTAACTGGCAAACATCCCAGGCCTCTGCAGAGAAATCAATACAATGGATGACAAAAGTCATTTCTACTGATGGTATAGCTTGGTTCATAGAAGAAACACTGCAAAACTCAAAGGAGATGAGTTTTGTCATAGGCAAAAACCATCATAGACACATACTCTGGATATCGGATAATGTTGCAGCTGGAACCACTGTGGTAACTGTAAAGAAACACCCACTTTCAATATCATCACACCATCTACTTAAGGCTACATAGGTGACATTTATATCTATTCTCCCCAATATGAATTGGCTTAATTGATGAATAGTCAGGATTACTAAAGGCTCTACCAGATTTGTTTCAATGTATCTTCAGTGTGTGAGTTCCCTAGTATGTCTAAAGGTTAACTCAATGGCTGAAATAGCTTTCATGTTTGAAACATTTATAGTATTAGTTCTTTCATATAATCTAAGGTCAGAAGATGACTGAAGTCTTTCATATATATGGCACTCATAGGGTTTCTCTTCAGTGTGAGTTTTCTCATGTTGTCTCATGACAGAACATGGAGTGAAGGCTTTCCCAGATAGATGACATTCATAAGGTTACTCTCCTATGTGAGTTCATTTTAATGTGTAAGACCAGAGCTTTGAATAAACTATTTACTAATCAGATGACATTCATACAATTTACTTCTATTGTACATTTGCTTTGGTTGATTAAAAGATAACTGGTCACTGATGGCTTTTCCAAAAAAGAATGCTGAAGATTGGAATCTATTTTTTAAATAGATTCTTTCCTTTTTGAGTTAATACATGTTCAGTCACTCTGTGAGTAAAATCTTCTGGGATTTCACTATACATAACATGATTCTTTTGAATAGCAGATGTCTGCTTCAATAACATGATGGCAAATGTGTCCTTCCTGAAGATGTGTTGCATGGACACCATTTCTTGTTTTTTAAGACCACTTTCCCTGCCTGAATTCTGGTTTTGGAAAAATCCAATTCCTTATCTCCACAGTTCCACTCCTTACTCCAACTGGGAACATACATCTGATTTGCAGACCTGATGTCCACTGATATGATGGTATATGTGTCCTTGAAAATACTTTGCATGGATATAATTTCTTGATTTTCAAGCCCTCTTTTCCTGCTTGTAGTGGCCCTTTTATTCCCAGAGCTATGAATATCTCCTCTGGGGGACTCTCAGAAATAAAATTGTTAAAAACATTTTTTGGAGAGTCAATTTTTAATACAGAAAGAGTTTAGAGAGAATGGTAATTGGAGAGGGAATGAAAAGTGAGCTTAACAGACTTCACAATTTTACTTTGGTCAGTCTTGGCCAGGATTCTAGAGTATGTGGAGATACTAACATATTTTTTTGATCTTAGGTAATAATTTTTCTGCATTCAAAGTTAATGTTTCTTGTAACAATAGATGCCATTTACTGAACTTTAACTATCTATATCAAGAACCATGATATACAATGTACTACACTGTCACAATTCTTTCAACAAGAAAGTATTATTCCCAAACCCACACCTTATTTTTATTGATCAAGAAAATGCAGGTTAGGGAAGTGGACTTGGCCCAGTGGTTAGGGTATCCGTCTACCACATGGGAGGTCCACAGTTCAAACCCCAGACCTCCTTGACTCATGGGGAGCTGGCCCATGCGCAGTGCTAATGTGCACAAGGAGTGCTGTGCCACGCAGGGGTGTCCTCCGCATAGGGGAGCCCCATGCGCAAGGAGTGCGTCCCATAAGGAGAGCTGCCCAGTGCAAAAGAAAGTGCAGCCAAGAATGGTGCCGTACACACGGAGAGCTGACACAACAAGATGACGCAACAATAAGAGAGAGACACAGATTCCCATGCCACTGACAACAGAAGTGGACAAATAAGAAGACGCAGCAAATAGACACAGAGAACAGACAACTGGGGGTCAGGGGAAATAAATAAATAAATCGTTAAAAATAAAGAAATTGCAGGTTAGATAATTAGATTAATTAACTTAACTCAGGTTACCCAGACATTAAGTGGAGGGCCAGGATTTGAATCTGACCTGCCAACATCTAAAGCCTTCCTAACTAGCCACTGCCCAAGAATCCATACTTTTCTATTCATAGCTCAAGGCACAACAAAGTAATATAATACTCTTGGAGAAGTTGTTTTTATTTTGAATGTTAAGCATATGAAAATTCTTGTATCCTAGTATGAGAATCAAGGTCTAAGCAATTCAAGCATGTGAATTAACCTAATGGAGAAGACAGGATTATCTGAAATAGAATTTATTATTTGGATAATGTGTTATTTCATTTACCACACAGAGAAAATAGCCACTCAATTATATTAAAGCCACTGCCTTTATCAATAATAGAATATATTAGAATAATAATTCTATAATAGAATAATAATTAAGTCCATTGCTCATTCCGCAGTCTTGGGCATTTGGGGATGGTAATGCCCACTCTGTTTCTAATTGAGAAGGGGTTTAGATCTCATAGGGCAGATGGATGGAACTCTCTTGCTTGCAGATGAAGATGATCTCTGTTCCTTGGAATGGGCATTGTCCATCATCATTTCCTTGTTAATTGTCCTGGGTACAGCCAATAAACTGAAGAGTAGGTGTTGCAACTCTGCTGAGACTCAGGGTTCAAATGGCACATGAAGAGAACAAAGATTTAAGTCTCTGGAACATATATTTAACAAGTATAGAACTTTCACCTTTGATATATAGGCAGTGACCACCAGAGGTACTGAGGGGAAGGAAAGGGAAGAATAGGTACAATATGAGGGAAATTTCAGGACATTGGAATTACCCTACATGATGATGCAATGATGGATACAGGCCATTATATATTTTGTCATAACTTACAAAAATTGCAGAACAGAGATAAGCTGGAATGTAAACTATAGTCCATGGTTAGCAGCAATGTTTCAATATGTGTTCATCAATTATAACAAATGTACCACACTAATGAAAGATATTGTTAATGTCGCAAAGTGTAGAAGGGGAGGAGATGTGGCATGTGGGAATGCCCTATATAATTTTTCACCAAATTTTTAAAAATTTATTGAAATATATTACTCATACATACATAAACAATAAGTATAATAGTTGTGAACTTACAAACCAATCATATGTAACATCAAACAAACATATATATCTCACCCTACCACCAATAACTTGCATTGTTTTTAAACTTTTTAAACTAATGATTAAAGAGCATTGTCAAAATATTACTACTAAACAAAGTAGTTTTCCCCTAACCTATCCGATTGTTATTATCTTTGTATCATTTATATATGAACATACAGAAACAATTAAGTGTATAGTAAAAGTTGTGAACTTACAAAGCAAACATGCGTAACATCATACAGGTGTCCCATATATCAACACTCCACTGTCATGAAACATTTATTACAAACTATGAAAGAACACTGTCAAAATCTTATTACTAACCATAGTCCTTATCTTACATCTGGTGCATTTTTTCCCCAACCCACCCTATTATTATTTTTTAAATATAATTTTTATGACAGAAGTTGTAAACTTATAAAACAATCATGCACATGTGCAGAATTCCCAAACAACAACCCTCCATCAACACACCACGATGTGGTGTGTCATTTGCTACAGATAAAATAATATCATCTGCTTGTTACCAAGTCCATAGTGTACATTTGGCTCACATTTTCCATACAGTCTCAGTATCAACACAGTACACCTTTTGCATAGATGCAAGAATATTATATTATTACTACTAACCACAGTCCATAGGTCACTCCAGCTGTATTTTTCCCAAGCTTCATCACATTCCCATCACCCTGCAGTAGTGATATACATTTGTTCTAGCTAATAAAGGACACTCTTGCTTCCATACCATCAATAACAATTCTCACTCACCTCTTGGTTCACTGTGCTATCCAGTTCCTAGATTATTCTCAAGCATTCTGTCAACTGGCATTTACATAACTAGACTATCATTTTCAGTCACATCCCCATTTATAAACTAGCTGTTTCTCACTGTGTGTTACCATCCACTCTATACATTTCCACAATTTTACAGTAAAGCTAATTAAAACTTCTACATACATTAAACATCAGTAGCCCACTCAATCCTTCTCTTATCTCCTTTAAGAATCCACCACCTACCACCAGGTCTTGAAGATATTTTCTAGTAATTTGTTCTAAAAGTTTTATGGTTTGTGCTTTTATTTTTAGCTTTTTGATCCATTTTGATTTAATTTTTGGAAAAGGTGTGAGATAGGGGTCCTCTTTCTTCTTTCAGCTATGGATGCCCCATTTCTTCAGCACCATTTGTTGAATGGATTGTTCTGCCTTAGCTGTGTGAGTTTAACAGGTTAGTCAAAAATCACTTGACAGATTTTGTGAGGGTCTGCTTCTGAACCATAAATTTGGTTCCATTGGTCTACTGTGTCTGTCTTTAGGCCAGTACCATGTTGTTTTTACCACTACAGGTAAGTATGATGATTTAAAGTCTGGAGATAGGGGTTCACTTTTCTTTTTTATGATGTTTCTGGCTATTCAGGACTCCTTATCCTTCCAAATAAATTTAATGATCATGTTTTCAATTTTTTCTTTAATGATGGTGTTATTTTTATTGGGATTGCATTAAATCTGTATATCAATTTAAGTAGAATTGACATCTTAATGATATTTACTCTTCCAATCCATGAGCATGGAATGTTCTTCTAGTTATTTAGGGCTTTTTTGATTTGTTTTAACACTGAGTTGCAGTTTTCTGAATACAAGTGCTTTGTATCATTGGTTAAGTTTTTCCCTGACTATTTGAGTTTTATGTCATATTTTATTTTTACCACTCTTTTGACACTTTTAGTTACCTTTATTGATATAATCTTCATTTCTAGACCCTCTTCCAGGCCTCTCTCTCCTGTCTTTTCTTTTCAGGCTCTAGGACACCCTTTAGTATTTCCTGAAATTCTGGTCCCTTGCTTGAAATTCTCTCAGTTTCTGTTTATCTGTGAATATTCTAATTTTTCCCTCATTTTTAAAAGACAGTCTTGCTGGATATAAGATTCTTGGCTGGAAGTTTTCCTCTTGCCATATCTTAAATATTTCAGACTTCTTGCCTCCATGGTTTCTAGTGAGAAATCAGCACTTAATCTTATTGGGTATCCCTTATATGTTATGCATTGCTTTTCTCTTGCTGTTCTCAGAATTCTATCTTTGTCTTTGGCCTTTGACATTCTGATGAGTATGTGTCTTGGAATTGGTCTATTTGGATTTTTTTTGGAAGTATGTTGTGTTTCTTGGACATGGATATCTATGTCCTTCAATAGGGTTGGGAAATTTTCTACCATTATTTCTTTAAATATTCCTTCTGCCCCTTTTCCCTTTTCTTCTCCTTCTGGGACATCCATGACACATATGTTTGCATGTCTTTTGCTGTCATTTAGTTCCCTGAGAACTTATTCAACTTTTTCCATTCTTTGCTTCATCTTTTCTTTTGTATGTTCACTTTCAGAGACCATTTCTTCAAGCGCACCAATCCTTTCTTCTGCCTCCTCAAATCTGCTATCATATGATTCCAATGTTTTTTAATTTCATTGATTACACCTTTCATTCCCATAAGACCTGCTATTTTCCTATGTATGCTTTCAAATTCTTTTTTGTGTCCATCCAATATCTTCTTAATATCCTTAATCTCTTTAGCCATCTCATTGAATTTATTAAGGAGGTTTGTTTGAACATCTATAATTACTTGTTTCAACTCCTTTACGTCATCTGGAGGCTTATCATTTTCCTTTAACTGGGCCATAGCTTCCTGTTTCTTGGTGTAGATTGCAATTTTTTGTTGATGTCTTCACATCTGGCTTACTAGAGTATTTATTCTGGGTGCAATTTTTCTCTTTAGTTTAGGGCTTCCTATTGTTTCTCCCTTGCTGGTTGTGCAGTAGTAGCCAAGCATGTAGTTGGTGCTGTAACTACATGCTAGGAGGCTCATGCTGCCCTCATTGCACCAGGGACCAATGAAGCTTCTTCCAATTTTCTCCTTTGCCAGGGGTAGGGACAGAGTCACAGTTGTGTGGAATAATCCAAGTGCAGGCCTAGACTGTAGTTGCTCAGAAAGACTGATGAAGCTTCACATCCCTTTCTCCCCTTCATGGGGAAGGGATGGAGCTGCAGGTATGGGCAGCCATGTATGCAGTGCAGGT
The DNA here is from genome assembly GCF_030445035.2 of Dasypus novemcinctus. NCBI lineage: Eukaryota > Metazoa > Chordata > Mammalia > Cingulata > Dasypodidae > Dasypus > Dasypus novemcinctus. The sequence goes on along the minus strand of NC_080674.1, from coordinate 193,383,400 downwards.
CCAGGATGACTGTAGTTGCCCTGGTAGACTTCTGATTTTCAGTCTATGGCAGCCAAAGTTAACTGTAGTTACCTATATAGGCTGGTGCAGGGCTCCTCAGCCTCCTCCCCACCAGAGGTGGGGCTGAAGCTAGGCAGGTTGCAGCCTGGTCTGTATGAAAGAAACTGGTTCCTGCTGACACTGAGAGTTTCAGTCAGCCTGGCTTCACCTCAAGCTGGGGGCAGAATCAAAATGGTGGCTCTATCTTCTTTCTGACCTGGGCTGGTTCACACTCCCCTGTTCCCAGAGTTTTCTTTTAGTCAACCAAGTCTACCAATCAGTAGCCAAAATTGGCAGCCAACCGTCTCCTCCTCCCTCGTTTCTGGGAAATGGAGCTTCCAATTCCTGTCACAGAACAGCTCCTGGGGCAGCTCATCACGCCAGAGTAGAATAATCACCAGCCTCCATGGCTTGGCCAGTAATTTCCCAGAGAGGCTGGTGCAGGTCCCTGCAGCTTCCTCCCTGCTGGAGGTGGCACTGGGGCCTAGGTTAGACCTGCACTATTATCTGGATGGGAAGAAGCTGGTCTCCACCAGCACTGGGATTATCAGTCTGTCCTGCTTCCCCTTGTGCTAGGTGTGGGTTAAGATGGCAACTCTGATTTGGACAGGCTCGAGCTTTAGCTGTTCTCAGGATTATACTGTAGCCCACTGAATTTCCTCATCAATAGCTGAAATTGGTACCCAACCATATCTTCCTCCCTCATCAATAGCTGAAATTGGTACCCAACCATATCTTCCTCCCCCGCTTTGGAGAAGTGGAGCTTTCTATTCCAGCCACAGCCACAGAACAGCTCCTGAGGCAGCTTGTGCCTCCAGTGGAGGATGGGCACCAGCCTCTGCGGTGTGGAGCACTTTACTTATGAGTCTTCTCTGCAGATGAGCAGTCTCCTCCTTCCACTCCTTCAAAGATGTTGCAGGATGCTCTTCTGGTCTCCCAGAGCCCCCAAACAGGTGCTTTAACTAGCTCCAGAGAGCTCTGGGTGTTTGCTAACTGCCCTGTAGCAGGAACTGACTCTAGGAGCTCCTTACTCTGCCACCATCTTGCTGGTTGTCCTGCCCTATATTGTAGTGGAGAAATTCAGATAGGCGTGGTTTCGAAGGCCAGGACACGAGAATACTGAGAAGGAAGTTGGTTTATTTTGACCGGCCGGGCTCGGCGGACTCTTGTCCTAATAAAAACCGAGCCCCGAACAGCCTTTTCCAGACCCTTTTATACAGAGGATATAGGATTAGGAAGACTAACAGTGATGGTAAACAGACCTTTGGTTAGGTTCTTCAGATCTTAGTATCAGATAGGTTATTTCCTCCCGGTGAGTTACATATTCTCCACATCCAAGCCAGTTTGGATTAGCATATCTTCCACATCGTCTGGAGGCAGCCCTGAATACACACTCAGTCTCACATCCCTTCTGAACATTCAAAGACTGTAGGGCCTATATTACTTATTTGGCCATCTTGGAGACTAGGTACTCTTGGAAATAATTTTGTTTTAATGCACAGGCTATATCAATATCTTTTATGTAACATTTATGTAACCTGAAGCTTCTTTAAAAATAAAAAATAAAAAATTAAAAGAAAACTATATTAAAGCAAGCATATTCCATTCATGAACAATTTTAAGAGGTCTCTGGTATAGTTGGGCATACCCAAGGATTGCTTTTTGGATGTCAGGTCTTGTAGAAGGCAGATGCATTCTCCATGGGAGCCCACACCCCTCAGGTCCTACCCCACCTTCTCATCCATGGAAGGGCTAATTGACCACCAGAGACTGTGGGTCCCTATAGTTCTGAGAGAGCCAAAAAGCTATTCCCAGTTTCCCTAAGTTGCCCATCTGCAGCAGTTTGATATAAATGATTAATTCCAAAAGGAAATATTGGATTATGTTTGTAATCTGATCTGTACCTGTGCATGATTATCATTAGGGTGTGTAGTCCCCACCCAGTCCCCACCCCTTGGTGGGTGGAGACTCACAGATAAAAGACATTGGCAAAGGACAGAGTTGGAGATTTTGATGTGAGGGTTTCTGATGTTGAAATTTGATGCTGAAGCCTTAACTGGAGCCCTGGGAAGTAAGCCCACAGAGGAAAGAAAAGCCAGGCCCAGGAAGAGATGAATGCTAAGCCAAGGCAGAAGCAAGCCCTGAAAAGAAAGGAACCTTAAAGCCAGAGTAAAGCAAACCCCAGGAACGTAGGAACCCAGGAAGCCTGAACCCTCGCAGACATTGGTAGCCATCTTGTTCTAAATAGACTTTGGTGAGGGAAGTAACTTATGCTTTATGGCCTGGTATCTGTAAGATCCTGCCCCAAATAAATACCCTTTATAAAAACCAACCAATTTCTGGTATTTTATATCAGCACCCCTTTGGCTGACTGATACACCATGTAAGAGAGGAACCAGAGAAGTCTTCTCTATAGGGGCAGTAATATATTGACAGCACAGCACCCATCTCCCTTTTTCTTTTGGATACTAGTTGAATGCCATTTGAAGTCCATTGCCACTATCTTCACCCTGTTAAGTCTAAAACTAACTAAACCTGACTAAAACTAATGGTACATGTGAGACCTAAAATTGGGGCTTATCTGTTGAAAAGAGAGATGTGTAAGAAGAAAGAAGTGGCTATGTAGGATTGGCTCTATAGAGAAAAACTAAGATGATTGGGAAGAAATAACAAGAACTTAGTAAAAGTACAGAGAATAGTAGAAAAATCTGTTACCATAGGATTTAAAATATTTCTTGATTGATCGATTATTTTATTTTTAAAATGTCATTAGTTTCCCTGGTATAATCTATAATAAATATCTATAAGAAATTGAAAAAGGTTGGGTGCTTACTTAGAAGATTATTTTAGGTATGTGTGGGTTCTTTTAGCCAAAGAAAGGAAGAGTCAGATACACTCATCTCACAACCAGCAGCAGAAGTTTTCTATCCTCATGTTGGAGGTGATGATGGTGGAGGTGACTGTTTGTGAGTCTGATGTGTGGGGGTTGGAATATCATGTGTGTGTGTGCACATGCACTGGGGGAGGGGGAACCTCTAAGAGATCCAGTGTGATTCCAGGAGACTGAGCAGCAGGAAGAGACCCTGTGTTCAGCACTAGCCACATTCATACTCATTGCAGCCTTATTTATGTATGTGCAAGAAGCTGGCTGAACTTCTCTCCTAAAGCATTATCCATGCATCTCAATGTCCAGATATGCCTCATGATTAACCATAATATGAGACAGAAAACAATTAAGGAGAGAAGTGGGTTTTGCATGCATGGAGTCCTAATCCGTGTCACACACTCTTCAGGAGAGTTTGAAGGATTTTGTGTTTCTTAGCTCTTTTTTTTTTTTTTTTTAAAGATTTATTTATTTATTTAATTTCCCCCCCTCCCCTGGTTGTCTGTTCTTGGTGTCTATTTGTTGCGTCTTGTTTCTTTGTCTGCTTTTGTTTCTTTGTCCGCTTCTGTTGTCATCAGCGGCACGGGAAGTGTGGGCGGCGCCATTCCTGGGCAGGCTGCTCTTTCTTTTTCACGCTGGGCGGCTTTCCTCATGGGTGCACTCCTTGCACGTGGGGGCTCCCCCACGCGGGGGACACCCTTGCGTGGCAAGGCACTCCTTGCGCGCATCAGCACTGCGCATGGGCCAGCTCCACACAGGTCGAGGAGGCCCGGGGTTTGAACCGCGGACCTCCCATATGGTAGACGGACGCCCTAACCACTGGGCCAAAGTCCGTTTCCCCTTTTTAGCTCTTTCTAAGACTGGTTTGAGAGCTGGGCTAAGGTGCTACCATTATTACAACTTAAACATACTCAGTGCTTTTGCTTTTTTATGCTTTAACTCAAGTATTGGGTCCATTTGAAGGGCAGTTCTATTTAAAAAGGATGTGAGGAAAGAGAAATATCCTGAAAATGAGGAAAGCAATGGAAAACACCTTAATAAAAAAAGTTCAGGAAAGATTTGATTGTACTCAGCATACAAATGTCATTGTTAAGTGGATATGTGACCTGTGGGTTTTTTGATCATCTGTTTACTGGGAGAGATAAGCTTAAGTTAAAGCAGGTCATTTGTACTGGACAAAGGAAATGACTTCTTAAACATTACAGTGAAGTGACCATGAATCAAGCCTCCCTCTTCTGTAGAAAAAATAATCACAAGCATACTACAATGAACAGTCTTTTATGCACACCATTTCATACATCTGTGAGAGTCTATGTAGGCTACATTTTTAGAAGTAAAACAGCTGATTCACAGGGTTTACCATTCATAATTTTGATAGATATCACAAACAGCTTTCAATAAAGTTTGTTCTTTGAATTATTCATCCTTGCAGAATGGAAAGTGAGAATGTTCTGAAGAGTAGATTAAATTTACATTTGTCTTATTATGAGTGTGACTGGGAGTTTTTATCATTTCATAATTATTTATTTCCTTTTTTAAGGGAAATCTCTCTTCAAACCCCTTGCTATCTATTAGTTTGTTATCCCATTCATTTGTAGATGCATTGTATATATTTAGAAATTTAGTTCCTTTGGCAGTGAATTTCAAATATCTCTCCCTTTTCAAGTTTTTTTTTTACTTTGTTTTGAAGGTTTATGAAATACTGAATTTCATTTATGAATAACTATTTTTTTGTTTTGTTTTGTGTTAATGTTAGAAAAGTCTTCTTCCTTGCAAGTCAATAAAGAATCTATCATGGTTTCTTCTAGTTCTATTGTAGTTTCTTTTTCACATTTAAATATGTAATCCATTTTGAATTTATTCTGGTGTAAAGATTGAGGTATGTGTCCACCTATATCTTTTTTCCAAATGGCTAACCAGGTGATTCAACATCTATTGAGTATTTTTCATTTCCTCACCAATTTATGTTGTACTATTTTCAAATACTAAATTTCCACATGTATTTGTGTCTATTTATGATCTTTCTTCACTGTTCCATACAGCAATCTGTTAAAGCATCCATAACACACTTTATATTATTGAGTTTTAGAGTATGTTATACTATCTAGAAGGAGTAATAACTTCCCATTATTTTTTGTAAGATGATTTCAATTTTTTGTGCTTCATTAGCTCCCACTTGAACTTTGAATGAACTTTAGCCCACTCCAAAATAAAATCTTGTGGGAATTTTATTGAGATTACAGCATATTCTGGTATTATGAATTGTATTTCTTTGTCTAGCTTAGAGGTTTTATGTTTGAATTCAATCTTGTATTATATTAATATAATGAACATTATTTCTTTTTTTATTTTGTTTCCCTGGCATATTATTGACCATCTCCAATTTTTAAACCTTATTTGAATCATATTAAGGCATGATGCCTTACTTTATGATCCAATCAGAAAGATTTTTATTTTAATGGGGAAGTTTAATCCATTAACATTTACTATTATGACAGTTACATTTAGTCCTAATTATATTATTTTATGCTATGCTTTGTTTTTGTAGATTTTAGAAAAGCTTTTACTTTGTTTTCTACTGTCTTAACTCTTTTGTTGTGTACATATATCTTCTAGAAGAAATAAATATCCCAGTACTTAGCTGTCTAATACATATACTTAATAATATTAAATATTGATTTGTATTTTATATTAAGAAATACTTTAAAATAATTTATTTCTCTAGGAAGTGTCTATATTTCCTATCATCAGAAATGATTAAATGATTTAATGAAACTTCATGTTCATTCACCAATTATTTCTTTTGATGATGTCAATTTTATTAGTCTTACTCTTTGTATTTCAAGTATATTTATGACTGTTGTTTGGTCAGTTTTAATGATGTTTTTAGAACCCTAACTCTTAATAATTGGAAAATCATCATACTTACACTATATTACAGAGTTTTTTCTTTACATTTACCCCTCCCAAAGAGTGTTGTATGTTATTTCAACACATTCAAGGCATTCAACATTTACATTCATTTCTGTCACCCTCCTCCTTACATGGCTTTTTTTGGGGGGTTCATAGCACATTTCAATGCACCCTGTTGAATCTTTGGATGTGGATTTTCATATCATTGCTGGGCTCATGGGGGCAACATTCTTTATTGTTTGATATTTGTGTGCCATACTCTTTTATCTTAAGAATTGGTACTGCCCTTGGACCCAGACCTCTGTCCTGGTCTTATACATCAGGCACCCAATATTTTGGAGTGTCTTCCACAAATTTTGTTTCCCAGTACAGTTAAGGTAGGCCCCCAGCCTGGTCCAGGGCCTGCTTGGATCCCCACCATAAATCTTCATTTGGCAGAGATAGAGACAGAGAAAGGCTCTTTGACACTTTGCCCTGCTTGGGGGGGTCTACCAGATGACTAGAAGAACTCTAGTACTCTTTACATGGTACCTTTTTCATGGGAAAAAAAAACCACTTTATTAAGGCAGGATTCCCCACCAAAATATTCACAGTATGCCCCCAAGTGAAGCCCCTTTGAGGATTATATGGGCTCTGCTTTAGGGTTTTCCAATGTTGTATATGGTCTAGGTGTCTGAAGCCAGATGATTTGTTTCCTCTACAAGAGATTTAACCCCTTTGTCCAGCTGCTTAAAACTTCTGTGTATTTGACATTTACTAAAACTACCAGTCCTGATTGCTCTGAATCAGTCTTCTGAGGATATAGTATGTTCTTCAAATCTATAGATACTAATCTTTAATTTCAACAATTCTCATTATTAGGGTTTAAATATTCCACTATTTTAATTTTCTTCCTTGAGTACTCCAATCTTTCACTGCTTTCCTTTCATAGCTAATGTTTTTTTTTTTCTAATTCAACTCTTCCTTTATTTCTGTTTCAATTTGCTCACTTCTCTTATTTCCCTTTTCTATGTTCCTTACTGTGTGTACCTCAGTCAATTTCATCTTCATTCCTTTAAGAGTTTAATATTTTCCCTTCCTTGAGTTTCCTGATCTTTGCTGGATCACAGTTCATATCCAGTGTTTTTTTTACTTATGTTCCTTGAAGTTTTGAATCCCTTCACTATATTCATGCTTCTTAGAATTGACTGCATTTAGTTATATTTTTTAAAATTATGACTCAGATGGTCAGGGCAAGATGGTGTCAGAGTGAATGCACCTCATAATCTCTCCTGCAAAGCGGCTGAGTAGGGTTGGAGTCCTGCTGGACTGGGCTGTTTCGGGTGCTTGCAGGGCAGGAGGTGTCTGGATGTTGATTGAGTGGGACAATGACAGAGGAGATTATTGCAAGAGGTAGAATTTTGGGTCTCTTTCACGGAGGTCCGGGTGGTGGGTGGGACCTTTCCCCCTGGGGCTGGCAGCCCAGCAGTGGGGATTCCTGAAGGCTTTGCTGTGCTGGGGAGTTCCCAAGCCCTGAGCTGGCTGTTTCAGGGGCTTGCAGGGCGGGAGGTGTCTGGAAGTCAATTTGGTGAGACAGTGACAGAGGACATTCTTGTGAGAGGTGGAATTTTGGGTTTCTGACACAGAGGTCAGAGGTTCTGGGTGGAGCCCCTCCCCTCAGGCTGGCAGCTGGGCTGAGGTGATCCCTGGGATCTTTGTTGTGTGGGGTGTTCCCAAACCCTGGATGGGCTGTTTTGGGGGTTTGCAGGGCAGGAAGTGTCTTGAATGTCGATTTGGTGAGACAGTGACAGAAGAGATTCTTGCAAGAGGTGGAACATTCGGTTTCTGACACAGAGGTCAGAAGTTGTAGGCAGAACCCCTCCCCCTAGGGCTGGTGGCCCATCCATGGTGATCCCTGAAATCATTGTGCTGTGGTGCTCACAAACCTTGAGTGGGCTGTTTTGGGGGCTTGCAGGGCAGGAGGTGTCTGGATGTCGATTTGGTGAGACAGTGACAGAAAAGATTCTTGTGAGAGGTGGAAGTTTCAGTTTCTGACATGGAGGTGAAAGGGTATGGGTGGGAACCCTCCCCCTAGGGCTGGTGCCCAGCTGCAGGGATCCCTGAAGGCTGTGTTGTGCTGCAGTGCTCCCAGGCCCCCCTGTTAACCGGATGCGTGATTCCCAGGTCTGTGTCCCCTAAACCCTGGTGGCCCATGCTCCAGAGACTCACACACCTTGAGTCTGCAATATCACAGACTTCCCATCCCTTAATCCACTGCACCCTGAGGTCCATCTGAGGTCCTTGATTACCCTCGCCCTGGGGATTTGTGTTTCGTTTTGTTTTTTTGTCTTGGTTGCTAATATTGCATTGTCTCCTGGTCTTTTCTTCCATTTTATTCCCCAAGGTCCTTTTTCATTTATTTAGGTTTTCTCTTTTTCTTTTTCTTGCTTGTTTCCCCCCTTTTCTTTGACCACCCCTTTTTTCTCTTCTCTTTTTTTCTTTTCTCTCTGTTTCTTCTTATTTTATTTTACTTTCTTTATATAACAGGTGCTGCAGGGAGCGCTTCACACTTGCTGTGTTTCCTCATCCTCCATTTCCTCTTTTCTGTGTGAATTGATTTGGGCCACCTACACTATCCCCTTTCCCCCACATCTTTCTATCCTCCATCATCTACTGTTTCTCTTACATTCCACCTCCCTTTCCTTGGCCCCCAAATTGTCTGACTTTTAATTTCTAATACCTTTGTTCTCTTTTCTGTCCTTTATCCACTCTTGATATTATTGTCTTTCTTTTCTCTTTCCCTCTCTCATGAAAACACTGGCATTTAATTCATACTATATTCCTCCCCATATTCAGTTGAATGTCTCATTATAGGTACTCTACTTACTGCCATAACCCTACACAACTTACATGAGTCTAATATCCATTCTACCAGATCTCACATTGTTACTCTGTTAACATTTATTACCAATACTACTTTACACATTTTCTTTTCTTACTCATTTTGCTTTCCCTGGCCCTAATATTTTCCCTCAAAGTGAACTTAGCCAGCAACAAGAAAATAGAGTAAGAAGAACAAAGGGAGAAAGAGAAGATATAACACTTACACACGAACAACAACTAATTAATCCCCAACTAGACAAAGAAGCTAAGGAACTGATTAAACCCGTCAAGATAAAATGAGGACCAGACAGCAACAAAAAACTACATACCAAACCAATAATCAGGAATACATGGCCAAATACAATGAACAAACTAAAAACCAGGAAGGGGAGAAGAACATCGGACAAGTAATTAAAGATCTCAAAACATATATTACAGACCAACTTAATGAAGTAAAGGAAGAGATTAACAATATGAAGAAAACACTTGGAGAGGAAATTGCAGACATACGCAAAAAGATAGCAGATATGATGGTAATGAACACCACAGTTCAAGAAATCAAAAATGCACTCTCAGCAAATAGCAGCAGATAGAAGAGGGAGAGGAGAGAATTAACAACGTGGAAGACAGTACATCTGAAATAAAAAACATAGTAGAATTGATTGATAAAAAGATAGAAAAAGTCCAGCTAAGACTTAGGGACCTGAATGACAATGCAAAACACACAAACTTAAGTATTATAGGCATCCCAGAAGGAGAAGAGAAGGGAAAGGGTTCAGAAGGAGTGTTGCAGGAAATAATGGCTGAAAACTTCCCAAATCTACTCAGAGAGATGGATGTACATGTCCAGGAAGCACAACACATCCCAAACACCATAAATCCCAAAAGGTCCACCCCAAGACATATATTTGTCAAATTATCCAATGCTCAAGACAAAGAGAAAATTCTAAAAGCAGCAAGAGAAAACAGACCCATCACATACAAGGGAGACTCCGTAAGATTAAGTGCTGATTTCTCATCTGAAACCATGGAGGCAAGTAAGCAGTGGTATGGCATAGTCAAGGTAATAAAAGAAAAAAAATTTCCAACCAGGAATACTCTACCCAGCTAAACTAGCATTAAAAATGATGGAGAGTTCAAAATATTCACAGATACAGAGAAATTAAAAGAGTATGCCCACAAGAACCCTGCCCTTCAAGAAATACTAAAGGGAGTTTGGCAGGAAGAAAGAAAAAAACAGGAGAGGCAGAGTTGGAGGAGAGTGTAAGAACAACAAAAAAGACAAAAAGAGAAGGAAAAAACAAACAAAATATGACAAACACAAGTCCAAACAAAATATGGCTAACATCAATAATTCCTTGAAAGTAATAACACTGAATGTCAATGGATTAAACTCACCTGTCGAAAGATTCAGACTGGAAGACTGGATAAGGAAATATGACCCATCTATATGCTGTCTACAAGAAACATATCTTAGTCCCAGGGATTCATGGAGGCTGAAAGTGAATGGCTGGAAAACAATCTTACAAGCAAACAATAAAAGGCAGGAGTAGCTATATTAATATCAGACAAAATAGACTTTAAAGGTGAAACAATTGTGAGAGACAAAGAAGGGTACTACATATTAGTGAAAGGGATAATCTTTCAAGAAGAACGAACAATCATAAATATTTATGCTCCTAACAAGGGTGCCTCCAAATACATGAGGCAAACACTGGAAAAACTAAATGAAAGAATAGATGCCTCTACAATTATACTGGGAGACTTGAATACACTACTATCAAATTTGGACAGAACATCTCAAAAGAGAATCAATATAGAAACAAAAACTTTGAACAGTATATTAGAGGAGCTGAATCTAATAGACATATACAGATCATTACACCCAAATACAGCAGGATATGCATTTTCCTCAAGTGTACATGGATAATTCTCAAAGATAGACCATATGCTAGGCCACAAAGAAAGGTTCAATGAATTCAGAAAGATCAAAATCATACAAAAGTATATCTCAGACCACAGTGGAATGAAACTGGAAATCTGCAAGGGCCAGAGGGCCAGATTTCACACCAAGATATGGAAATTAAACAGCACACTCTTAGAAAAACAGTAGGTCAAAGAGGAAATCTCAAAAGAAATTAATAACTACCTTGAAACTAATAAAAATGATAACATACCAAAACATATGGAATGCAGCAAAAGCAGTACTGAGAGGGAAATTTATAGCCATAAATTCATACACCAAAAAAGAAGAGCCAAAATTGAAGAACTGCACATTTGGAGGAATTAGTAAAAAAAAAAAAAAGTAACCCCATAGGAAGAAGAAAGAAAGAAATAACAAAGATAAGAGCAGAACTAAGTGAAATAGAAAATAAGAAAGCACTTAAAAAGATAAACAAAACCAAGAGCTGGTTCTTTGAGAAGATCAACAAAATTGACAAACCCTTAATGAGACTAACAAAGAAAAAAAGAGAGAAGATGCAAACACAAAAAATAAGAAATGACGAAGGCGATATCACCACTGACCCCACAGAAATAAAGACTATCATAAGAGGATACTTTGAAAAACTATATTCCAAGAAAAATGACGATTTAGAGGAAATGGACAAATTCCTAGAAAAACAAAAGCAGCCTGTATTGATGAAAGAAGAAATTGATGATCTCAACAAACCCATCATAAGTAAAGAGATAGAAACAGTCATTAAAAACCTCCCAACTAAGAAGAGCGCAGGGACAGATGGCGTCACAGGTGAATTCTACGAAACATTCCAGAAAGAACTAACACCATCCTGCTGAAAATCTTCCAAAAAATCACAACAGAAGGAACATTACCGAACTCATTCTATGATGCCAAAATTACCCTACTACCAAAGCCAAACAAAGACACCACAAGAAAGGAAAATTATAGACCAATTTCTCTAATGAACCTAGACACAAAAATCCTCAACAAAATATCTGCTAACCATATTCAACAACACATTAAATGAATTATACACCATGACCAAGTGGGATTCAATCCGGGTATGGAACGATGGTTCAACATAAGAAAATCAATCAATATAATACACCATACAAACAGATTGAAGAAAAAAAATCACGATTGTATCTATAGATGCAGAAAAAGCATTTGATAAAATACAGCACACTTTCTTGATAAAAGCACTGCAAAACATTGGAATACAAGGAAATTTTCTGAACGTGATAAAGAGTATATATGAAAAACTCACAGCCAACATCGTTTACAATGGGAAAATTCTAAAATCCTTCCCTCTAAGATCAGGAACAAGACATGGATGCCCACTATCACCTCTTCTATTTAACATTGTCTTAGAAGTACTTGCTTGAGCACGGAGGCAAGAACTAGATATAAAATTCGTTCAAATTGGAAAGGAAGAAGTCAAAATTTCATTGTTTGCAGATGATATGATCCTATACTTAGAAGACCCTGAGAGGTCTACAACAAAGCTTCTAGAACTCATAAAAAAAGTTTAGTAAAGTTGCAGGTTATAAGATCAATGAGCAAAAATCAGTAGCATTTCTGTACACCAAGAATAAGCAAGCTCAGGAGGAAATCAAGAAACAAATACCATTTACAATAGTCAATAAAAATATCAAATACCTAGGAATAAATTTAACTAAAGATGTAAAAAACTTACACACAGAGAACTACACAACACTGTTCAAGGAAATCAAAGAAGACCTAAATAAATGGAAGAATATTCCCTGTTCATTGAAAGGAAGACTAAATATTATTAAGATGTCTATCCTACCAAAACTGATCTATACATTCAATGCAATCCCAATAAAAATCAACACAGCATTCTTTAAGGAACTAGAAAAACTAGCCATGAAATTTATTTGGAAAGGAAAGAGGCCCCGAAAAGCCACAGACATGTTGAAAATGAAAAACAAAATTGAGAGGAATCACACTACCTGACTTCAAAACATACTACGCGGTCACCCCTCGGGCTGAAGCGTGGTTTGCTGGCCTGGCGGGGGAGCGGCCGCGGTAGGCCAAGCCGCTGCCCCCATAATAGGGTGGCTGGTCGAACTCACCGCCACCCCTGAAGGAAGCTCGGCATGGGCGCAGAGTGCCCTCGGGTCTCCCCTTCTCGGCAGCCATGCTTCTGCGGCCGCCCCTCCTCCCGGATGGCGCCACACGATGCCTTCTTTCTCCCTGCGCAGGCGCAGGACAGAAAATTCCAGTCTGCCCTTTTCCCCTCCCCCGACAGCAGCAACAGCCAGGTGTGGGCGGAAAAATCCAGCCCGCCCTTTTCCCCTCCCCCGACAGCAGCAACAGCCAGGTGTGGGCGGAAAAATCCAGCCCGCCCTTTTCCCTTCCCCCGACAGCAGCAACAGCCAGGCGTGGGCAGGAAACTCAAGTCTGCCCTCCACCCCAGCAACAGCAGCCACCAATCCCTAAACCCTGCCCCTTCCCCCAGCAACAGCGACAGCCAATCCCTAACCACCACCCCTCCCCCGTCCAGTACCGCCCACTGACCTTTCGCCAGCAACCAATCAGAACAGGGCGTGGCTTCGACCAATCAGCCTTCTCCAGCCCCTATAAAACTGTTGCCTCTCCCTCAATAAAGTGGACTTGCGTGTTTACCTTGTCTCCGCGGTAGTTCTTCTGCCGTGCGCCCTCCAGTCCTGAGAGCCCCCGACAAGGGCCTGGCCTCCCTTGTCCCCGGTTCGTCACCTGCTTCTCCAGGCGACCCCTTCATCACCTGCTTCTCCGGGCGACCCCTTCGTCGCCTGCTTCTCCGGGCGACCCCTTCGTTGCCGGCTTCGCTGGGCGACCCCGTCAGCCGAACCGCGCAACCCCTTGTGAGACCGATCCCTCGTCTGCTGCCAGACCGACCCCTCGTCCCAAGCGGGACCGACCCCTCCTCCAGAGCTGGACCGACCCCTCGTCCGCAGCCAGACCCCACCTCTACCGACCGAGCAAGCCGCCGCAGCTGGCGCCCAACGTGGGGCAAGGCAACCCCACCACAGCCTCACTCCATAACCTGGCGGCTCCCCCCCCTCCTCTCTTCTCACCTTGGGACTTCTCTCGTGCAACATTGCTGCTACCTGAGCCTTGGCTACCTCATACGATCCACGGCGGTCTGGGAGAATCGCTGGATGGCTTTCTCCTTCCATGTTGGGGGCTTATACCGATCCGCTATGATTAAGAGGAGCCTTGGATTTCTCGGGAGCACGCGCTTGCACGTCTGAAGTAACCCTACCATAGCCCTACGCTCTCCTCTCTTCTCACCCCTATCTTTTCGCTCTGCATTGCTGCTCCTGAACCTTGGTGACCTCATACGATCCACGGCGGTCTGGAAGAATCGCTGGATGGCTTTCTCCTTCCATGTCGGGGGCTTATACCGACCCGCTATGATTAAGAGGCGCCAATAAAACTCTCAGGAGCGCATGCCTGAGCACCTCCACCCCTGCCTTCACCTCTGCCTTCTCCCCTCCGCGCTTGCTCCCCTTTGCCTTGCTTCACTGCTTGTCGTCCCGCCCTCCCCTTGTCAGGGCCTTCTCTTGGCCCGCGACCACCGTCGGAGCCCCACCGGCTCCGACACCTCGTCTCACCGCACACCTCGGCTCCCATCGCCGTGCTCTCAAGGTAAGGGCCCCTTTTCTTATCGGCTCCAAAAGGCCATTAGCAATGGGTAACATCCTATCTGCTAAGCAAGCCCCACAAGTTCGGGCCCTCGCCGGTCTCCTAGACACTCACCGGTGTAAGATCTCTTTCAAACAGCTTCAAGTATATTGGGACCTTCTTCTCCCCTTTAATCCGTGGCTTACCACGTGTCAGCTTTGGGACCCGGACACCTATACTCGCCTTACAGATAGGGTCACTTTTGCTGTGGAGCAGGAAGGTAAAAGATTCACTCCTGGCTTATTACAGGCAACATGAAGTCCAGAAGAAATCTTGAAGGGTATAATCTATGATATGCTATATAAAAAAAGATTTAAAAGCAGCTATACCAAGAAAGTAAGAATTATGAGTCAACTGTAAATAAATTATATATTTCTGTTAATGTGTTCTAATTGTTCTGTGTTTGTCTGTCTGTTTGTTCAATGTCAACGTATATTGTGATACCTCCGGATGATAAATATAAATTACTAGAAATCTTTAAAAGAGCTCTATTCAAATGGCCAAAAATTAAATAAGCGCTTATATTAATACTTAAGTTTATTATATTAATACATAAGTTTAAATGTTAATAAGATATCTACAATTTTAAAAAAAATTGTAAGTCTTAATTAACAAAATTAACTGTACGTCTTCATAAAAAGTTGTTCTTGCCTAGATTAAAATGAATAACTTATTTTTCTTCACAGGATAATATAAAGAATGTAAAACTTATATGAATATTAAAAAGGTTAAAAGTTTGTAAAAATGCTAACGGAAATGTAATAAGTTTTGCAAAAAGACGTATTTTGTCCTAAAGTAGGATGGCTAATTTTTCATAAACTCTTGAAATTTAATTTGCATGCGGCAAGTGTAAAAGGTATTGTGATAACTTTACGTAAGGGAATGTGTTCTGTAAAGATAAAATTTATCGTCAATAGTTTACATTAAGGTATTAAATGGCTAATTCCAAAAGGTCATTCTTAAATATATATATATAAAACTAAATTGATGATAATAATAATAAAAGGTAATTTTATAACAGGAAAGATTAACAGCAACCAAGCTCCCCTGCCAACTTGCTTTTAGGAAACGGTTTCTAATATTGCATGCTACTAAGTATTTAAAGAAAAGTTATTCTTAAGGAAACAGAAGATGATTTTGTCTTTGCAGCCATTGTCTATTTAGCAACACCCCTCGCTATCGGCCTAGCCACTGTTGCGCCGGACGATTGGAACCTTAAACAAAGACTCCTCCTCACTGTCATCTTCCTATCTATCGTTACTATATTTACTGCCCTCATTCTCCTTCGTTTATAAAGCAGTCTCCTACAAACCACAAAGCTTCTGTCTTAAACATACCATTCTCAACCCTATCCTCTAAATGATCTTCTCATTTCCCCCACAGCCTTTAATACTCTATTTCTTCCTCATAACCTTTGCTTTCTTGATAATATTTTCCGCCATCTGTCTAGCCGCTACCACCCCAGAAGATTGTAACCACGGCCCCCCATGCTGCCATCGCTCTCAAGCAGCTCCAGCCCTGCTAAACGGCCCGCAACCCGCTTTCCCCGGCCCGTGGCCTGCTTTCTAGCATCCAATAATGCTTCTGCTCTTGCCTCCCCATACTTCTGCGGAGCTTCCGCCTGTCTCGACCTCACTCCTCTTCTCAGCCATCCAAAGCGTCCTTTCTCGTCCCCCGCCCCCCTCCTTTTTTCGCTTGAACCCCTACTGCGTTGCAGATTGGGCCGCCCCATGTCGCCCGCCCCTTTAACATCGGCCTCTCTCGCGCCCGTGAAGACTTTGGCCTTCTTATTGTCCTCGCCTACGTCTCCACCACTCCCGATGCTGCCACCACCAACGTCGCTGGTGCCCTGACGCGACTTGTCCTCACCGCTGCGATCCTCCAGACCATCACACAGTCTGCCTCTACCGCTCTTCGCCGCCAAGAAGAGATCAACTACCTGTAACGCGCTGTCATCCTGGACTTTTAACAAGCAGATGGACCTTATAGCCACCGAGATCAACAAGAATTGGACATTGGCCACCCTTGCTTGCAACGGCAAGATACTGCCACCCAAATTGTACATTTGTATCCCCGTCATACTCACCTCCCTCTTCAGCCCCGCTTCCCTCATTGCTTACTGCCTCTTGGGCCTCAGCTACTTGTTGCTGCTGCCATCCTGGTCCTTATTTGAAAAGAAGGGGGAAATGCGGTCACCCCTCGGGCTGAAGCGTGGTTTGCTGGCCTGGCGGGGGAGCGGCCGCGGTAGGCCAAGCCGCTGCCCCCATAATAGGGTGGCTGGTCGAACTCACCACCACCCCTGAAGGAAGCTTGGCATGGGCGCAGAGTGCCCTTGGGTCTCCCCTTCTCGGCAGCCATGCTTCCACGGCCGCCCCTCCTCCCGGATGGCACCACACGATGCCTTCTTTCTCCCTGCGCAGGCGCAGGGCAGAAAATTCCAGTCTGCCCTTTTCCCCTCCCCCGACAGCAGCAACAGCCAGGTGTGGGCGGAAAAATCCAGCCCGCCCTTTTCCCCTCCCCCGACAGCAGCAACAGCCAGGTGTGGGCGGAAAAATCCAGCCCGCCCTTTTCCCTTCCCCCGACAGCAGCAACAGCCAGGCGTGGGCGGGAAACTCAAGTCTGCCCTCCACCCCAGCAACAGCAGCCACCAATCCCTAAACCCTGCCCCTTCCCCCAGCAACAGCGACAGCCAATCCCTAACCACCACCCCTCCCCTGTCCAGTACCGCCCACTGACCTTTCGCCAGCAACCAATCAGAACAGGGCGTGGCTTCGACCAATCAGCCTTCTCCAGCCCCTATAAAACTGTTGCCTCTCCCTCAATAAAGTGGACTTGCGTGTTTACCTTGTCTCCGCGGTAGTTCTTCTGCCGTGCGCCCTCCAGTCCTGAGAGCCCCCGACAAGGGCCTGGCCTCCCTTGTCCCCGGTTCGTCGCCTGCTTCTCCAGGCGACCCCTTCGTCGCCTGCTTCTCCGGGCGACTCCTTCGTCGCCGGCTTCTCTGGGCGACCCCTTCGTCGCCGGCTTCGCCGGGCGACCCCGTCAGCCGAACCGCGCAACCCCTTGTGAGACCGATCCCTCGTCTGCTGCCGGACCGACCCCTCGTCCCAAGCGGGACCGACCCCTCGTCCAGAGCTGGACCGACCCCTTGTCTGCAGCCAGACCCCACCTCTACCGACCGAGCAAGCCGCCGCAATACTACAAAGCTACAGTAGTGAAAACAGCATGGTATTGGCACAAGGAGAGACACACAGACCAATGGAACCGAATTGGAGTTCTGATATATATCCTCATATATATAGTCAAATAGTATTTGATAAAGCCACCAAACCTTCTCAACTGGGAAAGAATGGCCTATTCAACAAATCATGCAAGGAGAACTGTATATCCATATGTGAAAGAATGAAAGAGGATTACCATCTCACACCTTATACAAAGATCAACTCAAAATGGATCAAAGACCTAAATATAAGAGCCAAGACCATAAAGACTTTGGAAAGCAGTGTAGGGAAGCATCCTCAAGACCGTGTAATAGGAAACGGCTTCATAAACATCACACCAAAAGCAGGAGCAGCAAAAGAACAAATAGATAAATGGGACATCCTCAAAATTAAAGTATTTTGCACCTCAAAGGAGTTTGTCAAGAAAGTGAAAAGAGAGCCTAAACAATGGGAGAAAGTATTTGGTAACCATATATCTGACAGGAGACTTATAACCTGCATATATAAAAAAACTCCTATATCTTGAAAATAAAAAGACAAAGAACCCATTTAAAAAAATGGGAAAAAGATTTAAACAGACACTTCTCCAAAGAAGAAATACAAATCGCTAAAAAGCACATGAAAAAATGCTCCAAATCTCTAACTACTAGGGAAGTGCAAATCAAAACTACAATGAGATACCATCTTACTCCCATAAGATTGGCAGCTATGAAAATACAGAAGACTACAAATGTTGGAGAGCATGTGGAGGAATGGGAACACTCATCCACTGCTGGTGGGAATGCAGAAGGATCCAGTCAATCTGGAGGACTGTTTGGCGGTTTCTCAAAAAACTAGCCATAGATTTGCCATATGACCCAGCAATTCCACTGCTGGGCATATACCCAGTAGAATGAAAACAAGGACACAAACCGATATATGCACACCAATGTTCATAGCAGTATTGTTGACTACTGCCAAAAGTTGGAATCAACCCAAATGCCCATCAACAGATGAATGGATAAATAAAATATGGTATATACATACAATGGAATACTACTCAGCTTTAAGAACAAATACACTACAAATACACGTGATAACATGGATGAATCTTGAGAACCTTATGTTGAGTGAAGCAACCCAGGCATTGAAGGACAAATATTACATGACCTCAATGATATGAAATAAGTAAACCAAGCTGCCTCAGAGAGCTAGAGACTTGATGATAGGCTTAAAGGAAATTGGGGGGTAAAGGAAGGATGTCAGCTGACACCTACATGGGTGAGATATATGATAAGCTCGAGGTAAGTATTTCTACAAGGAAGGGATAAAATGGGGGCATACGGTTGCCTTTGGGTGGGGCTCTGCGGGCTTGAGGGGGGATGGGGATGGGTGGAAGGGTAATATTGCCCTAGAAATTGGGGGGAGAGGAGGGCAACATGCAAACATAAGAGATTGCCAGCTATTTGGTTGAGAGTATAGTGCTGAGAAAACTTTTTCAAAAATACAATAAGGAAGGTTATCTGTTTAAGATGCTTGAAGGGGATAATCTGACGCAGGACAGGCTCCTAGGGAACACGTGAGTGCTCACTTTGCCAAAGTGGGTTATATCATTGGATAGAGACCCATTTAACGAGAGTGAAGGTATACCCATATCCTGGGGAGGACTGAGGCTCTCAAATAGAGGGAACTGTATCTCTGAAGAGAAATGGTGCCTCCCAGTGCATTAGGGCAGTTGAGCATGTCAAGCACTCAACACTGTTGCAAGAATGTCTGAACATGGCCCTTCAAGCAATGAAGATTGACTGTCACTGTGGGCCCTAAGGGGAAGGGGAAAGAGGTATTGAATAGATGGAACCAATGTACCTGTGGGGCAATAGAAGTGTTCCACAAGGGTACGCAAGGATGGATATAAGACATGTTAAATTACATCAAAACTATGTAGGGGATGATAGGCTAAAATGTAAATCATAATGTAAAACATAAGATAACTAAAAATTTAGAAAATTGTATAGTTTAAAATATAAACCACAATGTAAACACAAATATTACCTTGTTTGAAAGCTATTGTCTCAATATCTGTACATCAGTTTCAGTAAATATATTATGAATATGTAAAAAGATTATTGCTGTGGAAGGGAAAAGGGTTTTATGTTAGATATGTGGGAGTACTGTATATTGTATATATGAATTACTGTGATCTAAAACTTTTGTTAAGGTAAGCTTAAAAATTAGAAAAAAGAAAAGGAAAAGACAGGACGTAGACACTGAGGAAAAGATGGAAGTAGTTGCCTTGCCAATTTGCATACAGGGCAACACTTATTGCAGTGATGGAAGGCAAAACATCAAAAACAAAGCTTTTGCAATTTTAAATTTTTTTAATACCCCTATTTATTTTTACCTTAATTTTTCTAAATTAATATGTATTCTATAGCTAACCTTTAAACTCATCACTATATTCCATTTTACTATTAATGGAACCTGGCAGTATATTGGGCTTCACTTTTGAAGAAGTTTTGGATCACAGAGAAGGTCAACAATGGCAGGGGAGGAATACTGGTGTGGGATGTTATTGAAACGAGATACATGCTTGACAGGGAGTTCCACAGGGCATATATCCAGGGTACATAAAAATGTTTGGATATTTTCATAGTGGATACAATTAAAAACAACTGAGGGAGTGCTGTGTTTCTAGCCAGGGGAGCTCTATCACAGTCCCAAAAGGAACAGCAACAATCCCCCAAGTGCAACGGCAAAGACCAAAAAAGAATGTCCAACAATGAGCCCTTGATACTAATGACTATGCTTGTGAGCCTGTGCACCTGAAATAAGAACAAGGCCTCGAGCAGCAGGGTGCCTAAGAGTTACCTCCTGAGTGCCTCTGTGTTGCTTAAATGTGGCCAGTCTCGATGCCAAACTCAGCATGTAAATGCATTGCCTTCCCCCCAGCATGGGACATGACTCCCGGGAATAATCCTCCCTGGTGCCAAGAGATTACTACCAAGTACCAGCTGATGATGTAACTAGAAAATGACCTTGAATAAAAGGGTCATCTCGGACCAGCAGAATATCTCAATCTACATATAATACCAGGAGTTAAAAGTGCTTTTTGGCCTGAATAAAAGGGGGAAATGGGAAGGACAAATGAGTTTATATGGCTATGAGTCTCCAAAAAGAGCCAGGAGGTTATCAGAGGCGTTGTCCTTATGCACACCTCAGCAGAGTCCCAGAGACAGATAAAGTAGATACAACCCCAGGTATTGGTTCTTATGAGGGCTACAGAGACCCACAGATTCTATGGTCATGGCAGATGGAGTTCAGTACCATGTCAGTTGGCCATTCTTTGGAGTTTGTGTTTCTGTGTGCTGGAGCTGGACTCAGATGTGATCTTTTTTCACAAGCCTCTCCTGTTACTTTTACCGGAACTGTAGTTGGTGCTGGGGTTTAATGTATACCCAGGGGACTTGAATCTCTGGATTGACCATGTGATAGCCAGGCCCTGAGCCTCAAAAGACTTCAGCTCCTACACTCTGGTTTATTAGACTTACCCCACTCAGCTAACATGGAGGTGAAAAAGGTCAACCACCACACCAGGGAGCCAAGAGTGCCTACAACTGAAAGCAGGAGGATTGCATCCAGCATCCATGTGGAATCTAAGCCCCCTCTTGATATAGATTGATATAGATGTGGAATGGACCCAACCCATCCAAGGTCCACAGGATGGATGAACAGAGTATGGATTAGAGTGGACTTGCTGATATTCTATTCATGAACAATTGTGATTAGTAATCGAAGAAAATGTGGCATTGGTGTGGAGAAAGTGGCCATGGTGGCTGCTGGGGGTAGGGAGTTGGAGGAAAAGATGAGATGTGGGGGCATTTTCAAGACTTGGAGTTTTCCTGGGTGCTGCAGGGACAGTTACCAGACATTGTATGTCCTCCCATGGCCCTCTGGGTGGAAGGTGGGAGAGTGTGGGCTATGATGTGGACCACTGACCATGAGGTACAGTGGTGCTCAGAGTTGTAATTCACCAAATGCAATGAATGTCTCATGATGATGGAGGAAATTGTTGTCATGGGGGGAGGAATGAGGAGAGGGGGTGCAAGGTATATGGGGACCTCATATTTTTTGAATGTAATATTAAAAAATAAAGACAAAAAAAAAAAAAAGGACCCACATTGGGAAGGGGTTGTGGCTCAATTGATTGGGCTCCCATATACCTTATGGGAGGCCTGGGCTCACTTCCCAGGGCCTCCTTGTCAAGGCAAGCTGGCCCGCAAGCACAGAGAGCTAATGGCCCATGCCTGTGGAGAGCTGACAGCCCATGCACACAGAGAGCTGGAACAGCAAGATGATGTAACAAAACTGAGATAAACAGACAAAGAAGAATGCACAGTGAATCGACACAGAGAGCAGACTGCAAGCCACAAGGGGGGAGGGGTAAAAAAATAAAAAAAGGACCCACACCAACCAGGTCAGCATGGATTAGCACTAATAAAGTGATCTTTTCTGGAATTCACAAAAGCTTCAGACATCAACTCAGACACATTCATAACCATTTTCAATGGGAATTTTACCATGGTTACATTTTCATACCCACCTCCTGTCCTTCCAGCTCATTCATACTAGTATACTACATCAAAATCCACTGCCTGTCATTTTTATCCCTGCCTATTACTCCCTCACATCCCAACATACATCCTTGGCCAGTTTAGATTCAATGGTGTGATGAATCACACCTCTACATGTTAGAGAGACCCTAGGAGTTCTTGCTCTTGGGAATCATATGTTGCTCAATGGCATTCGATCCTGTCTTCATGTTGGTGACTCTCAAATATCAATCCCCACTCCTGACCTCTTACAGGAAGTCCAGAGTGAAGTGTTAAACTGCATCCCTGGAGTCTCCAAAATAAGCCAAACTAAAGTGAGTATTTAGGTAGGAAAGGGGGGGAAAATTATGAGATATTTAAATATACGTTTTGATAAGATCAATTAATGTGTATTTCTTTGGGAACTATTCTATGAATGAAGGGCAAGAACATCTTAAACTGAGCCTCAAATTTTCTATCAACACCTAGATGTAGCAGTCACCTAGAGGAACATAAGCAGGAACACTCTACCTCTGAATACACACAAACATTATCAATAGATCTATAAAATAGTCATGATACGCATGCATAAGCACTCGCTGCCTGTTTCACATTAATCAGAAATACAGTGAGTGAACTTGGATGCTAGGAGCCTCAAAACTCCAGGCACCAGCTATGCTGAGAGAGGAATTTAGACTTGGTTACTGGAATACTGACCCACCAGAATTCAAATCAATGGCATTATGCAAAGGAACATACTGGAAAATGACCTTTCGATTAAACATGTCTCTATAGTCCAGATTGACAAACTACTGAGACTGACTCAGTGAATTGGACTTCATGGATGGCCCACGGTTGGTGGTTGAAATGCAAAAGATCTAGAATTACTATTAATGTCAATAAAAGACTAGCCTGATTTTCTTATTTGTCCCTCAGGGCACTTATATATTGGTTTTCTCCCTCAATGAAGAATATATTAGTATAAAGGAACATCGTCTCTTTTATTAAAGAATGTTAGCTATTTTACTTTTGGAATGATTGAGGGCTGTAGATAAAACTAGAGATGCAAAGATACAATTTTATAAATTATGTTGTAAAACTTGTCATATGTATAGACATTCATTTGCTGTATTTGAGTAAAAAATTAAGATTTTTATTGGAAGAATAAATGGAGTAGAATAGAAGTATACATCAGTATTATAATGCTTATGACTAATCTTACTTATGGTAACTGACTAGAGGTTGCACAAGGTGATATATGGGCAGGATATGTGTTCACCCTTCCCAGTAATCCCCCCACACAATACCAGGTCAAATCAGAATATTTTAAATCCCAAGTGAGATTTCTCCTGTTGAAAGACGTTTTAAGATCATTGATGTCTCACCCAGTACTTGGCATTAATACTTTAATTTGCCACACTCTTACTGGACTCTGTTGACATAGAACTCCTATGACTTGTGGCAGCCATAGCATTATTTGAAAGTGATCTAGAAAGTTTGTCCACAGATTGAGATAAAATTTGTTTCTGTATCTATTTTACTACTCACTAGTCAGTTTTGTTCTTTGTGGGGCCTCTGTGAAATTCCAGTTTCCTTCCCCTTGAGCTCTCACACATTTCACTCACAGTTTGCCATTTCCCAAAACTGTACATGCCATCTTAAATCCCTTTTATATCAAACTACTTTTAAAAAGCATAAGAAATGACTTCCAAAGTTTTTTCTCAAGGACTAGTTCTTCCTTCAAAAACATAATGTTAGACTTTATTTTTATTCTCAATAAATGTAGGAGGAAGAGCGGTGAGAGACAAAGTGTTTGAATA
This sequence comes from Dasypus novemcinctus, assembly GCF_030445035.2. Classification (NCBI taxonomy): domain Eukaryota; kingdom Metazoa; phylum Chordata; class Mammalia; order Cingulata; family Dasypodidae; genus Dasypus; species Dasypus novemcinctus. The sequence goes on along the minus strand of NC_080674.1, from coordinate 193,359,446 downwards.
TTGTCAATTAGAAATTAGAATTAAATTTCTTCACAATCGTTCTCCTCCCAACTTTAAGATATCCACTTAGAACGTAAGTCTTACCTTTACTCAAACATTCCTCCAAAAAGTTACATTAATCTCCATCAATTTACTAAATACCAGTTTGCACACAATATTGTGTTAACTCTTATTTCCAGGTATCATCTAGGATCTCTTTGGCATGGTTGCTCTTCATGCCTTGCTCACCTATGTCCAGGTGAAAGAGACATTTACTAATTTCACTGTATTGATTACTTTCTATTTGCCTTTCCAGATCCATCTGAGCAGCTCTACTTGGCTCTGTGCCTTGGAGACTGACCTTGATTGATTGCATTATGCAGGACTCTTTACTCTTAGTTTTGTGTTTCTGTGTAGAGAATGGAGATTGATCTCTAGGTATTACCTTTTTTAAAATATGTATTTATTACTCCCTGTCCCCTCATTGTTTTGCACTCAATGTCTACTCTCTGTGTCTATTCGCTGTTATGTTCTTCTGTGTCTGCTTGTCTTCTCTATAGGCAGAACCGGAAACCAATTCCGGGACCTTCCAGGGTGGGAGAGAGGAGCACAATCTCTTATGCCACCTCAGCTCCTTGGTCAGCTGCATCTCTTTCTCTCCTATGTGTCTCTTTTTGTTGCATTATCTTGCTGTGTCAGCTCTCCTTTCAGGAAAGGTAGCTCTCCACTTAGGAAAGCTTGCTGCACTGGCCAGCATGCTGCATGGGGCAGCACTCCACACAGGCCAGTACTCTGCTTGGGCCAGCTCTCCACTCAAGCTAGCTTGCCATGTGGGCCAGCTTGTCTTTAACAGGAGACTCTAGGAATCAAACCCTGGACCAGAATTCTATATGGCAGACAGGAGCTCAATCACTTGAACCACATCCATGTCCCTAGGAATTCCCTTTTCATCTCTACTCACCTGTATTATTCAGCCAAGGGGTACTGATGCAAAATACCTTATGCAAAATAAGGGATATTTATTTGGGGTAGGACTTTACAGATAGTAGGCCATAAAACGTAAGTTACTTCCCTCACCAAAGTCTATTTGGAGCAAGATGGCTGCCGATGTCTGCGATGGTTCAGGCTTCCTGGGTTCCTATGTTCCTGAGGCTTGCTTTACTTTGGATTCAAGGTTCCTTCCTTCCTGGGGTTGGCTTCTCTTTTCCCTGTGTGCTGACTTCCCAGGGCTCCAATTTAAGTCTTCAGCATCTAACCCCAAAATCAGAACTCCAACATTAAAAGCCCCAACTCTGTTCTTTGCCATGCCCGAATCATAACTCAGTCATACCCAGGTACAATCAGATTACAAGCATAATCCAATATTTCTTTTGGAATTCATTAATTATATCAAACTGCTAGACCACCTAACATTCCTTTCCATCCATGATGCTCTTGGCAGTGGCTACATTCCTTCCCCTTCAGTCCTCGCTCCTTCCTTGGATGGATTTTCCCCAGAGACAATATTTCCCATGTCTTCGGTTAAGACCTTGCCATTGCTCTCCTTTTGGTCATTATAATGCTAATGCTTTACCTCAATTTAAATTCCCTTTCTTCCAGTCCCCATAACTTTCACCCACACTTTGGTATAGGCCACCCCTTAAACAAGCCTCAGGTAAGCCATTTGAGGGTGAACTCTTCTTCCCAGGGGCCAGAAAGATAATCCATTCATCAGCAAAAACACAAACATGCTGAGGTGTCACAATGGTGGGTTGTCAACATGTTCATACTGAACATGCATGAATAGTAATGGTATTTGTTAACATTGGTGGTGGGGTAGACCATGGATTGAGAAAGATCCTGATAAGGCAGAGTCCTCTTCTATAGAGCAGGTGCAATGTTAGGATGGTTTAATGATTAGAAGATGGTGGGTAAATTCTAGTGTCCCAAAAAAAGATGTAAAGTTGGATTATGACAATTCACTTATGGTAGTTTTTTTCTTAAGGGCTTTTTGGTTGGTTATGTTTCTTCCCTTCCTAGATTTTACAATCTATTTTTATCAATGTTACAAATTATTCACTTAACGCAAAATAACTACAGTAACAGTAAATCTGCTTTAGTCAGTGGTTATACTCTCCCCTTATTTTTCTTCATTCCTCAATATTGAGGAATTTGGGATGATGTCCATTCTAATTGCTTCAGGCTGAGAAGGGGCACAGGTATCATGGGGCATAAGAACAGAATTGTTTTGCTTGCAATTGAAGATACTCTGTACTTTTGGGATGGGAAAACCATTGTTTTGTTAGTTCTCCAGGGCAAGCCTCAAAAACTGGAGAGTAGGAGTTGGCCACATATCTGCTGAGGTTCAGGGCACAACCAATATAGGAACAATCCAACAATTAAGATATATACTTAAGTAAATTGAAAATCCTAAGTATAAATTAAAGAAGATGAATCATGACTACAGGATTTAGAAATGAATGAAATTATAGGATGTTGTGGAAATAGTTTTTCCTGTATTCTCAGATAGAGACCACTGATGGGGCGGTTGTGTTGACTTCATGTGGCTGTGTGGCTTGCCTGTGGTATCTGGACCTTCTAGGGCCTTCAGAAGCACTTTTGTTTGAGGCTTTGTTTACTGTGGTAGTTTGTGAAGTCTGGCTGATACTTGCATAAGGAAACCTCCGGAATCATCTCCCACTCACTTTGAATCCTCTTAGTCATAAAAACTCCTTTTTATTCAATAATTCTCCCTCTTGGTCAAGGTTTGTCTCAAATGCATCAGTGATTAATGCTTGGTAATAATCCCTCAGTGCCAGGGAGGCTCATTCCTCGGAGTGATGTCCAATGTTGGGAAGAAAGCAGTGAGTTTATTTGCAGAATTTAGCTTAAAGAGAGCCCCCATGAGCAATAAATCATTTCTCAGCCTCCTTCAAAATGTTAGTCAAGAATTGCAAAAGCAAACTGAAGAACTGTTCAGACTAAAGGAAACTAAAGAGAAATAGCAAAATCAATACATAACATATAGCACATAATCTATATCTGTACTAGGGAAAGAGAAGATACTCAAAAAGATAATATTGTTCAAAATATGGAATTAGAATATGTAGATGGTTAGATGGTTAGATGAAATACTGTGTCAATATCAAATTTTAGAAGTCAAAATGATATTATGGAGATATATGAGACCATTTATTCTTAGTACATATGTACTTAAACAGTAAGGGATAAGGACATATCATTAAAACCATAGCTTCACATAGTTTAGAAAAATGGTAAAATACACATAAGTAATTAAAATGAGTGAATGAATAGATAAAATGAGACAATTCTGATTGAAATACTTTATAGATTCCAATTACCTATTAATAAGAATATTCTTTATAATAAAATTAAAAGAACAAGCTTTATATATCAGAGTATTTACACTGTATAATTGTATTTGATACAAGAAAATTTACAGTATAAGAGGAATTTACAAAATCAAGCCTTTCAGTCATTTAGATAGGTAGTCTCAATTGCTCAGAATATAAGTTTAGAAAATATTCCTGGTAACACTGGTATCTACACCACAATATACGCATTCATTTTACTTTTCACTATTCCATACACGCTAAAGCTCATAATATTGTTTACAGTGGATTCAAAAACTATTTTTAAAATGTGTTCCATGTAAACTTTCTTGGAGTTGTCCTCAATGATCTTGCAGGGACAGATACAGGACATTATATATCCTTCCATTACACACTGAATGGACTCGGAGAGAGTGTAAACTACAACATAAACTATAATCCATGCTATGTAGCAATGCTCCCAAATGTACTCATCAAATGCAATGAATGTACCACACTAATGAAAGAAGTTATCGATATGGGAGGAGTTGGGGGTGTGGGAAGTGGGATATATGGGAACCTCTTACATTTTTTTAATGTAACATTTTCTGTGACCTATGTATCTTTAAAAAATGAGAAAAATTTATTAAAGTATATCATTCATACAAGTACATAATAAGTGTATAGTAAAAGTTGTGAACTTACAAAATGATATTGCACAACATCATACAGGGCTCACTGTGGGATTCCACTCATTCCACTACCAATACCTTGCATTATTTTGAAACATTTGAAACAAATTATGAAAGAGCACCATTAAAATATTGCTATAAATATAGCCCATAGCTTACATTTGCCTCAGACTTACTCTTAAACTGTAAATGTGGGTATGTGATCTGGGTCCACTAGTTAACCATGAGGTTCACACACAAAAGGCACCCAGACTTTATGGACTGGGAAACTCCAAGGTATGAATCTTGAAAGACTGACAGAATTTCTTTAAATCTTGGTTTTAATGTTGTAAAAATAATTCCTTCTTCTTTGGATTTTAGCTGGACTAGTGATAAGAGATTCTGAAATTTAAAAAAATATAATATATTAAAGTATATTTAATAAAATCATTGGAAGAATAATTTATGATTTTCTTTAGTCAATACTGGCCTATTTACCACACAAGGGCTATATCTTGGATGCTCTGATAAAGTTTTCTGACCAAAAGAAGAGGAGCATACCTACTACTTACGGAAAATTAGAAAAACAAAACAAGGCAATTGTATTGACATAGTGTAAAACTAAGATTTGCTGATGTTGTTAAGTTCACATTGTTCATTAAATACTCATTTCACAGTTGTATTAAATACCACAATGTTCTAGTCGTATTGCAGGTACATAATTAGGTAGAGCTCCAACCTTCATAGTTTTGAGTCTATTTAAACACATAAAATATTGTTGATGCCTTGAAAAACATATATATATAAAGTGGTGCAGGGCACAAAACGAGACTGGCCTTACTGACAAGACATGAGTGAAATGACTTATCTGTAATGCTATTATTTGTTTTTGTTTTTTTTTCTTTTCTTAAAATTTATTTTAAAGAAACTTCAGATTACATAAATGTTACATAGAAAATATAGGGGATTCCCATATGCCCCATTCCCCCTCCCCCCACACACTTTCCCACATTAACACATCCTTCATTAGTGTGGTATATTTGTTACAATTGATGAACACATATTGAAGCATTGCCACTAACTGTGGATTATAGTATACATTTTAGTTTATACTCTATCCTGGGCAATTTTGTAAGTTATGACAAAATATATAATGGCCTGTATCTGTCATTGCAATGTCATGCAAGACAATTCCCATATCTGGAAAATGCCCCCATATTACAACTATTTTTCCCTCCCCTCCCCTCAGATCCTCTGGTGGCCACTGCCTTTGGCTATTATTTGTTACACTAACTAATTTTCCATTTATACTGATCACTACACATGCTGTTTGGAGTTCATCAAGGGGGAGCCATTTACTTTATCTTCTCATATTAAGCTAAACAGGATAACCTGCTACCACATTTCTAATCATATTTCTAGAAGGAATTTCTTGTAGACAAAATCATTCATGCACTTTTGCACATCTTTATTTATTGCCTATATTGAATCAAGAGACTAGATAATATAACCACTTTCCAAATAAGAGTAATTACAGTGGTATATGATGATTGATTTCAATCCTTGTGAAGGAAATTTGAGCAATGTGTGTCAAATGTTTATTAAGGTAAGACTTTTCCTGCAATGATTCCTCTTCTAGGATTTTATGACTAAGATATAACTGGAATCAAAATAGTAGACTGCTTTGAGGCAAAAATCCTGTGGAAAAGTAAAGAGCTGGGTGGTGAACTTTGGCTTTGTTGTGTGCCCTCTCTAAGCATTTGCAACATTTTTAAACTATACAGGACAAGAGCCTTAAGAGTTAACCAGACAACTGCTGGATAGCAGAATGGAGTTTTCATCAGACTTTCAATCTAAGGAGACAGAAATTGGAGCTGAGCACCTAAGACAGGTGTGGCACCTGGTAATCACCACTAGATATCACTTCGGCATTTGGAGAGTTGTGGAGTAGCAGCAGGGCTGAATCAGAAGTACACAGAAGTTTTGAAATTTTCACCCAAGTATAAATAAGATTCGTCCCAATTTATACTAAAGCAATTTGCTCCACTCTAGCTGTCTAACATTGGTTATGATGAATCTTCTATGGAAGAAGCTAATATCATCAAGATCCTCAAAGGGGGAAATATTCAAATGGCCTGACTTACATGTTATTATACACAAATATATTGAATTTATAATCCCAAATACCTGAGAATGTAATTTGGAAATAGAGTCATTACAGACGGAATTAGGCAAGATAAAATGAGGTCATCCTGGAGCAGAGATGGCCTTTAATCCAATATAACTGGAGTCCTTGTAAGAAGAGCAATCTGACTCAGAGAAATACATGTTGGGGAGGGAACTCCATGTGATGACTGAGGCAGATAATGCCATGGATTTCTATAAAGCAACTTCCAGAAGTTGGAAGAGAGACATGAACCAGATTTTTCCCTAGAGATTTCAGAGGAAACATGGCTGGCCTGATACCTTGATTTCAGACTTTTAGCCCAAATTGTGAGACCATACGTTTCTATTGTTTAAAAGCAGATTGAGGTACTTTTTTTTTAAAGATTTATTAATTTATTTATTTCTCTCCCCTCCCGCCCCCCCCCCACCCAGGTTGTCTGTTCTCTGTGTCTATTTGCTGCATCTTCTTTGTCCACTTCTGTTGCTGTCAGCGGCACGGGAATCTGTGTCTCTTTTTGTTGCGTCATCTTGGCTGTGTCAGCTCTCCGTGTGTGCGGTACCATTCCTGGGCAGGCTGCACTTTCCTTCGCGCTGGGCGGCTCTCCTTACGGGGAGCACTCCTTGCGCATGGGGCTCCCCTACGCAGAGGACACCCCTGCATGGCATGGCACTTCTTGCGCGCATCAGCACTGCGTGTAGGCCAGCTCCACATGGGTCAAGGAGGCCTGGGGTTTGAACTGCGGACCTCCCATGTGGTAGGCGGACACCCTAACCAGAGAAGGAAAATGGGATAGAAGGATGCTAATTTTCCAAAACCAATACAGAAAGCAACACACAGATTCAAGAAGCTCAGTGAACTCAAGCAGCTTAAATATAAAATAACTACACATGGACAAATCATAGGAAAACTGCCAAAAATTAAAGATAAAGAGATCATTTGAAATGCAAGAACTAAACTACATATTAACTTTAAAGGTAAGAATAAGACTGATAAGCTGGTACTGCCAGCAGACACAATGGAAGCCAGAAGACAGTAAAATGACATCAGTAAAATGAAATGAACCTAGAGAATAATCAAGGGACTGAATAACATAGTGAACCAGAGGAAGATAACAATTGTTAATAGTTGAAATACAAGAATGTCCTTCTATGAACTAGAACAAATGTACATCACTATTGCAAGGTGGTAAGAATGTGGAGAAGCATAGGAAAAATGCAATTAATGTAAACTGTGGACAACACCTAACAGCAATACTGCAATATTCTTGCACAATGCCAATGACATACTCATTAATAATGGGGATGATATGAAAAAAATATACCAAATGTATGCTTTAGACCATAGAGATAATATTCTGATGATATTATCTCATGAATTGTAACAAATGTTCTACAATAATGTAGTGTGTTGGTAGAGGGATGTTGTATGGGAATGCCACACATATAAATGATTATTTTCTAAGTTCAGAAGTTCTCTAATAAAAATATATTTTACAAAATGAAATGCATCGTAGATCTAAGGGTAAAAGTAAAAATATAAGACTTTTAGAAGAAGACATTGAAGAAAATCTTTGTGACCTTGGGATGGGAAATGTTTCCTGTAGACTACATAGAGAATAGAGAACAAAACAGCAAAACAAACATAAATGAAAAACATGTACTCTTCTAAAGATACCATTAGGAAAATAAAAGGCAAGCAACAAACTAGGAGAAAATATTTGCAGGATCCAGAATATATAAATTATAAAGAGCACTTACCATGTAATAATAGAAAGACAACCCAATAAAAATGATAAAAATATGAAGACACCTCATAAAAAAGATATATGATTGGCCAGTAGTCACATTCAACAGATGTTTGATATCATTAATCATTAAGGAAATAAAAATTCAACAATTAGACTGGCTAATACCACAACCAATGAAATGGCTAATGTTAAAATACCACTCCAAATGTTGGCAAGGGTGTGGAGAAAGTAGATCTTGCACACACTTTGGAAAACAGCTCAGCAGTTTCTAAAAACCTAAACATAAACCTATCACACAACCCAGCTGTATTAGTCAGCCAAAGGGGAGCTGATGCAAAATACCAGAAGTCTGTTGGCTTTCATAAAGGGTAATTATTTGGGGTAGAAGCTTACAGTTACCAGACCATAAAGCATTAGTTATTTCCCTCACCAAAATCTGTTGCCATATGTTGGAGCAAGATGGCCATCAACATCTGCAAGGCTTCCTGGGGCTTGTTTCTCTCTAGGCTCAGCTTCTCAGGGATTTGGGCTCTGCAACTGTAAACTATCAGGCAAATGGTCATCTCTCTTCCCAGGAGCAGTCTCTATACCTCTGTGCTCTTCTGTATGGTTACTTCCCAGGCTCCAGTTCAAAACTCCCACCTCCCTTCTGTGTGGTACAGTTTCTTTGTGAGTTCCCACCCACCCAGGGGGTGGGGATGTAACGTCCTACTAATGTGGCCCAATCAAAGCTTTAAAGATTACTTAATCAAGTAAAAGTGAAACCTCTGAATCCAATATAGTCTAATATGCCCAGAGGGACAGACCATTTTAAAAATATAGTCTATTATCTATTTCTGGAATTCATAAACAACATCAAACTGCCACACCAGCCATTTCATTTATAGGTATTCATGCAAGAGAAATGAAAACATATTATGTTCACACAAAGATATATACATGAATATTCGCAGATATTTGCCAAATCTAATAACTTTAAAGAAAATAATAAATGAATGTATAAACAAATGGTATATACATATAATAAAACCCAGAAATTCAAATGAACTATTGATCCATATAACATATGTTCCTCAAAATATTATTCTGAGTATCTTGAAAGAAATTGACAAATAGAGCAATCCATGTATGTGTCCATATATATAAAATTCTAGAACATGCAGGCTAATATACGATAACAGATCAGTGGTTATCTGAAATTTGGTTTGGAGAGTGGGATAAATTACAGGCGAGCATGCTAAAAAAAAATCAAGCTTGAATCTAATGAAGACCTAATATTTAACACCAGTATACAGTACATATAAATATAGGGAATATGGAAATATATAATAAATAACACCAGGCATTCCCAATAACAAAAATCTAGAACTCGGGAGCATCCATGAAACACATGACCTGAATTACTTTAGTAATAAGTGTAAGCTTAAAGGGAGAGTAAAGTATATATTTTAGATTCAAACTAGATAAGACTAAAAACACAAAAACAAAAACAAATATAATGCATAGAATTGGTTTGGGTTCCAATATTTGAGACAAATGGAGAACATGAAAACTGAGTATTAATGTGGTGGTCCAATTGATTTATTGATTGATTGAAGAAAACAGTACTTATTTAATACAGAAAGGTACAGTTTTTACAAAGGAAATAATATTATATATTGGCTTTGATTTAAAATACACCAGTAAAAAAACATGTAAAACTTAGGGAGAGGGGATAAAAGCAAAAAGATATTGGTAATTTTGAAGTTGGGGTGGGTACATGGAGTTCATCATATTATTCTCTTACTTGGTGTGTGGGGACATGGAATGCCTGCTTTCCCTCCCACTCATTATTTGTGAAGATTGCTGGAAAGGATGAGGTTGAACTAGCCAACAATCTGACATTCTCGGGTGGAATGACCGTAAGAGAGGCAACAAGATGTCTAACCTGTATTTGTGCACATAGGTTTCAGTCAAGTATATGATTAACTATACCTGTTCTCATTGAACCAATTACCTATGCCACAAAAATGTGCTGTTTCCTGCCTGTGCAGGTACACTCTATATAAACCTGTAGCCCTAAAAATGTGGTGCAGAGCTTTTCCCAGCTGGCAGCTATCAGGGTAAGTGAGTAATCCTAAGTAATAAAGACATGATTGACGCTGGGCTCCTGTGTGCTTTCTCTGGAATATCAAATTATTTGGTGAGCCTTCCTGGACTTGACCATCCTGTGTAACACATGTATGCTTGCAAAATTACATTTGCAAATTTGTAAGACACTGAGGAAGAAATGGAAGAGATTGCCTTGTACATACAGGCCAACACCTATTACGGTAAGGAAAAGCAAAATGTTAAAAAAATTTTTTATACTTTTCATTTTTTAATACCCCAAATTATTTTACTTTTAGTTTTTCTAAATTATTATGTATTTTATTTCTATTCTTTAAGCCTATCATAACTATTCCATTCCCCTCTTAATTGAATTTGGCAATATATTAGGCTTCATTTTTTAAGAAGTTTTGGATCACAGAAGGGTTCACCTATTAAAGGGGAGAAGCACTGGTATGGGGTGTCATTGATGGAGGGTGCATGGGTGAGAAGGAGTTCTCCAGGGCATGCATATAGGGTATTCAGATATGTTTAAATGTTCGTTGGGTATTGATATAGAGGGGGGATTTTCACATGATAACTTAGGGAGTGCTGCGTTCCCATCCTGGGGAGCTCTGTCGCATTCCCCAATGGAACAGCAACAATACCTAAGTGCAAGGGCAAAGACCAGTAAAGAAGGATGGTCCAATGATGGGCCCTTGATACTGATGACTGTGCTTATGAGCTTATGTGCTTGAAATTTCTACTTGGCCTAGAGCTGCAGGGTGCATAAGAGTTATCTCCTGAGAACCTCCATATTGCTTAAATGTGGCCACTCTTTAGGTCAAACTCAGCAAATAAATGCATTACTTTCCTGCCAGGGTGGGACAAAACTCCCAGGAATAAGCCTCCCTGGAGCCAAGGGATTATTATCGAGCACCAGCTGGTGATGCATCTAGAGAAACACCTTGAACAAAACGGGAATAATGGTAAAGATAAATGAGCTTAATGGCTAAGAGACTTCAAAATGAGTTAAGAGGTCATCAGAGGGGTCTGGCTTACACATCTCAGCAGGATCTAAGAGATAGCCAAAATAGATACAACCCCAGATAGTGGTGCTCCTAAGGGCTATGGACACACAGAGGTCCTATAGTCATGGCAGATGGCTCTGGAATTCAGTGTCTTGCCCACGGGACCTACTTTGGAAATTGTGCCCCTGATTATGATGGAGTTGGACTCAGATGTCACTTGCTACTCATGCCTCTTCTGTCACTTTTACTGAACCTGTGGATGGTACTGGGGTGGGTGTATGCCCAGGAGACTTGTATCTCTGACTGTCCATCTGCCCATTAGGCCCTGAGTTTCAGCATAGTTGCAACACCTACTCTCCAGTTCACTGGACTAACCCAGGTCAGCTAATAAGGAGTGAGGATGGTCAACCACACCAAGGAACCAAGAGAGTCTACAACTGCATGCAAGAGAATCCAATCCATCAGCCATGTGATATCGAAGCCCTCTCTCAATTTAGATGTACAGTGGGCACTGTCATCCCAGGGTCCTCAGGATAGAGGAAGAAAATATGGCCAAGACTGGACTTAGTGATACTGTACTAGAGAATTTTTGTGACTCTAGCAATGGAAGAAGTTTTATCATTAATGTGGAGATGGTGGCCATGGGAGTTGCTGCAAGGTAGGGAGAGGGAAAAAGAGGTGTGATACTGGGGCATTTTTGGAACTTAGAGTTGTCCTGAATGATATTGCAAGGACAGTTGCAGAACATTATATATCCTGCCATAACCCACTAAATGGACTTGGAAGAGTGTAAACTACAATGTAAACTATAATCCATATTGTGTAACAATGCTCAAAGATGTATTCATCAAATGTAATGAATGTACCACAGAGATGAAAGAAGTTGTTGATGTAGGAGGAGTGAAGGGTGTGGGGAATGGGGTATATGGGAACCTCATATTTTTTTAATGTAACATTTTGTGTGATTTACGTACCTTTAGAAAAAGATAATAAAAAGAGATTAAATGAAAAAAAAGGTAACATTAAAAAAGTCATGGTCACTGTTTGGTGGTCTGTTGCCACTACAGTTTTCTGAATCTCAGGGAAACCATTACATCTGAGAAGTATGCTCAGCAAATCAATGAAATGCACCAAAAATTGCAATGGCTACAGCCAGCATTGGTCATTAGAAAGGGACCAATCCTCCAATGGCACATCATTTAATTAATGTTTCAAAAGTTGAACAAATGGGGCTATGAAGTTTTGCCTCATCCACCACATTCAATTGACCTAACATCAACCATTACTTCTTCAAGCATCTTGACAACTATTTGCAAAGAAAACGCTTCCACAACTAGAAGCAGGTGATCATCCTGCTCTGGCAGTTCAAGCCTCCTCAGGAGCTATTTTGTGGCTGGAAGTAGATGCTTCATTTCCCAAAAACAGGGTAGGAAGAGATGTTGGCCACCCACTTCAGCTACTGATTAGTAAAATCAGCTGGCTAAAGTATAACCCTAAGAAGAGCAAAAGTTTGAATCCATCCAAGTTGGAAAGAGACCAGTAGATGCCATTTTGACTGTGAGGCCAGCAGGAGGGAAAGTTGGGCTGACTGAAGTTCACAGTGATGGTAAGCACCAGCTTCTTTCAGCCAGATCAGACTGTAGCTCTAGTCAAGGCTTTATCTCCACATCTGGCAGGAAGGAAGCTGGCAGGCACTGTACTAGCCTCTCTTGGTAACTGCAGGTACGTTCGGCTGGCACAGACTGATAGTCCAAACTCTACCAGGGCAACTGCGGTCATTTTGGACCTGCATGACATAGATTGCCATATACACCTGCAGCTCCATCCACTCCACAGGCAGGCGAGGAAGGGGCATGAAGTTTCATCAGACTCTTTGGGCAAATAGTCTAGGCCTGCATGATTTGGATAATTACATACTACTGTCACTCTGTCCCTGCCCCTGGCAAAGGAGAAAGGTGGGGGAAGCTTCATCAGTCCCTGGGGGCAATGTGAGCAGCTTAATCCTCCACAGCTTACAGCACCAACTTCACTCTCGGCTCTTACTACACAACTAGCAAGGGAGAAAGGGCAAAAAAGGCCTAAACTAGAGAGAAACTGTATGCAGAATAAATACATCTAGTAAGCCAAATGCCAAGACACCAAGAAAAATTATAATCCATACCAAGAAACAAGAAGATATGGCCCAGTTAATGGAAAAAAGTATGCCTCCAGATGACATAAATCAGTGGAGACAACGAATTATGGATGTTCAAACAAATCTTAATGAATTTAATGAGATGGCTAAAGAGATTAGGCTATTAAGCAGACATTGAATGAGCACAAAGAAGAATTTTAAAACTATATAGAAAAATAGCAGGTCTTACAGGAATGAAATGAACAATAAATGATATTAAAAATACACTGGAATGATATACCAGCACATTTGGGGAAGCAAATGAAACTATTGGTGAGCTTGAAGAAATGGCCTTTGAAAGAAAACATACAAAATAATAGATGAAGAAAAGAAAAAATTGAACAAGGTCTAAGGGAACTAACCAATAGAAACAAACACACAAACATACATGTCATAGGGACCCCAGAAGGAGAAGAGAAGGGAAAAGGAGCAGAAGTAATATATGAAGAATTAATGGCAGAAAATTTCCCAACCCTATTTAAGGACATAATTTTTTTGTCAAAGAAACCAACGTACACCCATCCAAATAAATGCAAATAGACCAACTCAATGACACATACTAATCAGAAACTCAAATGCCAAAGACAAAGAAAGAATTCTGAGAGCAGAAAGAGAAAAGCAATACATAACATATAAGGGATACCAAAAAGATTAAATACTGATTTCTCATCAGATACCATGGAGGCAAGAAGACAGTGGTATGATATATTTAAGATACTGCAAGAGAAAAATGTCCAGCCAAGAATCTTATACCCAGCAAGACTGTCTTTCAAAAATGAGACTGAGTTTAGGATATTCACAGATAAACAGAAACTGACAGAGTTTGTAACCAGAGACCAGCTTTGCAGGAAATACTAAAGGATGTGATATAGACTGAAAACAAAAGAAAGAGGAGACAGTGTAGAAATGAAGACTATATAAGTAAAAGAAATTAAGAGTCTGAAAAGAGTAGTGAAAATAAAACACAACAGATAAAACCCAAAGGTCAAAATGGGAGAAACAAGAACTTCCTTTACAGTAATAACATTGAATGTTGATGGATCAAAGTCCCCAAACAAAAGACACAGACTTGCAGAAAGGATAAGAAAATTTGAGCCACCTCTATGCTGTCTGCAAGAGACTCAACTTAGACCCAAGGATACCAACAGACTGAAAGTGAAAGACTGGAAAAAGATATTGTACACATGAAGTAACAAAACAAAACAAAAGTTTTGTAAAAGCCAGAGTACCTATACTTATATCAGATGAAATAGACTTTAAAAGACACTATAATGTACACTCTGAGGAAGAAATCAGGAAGAAAAATTACATCTACATTAGCAACTAAAAGGATCAGATATTTAGGAATAAACTTAAACAATGATGTAAAGCACTAGTATTCAGAAAACCACAAAGCATTGTTAAAAGAAATTTTAAAAAGATTTAAATAATTGGAAGAACATTTCATGCTCATGGATTGGAAGACTAAAAATATCATTAAGATGTCAAGTCTACCCAAATGGATATAAAGATTCAATGCAATCCTGATAAAAATTCCACCAGGATTTTTACAATAACTGGAAAGCACAATTATCAAATTTATTTGGAAGGGTAAGTGGTTCTGAATAGCCAGAACATACTAAATAGGAAAAGCAAAGTTGAAGAACTCTCACTTCTGGACTTTAAATCATATTACCCAGCTACACTGGTAAAAACAGTATGGTACTGGCATAAAGACAGACACACACACCAATGGAACCAAAACGATGGTTCAGAAACAGATCCTCACATCCATGGTCAAGTGATTATAGACAAGCCTGTCAAACCCATCTAGCTCAAGCAGAACAGTCCATTCAACAAATGGTGCTGAGAGAACTAGATAACCATAGCCAAAAGAAAGAGGTGACCAATCTCACACCTTACACAAAAATTAACTCAAAATGGATCAAAAACCTAAATATAGAAACAAGAACCATAAAGCTGCTAGAAGAAAATGTAGAAAAACATCTTCAAGGCCTCGTGGTAGGTGGTGGATTCTTAGAGGAGATAAGAGAAGGACTGAGACGAACTACTGATGCTTAATGTGTGTAGATGTTTTAATTAACCTTACTGTAAAAGTGTGGAAATGTATAGAGTTGATGGTAACACATTACAGTGAATAACATCTGGTTTATAAAATGGAGTTGCAACACCTACTCTCCAATTCATTGGACTTACCCAGGTCAGCTAATAGGAAGTGAGAAAGTCTACAACTGCAAGTAGGAGAAGCACATCCATTAACCATGTGGGATCTAAGGCCCCTCTCAATGTAGAGGTGCAGTGGACATCACCATCCCAGAGTCTGCAGGATTGAGGAATAAAATATGGATTAGACTGGCCTTACTGGTATTCTACTATAGCACTATTGTGACTCTAGCAATAGAAGAAATTGTATCATTGATGTGGAGACAGTGGCCATGGGAGTTGCTGAAGAGAGGGAGAGGGTAAAAGGTGTGATATGGGGCATTTATGGGACTTGGAGTTGTCCTGAATGATATTACAGGTATAGATGCAGGACATTATATATCCTGCCATAACCCACTGAATGGACAGGGGAAGAGTGTAAACTACAACATAAACTATAATCTATGCAGTGTAGCACTGCTCCAAAATGTATTCACCAAATGCAATGAATGTGCCATGATGATGAAAGAGGCTGTTGATGTGGGAGGAGTGGGGGGTGGGGGGTATGGTATATGGGAGCCTCTTATATTTTTTAATGTAATATTTTTATGGTCTGTATCTTTTTAAACAGAATGTGTCCCAGGACAGCACACTGGGTTAGAAGTACTGAAAGAAGTCTGGGAAGGGAGAAGAGCACCTAATTCACAGGGACTGTGAATATGTGGCTGAAGCACATAAAAGACCTTATATTTAAACGAAGAGGAGATGGTAAGTTTTTTCAATGAAAGTTGGATCTGTGTTAGGAAGATAAACTGGCAGCAACATATAGAGCAGAACGTAACCAATAGAAATCCATATGTGATATCCAAATGGAACAAATGGAAAAGACTGAAAAAAAATTCAAAAGCAACTATTGATAGGAATATCAATATTCCTATCCAATACCAAGTTCATTCCCACCACCTTCCTTTTTTTTTTAAAGGTACTAGGTACTAGACCTTGTATGTGGGAAGCTGATGCTCAAACACTGAGCCACATTGGCTCCTTTGAGTTGGTTTTTTGTTTGTTTTGCTTGTTGTTTGTGTTTTAGGAAGCACCAGGAACTGAACTCAGGATCTCCCATGTGGGAAGTAGGCACTAAACTGTTTGAGCCACATCTGTTTCCCCCACCACCTACTTGATTTGCTTGAGCCAGGTCTTCTACTGGAATGACTTTCCTCCATTAGCTTATGAGGTGTACATCCTTCAAGGGACCCACACAGCATTCTCAGGGAACTAAATGAAAGCAAAAGGCATGAAAATATATGTGTCATGGGTGTCCCAGAAGGAGAAGAGAAGGGAAAAGGAGCAGAAAGAATATTTGAAGAAATAATGGTGGAAAATTTCCCAACCCTATTGAAGGACATAGATATCCATGTCCAAGAAGCACAATGTACTCCCATCTGAATATATTCCACACATGCCATAACCAAAAAAAATAAAGCTGAGATAGCTATACTTATATCAGAACATAGACTTTAAAAGCAAAATTGTTAATTACATATTAATAAAAGGAATGATTCACCAGGAAGAAATAACAATCATAAATATATATGCACCTAACCAGGATGCCCCAAGATACCTGAGGCAAACACTGGCAAAACTGAAGGGAGAAATAGACATCTCAATGTAGAGGTGCAGTGGACATCACCATCAATAATAGTTGACATCTCTACAATAATAGTTGGAGACTTCAATACACCACTCTCAGCACTGGATAGAACATCTGGGCAGAAGATCAATAAAAAAACAGAGAGCTTGAATAATATGATAAATGGACTAAACCTAATAGACATATACAGAACACTGCACCCCAAAACTACAGGATATACATTCTTTTCAAGTGCTCATGGATTTTTCTCCAGGATAGACCATATGTTGGGACACAAAGCAGATCTCAATAAATTCAACGAAATTGAAATTAAACAAAACACCTTCTCTGATCATAATGGAGTAAGGCTGGAAATCAACAAATGGCAAATAAAGGGAAAATTCCATATATATGGAGATTAAACAACACACTCTTAAATAATCAGTGGGTCAAAGAAGAAATTTCAAGAGAAATCAATAAATATCTTCAGACGAATGACAATGAGAATACAACATATCAGAACCTATGGGATGCTGCAAAAGCAGTTTGAAAGGAAAATTTATAGCCCTCAATGCTTACATTAAAAAAGAACAAAGAGCTAAAATCAATGACCTAACTACACAGCTGGAGGAACTAGAAAAAGAACAGCAAACTTATCTTAAAGCAAGTAGAAGGAATGAAGTAACAAAGATCATAGCAGAAATAAATGAAATTGAGAACAAAAAACAATAGAAAAAATTAACAAAACCAAAAGTTGGTTCTTTGAGAAGATTAACAAAATTGACAAACCCTTAGCTAGACTGACAAGAAAAAAAGAAGATGCAAATAAATGAAATAGAAAATGAAAAGGGGAATCTTACTACTGACCTCACAGAAATAAGGGAGATCTTAAGAGGATACTATGAACAACTTTATGCTAAAAAACTAGACAATGCAGAAGAAATGGAAAAATTCCTAGGAATGTACAAACAACCTACACTGCCACTAGAAGAAATAGAAGACCTCAACAAATCCATCACAAGTAAAGAGATTGAAACAGTCATCAAACAGCTCCCCAAAATGAAAAGCCCAGGACCAGATGGTTTCACAGGTGAGTTCTACCAAGCATTGAAAGAAGATTTAATACCACTCTTACTCAAGCTCTTCCAAAAAATTCAACAATAAGGAACACTACCAAACACAATCTATGAAGCCAATATCACCCTAATACCAAAGTCAGATAAAGATGTTACAAAAAATGAAAATTACAGACCCATTTCTCTAATGAATACAGACACAAAAATCCTCAATAAAATACTTGCTAATCAAATCCAACAACACATTAAAAGAATTATCCATCATGATCGAGTGGGTTTTATATCGGGCATGCAAGGCTGATTCAACACAAGAAAATCAATCACCATAATACATCACATTAATAAATCAAAGACGAAAAACCACATGATCTTATCAATTGATGCAGAAAAGGCATTTGACAAAATACAGCATCCTTTCTGGATAAAAATACTACAAAAAATAGGAATTGAAGGAAATTTTCTCAACATGATAAAGGCCATACATGAAAAACCCACAGCTAATACTGTACTCAATGGTGAAAAACTAAAACTTTCCCATTGAGATCAGGGACAAGACAAGGATGTCCACTGTCAGCACTGTTGTTCAATATAGTGCTAGAGGTTCTAGCTAGAGCAGTCAGGCAAGAAAAAGAAATAAAAGGCATCCAAACTGGAAAGGAAGAATTAAAACTTTCCCTATTCGCAGATGATATGATTGTATATCTAGAAAATGCCGAAAAATCTACAACAAAGCTGCTACAGCTAATAAATGATTTCAATAGAGTATCAGGATACAAGATCAATATGCAAAAATCACTGGTGTTTCTATACACTAATAATGCACAAACTGAGGAGGAAATCAAGGAGAAAATTCCATTTACAAGCAACTAAAAGAATCAAATATTTAGGGATAAACTTAACCAAGGATGCAAATCACTTGTATTCATAAAACTATAATGTATTGCTAAAAGAAAATTTTTAAAAAGACCTAAATAATTGGAAGAATATTCCATGCTCATGGATTGGAAGACTAAATATTGTTAAGATGTCAATTCTACCCAAACTGATATATAGATTCAATGCAATCCCAATAAAAATTCCACTGGCATTTTTAAAGAAAACGGAAAACAAAATTATCAAATTTACCTGGAAGGGTAAGAGGCCGTGAATAGCCAGAAATATCTTAAAAAGGAAAGTGAAGTTGGAGGACTCTCACTTCTAGATTTTAAATAATATTACCTAGCTACAGTGGTAAAAACAGCATGGTATTGGCATAAAGATAGACACATAGCCCAATGGAACCAAACTGATGGTTTAGAAACAGACCCTCACATCTAGGCCAAGTGATTTTTGACAAACCTGTCAAGCCCTCCCAGTTGGGGCAGAACAGTTTATTCAACAAATGGTATTGGGAGATCTGGATATCTATAGACAAAAGAAAGAAAGGAGACCCCTACCTCACACCTTATACAAAAACTAACTCAAAATGGATCAAAGACCTAAATATAAAAGGAAGTACAATAAATCTCCTAGAAGAAAATGTAGGGAAACATCTTCAAGACTTTGTGAAAGGTGGTAGATTCTTAAACCTTACACCAAAAGCACAAACAACAAAAGAAAACATGGATAAACTGGACCTCCTCAAACTTAAATTTCTGTGATTCAAAGGACTTCATCAAGAAGGTGAAAAGGCAGCCCACTCGATGGAAGAAAATATTTGGAAACCACTTATCCAAAAAGGGTTTGGGGAAGCGGACTTGGCCCAGTGGATAGGGCGTCCGTCTACCACATGTGGAGCTGGCCCATGCGCAGTGCTGATGTCCGCAAGGAGTGCCCTGCCATGCAGGGGTGCCCCCCGTGTAGGGGAGCCCCACGCACAAGAGGTGCACCCTGTAAGGAGAGCCACCCAGTGCGAAAGAAAGTGCAGCCTGCCCAGGAATGGTGCCACACACACTGACAGCTGACGCAAGTTGACGCGACAGAAAGAGACACAGATTCCCGTGCCACTGACAACAATAGAAGCAGACAAAATGAAAAACACACAGCAAATGGACACAGAGAACAGACAACTGGGGTGGGGTGGGGAGGGGGGAAGGGGAGAGAAATAAAATAAATCTTTCAAAAAAAAGGGTTTGATTTCCATTCTATATAAAGAGATCATGGGACTCAACAATAAAAGAACAAGCAATCCAATTAAAAAATGGACAAAAGATTTAAATAGACATTTCTCCAAAGAGGAAATACAAATGGCCAAAAAGCACATGAAAGAAGATTCCACACCACTAGCTATTAGGGAAATGCAAATTAAAACAACAATGAGATATCATCTAACACCACATAAAATGGCCATTATTAAAAAAACAGACAACAATAAGTGCTGGAGAGGATGTGGAGAAAAAGGAAGACTCCTTCACTGTTGGTGGGAGTGTAAAATGGTGCAGCCTCTGTGGAAGACAGTTTGGTGGTTCCTCAGAAAGCTAGATATTGAACTTCCATATGATCCAGCAATTCCTCTACTAGGAATATATCCAGAAAAACTAAAAACTAGGACACGAACAGACATCTGCACACCAATGTTCATAGCGACCTTGTTTGCAATTGCCAAAAGATGGAAACAACCCAAGTGTCCATCCACCAATGAATGGATAAACAAAATGTGGTATATACATACGATGGAATACTATGCTGCAATAAGAAGAAATGAAATTGGGACATATGTGGTAACATGGATGAGTCTTGAAGACATTATACTAAGCGAAGTAAGCCAGACACAAGAGGACAAATATTGCATGGTCTCATTAATATGAACTAAATACAAATAATAAACACATGGAATTAAAACCTAGAGTATAGGTCATAAGGAGATAAGAGGAGGGATGAGAAGAACTATGGGTGTTTTTACATACAGAAGTTTTAATTGACTTGACTGTAAAGGTGTGGAGATGGATAGAGTTGATAACACATTATAGTGAGTAACAACTGGTTTATAAATGGGATTGTGACTGAAAAAGGTAGTCTGGGGAAGTAAATGTCAATAGAAAGTAAGCTAAAGAATAATCTAGGGACTGAATATCACAGTGAACTCAGAGGCAGTTGAGAATTATGGTTAAGGGGACAAATGCAAGAGAGTCCTTCTGTGAGCTAGAGAAGATACACATCACTATTGCAAGGTGATGGGAATATGGAGAAACATGGGAAAACTACAATTAGTGTGACCTACAGACTGTGATTAACAGCAATACTATCATATTCTTGCAGTAATGCCAAGCTATACTGTGTTGATAATAGAGGTGTATGGAAAAAGTGTGCAAAATGTATGCTATGGACCATGATTGGTGGTAATAGTCTGATATAATATCTCGTAATCTGTAACAAATGTTCCATCATAGTGTGGAGTTGTATGGGAAATCTACACATCTGTATGATTGTTTTTGCAAGTTCACAATATCTGTAACAAAAATACATTTAAAAAATAGTATGAGTTGGAGGAAAAATACACCAAATGTAAGTTAAGGAATATAGTTTGTAGTAATATTTTTTTTAACAGTTTTATTTTTTTTATTTTTTTTTTACTTTTTTTATTGATTTTGTAAAAATATTACATTAAAAAAATATGAGGTCCCATTCGACCCCACCACCCCCACCACACCCCTCCCCCCCCCCCAGCAACACTCACTCCCATCATCATGACACATTCATTGCATTTGGTAAGTACATCTCTGGGTATCTCTGCACCTCATGGTCATTGGTCCACATCATGGCCCACACTCTCCCCCACTCCATCCAGTGAGCCCTGGGAGGATTTACAATGTCCGGTGATTGCCCCTGAAGCACCATCCAGGGCAACTCCAAGTCCCAAAGGTGCCTCCACATCTCATCTCTTCCTGCCATTCCCCATACCCATCAGCCACCATGTCCACTTTTCCCACTCCATTGCCACCTTTTCTCTGAGGTCCTTGGATTGGTTGTGTCCGTTGCATCTCTATGTCAAGAGGAGGCTCAGATTCCACATGGTTACTGGGTGCAATCCTCCTGCTTTCAGTTGTAGGCACTCTAGGCTCCATGGTGTGGTGGTTGCCCTTCTTCAACTCCATCTTAGCTGAGTGAGGTGAGTCCAATAATTCAGATTGTAGGAGCTGGAGTCTGTTGAGGCTCAGGGCCTGGCTATCATATTGTCAGTAAAAAGATTCAATCCCCTAAATATATCTTAAACCCCAATACCAACTACAATTCCAGTAAAGTAGCATGATAGTCTTATGAAAAGAGATCCCCTCTGGGTTCAGTTTCATCACGCAGAAACACCAGCTCCATAGAAGGGCCATCTGACATGGCAGTGAACCCTATCTGCCATGACCGTAGAACCCGTGGATCCCTTTAGCCCTCAAAGGAACCAGTACCTGGGGATTGTATCTACTTTATCTGTCTCTTAGACTCTGCTCAGTTGTGCATAAGGGAAATCCTTCTGACAGCCTCCAGACTCTTTTTTTTTAGACTCATAGCCATATAAACTCATTTCTCCTTTCTATTTCCCCCTTACATTAGATCAAACAGCATTTTAAAGTCATATTATTCTATGTAGACAGGGATATTCTACTGATCCGCATCGAACCTTCAATTCAAGGTCATTTTCCAGTTGCATTATCAGTTGTTAGTTGATAGTGATCCCTCAGTGCCAGGGAGGCTCATCCCCGGGTGTCATGTCCCACACTGGGGGAAGACATTGCATTTAGATGCTGAGTTAGGCTTCGAGACTGGCCACATTTGAGTAACATGAAGGCTGTCAGGAGGAAATTCCCAGGCACAGTGCTGCTCTAGGCCTTGTTCTTATTTCAGGCCTATAGGCTCACAAGCATAGTCATTAGTATCAGGGGCTTACTGTTGGACCTTCATTCCTTCTCGGACCTTCCCGCTGCACTTGGGGGACTGCCGCTGCTCCCCTAGGGACCACGGCACAGCACCCCTGGCCAGGGACCCAGTACCCCCCCAGCTTTAGTTTTTAATTGTTGCCACTATGAGTATATCCAAACATTACCATGCACCCTGGACATATGCCCTGTATAGCTCCCTGTCAGCCATATATCCCCTGTCAATAGTATCCCATACCAGTATTTTTCCGCTGCCATTGTTGGACCACTCTGGGATCCAGAACTTCCTGAATATTGAAGGCCCAATATCATGTCAGGATCTCTTACTAGCAAAATGGAATATAGCGATGGGTTTAAAGGTTAGATATAGAATACGTGTTGACTTGGAAAAATTCTACATCCTTTTTCTTTTCCTTTTTTTTTTCCCCCTAATTATTGAACTTCTCTTCACAAGAGCCCTAGACCACAGCAATTCATGTATGCAATATACAGCACTCCCACAAATCCACTACAAAACCTTTTCCCTTCCACAGCGATACTCTTACAACCTATTCACAACATATTTACTTAAAGTGATGTACATAGTCTGAGACAATAGCTTTCAAACCAGGTGACATCTGTGCTTACATTGTGGTGCATACTTTAGGACACGCAGTTTTCTAACATTTTTAGTTATCCTATGTTTTACATTATGGTTTACATTGTCATTCTGTCGTCCCCTACATGTTTATGATGTAATATTACATATTTTATATCCATCCTTGTGTATTCTCACGAAACTCCTCTCTTACCCCACATTTACGTTGGTTTCACTCATTTAACATCCATTTTCCCCATCCCCTTGGTGCCCACAGTGACAGCCAACCTCCGTTTCCCGAGGAGCCACATCCAGAGATACTTGCAACAGTGTTCAGGTCCTAAATTGCTCAGCTGCCCCAATGCCCTGGGAGCCACCCTTTCTCTCGAGAGATACAGTTCCCTCTATTTGATGGCATTAGTCCTCCCCAGGATGTGGGTCCACCCCCACTCTCACTACTTGGGTCTCTACCCAATGGTATCACCCACTCTGGCAAAATGAGCATTCAGACATTCCCCAGGAGCCCGTCCCGCATCGGACCATCCCTTCCGAGCATCCTAAACAGGTAACCCTCTTAATTATATTTTGATATGATTTTTTCAGCATTTTACTCTCAACCAACACCTGACACTCTCCTGTGTTCGTATGCTACCCCTCCCTCCCCCCACTTTTTGGGCAATATTACTCATCCGCCCATCCCCAGCCCCCCTCAAACCCTCAAAGCCCCACCCAAAGGCAGCCCCTTGCCCCCATTTTATCTCTTCTTTGTGTTCATACTTACCGCCAGCTCATCATAAATTCCACCCCTGCAGATGTCGGCTCACATCCTTCCTCCACCCCCTGATTTCCTGTAAGCCTATCGTTCAGTCTCTAGCTCTCTGAGGCAGCTTGTTTATTTCATATCATTGAGGTCATGTAGTATTTGTCCTTCAATGCCTGGGTTGCTTCGCTCAACATAAGGTTCTCAAGATTCATCCATGTTATCACGTGTGTTTGTAGTGTATTTGTTCTTACAGCTGCGTAGTATTCCATTGTGTGTATATACCACATTTTATTGATCCACTCATCTGTTGATGGGCATTTGGGTTGATTCCAACTTTTGGCAATAGTGAACAATGCTGCTATGAACATTGGTGTGCATATATCGGTTTGTGTCCTTGTTTTCAGTTCTGCTGGGTATATACCCAGCAGTGGTATTGCTGGATCATATGGCAAATCTATGGTTAGCTTTTTAAGAAACCGCCAAACTGTCCTCCAGAATGGTTGGATCCTTCTGCATTCCCACCAGCAGTGGATGAGTGTTCCCCTTTCTTCACATCCTCTCCAGCATTTGTATTCTTCTGTTTTTTTAATAGCTGCCAGTCTTATGGGAGTAAGATGGTATCTCATTGTAGTTTTGATTTGCATTTCCCTGATAGCTAGAGATTTGGAGCATTTTTTCATGCGCTTTTTAGCCATTTGTATTTCTTTTTTTGAGAAGTGTCTGTTTAAATCTTGTTCCCATTTTTTAAATGGGTTGTTTATTTTTTTATTTTCAAGATATATGAGTTCTTTATATATGCAAGTTATAAGTTTCTTATCAGATATATGGTTGCCAAATATTTTCTCCCATTGTGTAGGCTCCCTTTTTACTTTCTTAACAAACTCCTTTGAGGTGCAGAAGGCTTTAATTTTGAGGAAGTCCCATTTATCTATTAGTTCTTTTGCTGCTCGTGCTTTTGGTGTGATATTCATGAAGCCATTTCCTATTACTAGGTCCTGTAGATGTTTCCCTACACTGCTTTCCAAGGTTTTTATGGTCTTGGCTCTTATATTTAGGTCTTTGATCCATCTTGAGTTGATCTTTGTATAAGGTGTGAGATGGTAATCCTCTTTCATTCTTCTACATATGGATATCCAGTTCTCCAGACACCATTTGTTGAATAGGCCACTCTCTCCCAGTTGAGAGGGTTTGGTGGCTTTATCGAATATTATATGGCTATATATGTGAGGTTCTATATCAGAGCTTTCAACTCGATTCCATTGGTCTGTGTGTCTCTCCTTTTGCCAATACCATGCTGTTTTCACTACTGTAGCTTTGTAGTATGTTTTGAAGTCAGGTAGTGTGATTCTTCCAATTTCGTTTTTCTTTTTCAGTATGTCTTTGGCTATTCAGGGTCTCTTTCCTTTCCAAATAAATTTCATAGTTAGTTTTTCTAGTTCCTTAAAGAAGGCTGTGTTGATTTTTTTGGGATTGCATTGAATGTGTAGATCAGTTTTGGTAGGATAGACATCTTGATAATATTCAGTCTTCCTATCCATGAACAAGGAATATTCTTCCATTTATTTAGGTCCTCTTTAATTTCCTTGAACAGTCTTGTATAGTTCTCGGTGTATAAGTTTTTTACTTCTTTAGTTAAATTTATTCTAAGTATTTGATTTTTTTATTTTCTATTGTGAATGGTATTTGTTTCTTGATTTCCTCCTGATCTTGCTCATTATTGGTGTACAGAAATGCTACTGATTTTTGCGCATTGATCTTATAACCTGCAACTTTACTAAACTCATTTATGAGTTCTAGAAGCTTTGTTGTAGATCTCTCAGGGTTTTCTATGTATAGGATCATATCATCTGCAAATAATGAAATTTTGACTTCTTCCTTTCCAATTCGAATGCCTTTTATATCTGGTTCTTGCCTCAGTGCTCGAGCAAGTACTTCTAAGACAATGTTAAATAGGAGTGGAGACAATGGGCATCCCTGTCTTGTTCCTGAGTTAGAGGGAAGGATTTTAGGATTTCTCCATTATAAACAATGTTGGCTGTAGGTTTTTCATATATATTCTTTATCATGTTCAAAAAATTTCCTTGTATTCCAATCTTTTGGAGTGTTTTTATCAAGAAAGGGTGCTGTATTTTGTCAGATGCTTTTTCTGCATCTATAGATATAATCATGTGATTTTTTTCCTTCAATCTGTTTATATGGTGTATTATGTTGATTGATTTTCTTATGTTGAACCATCCTTGCATACCTGGAATAAATCCCACTTGGTCGTGGTGTATAATTCGTTTAATGTGTTGTTGAATACGATTAGCAAGTATTTTGTTGAGTATTTTTGCATCTAGGTTCATTAGAGAAATTGGTCTGTAATTTTCCTTTTTTGTGGTGTCTTTCTTTGGCTTTGGTACTAGGGTAATGTTGGCATCATAGAAGGAGTTCGGCAATGTTCCATCTGTTTCGATTTTTTGGAATAGTTTCAGCAGGATTGGTGTTAGTTCTTTCCGGAATGTTTTGTAGAATTCACCTGTGAAGCCATCTGGCCCTGGGCTCTTCTTAGTTGGGAGATTTTTAATGACTGATTCTATCTCTCTGCTTGTGATCGGTTTATTAAGATCATCAATTTCTTCTTTCGTCAATATGGGTTGCTTATGTGTTTCTAGGAATTTGTCCATTTTGTCTAAATTGTCATTTTTGTTGGAATATAGTTTTTCAAAGTATCCTCTTATGATAGTCTTTATTTCTGTGGGGTCAGTGGTGATATCGCCTTTCTCATTTCTTATTTTGTGTATTTGCATCTTCTTTTTTTCTTTGTTAGTGTTGCTAAAGGTTTGTCAATTTTGTTGATAATCTCAAAAAACCAGCTCTTGGTCTTATTTATCTTTTCAAGTGCTTTCTTATTTTCTATTTCATTTAGTTCTCTTATCTTTGTTATTTCCTTCCTTCTTCCTGTTGGGTCACTTTGTTGTTGTTTTTCTAATTCCTTCAAATGTGCAGTTAATTCTTCAATTTTTGCTCTTTCTTCTTTTTTGATATATGAATTTATGGCTATAAATTTCCCTCAGTACTGCTTTTGCTGTATCCCATAAATTTTGGTATGTTGTGTTATCGTTATCATTTGTTTCAAGGTAGTCATTGATTTCTTTTGAGATTTCCTCTTTGACCCACTGTTTTTCTAAGAGTGTGCTGTGTAATTTCCAAATCGTGGTGTGAAACCTGGGCCTTTGTCCCCTGCAAATTTCCAGCTTGACTCCACTGGGGTCAGAGGTATTGTTTTGTATGATTTCAATCTTTCTGAATTCATTCAGCCTTTCTTTGTGGCCTAGCATATGGTCTATCTTGGAGAATGATCCATGTGCGCTTGAGAAGAATGTATATCCTGCTGTGTTTGGGTGTAATGATCTATATATGTCTATTAGTTCCAGCTCCTCTAATATACTGTTCAAATGTTTTGTTTCTTTAGTGATTCTCTTTTGAGATGTTCTTTCCAAGGTAGATAGTGGTGTATTATAATCCCCCACTATGATTGTAGATGCATCTATTGTTTCACTTAGTTTTTCCAGTGTTTGTCTCACGTACTTAGAGGCACCCTTGTTAGGAGCATAAATATTTATGATTGTTTGATCTTCTTGACAAATTTTCCCTTTCACTAAAATGTAGTATCCTTCTCTGTCTCTCACAATTGTTTCACATTTAAAGTCTATTTTGTCTGATATTAATATAGCTACTCCTGCCTTTTTTTGATTATTGTTAGCTTGTATGATTGTTTTCCAGCCATTCACTTTCAATCTCCATGCGTCTCTGGGTCTAAGATGTGTCTCTTGTAGACAGCATACAGATGGGTCATATTTCCTTATCCAATTTCCCAGTCTGAATCTTTTGATAGGTGAGTTTAATCTGTTGACATTGTGTTATTACTTTCAAGGAATTATTTGTGTTAGCCATATTTTTATTGGATTTGTGTTTGTCATATTTTGTTTGTATTTTTTTCCCCCATCTAGTTTGTCTTTTTTTGTTGCTCTTATACTCTCCTCCAACTCTGCCTGTCCTGTTTTTTCCTTTCTTCCTGCAGAACTCCCTTTAGAACTTCTTGAAGGGGAGGTTTGTTGTTGGTATACTCTTTCAGTTTCTGTTTGTCTGCGAATATTTTGAACTCTCCATCATGTTTGAATGCTAGTTTAGCTGGATAGAGTATTCTTGGTTGGAAATTTTTTTCCTTTATTACCTTGACTATATCATACCACTGCCTCCTTGCCTCCATGGTTTCAGAAGAGAAATCAGCACTTAATCTTATGGAGCTTCCCTTGTATGTGATGGTTTTCTTTTCTCTTGCTGCTTTTAGGATTTTCTCTTTGTGTTGAGCACTGGATAATTTGACGAGTATATGTCTTGGGGTGGGCCTGTTGGGGTTTATGACCAGTGGAGTGCGCTGTGCTTCTTGGATATGTACATCTGTCTCTTTCAGTAGATTTGGGAAGTTTTCAGCCATTATTTCCTGCAACACTCCTTCTGACCCCTTTCCCTTCTCTTCTCCTTCTGGAATACCTAGAATATGTATATTTGAGCGTTTTGCATTGTCATTCAGGTCCCTAAATCCTAGCTGGATTTTTTTCTATCTTTTTATCGACCCTTTCTACTATGTGTTTGATTTCTGATGTACTGTCTTCCACATCACTAATTCTCTGCTCTGCCTCTTCTAGTCTGTTGATATTTGCTGCAAGTGTATTTTTGATTTCTTGAACTGTGGTGTTCATTCCCATCATTTCTGTTATGTTTTTGCATATGTCTGCAATTTCCCCTCCCAGTGTTGTCTTCATGTTGTTAACCTCTTTCATTACTTCATCAAATTTGTTGGTGATAAATGTTGTGAGATCTTTCATTGCTTGTGCGAAGTTCTGCTCCCCTTCCTGAGTTTTAGTTTGTTGATTGGATTCAACCATAGTTTCCTGATTACTGATTTGGTTTGTCGATTTTTGTTGCTTTCTGGTCATCCTTTTATCTTGACGGGTTTAATCAGTTCCTTAGCTTCTTTGTCTAGTCTTGGAGATTAATTAGCTGTTATTTTTGTGTAAGTGTTATATCTTCTTTTTTTCACTTTGTTCTTCTTATTCTAATTTCTTGTTGCTGGTTAAGTTCACTTTAAAGGAAAGTATTAGTGCCAGGGAAAGGCAATTGTGTAAGCAAGGAAAAAGTGTAGAATAGTATTGGTGATATATGTTAACAAAGCAAGAATATGAGATCTGGGAGGATGGAGGTTAGATTCATGTAGATTGTGTAGAGTTATAGCTGTAGGTAGAGTACCTTTTATGAGGTAGATGACTGAATATGGGAGGAATATGGTATGAGCTACAAAGCTATTGTTTTCGTGAGAGAGGGAAAAAGAAAAGAAAGGTAATAGTTTCAAGAGTGGATACCAGACAGAAAACAGAACAAAGGTATTAGAAATTAAGAGTTAGACACTTTGTGGATCAAAGAACGGGAGGTGGGGGGTGGAATATAGGAGAGACAGTAGATGATAGCGGATATCAAGATGCAGGTGAAGGGGGATAGTGTAGGTAGCCTAAATCAGTTCACACAGAAATGAGGCAGTGGAGGATGGGAAAACCCAGCAAATGTGAGGTGTTCCCTGTAGCACCTATTGTATACTTGAATTAAAATAAAATAAGTGGAAAATGAGGGACAAGAGGGAGAGAGAAAACCGAAAAAGAAAAACTAATTATAATAAAGAAAAAAAGAAAGACGAGAAGAAAGGAAGAAAGAAAAAGAGGGTGGGCAAACGGTGGGGAACAGGTAGGGGGAAGAGAAATACAGGTATACACGTGCCACAATTGCAACACTACCTAAACCAACAACAACAAAAAAACCCTAAATAACTGTATAAAAAAAGGACTTTGGGGGACACGCTAGGAGAAAAGACTAGGAGATAATGCAATATTAGCAATCAGGGCGTCAAAAAGAGTAAAAAATAAGATAAAGTGAAAATAAAAACAAAACAATATGAACCAATAAAGATAAAACGCAAACGTTAAGGTCCAGGGCACTCAAGGACCCCAGGTAGACCCCAGGGTGTGATGGATTCAGGGGTGGAAAGTCTGAGACACTGAAGACTCAAGAGGTGTGAGTCTGGGGTGTGGACCACCAGAGTCCAGGGGACCCAGACCTGGCAACCTCAAATCTGGTCAACAGGAAGCTTAGGAGCCCTGCAGTGCAACACAGCTCTCAGGGATCCCCGTAGCTGGGTGCCAGCCCCATGGGGGAAGCCAGGTCCACAAACTCTATATTTAATGTCTGAACCCTGCAATTCACCTACTCCTCAGGGTTTCAGCCTTTGGACAGCTCCCACCCTGTGCTCCCACGCAACGGCCACTTGAGGGCGCCTCTACACCGCAGCCAGTTCAATGACCCAGATCCCAAGCCCTGCCGGGTGGGCTGGGCTTCAGCTGGAAACGCCGAAAACAGACTCCAAGACCGGAAGTCCCAAACTTCACAAAATATTCCCCAGTTGGCTTCCAGATGTGTCCCCCTCCCTCACTGCACCCTACAACAATCTCCCAATTGTGTCCCCTTATTGCCAAAAATCCAATTCCGTTGCAGATCGGCAGCTGGACCTGTGGGGATGGAGCTCCAGGCGGAAGCGCTACCTCCCCTGTCCGCAACCAAGACGACCCCCTGCTTCACAACAAAACACCGTCTGTCTCCCCAAATCGATCTGCAAAGGAGTCCTGTCCCATCAACCCCCCACCAGCCGGCCCAGTACCCACGAATTCCTCAGCACCGCAGAGCCTCCAAAATAAGGGAAAAAAAAAAAACAAAAACCCTGGCTGCAGCGGCTCCCTGAGCTGCAGCAGCGCCCAACACCGCGGCTCCGCCCACCCAAGGAGGGAACTTTCCGCGCCCAGCTGGGACCTCCGTTTATATATTATAAACGTATCCTCTCTGTTACCTTCCCACCAAATCGACATCCAGACACCTTCCAACCAGCAAAAATCCCCGAAACAGCATGGTCCCAAAGAGCCTTCAACGCTGCCCAGCCGCCCCCTGCAGAGACATTACCAGGCAAGTTCACTCAGCCACCATCTTGCCCCCTCCTCCCTGTAGTAATATTTTGACAATGCTTTTGCATAGTTTGTAACAAATGTTTCACACCAATGCAAAGAGTTGGTGGCTGGGTGATGTATGAGACCCCTGTGTGATGTTATGTATGTTTATTTTGTAAATTCATAATCTTTACTGTACACTTATTGTTATGTGTTCATGTATGAATGATATACTTCAATTTAAAAAAACAAGAAGATAATGGGGGAGACAGTGTAGCTCAATGGTTGAGCACCTGCTTCCCATGTACCAGGTCCAGGGTTCAATCCCAGGTACCTACTGCCCACCCCCCCAAAAAAACAAAACAAAAATTATTATGTAATGCACTTTTTACTACCTGAAGTTAGTAAAAAGTTTTTATGAAAGGGCTTTCCTAAGATTTTATACTGGCTAAAACTTTTTTGCGGGGACTACCAATTTCTACAGTAAATCGGCAGGTTGGTGCCAACAAATTCACGAATTTACATATAACAATCACAGATATGTGACTGGTTTAGATATCAAACGCACTGACTGAAAATGAATGCACTGTGCTTAGAACTTAATTCCACAGCGATTGGGAATTTCCCTCTACTGTTCATCACCCACAGCACACGTGAGACCTCCCTGCACTCCACCAGGAAGGAGCGTCTTAGGCTTTACGCTCATTCTAGAACCTCCAACGCCAAAGCAGCGCCACCTCCTCGAGCGGAGTCTCGGTTCTGAGCCGGGTCTGCCCCACAGCCCCAGCCGCACACCCTCGGTCCTGCAGCGCCGCCAGGTCCCAGGAACTCTGGGGTCTACCCCGACGCCCCGAACCAGGAAGGGCGCCCCCAGGCCCCAGGCCCCAGCACCCGCCACGCACGCGCACACTCACACACGTGTCCCTCCCTCGCACTCCCCCATGGGGCGCCTCACACGCCCCTCACCTCCCACTCTTCCAGAACACTCACCTCTCGCAGGCGCCGGGTCCTGGAGGCAACCGCAGCAGCTGCAGCCTCCGGCAGCGAGCGGGCGGGCGTGGCCCGTCGCCCAGGCCCCTCCCCCAGGCGAGACTGCGCGGCGTGGGAGCAGCGTGAAGCAGGGACCTCGGGAAAGGTGGTCGGGGCCCCGCCCCCATGCGTCAAGTGGGCGGAGCTCCCGGGGCCCTCCTCGGCCTCACTGCGTCCCAGCGCCACCTAGCGGCAGGGCAGTGCCACGCGCCAGCTCAGCAAATTACCCTAGTGTTGACCGTCATTAGTTGGTTGAACTTAGGGCATCATTGGAAAGGGGGCAGACATATGAAGTCCAACATTCCTTTAAAAAAGTTAAAAATCGCCAAAAGAATGGTTTGTCAAACTACGATTTTAATATGATAATGTTTACAGACCTATATATGACAAACTCTTTGCCTATAATGAAATAAAATTATTTTTCAGGAACTTTAGCATACTCCAAGCATATCTTTAATCTATTTCCTGTTTCAAGAAATACGTCTGGGGAAGCGGGCTTGGCCCAGTGGTTAGGGCGTCCGTGGACCACATGGGAGGTCTGCAGTTCAAACCCCGGGCCTCCTTGACCTGTGTGGAGCTGGCCTGTGTGCAGTGCTGATGTGTGCAAGGAGTGCCCTGCCACGCAGGGGTGTCCCTGTGTGGGGGAGCCCCATGTGCAAGGAGTGCGCCCCATAAGGAGAGCCGCCCAGCATGAAAGAAAGTGCAGCCTGCCCAAGAATGGCGCCACACACATGGAGAGCTGACGCAGCAAGATGATGCAACAACAAAGAGACACAGATTCCTGTGCTGCTGACAATAACAGAAGTGGACAAAAACAAGAACACCCCGCGAATGGACACAGAGAACAGACAAGGGTTGGGGGGGGGGGAATAAATAAATCTTTAAAAAAAATACATCTGTGATTTCAACATGGTATTCATTTTACTATAAAACCTGTCTTAAGCTCATTAACTTGACTAACCACATGGGGAAATATGCCCAAAGGGCATATTCCTTCTGCTTGGCCTGTGTTCTCAGAAGGTGGTACCTAGAGTTCTTATGCCCCCAGATGCTTGATGACTGTGGACCTGAGAACATGGCCCCTGGCAAGGCCTTGGAAAGGGCGGGACTGCTGCTCAATGAGGCCCCAAGGAGAAGAAATCATAGTTCTCTAGATGACTCTCAGATGTTGAAACATAAAGATGTATGGCCTGCAGATTTTCAGAACTATTTGAAACTTCTGACCCCTGTTTCCTTTCCAATTTTTGCCCCAGGACAAACTATATGCCTATAACTGATTTTGATGTGATTTTGTACTTAAAACTTTTACTAAAATGATTTAAGGCTTTTGAAATATTGTGGTGGAGGGAATGTATTTTTCATATGGAAAGAACATGTATTTCTGAGGTTCAGAGGGTGGAGTATGACAGTTTGAGCTATTCTGGACTTAGAAAATCATCCCCTTTGGACTAATCCATTTCTATGCATGAAGACGTATTATAGGTGGGATAATTTGACTAAATTTATTTAATTAAGAGCTGTATTAGTCAGCCAAGGGGGTTCTGATGCAAAATACCAGAAATCTGTCATTTTTAGAAAGGATATTTATATGGGTTAGAAGCTTACAGTCACCAGGCCAGAAAGTGTAAATTGCTTCTCTCACCAAAGTCTGTTGCTGTGTGTTGGAGCAAGACGGCTGCAGCATCTGCAAGGTTCAGTCTTCCTCTTCCTCTGAAGGCTCTGTGGTCCCAGCTTCTTCCAATATCAGCTGTAGGCTGGGATAAGTCCTGTTCCTCTTGGGGCTTGTTTACCACCAGGCTCAGCTGATCTGTTCTTTACACAAGGTCAGCTGTAAACTACCAGGTTCTCTTTCTTCCTGGGGCCACTGCCTTGTCCATGGAGACCTCTCTATTCCTCTGTGTTCTTCTCCTGTGTGTTTACTTCCCAGGAATCCAGTATCGAAAAACTCCAACCTGGGAAGCAGATGTGACTCAAGTTATACAGCTTCTGTCACTATATGGGAGGACATGAGTTCAATCCCTGGGGGCTCCTGGTGAAAAAGAAGAGAAAGCATGCCTGCATGGTGAGCCACTGAGCGTGAGTGCTTGTGCGGTGCGTGCAAGTGCCCATGTGGTGAGCCACTGCCTGCATGAGTGTCCACATGGTGAGCCAGTGCCCATGCATGTGAGTCATGCACATGATGATGATGCAACAAAAAGAGAGACAAGGGGAGAGTCAAGGTGAAGGGCTGCAGAAACCAGGAACTGAAATCGTGCTATTGATAGGGAACCTCTCCCCACATCAGGAGTCTCCAGGATTGAATCCCAATGAATCCTAGAGGAGAGAAAATGAGAAGAGAAGACAACACCGTCAGCAAAAACAGCAGGACAGGAGGAGGGGAAGGGGGGAAAATATATAAAGGAATAAAAATCTAATTCTTTCTTCAGTCATGGATTTTTTCTGAGTGCCCTCCCACAGAGGGAGTTGGCATTCAATGTCCTATAGATGTGTCCTAATCAAATCCCTAATCAAAATTCAATCAAGTAAAAGTGAAACCTCTGAAGTTAATACAATCTAATATGCCTAGAGGAAGAGACCAATTTATAATCAAAATCCAATATTTATTTTAGGAATTTATACGCAATACAAAACTGCTACCAGGGCCTTCGATTAGATTGTGTGGCTCAGGTTGGGTCTGAGTCCTCTTACTTAGTCCTTTACAAATGGTGGCATAAAAAGCCACAGATACTGAAAAAAGCTGAAGAGATAGAGAGGAACCCAGAAGCTGAGAGCAAAGGCTCCAGGAGGCTGAAGCCTAAATAAAATGAACACAGAATCTGAGAGGAAGCTACTCTACAGAGAAGCTGAAGCAATGAGGCTGGAAGAGAGGGGAGAGACAGGCAGACACCACTGTGTGCCTGATTGCCCGCAGCTGCAGCTCAGGGAGAAAGGATATCTCGATGACACCTGGATTTGGACACTTTCATGGCCTCAGAACTGTCAGCTTTTAACCTAACAAATCTGCATTACAAAAGCCAACCCATCTGGAATATTGCTCCAAGCAGCTGTTAACAAACTAAAACAATATTAGAGAACCAATTAGAAAACTCCTGCCTCAAATCAGAAATCTTATCTTAAAGAGTCTGTTTCTCAAGAAACTTTCTCAGGACCAAAGTCTGCCTCAGTCAAGGTTCTCCAGAGAACAAAACAGACAGGATAAATATGTGTAAATATTCAGAGATTTTTTAAAATAGAAATTGGCTCATGTAGCTGTGAGTACTGGCAGGTCCAAATTCCATATGACAGGCAGCATGTTGAAAACCCCAATGAAGCTGATGAATCTCCAGGAGAAGCTGTCTGTCTCTAGAAGAGTTAGAAATGCTTCTTTCTGACTACTGAATTGATGGAATAAGATTTCCCTCCAGGCTGAAGGTGAGCTCCAATGTTGATTGCAGATATAATCAGCCATAGATGAAATCAACTGACTAATGATTTTAATCTATGAAATATCCTCATAGAACAATGAGAATTGGATACCATATTGTTCTGGCCAGCAAGGTGGCTGAAAGTAATATACCAGAAATGGGTTGGCTTTTACAATGGGGATTTATTAACTTCAAAGCTTACAGTTCTGAGGCCATGAAAATGTTACATTAAAGCAACCTAAGCTTACGTATTTCCCCCAGAGACTGGCTGTGTGCCATCTTGAACTCCTCTGTATATGCCAAGGCACTCTTCCAGATTTCGTTGCTCACAGCTTCTAGTTTCATAGCCTTTTTCTCCATCTATGTCTTTGTCAATATTCATCCTGTCTATATAGGACTACAGTAAGAAGATGAACATCTGGGTCAGACCCTAACTGAATTAACCTAACCAAAATGTCTTATTTATGATAGCTTTCCACACACAGAAATATGACAGCGTTAAGATCAAGATTTTTCTGGAGTCAATACAGCTTCAAACTATCACAATTACCCATTCAAGTTGATAGGAAGTTAACCATCATATTGATTCCTCAACTTAGATGGGACCGACTGCTTCCCTATTCTGGAAGCTAAGGAGAATAGTTCAGAGTTTAGCTTTGCTCCACCCCTTCTCCCAGCTTTTCAGCTGACAGAAAGCAAAATCAAGACTTGTAGCCTTTTCCATTCTGTTCTATAATTTTAAATTTGTTTTCAGTGCTTTGTGTATACCTTGGCTTTAAAAGTGGAAAATCAATAAAAGATATTTATAATATTAAGAGTATGTGAATAGAACTAATGTGTATCTTCTAGTTGATTGGGCCCTTGAAGATGGAAATGAGATTTTATGTTACCAAAAATACCCATTCAAAAAATG
Source organism: Dasypus novemcinctus (assembly GCF_030445035.2). NCBI lineage: Eukaryota > Metazoa > Chordata > Mammalia > Cingulata > Dasypodidae > Dasypus > Dasypus novemcinctus. Next base: position 193,322,894 of record NC_080674.1, on the reverse strand, counting down.
ATGGAAAACAGACTCCCTTTCCAGACAGCACCATGGACAATGGTGACAGGTAAAAGAATTCCAGGAAAGTAGGGGTTGTGGGCAGTGTATCCCTGGTCTCTAGATGTGTCCTTTCCAGATACCATTTTCTCCTGAATGACAACTCTGACCATGAGTCTGTTCTGGGCCTCCAGCCAGCAGTCCCACTCCTGGGTGGAGGCAGACAGCCACCATAGCCTTCATGTGCCCAGAAGGACCCTGAAGCAGGTCCTCATCCCTCACATATGCTAGGGATGGGGGAGAAAGGTGCCCACTCAGCTCCCTCCAGCTCTGCATTGCTCTGGTTCTGGTAGGCCAGCCTCCTGCACTGGGGTCCCCTGTTCATCCATACCCTGAAATTCCCCCAACTCCTTGATGGGGATCAGAGCCCTGTGCAATGGGGTCACATGTACCCAAGAATGCTCTCCATCTGGTACACACCCTCAGTAGAGCCTTGTCACCTAGGACCTGCCCAGCCCTCCCATAATGTGGTGACATCTCAGAGCCTTGATGGCAAAGTATGAGTGACCTGGCTCTATGAGGGTGTGGAGGGACTAAAGATGAGCAGATGTGAGCCCGAAGGGCCTGGAATCAGGAGCCCATTTGGCGAAGGATCCCCCAGCCCTGGAAAAGTCCCTGATGTCAGCACAGAGACTTGCGATGGTGCAGAGCAGTGATTTCCAGACATACTTTCCTGATCGCCTCAGTTCTCGAGAGCTGAGGCACCTTGAGTACTGAAGCCTGTGGCTCATCTACAAAACAGGGAACAGAGCTGGACCAGCAGGGGCTCCCTCACAACAGGAAATGGCCAGATCCTACTCTGGGCAACATGAGAGTCTACCTGTTCCAGGGGTACCTCCAACCCCCATTGTACCAGCTGGAATGGGGAAAGGTGATGGAGGGAGGGGGCCTGACCTGCCCTCCTCCTGGTGTCACTGGCCTCCTGCAGGTTCACAGAACCATGCCACTGGTGGATCTGAAGCATGCTGAGGCTCCTGCAACTCCGAGCTCTCCACTTGGACAAGTCCAGGTTCAGGCAGATGAGTGTAGCTGGACTTGGGGTGTTCCAAGCCCTCCTGTGGGAGTCAACACACAGCAGGGGTGTGGGGGGCAAGTGCAGAGCCATTGGCTTCTTGAAGGTGCCTGGCAAGTCACGGCCATTGCAAGTATCATCCTCTGTCCCACACAGGCCCCATGTGTGCCACGCTATGGGCAGGAATCTGACCACCTTGCGTGCTTTTGGTTACATCCTGGATTTACGTGCGCTCAATACCCTGCACGCCCCTAAATGCAGCCTCTTCCACCTCCAATTGCTTTTTTTTTATGCTTCACATTTAATAAGCTGGAATGGAAATGTCACGTGTGCTGGGACATTCATTGTGTGGTATAGTGCCATATCCCCAGAACTTACAAAGCTCCAGCACATAGTAGATGTTCATTAAATATTTGTTGAATGAACAAAATCCATTCTCAACCCCTCACTTTACAAGTAAGAAATGGAGGCTCAGAGGCTCCGGGCTCAAGGCACAGGAGGTGGGCACAAACCAGAGGACACGGAACTTCTGACAACTGAGGCATGGGTTCAACCCTCTTGCATAGACAGCCACTAAATCTTGGGGGACCACTGTCTGCTTCTGCCCATATGAAGCTGTTTTCTTCTCATCCTCCTAAAATGACTTCCTGTGTACTGCCAGCAAACACACACTGACTAAACAGGTAGGGATATTGGAGGCGGAGGTAGGGTAGGACCTGGCACCAGGGAGGAGGCAAGGAGACAGAGGAAATGGGATGGAGTCAGATTTGCCACATAGCAGGGGCATCTTTCTCCTGTCAACATATCCATGGGTCAAGCATGGGGAAGGGGACATGCCAGACTGATCGGTACTGAGACCTCACAGGTTCCAGGTTTCTGCCTGGGGAGTGCCATCCTCAGGAGAAGCAGGAGAGGATAGAGCTGAGGACCTGCCTCCACCAATCTGAGCATGTGGAATTAAGATGAACTCCCAGCGTGGAGGGAGGCTACTGGAGAGAAGACCTCAGTTTCCCCCTCTATAAATAAGGGTGCTTGGAGTGACACTAAGTTTTCCACAGACTAGAAGACTTCTTTAGCCTTGGTTCTCCATTGATGCCTATGGTACTCTGAGGTGCTGAAAATATATTCTACACCCTCCTGAACAAAGACTTGAAGGATTGGGGAACTGAGGACTTGGGGTGGGATAGAGCATGGCAGAGCATAGGACCATCTATGAGGTCCAGGGACAAGTCAGACTTTGTGGGAGCCTTGGATCTGACCAAAAAAATGAAATGGGAAATCTTTGGAGTGTTTTAAACCTGAAGGTGACAAAGTCTGCTTTTCACAGAATTTCAATCTCATCCTGGTGTGGACTAGGATATTAAGCCAAGGTGGTCATGATTTTCTCAAGATCATACCGCCAGAACTCAGACCTGTTTCAAGTTGTGTTTCCTGCTGCTTCCCACCCCATCTTGTAATTCTTCCTTCTCTTCGTTTGTGTATTGACTAGCTGTGAGACCAGGCCTCAAGTTTGCTGGGAGTTTTCTCCCATTCACCTGATACCATTCCTGGGAAGTATAAACTAGATTTGGTCCCTTGTGTAGCAGGGGAAACTTGTGAGGCCCTGAGAGACACCTAGACATGTGCAGAGTCACAGAACTAGTAGGAGGAGGAAGGTTGTGAACTCACTTCAGTCTCCTCAGATGGTTCTTGATGCCCCACGCGTTAGCGGGGCGGCCTGGAGGGCTGTGCTCGGGAAATTGGGTACAGATGGGAAATGCCATGGGATAGGAGAGTAGGCTGTCAGCAGCCCAGAGGGGACATTGAGGAGTTGCTATCCAAGGAGGCATCACAGGAAGTGGATGCAGGAAGTTACATCATTTTCTTGGAGATAGAACACAACAGAAGTTTGAACCCTGGTAACCAGGCACCCGCATTCTAGAGACTGCCCCTAACAGCTCACTCAGGCATAGATGCTCAAGGGAAGATGTTCTCTTGTTGTTGTCTACCTGCTTCCCATGGCATTTGCCACAAGAAACCCCACAGCGAGAGCTTTATCTGATGGTGCAGGTGTTGGCTCAACTCTCAGCCTCGAAGACTTTGGCCATTTACCAGGAGGAAACCAAAGGTGATGCAGGGGATCCAGGGAAGGGGGATCTTGGTTTGATTATTCCCCATTGACACCATCCTGCAAATGGGGTACATGGTCCCTGGATATTAGATACTTTTTGCAAACTACTACCCACTCTGCTGGATACTCAAATATGTTGTGCTGTAGGCAATGGGGTCAGGCAATGCCAATGCCATCAGAAAAACAATATGAAGGGAATGAGATACTCACAGGCCTTCAAAGTATATGGCCTTAGGCTGAGGAACAGTTAGGACCTGGAAGATGGGGTAGGAGATCACCAAACTCCAGGTATTTAAGAGCACCTTAAGTAGTCATTAGTGAAATCCCACTCAAAGCCACTGTGAGACCCCACTTCACTCTCACTAGTGTGGCTGTTATGTGTTCTCACAGTAATTACACCAGCACTTGCATGAACAAATCACTGAGCAGCAGCATCTTGCTATATTGATTCATCCAAAATCCTGGTTTATTAAGAGTTATGGTTTATATTTGATAGATCAAGTAATAGTTAATTAAGAGAAGCTTGAAGTAGCAACACAAGTGGCAAAAATCAAAGATGTAAGTATGCAGAAGTCTGCATAAATCTACCATTGAGTATATTACTGTTATACTAAGACACACATAAAGAGGTGAAACTGTATAAGGCTAGGCAAAAGAAAGAGATCTGTAAACTTGACAATACCCAGAGCTCACAGAGACCTGGGAGGTGTTTGAGTTTTGACAAGTCAGATTTGCGAATGCTCATTGAATAACCATACATTCAGCAAAGGCCTACAAAGTGTCATGTCTAAATTTTAGGATTAAAAAAATATACAGTAAAAGCTACTGTAGAGCTAAAAACTAGCAAAGCTTAAAACCAAGTCTCAAGATAACAAACAAAAAAACCAAGTCTCAAAAGTACCAAGGTCATCCTCAAGTAACTTAACTGAATGATAGAATAAAGTGCAATATGCTTTAAAGGAAGACAACAAACGCTCAGCTTTTGACAACATAATATTGGCACGGCCTAAACACTAAACAGTATTAGACATGTGAAAAACATAAAAATTTGTTAACTATGACCAGGAGAAATAGTTGTGAACAGAAAAAGTCAGAGAAAATACAAAGATATGAATTTCACAGACTTTAAAAGCACTGTTATAAATACACTCAGTGAATTAAATGAAAAGATGAACAACTCACAACCTTCTTCTCCCCACCTCCGCACCAATTCCTGTAAGCCTAGCTTCCATTCACTAGCTCTCTGAGACAGCTTGGTTTGCTTATTGCATATCAGAAAGATTATGTAGTATTTGTCCTTCAAAGCCTGGCTTGCTTCACTCAACGTAAGGTCTTCATGATTCATCCCTGTTGTTCCATGTGTTTGTACTGTATTCCTTCTTGGGAAATAAACCTCTAATTATCAATCTTAGATTGAATGTCGATTTTTTTTTATTTTACAAAGTAAATTATTAAAATAATTTCCATCCTAAAAAAAAATGAGTACAGAAATTGAAGAAATAAAACATAGAAAGAAATTGAATTTAACAATTTAGTATCTGAAATAAGAATGTCCTGATAGGGAGAAATGTCAGACTAGATACTAAACAAGAGGGATTAGTTATCAAAAATAGAATAGATACTATTCTAACTGAAGAAACTATGGTTCCAGAAGTGACTCTTAGACTTTGAAACCTAATGGAGCATGCCCTGCAGTTTTTCAGAACTGTTTGAGAACAGCGACCCATTTCTCCCTGTGGTAATGGGAATGCTTACTCTATGCCTGTCACTCCTTTGTATAATGAGGGAGTTAACTTATTTTTTAAATTTCACAGTTCCACAGAGGGGAATTTTTGCTCCATGACAGATTATATGCCTATAATTGATTTTGATGAGACTTTCCTTAACACTGTTACTAAAATGCTTTAAGGCTTTTGAAATATTGTGGTGGAATGAAAGTATTTTGCATATGGAAAGCACATGTATTTCTGAGGTCCAGAGAGTGGTGTGTGACAGTCTGAGTTTTTGTGGACCTTAGAAAATCATGCCTTAGGACTAATCCATTCCTATGCATGTAAACCTATTGTAGGTGGGAATGTTTGATTAGATGTATTCAGTTAAGGGCTGTATTAGTCAGTCAAATGGGTGCTGATGCAAAATACCAGAAATCTGTTGGTTTTTATAAAGGGTATTTATTTGGGGTAGAAGATATAGTTATTTTGGATATGGCTCTCCAGTTCTCCCAGCATAATTTGTTGAATAAACTCTTCTGGCCCTGCTGGGAGGACTTGACAGCCTTGTCAAAAATCTCTTGACCTGTGAGGATATATTTCTGTGTTCTCAGTTCAGTTCCATTGGTCAATGTGTATGTCTTTATGCCAGTACCATGCCTTTTTTTTTTAAACAACTGTAGCTAATAATACGCTTTAAATTCTGGAAGAGAGAGTCCTCCAACTTCATACTTCCTAAAGCTGTTTTTGGCTAACCAAGACCCCTTAACCTTCCAAAGAAATTTGATAATTGGCTTTTCAGTTTCTGCTGAAATAGGCTGTTGGGATTTTTATTGGGATTGTGTTGAGTCTGTAAGTCAGTTTGGGTAGAATTGACATTTTAAAAACTTAGGCATCCTATAATACTATTCTAACTTTCAATTTCACAAGTAAAGATTCGTAAGAATAGTCTTCACAATCAAGGGCCTGTCAATGGTCCATCCTTCTTCACTAGTCACTGCCCCTGTACTCAGGAGATTCTTGCTGTTCCAGTAGAGAATGTGGCAGAGCTCTCCAGGATAGGAATGTAAGAGTCCTTTGGTTATTGTGTAAAACTCCACCCACTGCGACAATGATGCCACATGAACTCTTGAACACCTTCATATGCCTTATAGGTGTGCCCCATTGGAACCTCCTCCCATGCACCCTCCATCTCTGACACCCCACACCAATGATCCTCCCCTGCCACAGTTCTAACCATTCTGTGATCCAAAGTTTCTTCAAAATGGAAGCCAACAAAATATCTGAATACAATTAATAGGAAAATTATATAATAATGATAGTTTTAAAAATAAAATACAAAAATAATTTTAAAGTTTGAAATAATAAAAATATAAAATTAAAATTTTTTTTAACATATGACACTCATCACTGTAAGATCTGATGTCTTATATGTACAATGACATTTCCTTCCATTTATTCACCCAGTATCTTTTTTTTTCCGTTTTGTCTTCAAAGAAGTTTTAGGTTACAGAAAAAGTCATATACAAAATGTAGGTGTTTCCCATATATCCAACATCCTCTCCTTTTCCTCTTTCCCTTATTAATAACATTTTACATGTGGATGGTACATTTCTTACAACTGATGTACAAATAATGAAACAGTGCTACTAATCATGATCAATGACTTACATTGTACTTTAAATTTTGGACTGTATACTTTTATAGATTTTGCTGAATTTTGACATTGTCTGTATCCATGCTTGCAAAATTATGTAGAACAATTCCATTCCCCCCAAAATATCCTGTGTTCCATCTACTCTATTCCTCCTTCCCTCTTCCCTCAGGACCCATGTTGACCACCAAGATTAACTCATTGAATGACCAGATTCATAGTTACTTGCAACAACATTGAAAGCTTGACAGGGAAGTGGATTTGGCCCAATGGATAGGGTGTTCACCTACCACATGGGAGGTCCAAGGTTCAAACCCAGGGTTTCCTGTCCTGTGTGATGAGCTGGCCCATGCACAGTGCTGATGTGTGCAAGGAGTGCTGTACCATGCAGGAGTGTCCCCCACATATGGGAGCCCCATGCACAAGGAGTGTGCCCCATAAGGAGAGCTGCCCAACACAAAAAAAATGCAGCCTGCCCAGGAATGGTGCCACACATAGGGAGAGCTGACGCAGCAAGATGACGCAACAAAAAGAGACACAGATTCCTGGTACCACTGACAAGAATACAAGCAGACACAGAACACACAGTAACTGGACACAGAGAGCAGACAATGGGGGGGGGGGGGGGAGATGTGAGAGGGGAGAGAAATAAATAAAAAATAAATCTTAAAAAAAAAAAAAAAGAAAGCTTGACATACTGACCTGTCCTCCCCAATTAGGTACTGCCTATGCCCTTAAGAGACTCCTGCCCGTTTATCTGAGATCATAGCAGAATTCCCCAGGATGGGAATACACCATCTTCCCAAATATTATGTGAGTCTCCACATCCTGATACAACAAAACTTTGACAAGGGGAACACTACACACTCCCTACAATCTTGCTCTTGTTCCACCTGTCCCACATGCCCCTCACATCCAACACCTTAAACTAGTAACCCTCCCCTGCCTTATTTGCCCAAAGAACATTGCCAACATTGCAATTTCAACCACATACCTGCAAATCACCACAGTTCATGTGCTGCATCTCCCAAGACTAACCAGTTCCATGGAGTGTCTAACCCACCCTCCCCACTCTACACCCCTCACAGACCAGCACTGTCTAAACCAATAGCATCACTGAACCACCGATGTGCCAATCCACTGTGCAACTACACCCCTACACCTTATCATAGATTTTGCACTTATGGCCATTGGCTCATGACCTTCTCCCTTTCTGTCTACTGTAAACCTATCATCCAGACACTAGTTCTGTGAAGCTATTTAATTCATATCAGTTAAGTCATGTAATATTTGTCCTTCAGTGCCTGGCATGCTTCACTCAACACAAGGTCAAGATTCATCCATGTTATCCCGAGTGTTAATACTGCATTCTTTCTTACAGCTGAGTAATATTCCATTGTACATATTTACCACAATTTGTTTATTCATTCTTCTGTTGATGGAGATGTGGATTGCTTCCAACCTTTGGCAATAGTGAATAATGCAGCTATGAACATTGGTGTGTATATATCTGTTCATGTCCCTGCTTTCAATTCTTCTGGGTATATACCCGAGATGGGATTGCTGGATCCTATGACAGTTCAATAGTTGGCTTCCTGAAGAAATGCCAAACTGATCTCCACAATGGCTGCATCATTGTACATTTTCACCAGCAATGGTTAAGGGTTCCCATTCATCCACATCCTCTCCAAATCTTGTAGTCCTATGATTTTTTTTATAGCTGCCAGTCAAATTGGGGTAAGATCATAGCTTATTGTAGTTTTGATTTGCATTTCTGTAATAGCTAGTGATGTTGAGCATCTTTTCATGTGCTTTTTCAGCATTTGGATTTCTACTTGGAGAAGTGTCAATTCAAATCACTTGCCCATTTTAAAAAAATGCGTTGTTTGTCTTTTTGTTTTAGAGATGTAGGATTTTTAAAGTATATATTGGATCTTAGGCCCCTATGAAAGATATGATTACCAAATATTTTCTCCTATTGATAAGGTTGTCTTTTCACTTTCCTGACAAACTCCTTTGAGGTGCAAAAGTTTTTAAATTTGAGGAATTCTTAATTATCTCTTTTTCTTTCATTGCTTGTGGTTTGGGTGTAAAGGTGATGAAACCATTTCCTAATATAAGATCCTGTAGAGTATTCCCTACCTTATCATCTAGAAGCTTTATGACCTCTGCTCTTATATTTATATCTTTGATTCATCTTCAGTAAGTTTTGTATAAGGTGTAAGGTAGCATTCCTCTCTTATTCTTTTGAACATGGATATCCAGTTCTCCAAGCATCATTTGTTGATGAGGCCATTCTCTCCCAGTTGAATAAGCTGGATGGTCTTGTCAAATATCAAGTGACTGTATATGTAGGAATCTATATCAGAACTCTCAATTCAGTTCCATTTGTCAGGTAGTGTGCTCTTGTGGCAATCTCATGCAGTTTTGACCAATGTAGTATATTTTAAAGTCAAGTAGTTTGATTCTTCCAATTTCAATTTTCTATATATCTTTAGCTATTCAGGGCCCCTTGCCCTTCCAAATAAATTTCATAGATTTTCCAATTTAATAAAAAATGCTGTGGTGATTTTTATTGTGATTACATTAAATCTGTAAATCAGCTGGGTAGGATAGACAACTTAATGTTTATTCTTCCCATCAATGAACAAGGTATATTTTTCCATTTATTTAGGTCTTCCTTGATTTTCTGTAATAGTGTTGTGTAGTTTTCTGCATATAAATCATTTACATCTTTAGTTAACTTTTTTCCTAAGTATTTGATTCCTGTAGTTGCTATTGCAAATGGGATTTTTTTCTTGATTCCTCCTCAGATTGATCATTACTTATGTACAGAAATACTACCAATTTATGGACATTTATCTTATAACCTGACACTTTACTAAACTCATTTATAAGCTCTAGAAACTTTGCTGTAGTTTTTCAGGGCTTTCTATGTATAGGATCATGTCATCTGCAAATAGTGAAATTTTGAATTCTTCCTTTCCAATTTGGATAACTTTAACATATTTTTCTTGCCTAAGTGCTCAAGCAAGTACTTCTAACCCAGTGTTAAATGAAGGCAGTGAAAGTGGGCATTCTTGTCCTTTCCCCAACCTTAGAGAGTAAGCTTTTAGGACTTCACCATTGAATATGATGTTACCTGTGTGTTTTTCATGAACAAACTTATCATGTTGAAGTTTCCTTCTGTTCCTATCTTTTGCAGTGTTTTTATCAGGATAGGGTGCTGTATTTAGTCGAATGCTTTTTCTGCATCTATAGAGATAATCAAGTAATTTTTTTCTTTTGAGTCTGTTTATGTGGGATATTACATTGATTGATTTTCTTACGTTGCACCATCCTTGCATACCAGGGATGAAACCCACTTGTTCATGGTGTATGATTCATTTGATGTGCTGTTGAATATGATTAGCAAGTATTTTGTTGAGGATTTTAGCATCTGAATTCATTAGAAAGATTGGTCTATAGTTTTCCTTCCTTATGGTATCTTTGTGTGGCTTTAGATCTAGGGTGATGTTGGCATCATAGAATGAGTTAGGCAGTGTTCCCTCCACTTGTATTTTTGAGAAGAGCTTAAGCAGGATTGGTGTGATTTCTTTCCAGAATGTTTGGTAGAATTCACCTGTGAAGCTGTCTGGTCCTGGGCTCTTCTTAGCAGAGAGTTTTTGGTGAATAATTCTATCTCATTACATTTATTGATCTGTTGAGTTCATCAATTTCTTCTTTTGTAAATGTGGGCTGCTTCTGTGTTTCTAGGAATTTGTCCACTTCCTCTTAATTATCATCTTGTTAGCATACAATTTTTCCAAAGTATCCTTTTATGATATTCGTTATTTCAGTAGGGTCAGTGGTGCCATCCCCTTCCTCCCTTTTTATTTTATGTATTTGCATTCTCTCTTTTTTATTCTTTATTCTAGCTAACAGTTTTTCAGTTTTACTAATCAAAGAACAAAGTTTTTTTTCTGTTAATTTTTTCTAGTGCTTTCTAACTTTTTATTTCATTTTTCTCTGCTCTAGTCTTTATTTCCTTCTTTCTGTTTCCTTTGGGGTTAGTTTGTGGTTCTTTTTCTCATTCCTCCAGGTGTGCAGTTATGTCTTTGATTTACCTCTTTCTTGTTTTTTTCATGTAGGCATTTCTTGTTATGAATTTCCCCCTCTGCATTGCTTTTGCTGAGTTCCATAGATTTTGATATATTGTGTTGTCATTTTCATTTGTTTCAAGGTATTTACTGATTTCTTTTGCACTTCCCTCCTTGACCCAGTGACTGTCTAAGAGTGTGTTTCATATCTTTGTGCCTAATCTGCTTCTCATTCCATTACTAATTTCCAGTGTAATTCCCTTGTGGTCAGAGAAATTACTTTCTATAATTTCATTCTTTCTGAATTCATTGAGAGTTGTTCTGTGGCCTATTATGTGGTCTATCCTGAAGAATGATCCACATCCACTGGAGAAGAATATAAATCATGCTGTATTTTGTTGTAATGTTTTGAATATGTCTACTATCTCCAGATCCTATATTGTATTATTCAAGCTCTTTGTTTCTTTATTGACTCTCTGTCAAGATATTCTATAGGCAATAAAAGTGTATTAAAGTTCCCTTCTATAACTGAAGAGGCATCTATTTTTCCACTTAGTTTTTTTCAAAGATTTATTTACTTTATTTATTTCTCTCCCCTCCCCCCTACCCCAGTTGTCTGTTCTCTGTGTCTATTTGCTGCGTCTTCTTTGTCTGTTTCTGTTGTTGTGAGCGGCATGGGAATCTGTGTTTCTTTTTGTTGTGTCATCTTGTTGCATCAGCTCTTCATGTGTGTGGCGCCATTCCTGGGCAGGCTGCACTTTCTTTCCTTTCGCACTGGGCGGCTCTCCTTACAGGGTGCACTCCTTGCGCGTGGGGCTCCCCTACACGGGGACACCCCTGCGTGGCATGGCACTCCTTGTGTGCATCAGCACTGTGCATGGGCCAACTGCACACGGGTCAAGGAGGCCCGGGGTTTGAACCGCGGACCTCCCATGTGGTAGGCGGACACCCTAACCACTGGGCCAAGTCCGCCACCTCCACTTAGTTTTTCCAATATTTGCCTCATGCATTTTGAGGCATCCTGCTTGAATGCATAAATTTTTGTTTTTTCTTTCTCCTTGATAGAGTACCACTTTTATTAATATATAGTGCCTTTCTTTGTCTCTTACAATAGTTTGTATTTAAAGTCTGTTCTGTCTGATGTTAGCATAGCTACTCCCACTCTTTTTTTGGTTATGTTTGCATATAAAATTTTTTTCAAACCATTCACTTTCAACCTCCTTCCATCCCTGGATTTAATGTGGGTTACTTGTATACAGCATATAGATGGGACATATTTCTTTATCCAGTCTGCCAATATGGGTCTCTTGACTGGTGAGTTTATCCATTAACATCCAGTATTGTTACTGTCAAAGAATTACTTACATTAATTATGTTTTTTTTAGGTTCACATATGTCATATGTTGTTGCTATTTCTCTTTTTTATCTTTTTAGTTGTTCTTACACTCTCCTCCAACTCTCTCTCTCCTGTTTTTTCCTTTCAACCTGCACTACATCCTTTAGTATTTCTTGAAGTACTGGTTTCTTATTGATACTCTTATTGACTTATCTCTTAATTTCTGTTTATCTGTGAATATTTTGTACTCTTCATTTCTGTGTGACAATTTTGTGTGATAGAGAATTCTTGACTGGGAGTTTTCTTTTATCACCTTAACTATGTCATACCACTGCCTTCTTGCCTCTGTGGTTTCAGATGGGAAGTCAGCATTTAACTTTATAAAGCTTCTCTTGTATGTAATGGTTCTCTTTTCTCTTGCTGCTTTCAGTATTCTCTCTTTGTCTTGAGCATTGGACAATTTGACAAGTATATGTCTTGGAGTGGGCCTGTTAGGATTTATACAGTTTGGGGTACACTGCACTTCCTGGAGGTGTATGTCCATCTCCCTTACTAGGATTGGGAAGTTTTCAGCCATTATTTCCTCCAAACCCATTTCTACCCCTTTCCCTTCTCCTCTCCTCCGGGTTACCTATAATGTGTATGTTTGTGTGTTTCATGTGGTCATTCAAATCCCTAAATCCATCCTGGATCTTTTCTATCTTTTTATCTATCTGTTTTACTCTCTGTTTCATTTCAGATGTATGTCTTCAACATCACCAACTCTTTCTTCTGTCTTTTCAAATCTGCTTTTGTGTGTTTCCAGTGTATTTTTGATTTTTTGGATTTTGCCATTTATCACCATCATATCTGTTATCTTGTTATATATGTTTACAATTTCTTCAGTATGTTCTCCCAGTGTCTTCTTAATATCCTTAATCTCATCTTTCTGTTCAATAAGTTGATTGGTGGTATTTTTTTGGTCATCTCTGATTTGTTGTTCCATGTTCTGCATCTCCTCCTGGTTTTTAGTGTGTTTGTTGGATTGGGCCATGTCTTCCTATTTCTTAGTATGGCTTGTAATTTTTGTTGCTTTTTTGGGCATCTGTTTATCTTGATGGATTAATCAGTTGATTGGCCTCTCTATTATATGGTTATTTTGTTGTTGTTTTTGTGTGTGTGGTAAGGTTTCACTTTGACACTTTGTCCCTCTTATTCTATTTCCTAGTTGTTGTCTATTGTTCATTGGAAAAAAACTTAAGACCAGAGAAAAGGAAAGAGATAGGAAGAGAAAAATAATAACAGTACTAATAATAGTAAAAGGTAGGAGAGGAACTGTACAAGACCCAGGAAATTGAAAAATTAACATTAATAAGAAGTATAGAGAAATAAGATTATAAAAGTGGAATAGAAAAAATGAAACAAGAAACAGAATAGAGAAAAATATATAAAATGAATTACAAGGCCAGAATGATAATAGAAGATATGAAAAAAGGAAAGAGGAAGGAAAATAAGTAAAGAAGGAACAAAAAAAGAGAAAAAATGAAAGAGAGAAGAAAAGAAAATTTGAAGACTGAAAAAAAGAGGTGGAACGAGAGAACAGAAAACAGAAGATATAAAGATGAAGGTGAGAAAACAAATAGCATAAGTAGAGAAAATGATAAAGAAAAAAGAAAAAAACACAGAAACAAAGGAGGGGAAACACAAGAAACAAGACAGCAATGACTCATTTTAAAAAGGAGAAAGAAAAAAAAATACCAAAATCCAAAAATAAAATGGAAACAGCCTTGTCTCTTAGACCCCTAAGGATGTTTTCAGGCTGCTGGTGTTCATCAAACATCCTGTAGCTGCCCTCTGCAGGTTTTGAACCAGGTTTTAGTGACTAAATAAGGAAAATTTTTAAAAAAGGAATCTTTTTAAAGAGTAAAAAATAAAGATGCAAGAAAAACGAATACAATGAGAATGTCTCTCTTTGCCCTGTCATAAAATTCCAGCTGGATGCCTGATAACCCAGTGAGTCACGTTTCTGAGAAGAACCCTGAATTGAATCAGGGACCTTGTATATGCCAGGCAGGAATTCTTCTACTGAAGGGAGTCAGTGGCCCTACCTAGCCTATCTGCCATGAGGGTGGGGTATATGTGGGACTTCCAGTCAGAGAGGGGCCACCCAGGATTTTCCCCTGGTTTCCCTATCAGTCCAGTACCCTCCTAGATTACTCAGAGCACATTCCCCTCAATATATATATAAAGGAGCTGTCAGGGAGGATAACGCCCACTCTCTTCTCAGTTCAATATAATTCGCCATGTCAGCAGGGTGTAACTCTTGAAGTACCAGCCCCACTAGTGGGCTTTATAAACAGACACTCACCCAAGAAGACACATCAGAAGAAGGCACAGGAAGAAAGAGAGTTCCATGCAAAATGGAAGAGGAGAGACTTGGTCATTTTGGTCCTACCGTTGACGGAAAGCAGAAGGCTCAAACAGCTAATACCCAGGGAAAGCTAAGCCATTCACCCGATAGTCTACAGCTGGAGACCAGAGCCCTGAGCAGCTGAGAAGGCCCAAAAAGAAATGAGCCCTCCAGCCTACAGCTGAGATCAGAAGAAGCTGGGCCCACGGAGGCTCAGAGGAAGAGAAAGGCTGAACCCTCACAGAGATTGGTAACCATCTTGCTTCAACACAAGGAAACAGACTTCAGTGAGTAAATGCTTCTTATTGCACCTTGAGTTAGACTCTTTAGGGCCTTGTAACTGTTAGCTTTTACCCCAAATAAATACCCTGGATAAAAGCCAAAAGATGTCTGGTACTTTGCATCAGCATCCCTTTGACTGACTAATACAGTCATCTTCTCAGATTACTTAAATTTTTATTCTCATAACATATATTTCTAAAATGTCCACTTTCAAATACATAATTCAATGTTGTTAATGACCTTCACAATGTTGTACTACCATTACCACCATCCATTACCAAAATTCTTCCATCACACCAACTGGGAATTCTGTGCAATTTAAGTGTTTACATCCCTCCCTCCCCCGATTACCTACCCACACCCCAGCTCCTGTTAACCTGTGTTCAAGTTTCTGACTTTATGAATTGGTTTAATCCAATTTTTTCATATTAGTGAGATCATGCAATATTTGCCTTTTTGTGTCTAGCTTATTTCACTCAACAGCTGATGTGAAAGTCCATACATATTGTCACATGTGTCAGAACTTCATTTCTTTTTATGTTTGAATATTATCCAATTGTGTGTATGTGAGTGTGTGTGTCCATTCATTGGTTGATGGGCAATTATTTTGTGTTCACCTTTTGGCATTTGTGAATAATGTTGCTATGAATATTGTTAACAAATAATAGTTTGAGTCCCTTTGTGCAATTCTTTTGAGTATATACCTAGAAGTGTGTTCTGCTAAAAAAATGTTTTGCTAATGCTTTGATGCTTTGCTATCTATCTATCCAATCTATCTATCTTTCTAATACTTAATTCACAAGCATAAGAAAGCAATACGTATATTCATTTTATTAAACTTCTGTTAGTAATTGAGAGAACAAAAATTAGGAAAAGATCAACACAGAGAGCAGACAACTGGGGAGGCAAGGGGAAGGGGAGAGAAATAATAAAAAATATTTTAAAAATTAGCAAAAGATCTTCTATAAACAGGGGTCAAACTGCTGTATCACAATCATTTCATGATGTACATACATATAGATACAGGCTCACCAAACTGGGGACACACCAACATCTGACCCACATCCAGCCAGTGTGCCAATTGGATGCAATATAAATATATACATACACACACACACATATATATATATGGTTTGTTTAATAAGTTTATACTGACAATTAGAGTGAGAAATAAGAATAACGTAATCAAAAGATTAAATCAATATTGAACAGAGTCACAAAATGACAGAAAAATAGAACAGTCTTACAAAAAAACTCACCAAACTGGAGGACACACCAACATCGAGCTCACAGCTGGGAAGTCCTGGATCAGGAGCTGATATCAAAGCCCCGACTGCAAACAACACCTGGGCAGAGCATCCGCTCCAAGGGTGGGACTTCAACTGACCTGACCAGGGACTGTCCCTTTCATTTGAGCTCATAATCAAGGAACTCAAAATTATAGATGCCAACCTTTGAGTACTAGGTCAATCCCCGAGGAGGTGGCCAGCTTTCTCAGGAAGGAGCACAACACTCCCTGGGCAGTACATTCCAAGATTTATGCGTCAGTCTTCAAGAAAGTGGCCAGCTTTCTCAAAGAGGAACCCAATACTCAACGGAACACTATCTGTTCTTATTTGCTGCAAAACATCCCCCAATACACCCATTGTTCTAGTTCTCATCATTCCTCCTGAAATATAAAAAGTGCTGACCAGCAAAACATTGTTTCACTGATTAACAAAGTTTCCCGCATGATGTTTCACTTTTAGATTCGGACAATACTCACTACAAATTTTTCCCAATATAAAGTGGAATTGCTGAGTCATTTGGTAATTCTAACCTATTTTAGGAACTCCAAACTTTTCTACAGTGGTTGAGTCATTCTACTTTGTCACCAACAATGAACATGTGCTCTAATTTCTCCACTTCCTCTCACTTACTTTCCATCTTAAATAATAGCCATTCCAGTGTGTGTGATATGGAACCACAATGTTATTTTGATTTGCATTTTCCTAATGACTAACAATGACCATATTTTATTTTTAAAGAAGCTTTAGATTACATAAATGTTACATTAAAAATTTAGGGGATTCCCATATACCTCCCTCCCTCCTCCTACCCCACTTTCCCTCATAAAAAAATATCTTTTGTATGTGTGATATATTTGTTACAATTGTTGAACACATTGAAGCATTACTGCTAACCATAGTCTACCATTAACATTACGGTTTATACATTGTACCACACAATTTTATAGGTTTTCACAAAATCTATAATGGCCTGTATTCATCATTGCAATGTCATGCAGGACAATTCCAGTGTCCCCAAATGCCCCATGTTCCACCTGTTATACCTATTTTTCCCTCTCCCTCCCTTTAAACTCCAGTGGCCCCTGCCTTTACATGAATAATACAAGTTCTTCCATTGCTGAAACAATAAGTCTACTTTAGTCCATAGTTGTATTCCCCCTTTTGTTTGTTCATTCCTCAACCTTCTGGATTTGTGGGTGGTGATGTCCACTCTTTTTCTTGCTGAAAGGGGGTTTAGAGCTCATGGGGCAGATGGCTGGAACTGCCTTGCCTGCAGTTATACTTTCTGTTTTATGCTGTAAGCATTGTCCATCATCATATTTTTGTTAATTGTCCTGGGTTAGTCAAATGAACTGGAGAGTAGGTGTTGCAACTCTCCTGAGATTCAGAGCTCAACTGTCATGGGAACAGATTGAAGATTTAATTCTCTGAGACATATAGTTAATGAGCATAGTGCTAATTATAGGTTAAAAGAAAAGGGACAGAAGAGCCCTGTGTAGGGAAATTATAAATGAGTCTAACTTCATTACATTGGGGAGCACATATTCCAAATTATATTCTGCTGACAGGGAACTAAATTCCTGAGATTGTGCACCATGCCTAAAGTGTCTAGATGTCCCTAGAGCTCTCAGGAGCCCTGTTGTTTGAGGCACTGTTTACTGTGACAGTCAATGAGATCCCACTGAGATGTGCATAAGCAAAACCTCTGGAAGGACTTCTCAACTCACTTTGAAATCTTTTAGACATAAAAACTGATTTCTATTTAATATCTCCCCCTTTGTGTCAAGGTCTTTTTCCAAATACATTGCTAGTTGGTGACTGTTCCTTGGTTCCAGGGAGTCTCAACCCCAGGAGACATGCCACATACTAGCGGGTAGGTAATGCATTTATACATTTAGTTTGGCTTAAAGAGAGGCCACATTTGAGGAACAAGGCAGCTTTCAGGAGGTAACTCTTAGGCAATATATAATACTAGGCTAAATTTTAACTTCAGAGGAACGACGCTCATAAGTACAACCATCAATATCAAAGGCCTATTGTAAATATTGTCCACTTTTATATCTTCTTTAGAGAACTGTCTATTCAAGTCTTTCTCTCATTTTCAAATTGGTTTGTGTTTGTTGAGTTGTATGAGTTCTTTATATATTTTGGATGTTAAACCAGATATGTAGTTTCCAAATATTTTCTTTCATTCTATAGATTGTCTCTTATACTCTTCTTTCTTTCTTTTTTATTGTTCTTTTAAAAAAAGATAAATAGATTGCATAAAATGTTACATTAAAAAACATAAGAGGTTCCCATATACCCCACTCCCCACCCCACTCCTGCTCCTCCCACATCAACATTTCCTTTCATCAGTAAGGCACTTTCATTGCATTTGGTGAATACATCCTGGAGTACTGCCACACCTACACCACATGGACCATAGTTTACACTGTAGTTCACACTCTCCCCCAGTCCATCCAATGGGTTATGGCAGGACGTACAATACCCAGGCATGTGTCCCTGCAATATCATACAGGACAACTCCAAGTCCTGAAAATGCCCCATATCACACCTCTTCCTCCCTCTCCCTGCCTTAAGCAACTCCTATGGCCACCATCTCCATATCAAGGATACAATTTCTTCCATTGTTAGAGTCACAACAATTGTATAGTAGAATACCAGCAAGTCCATTTCAATTCATATTATATTCCCCCATCCTGTGGACCCTGAGATGGCAATGTCCACTCTACCTCTCATCTTTTATTTTCTTGATAAAGTTATTTAAACACAAACATTTTTAATTTTGATTTATTAATTTATCTATTTTTTCTTTTGTTGTTTGTGCTTTTGGTGTGATTTCTAAGAATTCATTACCAAACACAAGGGCCTAAAGATGCCTCCCTGTTTTCTGCTAGGAGTTTTATAGTTTTAGCTTTGTATTTAGGTCTTTGATCTACTTTGAGTTAGTTTTTGTATAGGGTGTGAAGAAGGGTCAACCTTCGTTATTTTGTATTTGGCCATCTAACTCTCACAGCACCATTTCTTGAAGAGATTCTTCTTTCCCCAAGAGTGGGCTTGGTACCCTTCTCAAAAATCAATTGGCCACCCACTCTCTAAGACAAACTCAGCATGGAAATGCATTACCTTACCCCCAACATGGGACATGACTCCCAGCATGATTGTTCCTGGCACCAAGGGCTTACTACCAATCACTAACTGGTGATACTACTAGAAATAGTCCTTGAATAAAAAGGGGAAATGGTAAACACAAATGAGCTTATATGGCTAAGAGTCTTCAAAAAAGAGTCAGGAGGTCATCAGAGAAGTCACGTTTACACACGCCTCTGCAGGATCCCAGAGATAGCCAAAATAGATACATTCGCAGGTACCGGAGCTCCTGAGGGTTTTTGAGACACACAGGTTCTATAATCATGGCAGTTGGCTCTGGAGTTCAGAGCCTTATCACTGGGCCCTACCTGGGAATTTGTGTTCCTGAGTGTGATGGAGTTGGACTCAGATGTGAACTTTCTACACACACCTCTTCTATCACTTTTACTGAAACTGTGGTTCATGCTAGGGATGGTGTACATCCAGGAGACTTCTATCTCTGGGTTGGCCATGTGCCAACTGGGCCCTGTACTTCAGCAGAGTTACAGCTCCTACTCTCTGGTTTGTTGGACTTGCACAGGTTGGCTAAGAAGGAGGTGAAGATGATCAAACACCACACTAAGGAAACGAGAGTGGCTACAACTCCAAGCAGGAGAATCGTACCCATTAGCCATGTGGGAAATAAGACCCTCTCCTACAGAGGTGGAGTGGACATCACCAACCTAGTTTCCAGAGGATGGAGGAATAAAATATGGATTAGAGTGAACTTACTGGTATTCTACTATAGAAATATTGTGCCTAGTAGTGGAAGAAACTGTAGCATTGATCTGGAGAAAGTGGCCATGTAGTTGCTGAGGGCAGGGAGAGGGAAGTAGAGATGAGATGTGGGAGCATTTTTGGGACTTGGAGTGTCCTAAATGATATTGCAGGGACAGATGCAGGACATTATATATCCTGCCATAACCCACTGAATGAACTGGGGGAAGAGTGTAAACTACAATGTAAACTATAATCCATGCAATACAGCAGAGCTCCAAAATGTATTCACCGAATGTAATGTATGTGCCACCATGATGAAAAAAGTTGCTGATGTGGGAGGAGCAGGGGTGGGGGTGGGGGATGGGGTATGTGGGAGCCTCATATTTTTTAATGTAACACTTTCTATGAATTATGTATCTTCAAAAAAAGACAATTTCATAATAATAAAGAAAAAAAAAGAAAGGGAGTATGGGTAGGGATGGTGACAAGTACAGAGATTATTTTTGAGGTGATGACATTTTCCTAAATTAACCGTGGTGATACCTGCACAGATGAGTGAACATAATAAAACAAATTTAACTTTTAAAATGGTGGATTGTATGACATCTGAATCGTAGATCAATAAAGCTATTAAAAATGGGGAAAAAATCAATTGGCCACAAATGTGAAGGTCTATTTCTCAACTCTCAGTTCAATTTAATTGGTCTACTTATATGTCCTTGTGCCTGTACCATGCTGTCTTGGTTGCTATAGCTTTGTTATAAATTTCTAAATTGGGAAGTGGGAGTCCCCAAAGTTTGTTCTGCTTTTCAAGGTGTTTTTGGCTATCTGGAGCTGCTTACCCTTCCATGTTTGATGATTGATTTTTCCATTTATGTGAAGAACTCTGTTGGAATTTTGACTGAGATTATATAAAATATATAACTCGCTTTGGGCAGAATTGCTATCTTGACAATATTTAGTCTCCCAATTCATGAAAATGGAAAGTCTTTTCATTTATTTGTGCTCTTTATTTTTTCAGCAATGTTTTTTAGTTATTCAAGTACAAATATTTTACACCCTCAGTTATATTTACTCCTAGATATTTGACTCTTTTAGTTGCTATTGTAAATGATTTCTTTCTGGATTTCCTCTTCAGAGTGTTCTTTCTTAATGTATAGATATACCCTTGATTTGGCATGGTTTTCGTGCACCATGCCACTTTGTTGAATCTGTTAATATTGTTAATGTTAGTAGATTGGTTGTGAAGATTACACGATTTTCTATCTATAGGAACATCACATCCACAAAAAGCAGTTTTACATCTTGCTTTCCAAATTGTGGGTCTATCATTTTTTTTAATTCACCCCTCCCCCTTGTGGCTTGCTTACTGTCTGCTCTCTGTGTCCATTTGCTGTATGTTCTTCTGTTTCTGTGTTTATTTTTATTTATTTCTTCCCCCCTCCCATTGTGGCATGCTTGATTTCTGGTCTCTGTTTCCATTGTTGCATGCTCTCCTGTGCTCCTTTGTCTTTTTGCTTGTCTCCCTTTTTGGTTGCATCACCTTGCTGAGTGAGCTCTCTGCAGTGCTTGCAGGCTGGGTAGCACTCTGCAGCACACGTGGGTGAGCCTGCCTTCACAAGGAGGCCCCAGGATGCAAACCCAGGGCCTCCTATATGGTAGATGGAGCCCAACTGATTGAGCCACAGCCACTTCTCTGGGTCTATCATTTTTTAAAAATTATCATTATAATTTATTTTACCTATTTCCTCAACTAATTTCCAGTACATTGTTGAGTAATAGTGGTTACAGTATGCTTCCTTGTCTTAGTCCTGATCTTAGAGGTCAAGTTCTTAGTCTTTTACCATTGACTTTGGGTTTGGTGAAAAAACACCCTTGGGTTTTTCATCTATGCCCTTTACAATTTTGAGAAAGTTTCCTTCTATTACTAGTTTTGTAAGTGTTTTTACCTAGAAGGGGCTCTGAATTTTGTCAAATGTCTTTCAGTTTAAGTAAGAATATGTTTTTTGTCTTTTGAATTATTAGAGTGGTATATAGCATTAAATGATTGTCTCATCTTAATCCAACTTGGATACCAGGAATAAATCCCACGCGATCATGGTGTAGAAATCTTTTCATACACTGTTGGATTTTGTTTGTGAGCTATGTTCAGGACATTTGCCTCTATTTTAATGGGGGAAATTCATGTGTAATTTTCTTTCCTTTTGGTATCTTTATCTGGCTTTGGTATTAGGATAATGCTAGCTTCAGAGAATGAGCTGGGACATGTTTCCTCCTCTTCAATATTTTGTAAGATTTTTAGAAAGATTGGTATTAATTCTTCTTGAAATACTTGGTAAAATTCACCAGTGAAACCACCTGGTCCAGGGATTTTCTTTGTTGGGGGTTTTTTGATTACTGAGTCAGTCTCTTTACTTGTTATTGGTCTGTTGAGATCTATTTCTTGTAGTGTTAGTGTAGATATTCGAGTGTTTCTAGAAATTTGTCCATTTCATCTAGGTTTCCTAATTTTTTGGCAAATACTTGTTCATAATATTCTCTTATTATCCTTTCAATTTCTTTGGGATCATTATTAATGTCCCCCTTTCATTTCTAATTTGTTTATTTGAATCGTTTCTCTTTTTTTTTTTTTTTGTCAATCTAGCAAAACGTTCATGTAATTGTTCTTTTCAAAGAACCAACTTTTGGTTGTTTTGATTTTGCCTATTGATTTTTTTTCTGAATTTCATTTATTTCTGCTCTAATCTTTGTTATTTCTTTCCTTCTGCTTGATTAGGGGTTGCTTTGCTGTTCTTTTTCTAGTTCCTTCAGGTTTGCAGTTTGGTCTTTTATTTTAGGTCTTTCTTCCTTTTTCCCCCCCAACTGTTTAACCTTACAATTTATTCAGTCTGACAATATTGCCAAACTTTATTCACTAGCTAAGGCAAGAGTAATTCTCTAAAAGGATTTTATGAAGTACTATTTAGTTTTGGTTCTGAGAATCTTAAGTGCTTAAATTTTGGAATTTTCAAAATTAACCAAAAAGAGACTGTATCAACAACTGATATTCTCAAAAGATTAGACAAAATGAATTGCCTAAGTATTTAGAAAATATGCAACTGATTTCTCTTATATATTAAATTTAGTCAGAATCTATCTCTCCTCCTGTAAGTCATTCAACCTTCTGCTTATCTGTAGACCAAGGCCATTTATTAAAGAAAATAATTTTCTAAAAAGACTGAAATTCTCCATTAAAATAATCACTTAGTAGGTCTAAAATCATTCCAAAGCTAACCCCTGGGAATAATTCAGTTGGCAAAAGTATATCATTTTCTTTTCATTAAAAAGAGGTAGGGTGGAATTTTAATATCAAAGCAGAATTTTCATGTTTCACAATCTTGTTGCTAGAGAGATCCCAAAATTTCTTGAGCTCATTTGAGAAGTGTCCTGAATGTGTGCATTTCTATAACAGCAGCAAAACAATTCTATTGCTAAAAAGTTGCTACCCCTGCTTGTGACTTTAGAATACTAGATGTAAAATAGCAATACAATGACAATAGTATGCTAATTTGTGCCATTAATAGAATTTGAGTTAATCTGAGGAAGGGACAAATTGCTTTCTTTAGAACACCCAAGGCATGACACCTACACCATTCATTGAAGTTTGGGGATAAAATTTTTTAAAATGCCAATAAGGAAGAGACAAGAGCCTTATATTTAGTATTCTAAAGGCATGCTTCAGGTAGTTCAACAATTATTCTGGTAACTAGCTGCTCACATGCATACACATGCACACACATAGATTTTAATGGTTTATAAAAAACTACATTTCTTACTTTAGAAAAATGAATGTGATATTATCACCATAGACTAATTGCTCAATCCACATGTAACAAGGAATTGCCTTCTATGATGAGTCTCTGAACTAATTCGCCATCAGGCTGAAAATGTAAGGCAAGTTAAGTAAAGGCTGAATTGTTGTACAAAAGAACATTTACTCATCAGATCCCACTGATCTCTTCTGTGCTCATTTCCTGAGCAACTTTGCTGAAGCCATATCGATCTGATTCAAAGTTTCCTGAGGAATCCAACTCATATCAATATCACTCTGATTTGATATACCTAATTCTACTTTCTGTAGTAGACTTTTGTGCTTTCTAGATTTGGGGAATTGATGAATGCCAGCAACAATGAATAGCCCAAGACTGGCAAAGAACATATATATATATATGCATAAAGACTATTTCTGCATCTAATTCATCCTCTTTTTCACTAATTGTAATTGTTTAATTAAAGACAACATCTTGGAGTACACTGCAATTCAAATCTTTGTAGTTCAGATGAATGACTAGACCAAAAGTTTGACCACCCATGGGCTCTGCAGGAATGAGGGAGAACTCAAAAGTTGTCTGTCTCTGGGGTGTCACTACAGTGTTCTGAGGATGAACATTGAAATTCTGGTAGTCCTGAGGATAATAGAATGAGACATCTAGTGATTCAACAATAAAGTCTTCTGTACCCTCATTTGTAAAGCTTACCAGGAACTTCATGATATTTTCTACTGGAAAATCTCTTTTCCAAATAAGTTAGTTATATCTGTACTGGATGCTTTAGGTCCGCTAGATACATCTTCTTCTTTAACTTCTACCAAACTGTGGGCTTACCTTCTTCCATTTCAGCTTCATCATCTTAATCTTCAATTATTGAATCTTCCATGGTTTCTTCATCCTTTATAAGGTCTTGAGAAACCACTAGTGAGACTCCAGAGCTGCCTCTGAGCAAGAGGGTGGCAGGGAACACAGGGAAGAGATGCAGAAGGAATCTTACAGTGCTAGCAGTAGGGTATCTACCACTCTTGAACGAGTGCCTTCTGAGGCTCTGTGGAACAGCTGTCACTCTTTCTCCTGCCTTCCATGGCAGGGACAGCAAATACACCAAGCACTGTCTTCTGCCCTGTCCAATCCTCTGATGACAAATGCAGTCAATGCGGGTCTTGGAGACTCTTTCTTCTCTTTAAATGAAAGTATTTAGGGCAGTAAATTTTCTCTCTGCATTGCCTTTACTGTATCCCATAAGTTTTCATATGTTGTGTTCTTGGTTTCTTTCATCCCAAGGTATTTACTGATTTCCCTTGCAATGTCTTCTTTCTGGCAATGATTTTTTTAGAGCAGTGTATAATTTAACATCCATATATTTGTGAATTTGTCCAGTTCTCTGCTTGTTACTGATTTCCAGTTTCATTCCATTATGATCAGAGAAATGTCTTTGTAAAATTTCAACCTTTTATAATTTTGAGACTTGTTTTATGACCAAAAAAGTTGTCTGTCCAGGAGAATGATCCATGTGCACTTGAGAAGAATGTATATCCTTCTGTATTGGGGCACAATGTTCTGTATATTTCTGTTAGGTATAGTACATTTATCATATTATTCAAGTTCTCTGTTTCCTTATTGATCTTCTCTTTAGATGTTTTATCTATTGATGAGAGTGGTGTATTGAAGTCTCCAACTATTTCGTGGGGGTGTTTGTTTCTCCTTTGTTTCTCCTTTGCCAGTGTTTGCCTCATGTATTTTTGGGCAGTGTTGCTAGGTGGTTAGGTGCATAAATATTATTGTTATATTTTCTCATTAATATATAGTGTCCTTCTTTGATTACTAACTACAATAGTTCATGAATAGAATATCAGTAAGTCCACTCTAATCCATATTCTATTCCTCCATCCTGTGGACCTGGGATTGGTTGTGTCCATTCCACATCTATGTCAAGAGGGGCTTAGATTCCACATCGATGCTGGATGCAATCCTCCTGCTTTCAGTTGTAGGCACTCTTGGCTCCATGGTGTAGTGGTTGATATTCTTCAACTCCATGTTAGCTGAGTGGGGTAAGTCCAATAAACCAGAGTGTAGGAGCTGAAGTCTGTTGAGGCTCATGGCCTGGCTATCATGTGGTCAGTCCAGAGATTCAGATCCCCTAGGTATATCTTAAACCCCAGCACCTACTACAATTCTGGTAAAGTAACAGGAAAGGCTTGTTAAGAGAGATCACATCTGAGTCCAGCTCCATCACACAAAAACACCAACTCCTAAGAAGAGCCAACTGACATGGCAGTGAACTCCATCTGCCATGACCATAATACCTGTGGGTCTCTGTAGCCCTCAGAAGAACCAATACCTGGGGTTGTATCTACTTTATCTGTCTCTGGGACTCTGCTCAGGTGTGCATAAAGGCAACCCCACTGATAACCTCCCGGCTCTTTTCTAGAGATTCATAGCCATATAAATTCATTTGTCCTTTCCATTTCCCCCTTGATTTAGGTCAAAAAGCATTTTTAACTACTGTTATTATATGTAGACAGAGATATTCTGCTGGTCCAAGTTGAACCTTTAATTCAAGGTCATTTTCTAGTTACGTCATCAGCTGGTACTTGGTAGTGATCCCTCGGTGACAGGGAGGCTCATCCCCGGGAGTCATGTCCCATGCTGGAGGGAAGGCAATGAATTTACATGCTGAGTTTGGCTTCAAGACTGGCCACATTTGAGGAATATGGAGGCTCTCAGGAGGGAACTCTTAGGCACACTGCTGCTCTCGGCCTTGTTCATATTTCAGGTGCACAGGCTCACAAGCATAGTCATTAGTATAAGGGGCTCATTGTTGAACCTTCGTTCCTTTTTGGTCTTTACTGTTGCACTTGGGGGGATTGTTGCTGTTCCTTTAGGGACTGTGCTAGAGCTTCCCTGGCTCAGAACTCAGCACTCCCTCAGTTGTTGTTTTTAATTGTTTCCACTATGAATATATACAAACATTTTTATGTACCCTGGATATATGCCCAGTAGAACTCCCTGCCAACCATGTGTCCCCTGTCAATAACATCCCACACCAGTATTCCTCCATTGCCATTATTGAACCTCTCTGTGATCCAAAACTTCCTGAAAAGTGAAGCCCAATATATTGCCAGGTTCCCTTAATAGTAAGATGGAATATACCAATGAGTTTAAAGGTTTGATATGGAATACATATTAATTTGGAAAAATTCTACATCCTATCTTTTTCTTTTCTTTTTTCTAATTATTAAGCATATCTTCACAAAAGTTTTAGATCACAGTAATTCATATATACAATATACAGTACTCCCACATATCCAACATAAAACCTTTTCCCTTCCACAGCAATAATCTTTTAACATATTCATACCATATTTACTGAAACTGATGTACAGATATTCAGACAATAGCTTTCAAACAAGGTAACATTTGGGTTTACATTGTGGTTTAAATTTTAGACTACACAATTTTCTAAATTTTTAGTTTTCTTATGTTTTACATTATGATTTACATTTTAGCCTATCAGTCCCTATATATTTTTGGTGTAATTTTACATGTCTTATATCCATCCTTGCATACTCTAGTGAAACACTTCTATTGCCCACACAGTTACATTGGTTTCATCTATTCAATACCTATTTCCCCATCCCCTTAGGGTCCAGAGTGATAGTCAATCTTCATTTCTTGAAGAGCCATGTTCAGAAATACTTGCAACAGTGTTGAGGGCTTGACATGCTCAACTGCCCTAATGCCCTGGGAGCCATCATTTCTCTTGAGAGACACAGTTCCCTCTATTTGATAGCATCAGTCCTCCCCAGGATGTGAGTATACCTTCACTCTCATTATATGGGTCTCTATCCAATGATATAACCCACTCTGGCAAAATGAGCATTCATATATTCCCTAGGAGTCTGTCCTGCATCAGATTATCCCTTTAAGTATCTTAAACAGGTAACTTTCCTTATTATATTTTTGAAAAGGTTTTCTCAGCATTATACTCTCAAATAACACCTGACAATCTCCTATGTTCCTATGTTGCCCCACCCTCCCCCCAATTTCTTGGGCAATATTACCCATCCTCCCATCTCAAGCCTGTAAAGCGCCACCCAGAGGTAACCCTATGCCCCCATTTTATCCCTTCCTTGTACACATACTTATCTCCAGCTTATCATAGATTTCACCCATGTAAATGTCAGCTTACATCTTTCCTCTACTCCCTGATTTCCTGTAAGCCTATCATCCAGTCTCTAGCTCTCTGAGGCAGCTTAGTTTACTTATTTCATATCATTGAAGTCATGTAGTATTTGTCCTTCAATGCCTGGGTTGCTTCACTCAACATAAGGTTCTCAAGATTCATCCATGTTATCACGTGTGTTTGTAGTGTATTTGTTCTTAAAGCCGAGTAGTACTCCATTGTATGTATATAGCACATTTTATCTATCCATTCATCAGTTGATAAATTTGGGTTGATTCCAACTTTTGGCAATAGTGAATAATGCTGCTATAATCATTGGTGTGCACATATTGGTTTGTGTCCTTGTTTTCAGTTCTGCTGGGTATATACCCAGCAGTGGAACTGCTGGATCATATGGCAAATCTATGGTTAGTTTTTTGAGAAACCGCCAAAATGTCCTCCAGAATGGTTGGATCCTTCTGCATTCCCACCAGCAGTGGATGAGTGTTCCCATTTCTTCACATCCTCTCCAGCATTTGTACTCTTCTGTTTTTTTCATAGCTGCCAATCGTATGGGAGTAAGATGGTATCTCATTGTAGTTTTGATTTGCATTTTCCTGATAGCTAGAGATTTGGAGCATGTTTTCATGTGCTTTTTAGCCATTTGTATTTCTTCCTTGGAGAAGTGTCTGTTTAAATCTTTTTCCCATTTTTTAAATGGGTTGTTTATCTTTTTATTTTCAAGATATAGGAGTTCTTTATATATGCAAGTTATAAGTCTCGTATCCGATATATGGTTACCAAATATTTTCTCCCATTGTGTAAGCTCCCTTTTTAATTCCTTGACAACCTCCTTTGAGGTGCGGAAGGCTTTAATTTTGAGGATGTTCCATTTATCTATTTGTTCTTTTGCTGCTCGTGCTTTTGGTGTGAAGTTCATGAAGCCATTTCCTATTACAAGGTCTTGCATATGCGTCCCTACACTGCTTTCCAATGTCTTTATGGTCTTGGCTCTTATATTTAGGTCTTTGATCCATCTTGAGTTGATCTTTGTATAAGGTGTGAGATGGTAATCCTCTTTCATTCTTCTACATATGGATATCCAGTTCTCCAGGCACCATTTGTTGAATAGGCCATTCCCTCCCGGTTGACAGGGTTTGGTGGCTTTATCGAATATTATATGGCTATATATATGAGGATCTATATCAGAACTCTCAATTCAGTTCCATTCATCTGTGTCTCTCCTTATGCGAATACCATGCTGTTTTCACTACTGTAGCTTTGTAGTATGTTTTGAAGTCAGGGAGTGTGATTCCTCAAATTTCATTTTTCTTTTTCAATATGTCTTTGTCTATTTGGGGCCTCTTTCCTTTCCAAATAAATTTCATAGCTAGTTTTCTAGTTTTTTAAAGAATGCTGTGTTGATTTTTATTGGGATTGCATTGAGTGTGTAGATCAGTTTTGGTAGGATAGACATCTTAATAATATTTAGTCTTCCTATTTATGAGCAGGGAATATTCTTCCATTTATTTAGGTATTCTTTGATTTCCTTGAACTGTCTTGTGTAGTTCTCTGTGTATAAGGTCTTTACATCTTTTGTTAAATTTATTCCTAGGTATTTGATTTTTTTATTGACTATTGTAAATGGTATTTGTTTCTTGATTTCCTCCTGAGCTTGATCATTATTGGTGTACAGAAATGCTGCTGATTTTTGTGCATTGATCTTATAACCTGCAACTTTACTAAACTCATTTATGAGTTCTAGAAGCTTTGTTGTAGACCTCTCAGGGTTTTCTATGTATAGGATCATGTCATCTGCCAATAATGAAATTTTGACTTCTTCCTTTCCAATTTGAATGCCTTTTATGTCTGGTTCTTGCCTCAGTACTTCAGCAAGTACTTCTAAGACTATTTTAAATAGAAGGGGAGAGAGTGGGCATCCTTGTCTTGTTCCTGATCTTAGAGGGAAGGATTTTAGGATTTCACCATTGTAAATGATGTTGGCTGTGGGTTTTTCATATATACTCTTTATCATGTTCAAAAAATTTCCTTGTATTCCAATCTTTTGGAGTGTTTTTATCAAGAAAGAGTGCTGTATTTTGTCAAATCCTTTTTCTCCATCTATAGATGTAATCATGTGATTTTTTTTCCTTCAATCTGTTTATATAGTGTATTACATTGATTGATTTTCTTATTTTGAACCATCCTTGCATACCCGGAATGAATCAAATCTGGTCATGGTGTTTAATTCATTTAATGTGTTGTTGAATATGGTTAGCAAGTATTTTGTTGAGGATTTTTGCGTCTAGGTTCATTAGAGAAATGGTCTGTAATTTTCCTTTCCTGTGGTGTCTTTGTTTGGCTTTGGTACTAGGGTAATGTTGGCATCATAGAAGGAGTTCGGTAATGTTCCTTCTGTTGTGATTTTTTGGAAGAGTTTCAGCAGGATTGGTGTTAGTTCTCTCTGGAATATTTTGTAGAATTCAGCTGTGAGGCCATCTGGCCCTGGGCTCTTCTTATTTGGGAGGTTTTTAATGACTGATTCTATCTCTTTAGTTGTGATTGGTTTGTTGAGATCATGAATTTCTTCTTTCATCAATATAGGCTGCTTATGTGTTTCTAGGAATTTGTCCATTTCCTCTGAATTGTCATTTTTGTTGGAATATAGTTTTTCAAAGTATCCTCTTATGATAGTCTTTATTTCTGTGGGGTCAGTGGTGATATCTCCTTTCTCATTTCTTATTTGGTGTATTTGCATCTTCTCTCTTTTTTTCTTTGTTAGTCTCACTAAGGGTTTGTCAATTTTATTGATCTTCTCAAAGAACCAGCTCTTGGTCTTGTTTATCTTTTCAAGTGCTTTCTTATTTTCTATTTCACTTAGTTCTGCTCTTATCTTTGTTATTTATTTCTTTCTTCTTTCTGTGGGGTTACTTTCTTGTTTTTTACTAATTCCTCCAAATGTGCAGTTAGTTCTTCAATTTTTGCTCTTTCTTCTTTTTTGATGTATGAATTTATGGCTATAAATTTCCCTCTCAGTACTGCTTTTGCTGCATCCTATAAATTTGGTATGTTGTGTTATCATTATCATTAGTTTCAAGGTAGTAATTAATTTCTTTTGAGATTTCCTCCTTGACCCACTGTTTTTCTAAGAGTGTGCTGTTTAATTTCCATATCTTGGTGTGAAATCTGGGCCTCTGGCCCTTGAAGATTTCCAGCTTCACTCCACTGTGGTAAGAGATATTATTTTGCATGATTTAGAACTTTGTGAATTCATTAAGCCTTTCTTTGTTGCCTAGCATATGGTCTATCTTGGAGAATGATCCCTGTGCACTTGAAAAAAATGTATATCCTGCTGTATTTGGGTGTAATGATCTGTATATATTAGAGCCAGCTCCTCTAATATATTGTTCAAATATTTTGTTTCTTTAGTGATTCTCTTTTGAGATGTTCTGTCCAAAGTTGATAGTGGTGTATTAAAATCTCCCACTATAATTATAGAGGCACCTATTCTTTCACTTAGTTTTAACAGTGTTTGTCTCACATATTTGGAGGCGCCCTTGTTAGAAGCATAAATATTTATGATTGTTCACTCTTCTTGAGAGATTGTCCCTTTCAATAATATGTAGTATCCTTCTTTGTCTCTCACAATTGTTTTGCACTTAAAGTCCATTTTGTCCGGTATTAATATAGCTACTCCTGCCTTTTTTTGGTTATTGTTTACTTGTAAGATTGTTTTCCAACCAGTCACTTTCAGCCTCCATGAATCCCTGGGTCTAAGATTTGTTTCTTGTAGACAGCATATAGATGGGTCATATTTCCTTATCCAATGTCCTAGTCTGAATCTTTTGATAGGTGAGTTTAATCCATTGACATTCAGTGTTATTCCTTTGAAGGAATTATTTGTGTTAGCCATATTTTGATTGGACTTGTGTTTGTCTTATTTTGTTTGTTTTTTTCCTTCTCTTTTTGTCTGTTTTGTTGTTCTTACACTCTCCTCCTACTCTGCCTCTCTTGTTTTTTCCTTTCTTCCTTCAGAACTCCCTTTAGTATTTCCTAAAAGGGAGGTTTCTTTTTGGCATACTCTTTCAATTTCTGTTTATCTCTGAATATTTTGTACTCTCCATCATTTTTGAATGCTAGTTTAGCTGGGTAGAGTATTCTTGGTTAGAATTTTTTTTCTTTTAGTACCTTGACTATATCATAGCACTATCTTCTTCCCTCCATGGTTTCATATGAGAAATCAGCACTTAATCTTATGGAGCCTCCCTTGTATGTGATAGTTTTCTTTTCTACTTTGAGAATTTTCTCATCTTGAGCATTGGGTAATTTGACAAGTATATATCTTGGGGTGGGCCTCTTGGTGTTTATGATGTTTGGGATGCATTGTGCTTCCTGGATATGTACATCCATCTCTCTCAGTAGATTTGGGAAGTTTTCAGCCATTATTTCCTGCAACACCCCTTCTGTCCCCTTTCCCTTCTCTTCCCCTTCTGGGATGTCTATAATACATATGTTTGTGCCTTTTGCATTGTCATTTAGGTCCCTAAGTCCTAGCTGGAGTTTTTCTATCTTTTTATCGATCAATTCTACTATCTGTTTGATTTCAGATGTACTGTCTTCCACGTCATGAATTCTCTCCTCTGCCTCTTCTAATTTGCCGCTATTTGCCGCGAATGTATTTTTGATTTCTTGAACTGTGGTGTTCGTTCCCATGATATCTGTTATCTTTTTGTATATGTCTGCAATTTCCTCTCCAATTGTTTTCTTCATATTGTTAAACTTTTCCTTTACTTCATTAAGTTTGTCTCTAATATTTGTTCTGAGATCTTTAATTACTTGTCCGATGTTCTTCTCCCCTTCCTGGTTCTTAGTTTGTTCATTGGATTCAGCCATGTTTTCCTGATTATTGGTTTGGTTTTGTAGTTTTTTGTTGCTGTCTGGTCATCATTTTATCTTGATGGGTTTAATCAGTTCCTTAGCTTCTTTGTCTAGTCTTGGGAATTAATTAGTTGTTGTTCTTGCATAAGTGTTATGTCTTCTCTTTGTCAGTTTGTTCTTCTTACTCTAATTTCTTGTTGCTGGCTGAGTTCACTTTGAAGGAAAATATTAGGGCCAGAGAAAGGAAATTGTATAAGAATAGAAAATGTGTAAAGTGGTATTGGTAATAAATGTTAACAGAGCAACAATATGAGATCTGTGAGGATGGATATTAGATTCATTTAAGTTGTGTAGAGTTATAGCAGTAAGTAGAGTACTTATAATGAGATAGTCAACTGAATATGGGAAGGAATATAGTATGAATTAAAAAGCCAGTGTTTTCATGAGAGAGGGAAAGAGAAAAGAAAGACAATAGTATCAAGAGTGGATAAAAGACAGAAAACAGAACAAAGGTATTAGAAATTGAATGTTAGATAATTTGGGGACCAAAGAATGGGAGGTGGAATGTAAGAGAGACAGTAAATGATGGAGGATAGCAAGATGTGGGGGAAAGGGGATAGTGTAGGTGGCCAAAATCAATTCACACAGAAACAAGGAAATGCAGGATGAGGAAACACAGCAAATGTGAGGCACTCCCTGCAGCACCTTTTACAAGAATCTTCTCTGTCACCATCCCACTAAATCGATTTCCAGACACCTCCTGCCCTACAAACACCTGGAACAGCCTGGTCCAGCAAAATTCCAACCCTACTCAGCCGCTTCTTTGCAGGAGAGATTATAAGGTGCACTCACTCAGATGCCATCTTGCCCTGCCTCCCTTCCTTTCTTCATACTACTCAAATTCACTCTCTCCTGTCTTTGCCTTTCAGACTGCAGAACTCCGTTTAGTAATTCTTGTAAGGTTAACAAACTCTCAGTTTCTGTTTATCTGTGACTATTTAAATTTTCCCTCATTTTTAAAAAAGATTTATTTATTTATTTCTCTCTCCATCCCCCCCCCTCACCCCGATTGTCTCTTCTCTGTGTCCATTTGCTGTGTCTTCTTTGTCTACTTTTGTTGTCAGCGGCACCGGAATCTGTGTTTCTTTTTGTTGTGTCATCTTGTTGGGTCAGCTCTCCATGTGTGCAGTGCCAATCCTGGGCAGGCTGCACTTTCACGCTGGGCAGCTCTCCTTACAGGGTGCACTCCTTGTGTGTGGGGCTCCCCTACACGGGGACACCCCTGCATGTCATGGCACTCCTTGCGCACTTTAGTACTGCACATGGGCCAGCTCCACACCTTCCCTCATTTTTGAAGGACAGTTTTTCCAGATAAAGATCTTTGTTTGTTTTTTCTTTCACTACCTTAAATATATCATACCACTGCCTTCTTGCCTCCATGATTTCTGATGAGAAATCTCACTTAGTTTTATTAAAGATCTCTCATATGTGACACATCACTTTTCTCTTGCTGCTTTCAGAATTGTCTCTTTAAAATCTTTGGTGTTGCACATTCTTATTAGTATGTGTCTCAGAGTACATCTATTAGTATTTATTCTGTATGGAGTACATCTTCTTGGACATCTATATTTATGTCATCATAAGAATTGGGAAATTTTGGGTCATTATTTCCTCAAATGTTTCTTCTGCCCCTTGTCCCATCTCTTCTTCTTCTGGTACAACCATGATGTATTTGTTTATGTGCTTCCTGCTGTCACCCTATCCCTGAGACTGTTCATTTCTCTCTAATCATTTATCTATGTTTTTTTGACTGTATGATTTTATTTTCCTGTCTTCTAGTTCACTGGTTCTCTCTTCTGCCTGTTTAAATCTGCTCTATGCCTCTAGTGTATATTTATTTTTCCCGTTGGTTGTTTTTTTAAAGTCAATTTCATTGATACATACTAATAAAGTACACAATTTATTCCAAGTGTGCAATTAGTGTTATTTGGTTTAATCATATAATTGTGCATTCAACACTTTAATCATTAAATCTTTTTCATTATTTTAATAATAATAAACAACAAACAAACAAGAAAATTCCTCACCTTTCAATCTGTTTCCCCTGCTGTACATAGCTATTATTTCTGGCTATTCTTCCACAATTTATTTGTTTATGAAGAAGTTTCATTGAGATAAATTCATATTCCATATGATCTATCCAAAGTGTATAATCAATACCTTTTTTTTATTTAGCTTTTAAAATTCCTAGGCATACATGGGAGGAAGTAAACCTGGGCATACATATAAGGTACATGAATGTGTTCAAATGTTTATGGGGCATTGTCACAGTGGGTGGAGATTCACACAGTAACCAAAAGAATATTGAATTCACATCCTGGGTAACTCTGCCACATTCTCTAATGGAAAAGCAACAAACCTCCAAATGCAGAGCAGTGGCTAATGAAAAAGGATGGTCTATGATGGGCTCTTGATATTGACAATTATGCTTATGAGCTTTTGCTCTTGAAGTTGCAACTTAGCCTAATGTTGTAAGGTGCCTAAGGATTACCTCCTGGGAGCTTTCATGTTGCTCAAATGAAGCCTCTCTCTAAGCCAAACTCAGCATATAAATGCATTACCTTACCCCCAGTGGGGAACATGACTTCCAGGGATAAGCCTCCCTGGCACCAAGGGTTTACTTCCAAACATGTATGAGCAAATCAACTAGAAAAAGACCTTGAATAAAAGAGGAAAACCAGAGAGACAAATAAGTTTATATGGCTAAGAAACTTTAAAGAGAGTTGGGAGGTCATCCCAGAAATAACACTTATCATGTCTCAGCAGGATCTCATAGGCTGCCAGAATACATAGTACCCCAAATAGTGGGGCTCTTGAAGGCTCTGGAGACACCCAGGTCCAACAGTCATGGCAGAGAGCTCTGGAGTTTGATGAATCACTAGTGGGTCCTATATAGGAGTTTGTGGTCCCAAGTGTGACAGAGTTGGACCCAGATGTGACTTCTATGTTCCTCTTCTGTCCCTTCTATTTGAACCTATAGTTGGTGCTGGCATTGGTAGGTGTACATCCAAGAGACTTGAATCTTTGGACTATTCATGTGCTACCTGAACCCTGATCCTCAGTGGAGTTCCAACAGCTCCACTCCAGTTCATTGGATTCACCCAGGGCAACTAACAAGAAGGTGAGAATGGACAGTCACCATACAAAGGAACTGAGAGAGTCTACAACTGCAAGAAAGAAAGTCCCCTCCATTAGCCCTATGGGATTGAGGCCCCCACTCAATTAGAGGTGGCATGGGCATCACCATCCAGAATCCTCAGGACTGGAGAATAAAATATGGACTAGAGTGGACTTAGTGGTATTTTAATATAGACATTGTGATTCTAGCAATCGAAGAAATTATATCATTGATGTGGATACAGTGGCCACTGGAGTTGCTGAAGGGAGGGAGAGGGAAAAAGAGGTATAATATGGGAGCATTTTTGAGACTTGGAATCGTCCTCAGTGACATTGCAATGACAGATGCAGGACATTATATATCTTGCCATAACCCACTAAATGGATTGGGAGAGAGTGTAAACTGCAATGTAAACTATAATCCATGCTAATGGCAGTGTTCCAAATGCATTCATCAATTGCAATGAATGTACCACATTAATGAAAGAAGCTGTTAATGTGGGGAAGTGTAGGAGGTGTTCAGAGTGGGGTATATAGCAATCCCTCATATTTTTTTGTGTAACATTTTGTGTAATCTAAGTATCTTTAAAAAAAATAAAAAATATATATTTTTAAATCCTTTGTTGTAAAATTGCAAAATAATTAGAAAAGTAGACTGAAAGAAATTACAAATTTTAAATGAGAGTGCAAGGCCAGGTTAGATTTAACATAATCAATTATAAAAAATAGCATAGCAACAAACATTTGTAAATGTAAATAATAATTCAAATATAATAAAAAATTATAACTTAATTCTAATTTTTATATTACAGCTCTAACTATTGGACATAATTTCTCTAAGAATGAAATAAATTATTGGTTTAGTTATTTGATTTCCATTTAGGCCATAATTCTTTCTAGATAATCAAATTCCTTTTTGAAAATTCTTCACACCTTATTGGAATAAACACAGAAAAAACAACTTGCCAACTCATAATTTCATGAGGCAGAAAAACTCAAAATCTTGTTCAAGAATAATTGTGCTGAATCATAGAATGGAGAGATTATTTTAATTAAATAGTATGTGTGAGAAACGGTTAAAGAAAATGCAGTATCCAAAATATAGCTCTTGTCTGGCCCTCCTCAATTAAAAGCAAGTGTTTATTTTGTATGAAAAAATTATAGAATACTGATCACAAGAACAATTTGCCAGTTGCCACTGAATAATTATTGTTCATATGCTCTAATATTACCTTCATTTATCTGGTCTACAGCTCATTTTTGGTTACTATTTTCATGGAATACCTTTTTCCAACCTTTCACTTTTAATCTGGTTGCATCCTTACATCTGAGGTGGGTCTCTTGTAGACAACATATGGGTGCCTCATGTTTTTTTCAATCCATTCTATCAGTCTATGTCTTTTGATTGGTGAGTTTAATCCATTAACGTTCAATATTGTTACTATAAAGGCAATACTTCCTCTATTTTGTCCTTCAGTTCTCTGTTGTCATATCATTCTATTGTTTTGTCTTTTAGTTTACCCTTCCTGATAATCTTTATTTCTAAACTGTTCTCCAAATCCCTTACCCTTGTTTTTTCTTTCAGGCTGAAGCACCCCCTTTATTTTCTCTTGAAAATCTGGTCGTTTAGTAACATATTCTATCCATTTTTGTTTGCCTGTGAAGACATTGAACTCATTCTCATTTCTGAAAGATAACTTTGCTGGACACAGAATTCTTGGTTGGCAGTTTTTACTCTTTCAGTACCTTAAATATATCAATCCTTTCTTCTCTACTCCATGATTCCTGATGAGAGGTCAGCACTTAATCTTATTGAGTTTCCCTTGTATGTGATGCTTTGTTTTTCTGTTGCTGCCTTCAGAATCCTCTCTTTATCTGTGATATTTGTCTTTCTGAATAGTAGGTGTCTTGGGGTAAGTCTATTCAGATTTTCTCTGGGGTGCATTGTCCTTCATGGATAATGGCATTTACGTCCTTCATAAGGGTTGGGAGGTTTTCAGTCATTATTGCCTCAAATATTCTTTCTACCCCTTTTCCATTCTCTTCTCTTTCTGGGATACCAGTAATGTGAAAATTCTTATTTTCATATTGTCATTCAATTCCCTGAAACTCTGTTACATTTGTTTTCTTTTCTTCTCTTTCTCTTCTCCTTTCTTTTCCAGTTCAGATGTTCTATCTTTAAAGTCACTAATTCTGTTTCTCAAGCCATTCAAATCTCCTCTTTTTTGCCTTTAACATATTTTTAATCTCATCCATTGTGTATTTCATTCCCATAAGCTCTGTTAGTTCTCCTTGTAGGCTTCAAATTGTTCTTTATGCTCACCCAGCTTCTTAATATCTTTAATTTTTTTAGTCTTGTTTTCTTTAAATTCTTTGAATTGATTTAGTAGATTTGTGTTATTATCTTTTATTAGTTGTCTTAAATCCTGTATCTCTTCACGATATTTGGTTTGTTCCTTTGGCTGGGCCATTTCTTCCTGTTTCCTAGTATGGCTTTTAATTTTTTGCTGATATCTAGGCATTGGAATATGTTGGTTAATTTACTCTGATGGCTAATTTCTCTCTCTTGCCTATTGTTTTATTTTTTTAAGCTTTTTTTTGATATTTGTTTCAACTTATTCAAGATTTTAAAATATCCCAGATCAAGTTATCAAAATTGGGCAAGGGACTCAATAATGGGGCACAGATTTTCTCCCAGGGGTTAGGATATAGAGAGAACCAAAAACAGTTTTGTCCATGCAATTTCAAGACTGGCCAGCGGATGGTGCTCACTGACAAACCTTTCCATGGAGGTGTTCAGTTCAGGCTTTCTTGTGTTCCTGAGTTCAATCTCCAGGACAGAAATTCAAAGGGGCCTCTGCTGGCTGGATTCACTAGAGAAAAGCCCCTGACTCCCCCTCTCTTTTCCCTCGAAACATCTGACAGGAAGGAAGATGTCTGCTCCCCTGTCAGTCAACTACAGTAAATCAGGAGTTTTACCCCAGCTTAAGATGGTGTGGGTGGGAGAGGGGAGCCCTTCCCAGGCCCCAGGGCATGGTAACTCATGTTTGTTTTACTACAATTCTTTTCTTAATATTCTTTATCTCATTAGCTATATTTTCTTCCATCCCCTTGAATTGTTTTAGTGAGAGGTTTATCTTCTTTGACTAGCTGTTTAAAACTCTGTGTCTCCTCTAAAGGTTTAATTTGTTTCCTTGACTTAGCCATATATTCCTGTTTGTTTGTTTGTTTGGTACCATTTTGTAATTTTTTGCCGATATGTAGACCTCTGGTTATCTTGATAAGTTAACTCTTACAAACGTTTCTCCCTCTAGTCTCAGGTTTTATTGTCTCTTGCTTTGAGTTAAGGATCCTCTTTAACACTTCATGTAACTTCTTCACCTTCTTCACCCCATGTTTGATCATATTTTTTCAGCACTGCTCCATCAGGCTCTTACCCTGGATATGTAATATAATATTTATATTACATTTGTGTGCAATTGTTTCCCCCCAAGAATGATTCTTCCTTTCCTCTGTTCATTCTCCAGGAAACTTGATATAGTTTATTTGTAAGCAGAATATTCTTCCCATCTCCTATGATTTGTTTAAATTCTCTCCCTCACTAAGTGCCCTGTTTTGTTTTCAGTTCTGTGATCCTCCTGTTTTACCCACTTTTTTCTTTCTCTCTCTGAGGCTCTTCTGCCTGTGGTACCTTCCTTGTTAGTACACCTCTCCCTGGGAACTCATGGGGTTAAAACAGAAAGGTGGGTCACTCCAAAAAAGACCATTTTGCATTTAGGTGGTCCAGAAATCAGAAACTGGATTGATATAGTGTGCCACATTCCACCCATCTCTCTTCTCCACTCCCCCCAAACACTTTTGTATATAGCATCCTCAGCAACTTGTATTCCACAAAGGTCTCGGTGAACTTGGTTCCCTGTGCCTTTATAAGTGTGAGCTTAAAACTCGCTGCTCTGATTAGTTTTATATTCTGTGACCCCGGTGGAAGTGACCTGGCTGAATGCCTCAGAAAGACTTCCATGCTTTACAGAACCAAGCGAGGGGGAGAGAAGTGGACTGGTGAAACTGGGATGGAAATTCCTACCTGATAGTTTTCTTTTTCTAAATTCAGTATTTTTTTAAAAAATAATTAATTAAATTTATTTTTAAATTTATTTCTCTCCCCTCCCCCCCCAGTTGTCTTCTTTGTGTCTGTTTACTGTGTGTTCTCTGTCCACTTGTATTCTTGTCAGCAGCACCTGGAATCTGTGTCTTGTTTTGTTGTGTCGTCTTGCTGCATCAGGTCTCTCTGTGTGTGACACCGTTCCTGGGTAGGCTGCACTTTTTTCATGCTAGGCGACTCTCCTTATGGGGCACACTCCTTGTGTGTGGGGATCCCCTATGCCGGGGACACCCCTGCATGGCATGGCACTCCTTGTTGTCATCAGTGCTGTGCATGGGCCAGCTCATCAGATGGTTCAGGAGGTCCTGGGTTTGAACATTGGACCTCCCATGTGGTAGGTGAACGCCATATCCATTGGGCCAAATCTGCTTCCCTAAATTCAATATTTTTGGTGTCCCTCTCTAGTCCCGACCATCCACCAGTGTCTTAAAGATGTAGGATTTGTCTTTTTTTTTTTTTTTTTTGCTGAAACTTGCAGGGGTTTCTTGAGGGGATGCCTTATGTTGTATTTATGACATTGCCCCAACCATAGCTTTTTGGAAGGTATGTCTGGTGGGAGGCAAATTCATTCTCCATGGGAACCTCCACCCATTGGGACTCCTTGTACCTTTTCATCATGACAGAGGCTAATTGATCACTAGGGATTATGGGTTCCTGTACCTATGCCAGATCCAGTTGATTTCCAGTTTCCCTAGCAGCCTGCCTGAGTGAGGAAACAGAAGTGAGTTCTCTGCATGGAGCAGGAAAATATTGATAGCACAATACATGTCTTCCTTTTTTAAGAAACTAGCTGGATGACATTTGAAATCCACTGTCACCTACCACTAAACTGATAAATCTCCTAAATGGAGTTTTGACAAAAACTATTGGCACATGCAAGAGTTAAATTGGGGGCTTAGCTATTAAAAAGTGAGAACCATGGGAGAGAAAAAGAGATGAGGATATTAATGTAGGCTCAAAAGAGAAAAATGAGGATTTAATGAGGAAGAAGGACTTTAGAAATATTTCAGTAATACTAGAAAAACCTGTTACCATAAGCTTTAAAGCATTCATGGACCATATAACTTCTTTTATATTAAATGTCATTAGTTTTGCTGGTGTCAACTTTAATTGAAATCCATAGGAAACTACCCAAAATGTTGGATCTTACTTAGGAGATAATCAGGTATGTGGGGAGATATTCATTTTAATGAAAGAAAAGGAGTTGGATACAACCATCTCTGAACCAACAGCGTAAGAGAAGTCTCTTATCCTCACAGAGATGGTGATGGTGTCATGGTAAGTGTGGGAGTGTCTGGGTGGGGGGAAAGCAGGACAATCATCCAAGTACACTCATGCACTGGGGGCTGACCTCTGAGAGACCCAGTGTGCTACCAGGAGACTGAGCAGCAGGAAGAGATCCTGTGTGCAGTACTAAGCACATTCATCTTGATTACAATCTCCAAACTTTTGTATGTGCAAGAAGCATTATTCTTCTCTCCCCAAGCATTATTCATGCATCTCAATGCCCATGTGTGCTTCATCATTAATCACAATGTGAGACAGAAAGCTATTAAGGAGAGAGGAGTTGGATTGGGGGCATGGAGCCTTCATCCATGTCAAACACTTTTCAGGATTTTTTGGAGGGTTTTGTCTTTCTCTCTAGTTCTGCCTGGGACTTATCAGAGAGTTGGGCCATGGCACTACCTTTATTACAATCTAAGCATACATTAACTCAAGGACTGGTTCCATTTAAAGGGGAGTTCTATTTGACAAGGATTGAAGAAAAAGAGAATACCAGAAAATTAAAAAAAAAAAAAAGGAAAACATTGTAAGAAATGGATCAGGGATCATTTCATTGTATTCCACATACAAATACTACTGTTAAGTGGGTTTTAGATCCATGGTTTTCTTTGCCATCTGGTTCCAGGAGGAACTTTAAGCTTGTGCACATGGTCACATCCACTGCAAATAATGAGTTTAGGATTTAGACTTGAGAGTGCGCTCCTTAATTTTGAGAGGAAGATTTTTTCCTCTTTCTTAATCAATAGTAGCAGAATAATCTTTCCAAGTATCCTCTCTTCACTCCTTCCTCGATATCATGCTATTGTTCTCATTTCTTTATCAATCTTATAATTAATTATTTCACTAGGGAAAGAGCTGCTGAGTGTCAAGTTAAATTAATATACTCTGGAGATTACTCTGGAAAAATTTTAAAGCTTAGACTGGTTTTCAAAGTGTGGTCCCCCACCGGCACCATCACCAACTCCTAGGAAATTGTTAGCTATGAAATTTCTTTATATTCCAGCTCAGACATACAGAATCTGAGATGCTGGGAGTGAGATTGAGCAATTATGTTTTAACAAACCCTCACGGTGATTCTCATGTGTACATGTGAGAACCTCTGATGTACAGAAGGAACACATTTTCTTCCCAGGTTTTTTATGTGAATAAAAAGTGGCCCCTGTGGGGGTGGAAAGAACTTACTATGTGACTATTTTTATATACAAACTACAATACATATTTAGTCATTTTGACTAATGTAAAATGGGAGCTTATTGAAATGGGAATCACTGGAAGTTCAGCCTCATCATTTATGTACTTTCAGTAGGAGCCAGAAATTAACCTTAAATATCAAACTGAACATGCCTCCTAAACTTTACCAGTCATGGATATTGCCATTACTTCTCTCAAGCAGACTCTTCTTTCTGGTAGTAAGTTCAGAGGAAACAGAACTCTCAGTTTTCCACTGGCATATACTTTTTTTCCCTAGAAAGTATAACTGGCTTGTTTAATGTCACTTAGCTTTTTTTTCATTTAAAAGTTTATTGAACTATATCACTCATACATAAACATACATAAGCCAGTTATGTATGTTTATGTATAGTAAAAGTTGTGAACTTACAAACAAACATGCATAACGTCATACAGGGCTCTAATATCTCACCCAATGTTTGCATTGTTATGAAACATTTTTAAGAAATTATGAAAAAGCATCCTCGGAATATTACTATTAAACAAAGTCTCTTATATTTGGTGTATTTTCCCCCTAACCCACCCTGC
Organism: Dasypus novemcinctus; assembly: GCF_030445035.2. Classification (NCBI taxonomy): domain Eukaryota; kingdom Metazoa; phylum Chordata; class Mammalia; order Cingulata; family Dasypodidae; genus Dasypus; species Dasypus novemcinctus. Next base: position 193,279,910 of record NC_080674.1, on the reverse strand, counting down.
TATTACTTTTTAAAATTTTATATCATCCATACATGAACATACACATACAATAAGTGTTGTGAACTTACAGAGCAAGCATAATATCATACAGGGGTCCCATACATCAACCCACCACCAACATCTTTCATTGTCGTGAGATGTTTGTTACAAATTATGAAAGAATGTCATTAAAGTCTTACTAACTATAGTCCATATCTTACACTTCGTGTATTTTTCCCCCAACCCACCCTATTATTAATTTTTAAAATATATTTTTATTATAGAAGTTGTGAAATTACAAAACAATCATGCTCATTTCCAGAATTCCCATATGACTTATATTTTTATCAAGATGTAATAAGAGCAAAACAAATATGAACGAAGCTATGAAGAAGATGAGATGTCACAAGAAGAGGGTATGGAAAGTCTGGTCCTTCCTTTTTTGCACCGTATTATTGGAATCAACAGGTTGAATATACAGGCACAAGACAGGGTCATTTCCTTCTCCCTGTCTGGCTAGATGTCCACCTATCCCTAACAAATTCTCTAAATTTGGATCCTGCAGAGGGTCTCCTTTTTTCACTGTAACGTATGTAAATATCTGCCTTTAGTGTAAGCAACTATATGGCTTTTCACCTCATTGGGAGATTTTGGTTGCTGTTTAACTTACAATTAGAAAAGTGTGTATGGGACACAGAACAGGTAATTTCGGAGATATAGAAGGTGATCTTATAAAGGAAGAAGCAATTTAATTCTAGGCAATTAAGGACAGGAGGCTAAATAAGGAATGAATGAGAAAAGAGAAACTGTTGTAGAGAGAATTGTTCTATGAGGCATTTCCTATAAGAGTTTTTAGCATTTTCTTCTACTCATGTCATTTCCTATGTCTAATTAAGAGATTTCTAATTTGGCTACCTGTCTTTTGTCAGGCAAAGAGAAAGCAAAATAAATGAATAGGGATTTTCTACTAAATTTAGTGTGAGGCAGCATTCTCATCCACCACAGACAGAGCACAATTGTCAAATGATGTTTTCCTTTATTTTTCAGGTCACCCAGAATGTAATGAGTAGAGACAATTCCATAGCTGGAGAAGTCTTTGTTTTGTTGGGTTTCTCAGATCAGCCATGACTAGAGAGGATTTTGTTTGTGTTCGTCTTGATATTCTACCTTCTATCACTCATGGGCAATGGGATCATTATCCTGAACTCCTGCCTGGACCCCCATCTCCACACCCCATATATTTCTTCCTCCCTCATCTCTCTTCTATTGGCCTCATTCATGTAACCTGCATTAGCCCTCATATGTTAGTCAGTCTCAGGGGGCCAGACAAATCCATAAGTTTCATTGGATGTGTGGTTCAAATTCTCCTCACCCTGGGCCTGGGAATCATGGAGTGTGTCCTTCTGGCCATGATGGCCTATGATTGCTATGTTGCTATCTGCCAGCCTTTGCATTATTTTATCCTCATGCCACCACAGCTGGTCTGGACACTGACCAGCATATACTAGTTAATTGGTTTCAGCAACACATTGGTCCAGACCCCTATCACAATGACTCTTCCCCAATGTGGCCACAAATGGATAAACCATTTCTATTTGAGATGCCCCCATTAGTACAGTTGGCCTGTGTGGATACTGCAAATTACAAGAAGGAGGTTATTATTCTAAGTGGGATCTTCATTGTCTTTCTTCTCTCATTGATCTTGGTCTCTTATGGGCATATTACCCATAGGGTGTTGAGGATAAAGACACCTAGAGGGAGACAGAAGGCCTTGGTGACCTGTGGCTCCCACTCATGGTGGTGTCTATTTTCTACAGTACTATCATCTATGTGTACATGACTCCTAAGGCAAATTTCTCTCATGATGTGACCAAGTTTGTGGCACTGATACATAATCTGATTCCAGCTTTGATCAACCCCATAATCTACACTTTGTGAAACAGACATGTTAAGGAAGCAATAAGGAAGCTGGTGATAAGGAATCTAGGCTTTTCATAGATTACACTCTGAGAATTGGAGGAATTTTCCAAAGAAACTTTCTGAGAAGCCATAGATTTGTGGTTGAGTATCAGGTTAGGCATTGACTTGCTATGTAATCTCTTTTAAATGAGCACATCTTCTCTATGATTTCCTCTCTTCCTTATAATTGCGACTTTCATGGATATTCATGGGTACTGGCAGAAGCAAAGTATTTGTAGAGAATTCCTATCTGTTGTTAAATAAATTTACTCAAGACCAGCCTCCTGAAAATTGTGTTTTCTTGAGGCTATATCCATTATTGGCTGGTTAAATATCCAATAAGTTCTTGTTCAATATCATCTCTTTCCTACATCCTATTTCTATTCTATTCATATACTGTTTGTGTGCTCTTTTGTCACATATTTGGGAAATAATTTATTAAAATGTTTTATTTTTATCAAAGTTATACATGCTCAGAGTATTTGAAAAGCCAACTAATTCCATAAAACATACTAAAATGAACACACTCCAATTTTCCTTTACCTCAAAGCTATAAATCCCAACTTTCTTCATTTTCAACTTTTTGTTTTATCTCAGAATCTCAATAATACACATGTACTTCTTTTTCAGTCTAGTAAATATCTTTCCGAATGGTCCATGTGAATTTAAATCTCCCCTCTCATGCCCCACCTGCATATGTGCACACTCTCCATCATTCCAGCATACTTACAGTCTGAACTGGGATGATCAATTTTCAGTATTAAACTATTATGATCCTAAAGGCACTTTAGAGTTTAGCTAGTTGATAAAATAGAATTAATCCACAGTATCACCTAATACAATTATTTTTCCTGCAGTTATAAATTATTAGTATTTTTATTTTGATATTTTCTACATACACAACCTACCAATATATCAACCGTAAACGCTGTCCAATGTCTGAATATCCTCAGGATGTATTCATTCATATTAGATATTCTACAGATAATTCTTTGTAGAGAAAGTCTTCTGAAGGCCTCTGACCTGCCACTGTCTGTATTGGTTGTCCTTTGTGTGAAGTATACAGCTCTAAACCCAAGATCTCAGCTTCTTTCTTAATTCACTTTCTTGTTTTGGTGGTAAAGTCTCCTATAGTTTCTCAAGAAAGAATATGTGACAAATTTTTTTTTAGATCTGTATGCCTAGAATGTTTACCATCATTCTTTTTTTCTTAATTTGTTACCCTTCTACTATTTATATATCTACTATTCAGTGTCATGAATTACACTTAAAAAGTTATGCTACCATCACCACCATACCTTACCAAAACTTTTTCATCACTACACATATAAAATCTATACCCCATAAGTGATAACTAATGCTCTCTCCTCTTGGTCCTTTAAAACCTCTAATCTAACCTCTACCTATGAATTTGCTTATTCTAAATATTTCATATACTTGAAATCATACATTATTTTTACTTTGTTTCTAGCATGATTCCAAGACTCATCCCTGCTGTGGTATGAATCAGATCTTCTTTTCTTTCTATGGCTCAATAATACTCCTTTGTAGCACACACTACATTTTGTTTATCCATTCACCTGTCGACTTACCCTTGGGTTGTTTCCACCTTTTGGAATTGGAAAAAATGATTCTGTGAATGTTGACATAAGAATATCTGTTTGAATCTGTTTTCAGTGCTTTTCAGTAGGAGTGGTATTGTTACCAGATTGTATAGAAATTCAATGCTTACCTTACCTTGAACCATGAAGGCAATTTTCCACAGTGTTCACCATTTTACATTCCCATCTGCAATGCACAAGAATCCAAATTTCTCTAGCTTCTCACCAATATTTATTATTTTCTGTTATTTTTTAAATAAAAGTAATAGCCAATATAGTAGTTGTGAAACTATCTCATTGTGATTTTTTTAAATTTGAGAAGTGAGTTTACAATCATGCTTACCATACAGGATTCCCCATGTTGTTCTCCCACCAACACTTTACATTGTTGTGACACATTTGTCAATACTGATGAACATCATCACAACATTCCTGCTGTCTACAATCAATATCTTATATTTGGGGTATTATTCCTCAAAGCATCCTGTTATTAACACCATTTGTTTGTACTGTATATTTGTTATAGTTCATAAGAGAATATTCTCACATTTGTACTATAAATGACAGTCCATCATTCACCACAGCGTCCCCTGCCCTGTACAATCCATCCAGAATGTATCCTCAGTGGCTACATTTAAATCAAAGAGTTCTGCTGTCACCTGGTCAGTCCATTTTACAATGTTTTCATTACTCCAAAAGCAAAAATCTTATACCACCCTATTTAAAACTCATTATAAGGATTGATAAGTACCTTCTTTGCTTTTGCTGTAAAATATTGCAATATTACTAACTATATTATATTCATAACATTAGATGTATACTTCTAATATCTCCATATTCCTAGCACCTGTAATAGAGGAATATCTTTTTGTTGGTACTACTAACCACATTGATCATCCACCACTGAAATCACTGTGTTATATGGTCCCTAGATTATCCACTAGCTTTCTTTCAACTGACATTAACCTCCCTAGACTACCTCCATTATATTCACACTAATAATCTGTTACCATCAACTACCCCACATTTACAATCTACCTTATATCATTCTACATTCATAGAGCATAAGGACCCCTTTCTCGACCAACAGTTTATCTCCTAGTAACCTGTATTCTAGAGTTTAATTCCATGACTTTACTCATCATATTTAGTTCATATTACTGAGATCATACAATATTTGTCCTTATCTTCTGGCTTATTTCATTCAACAAAATACCCTCAAAGTTCATCCATGTTGTCATATGCATCCCAACGTCATATATTCTACTGGATCCCACTTCTTGATAGTTTCCTTTTTTTATGGTTCAGCCATCTACATGTACCTCAAACCAATAAACAGTTTTTCTCTGAGTGGAGGAAAGTTCATTGATTTTTATACTATAATTACCCCCATGCTCACTCCTTTGATATATCCCCCAAGGAATAAGGACGTGAAGGTGACTCTGAGGAAGATACTAGGGAAAGGCAGAGTCTTGGAGTAGGAGGGATTGAAGGACCTATAAAACTGATGTAATAGCTCTCAGGTTGTGGTATTCACCCTGTTCCTTGCTAGTCAGTTGGTCTGTAGGTAATAACCCTCAATAGACCTCAGGGTTTTAGCAGTTTCCTTGGCTAGAAGTTGAAAGTGGGGAACTCTTGGGACTCTTCCCAGTTCTGTGTCTATAATTATTTTGCAGCAGGGGATTCATATTTATTTGTGTAACAACTTTTCAGAGAAATGAGTTTGTGTGTGGAAGGAGGGTATGTCATAGCTACTTATGGAGAGGTGGTTGGGTTCTAGGTAGTCTGAGTATAAAAAGACCTAATTGGGAATGATAACAACTTTTCCAAAAGTCAATTATCCCCAATGAAGTGCCTTTTAAATCGCACTGAACCCAAGACAGAAGACATGAGCTCAATCGTGTTTATTTACTAATTGACTAAGGTCTTAGTCATGTCCCTTTACACATCAGGGCCCATTTCTAAGGTCTCTTACTGTGATGACCCTTATATGATACTTTAAGAAAATAAAGAGATCATGAACAGAGGTTCTTCATGGAACATGTAAAGTCTCGGGCATGTAATTTACCTTCTGGAAGAAAAAGACAACTCATTAAGCCTGAATTGAACGCAGTGTGGCATTAAAATCTCATCAGCTGTACCAAGAGTAATTCTGATTGGTGTCACAGACAAGATATTTTCCATGCAAGATTGAAGAGATTAGAGAAGAAAGGAACATAAAAATTAATGAGCCAAGAGAAGTGACATAGAACCCAGGTAAGAAGAAAAGGGAATCACAAAGATGATAAAAAGAAATTTCCATGGTAGAGAGTGGTGGGAGTTTAGGGGTCTTTAGGATAAAATGTAAAGAAAATGGATACTTCAAATTCCACCCCTGTTACTTCATTCCACGTACTTAAATGTTGGTTTCATGTTAAAGTGCAAGTACCCTTGCTAAAACCTTTTATAGTCTCATTATCTTCCAGTTTGAGTTAATCATATTTTATCCTGATAGCAATATAAATGATATTTTAATGCTTTAAAAATTATTTTTGTACCAATTGTCACTAATCTTTACAGCAGCACTGTGAGATACTTATTAATGTTATATTTCCTATTCATTCTTGATGAAACAGACATTTTAGATAATTTATCAAATGGTAAATATGGGAGGATGGTCTGGTTCAGGTTTCTGCAACCCTAAATCCAATGCTATCTACCACACCCTGCCAAAGATCCTTTCTTTGTTTACTCTCTTTAATTTTTTTTAAATGCTACATTCAAAAATATGAGGTCCCCATATACCCCCCACCCCCCTCACTCCACTTCTCCCACATCAACAACCTCCTTCATCATTGTGGGACATTGACTGCATTTGGTGTATTCATTTTGGAGCACTGCTGTGCAACATGGATAATGGTTTACACTGTAGTTGACACTCTCCCCCAGTCCAACCAGTAGGCTATGGCAGAACATACAATGTCCAGCATCTGTCCCTGCAATACCACCCAGGACAGCTCCAAGTCCTGAAAATGCCCACACATCATATCTCTTCTTCCCTCTCCCTACCCTCAGCAGCTACCATGGAAACTTTCTCCACATCAATGCTACAATTTTTTTTTCCATTACTAATCACAATAGATCCATAGTAGAATATCAGTAAGTCCACTCTAATCCATACTATATTCCTCCATCCTGTGGACACTGGGATGGTTATGTCCACTCCACCTCTATATTGAGAGGGGGCTTAAACTCCACATGGATGATGGATGCAATTCTCCTGCTTCAGTGGTAGGCACTCTTGGCTCCCTGGTGTGGTGGTTGACCTTCTTTGCCTCCCTGTTAGCTGGCTAGGGTAAGTCCAATAAACCAGAGGGTAGGAGTTGTAAGTCTGCTGAGGCTCAGGGCCTGGCTGACACATGGACAGTCCAGAGATTCAGGTCTCCTGAGTATACACCAACCCGAGCACCAACCACAGGTCTGGTAAAAGTATCAGAAAAGGCATGTGTAGAAAGGTCACATCTGAGTCCAACTCCATCACCCTCAGGAACACAAACTCCAAAGTAGAGCCAATAGACATGGCACAGAACTCCAGAACTATCTGCCATGACCATGGTACCTGTGAGTCTCTGTAGTCCTCAGGAGAATCAGTATCAGGGCTTGAATCTACTTTGACTGTCACTGGGACCCCGCCTGAGGCTGCATAAGTGTGACCCATCTGATGACCTTCTGACTATTTTTTGGAGACTCATAGCCATATAAACTCATTTGTCCTTTCCATTTACCCCTTTTAATCAAGGACAAAAAGCAGTTTTTAACACCTGATATTACATGTAGGCTGAGATATTCTGCTGGTCTGAGTTGACTCTTTTATTTAAGGTCTTTTTCTAGTTACATCATCAGGTGGTGCTTGGTAGTAATGCCTTGGTGCCAGGGAGGCTCATCCCCAGGAGTCATGTCCATGCTGGGGGGAAGGTAATGCATTTACATGCTGAGTTGGCTTAGAGAGTGGCCACATTTGAGCAACATGGAGGCTCCCAGGAGGTAACTCTTAGGCACTCTACAGCTGTAGGCCTAGTTCATATTTCAGGCACACAGGCTCATAAACATAGTCATCAGTATCAAGGGCTCATTGTTGGACCATCGTTCTTTATTGGTCTTTGCCATTGTACTTGGGGGATTATTGCTGTTCCATTGGGGAATGTGATAGAACCCCCCTGGCTAGGAACTCAGCACTCCCTCAGTTGTCATTTTTAACTGTAACCACTATGAAAATGTCAAAACATTTTTATGTATCCTGTATACATGCCCTGGAGAAATCCCTCCCAACCATGTGCCCCTATCAATAACACCCCACACCAGTGTTCCTCCCCTGCCATAGTTGAACCACTCTGTGGTCCAAAACTTCTTCAAAAATGAAGCCAGGTTCCTTTAGTAGTAAAATGGAATATAGTGATGTGTTTAAAGGTTAGATATAGAATACATTGTAATTTAGAAAAACTAAAGTAAAAATAAATTGGGATATCAAAGAATGAAAAAGCTTCATTTTTTATGTTTTGCCTTTCATCACAGCAATAAGTCTTGCCCTGTATGTACAGTGGCAAGGCAATTTCTTCCATTTCTTCTTCAGTGTCTACATCCTTTCCTTTTCTTTTTTCTAATTATTAAGTTTGTCTTCAGAAAAGTTTTAGATCTCAGTAATTCATATATACAATATACGGTACCCCCACATGTCCAACATCAAACATTTTGTCCCTTCTCCAGCAATGATTTCCTTACATGGTCATATTATACTTGCTGCAGCTGATGTACATATATTTAAACAATAGCTTTCAAACATGGTTCCACTTGGGTTTACATTATGGTTTATATTTTAGACTATAAAATTTTCTGAATTTTTAGTTATCTTATGTTTTACATTATGGTTTACATTTTAGCCTAAAGACGTTTATACATTTTTGGTGTAATTTAACATATCCTATATCAGTCTTTGCATGATCTTGTGAAACACTTCCATTGCCCCACAATTACACTGATTCCATCTATTCAATACATCTTTCCCCCTACCTTCAGGGCCCACAACCAATGATCCTTTTTTATATCCCGCTTTTCAAAGACTTTTATTGAAATGTGTAGAATAAACAAATTCTTGAAATCATTTCAGCTAGCACCCTTATTAGGGAAACATACATTACCAGAACTTTCCAAGCCATCCTGTAATAACATTCAGACTTTATAATCCCAAAAGTAACACTTGCTACAACCCATGTAAGCACAGATTCTTTGTAAGTAAATAATTTGCAGGCTATGTGCATTTTTGGATCTTACTATTGCTGTTTCTCATGATGTTTGTGCAATTCAACCCAGTTATTTATGGATTTGTAGATCATGCATTCACTTTCCTGGATGTTATTATTTATCTCCTATTTATCCATTATATAGTTAATGGGCATATGTGAATATTGTAAGTTTTAGCTATTATAACTAGTGCTGCTTTGATGTTCATGTCCATGTATTTGGAGAATGCATGAAAGAATTCCTGTTGAAAGGGACTAAGGAATCACAGGACATGATTGTTTATCTTTTGTATAAACTGCAAAAACATTTGCAGATAAATTGTCCTAATGCACACACTACCAACTCTTATGAGAGTTCCAACATTAAGCCAAACTCTGTTACAGAATTTCAGTATTTTCTATTGCCCAAATTAATAAAACATTGAGGAGTTTTGAAGGAAAACAGTTTCTAAATGTTGTGATATAGCATCTCAAAGTAACTTTAAAAGCAGTTACTCATGGACTAGTCATGGAAAAAACACACTCTCAGTGTCTATCACTATGAACTTAACAATGGGTTCCTTCCCATTTATTGTGGAGCTCTCTGACTGTGGTCTTCCATGTGGGAAGTGGAAGTCACCCTTAGTGTTCTTGCTGCACATCACCATGATTTGAATCATCTCTGCAAAATGTGGGTTATTGAACAGCAAAGAGTTCACGCTGACTAAATAGCAGACATTCTAGGATCCACTGATTGGGAGGGGTGCATCTCCTCTTCCTTTAGCATTGCAGCAGAAGTTGTGGATGAATGGAGCATTGCAGCAGAGGCTGTGAATGAATGTAGGTAGGATGCAGGGACACCCTGAAGAAACAACTGTTTAATCAACTCCCCATTCCCTGCACACTTCTGACCATTATGAAAAATGAGTAACACTCAAATAACAATCATGTATTATGAGAAGACACTCTGCATCCTTATGGATGTCTGTTTATTATTGTGAATCTGTGATCATCCTTGTCACCTAGCCTTGTGACCTCAGATGATGATGAAAATCAGATTGTTCTACACCTGGTATTCTTCAATACTTCCCACTGCAGTTACACACAGACTAAACATCCAAATGACAAAGGAGGGCCTCAAAAAGTCCTGAAAATTTCCTCTGTGACTTTGGTGAAACTTGAAGCTTTCTGAAGTCGAAGTATATGAGTGAGTGAATGACACACACAAAAAATATATCTCCAAACCTGGTTCTAGTGTGTCCAACTCAGAAAATGATAAGTCTCTGCTTATCACTACCAATGGTCTTTCATATTACAGTACCCACAGCCCATTCACAGTTTTATGAGCAAATTATTGTGACAGGAAGGCACATAGGTAGCGTATGGAGAAATGGGGCAAGGACAGGGAACTGAAGGGTGGGAAAAAGCATTTGAGAGCTCCTGAGAGATGAGGCCTCAAGAAATATGATGAGACCCAAATGAACCATGGTGCAAACTGACATGGCTTGTAGGGTTCCAAAGGCGAGAGCCGGGTCGGGTAAATGTGAGCTAAGGGGAGAATAAAAATTTGGAAGCCAGTGAGGTGAGCTGCCTATAGGAAGCTTTGAGGGAGTATAGGAAGTAAGGAGACAGGTCACAGCATTCCAGGAAGGTGAGAGTCCTAAGTGTCTTCCTAAGTGAGAAAAGCCTGTAAGAGGGGAGAACTTGGGTGACCTGAGGCATGGGTATCTGGGGCCAGTTTGGGGAAGGTTGAACACAGGAGGAGAAAGAAGAGAGCCCCTGTGAGGATAAGGGCTTCTCTGCATCTTTGTAGCAGGGGAAGGATTCAGGAGCCCAGGGTAGAGCTGGGAAAGGTGAGTGGCTGAGGGGCAGATGAACTGAATGAGGCAAGAGCAGAGAAGTGAAAGGGCCTGGGAGGACAAGGCAGTTATTGGAGGGAAGGGTGGCTGGCTGAGGTGAATAGGGTCCTAGAGGTGGGGTCAAGAACATAAAGGAAGGAAAAACCTACAGGAGGTGAATGGGGAAGACGAGGAGATATTTGTGGCATATTGCATATAAATAACCAAATGATATTTCCACTGATATTCCTTAATAATCATCTTCCCATTAGCTAAGAGTTTATATTCATTTTTAGCAAATCGGCACAACAGTATTGCCACAACTATCACTAGGCCTTATTTTTCCATAAAGATATGATTTACAAAATGACATTTGCTTACCACAATATCCTAAAATTTTAGTAAACTCTTTGTCATTAAGATTGCAAACGAGTGAAGCATATTTTAGCTGGTAAGTAGATCTAAGAGGTTAAAAAAATAGTAATTCAGTCCAAACCTGAGAAAACAGACAAATTTATGTAAAAGCTATAAATATATAATTTAAGATCATTATGTGTCATTAAGTTGACCTTTCTTAAAATGATCCAGGTCAATGAATTTAAATATTTCCATTTCAATATGACTTGTGTTCAAAGAATATTAAGTTCTAGTAGATACAAGCCCAGACATTAGTTCTTCTGAGTGCTACAGAGACCCGCAGGTTCTATGGTCATAGCAGATGGATCTCAGTGCCATGTCTGTTGGCTCTACTTTGGAATTTGTGTTCCTCAGGGTGATGGAGTTGGACTCAGATGTGACCTTTCTACACATGCCTTTTCTGATACTTTTACCAGACCTGTGGTTGGTGCTCGGGTTGGTGTATACTCAGGAGACCTGAATCTCTGGACTGTCCATGTGACAGCCAGGCCCTGAGCCTCAGCAGACTTACAACTCCTACCCTCTGGTTTATTGGACTTACCCCAGCCAGCTAACAGGGAGGCAAAGAAGGTCAACCACCACACCAGGGAGCCAAGAGTGCCTACCACTGCAAGCAGGAGAATTGCATCCATCATCCATGTGGAGTTTAAGCCCCCTCTTGATATAGGTGGAGTGGACATAACCATCCCAGTGTCCACAGGATGGAGGAATAGAGAATGGATTAGAGTGGACCCACTGATATTCTACTATGGAACTATTGTGATTAGTAATGGAAGAAAATGTAGCATTGATGTGCAGAAAGTGGTCACAGTAACTGCTGAGGTTAGGGAGAGGGAAGAAGAGATATGATGTGGGGGCATTTTCAGGACTTGGAATTGTCTGGGGCGGTACTGCAGGGACAGTTGCTGGACATTGTATGTCCTGCCATGGCTCACTGGGTGGACTGGTATGTCCTGCCATGGTTCACTGCGTGGACTGGGGGAATGTGTAAACTATAATGTAAACCATAATGTAAACCCTTATCCATGTGGCACAGTAGTGCTTAAAAATGTTTTCACCAAATGCAAACAAAACAAAACAAAACAAAAACAAAGAATATTAAGTTCTAAAAATCATACTATCTGTGCATGCATGACGGTTTTACTTAAGTGGGAATTAGGCAGAGTAATATCCCCAAATATGTCTATAACCTAATCGCCAGCACCTGTGAATATATTACGTTAAATGGCAGAAGGTAGTTTGCAGATATGATTAAAGGTACAGACTAAGAGATGGGGAGATTTACCTGGGTAAACTGAATTTTCTCTGAAGGACAAATCAAATCCCTTGAGTTATTAAAGCTCAGAACCTTTCCTAGTTGAGAAAGAGACAACAGAAAGAAGAGAGATTTGAAGAGTGAGATGGGCTTGGCACACAGTTGCTGGCTTTGAAGATGGAGGAAGGTGCCCATGAACTAGGGAATATGGGTGATCTTCAGAAGCTGGGAATGATCCTCAGCTGATACCCAATAAAGAAACAGGTGTCTCAGTACAGCAAAGAAATCATATCTACCAACAAGCAGAATGAGTTTTAACATCAGGTAGAAAACATGGTTTTGCATTTCTAACCAAATTTCTTAGAGTGGCTAAATAATAAAAATTCATTTAACCTTCAGTTGAAGAAGTTCTTAGGAATAAGTATCAGCCTGAAGGAATAGTTATCATTTATTTTTCCCTAAGAGGATTTGCCACTCACAAATTCTCATTCTCTATATCTAATTCAAATGAAAAAATACACACACACACACACAAACAGAAATAGAATGCACTTGTTACACGTTCACAGTATATAAAAGTAAAATATAATGTGGAAAAGGACAGTCTAAGTGAGGCCTGCCAGATAGGAAGGATGCTCCCCATGCCCTGTACTCTGATCCCTTTAAAAAGAATGCTTAGAGATGGAGTCAAGGACTCTGGGTCCCCACCTATTAGAGTGGATGAGGAAAGGGGCATGCAAATCTTCATGCGTCTCTTAGGTACCAATGTCCGAGTGGCAAAAATCCCAGGCCTCCACAGAGAAATCAATACAGCGAATGACAGAAATGATGGGTTAGTTTGGTTCATAGGAGAAACACTGCAAAACTCAAAGTAGATGAGTTTTGTTACTCTGGATAAGGGACAGAAATTTTCAAGCATAATGTTGCAGCTGGAACCACTGTGGTAGTTGTAAAAAAAGATCCACTTTCAATATCATCACACCATCTACTTAAGGCTACAGAGGTGATATTTATATCTATTCTATCCAATATGAATTGACTTACATTGATAAAGTAGCCAGGATGACTAAAGGCTCTACTGGATTTATTACAAACAATGTTTCTTCAGTGTGTGAGTTCTCTGCTTTGTCTAAAGGTTAACTCAAGGGCCGAAATAGCTTTCATATTAAAAATATTTGTAATATGAGTTCTCTCCTGTAACCTAAGGTCAGAACACGACTGAAGCCTTTCAAATATATGGCATTCATAGGGTTTCTCTCCAGTGTGAGTTTTCTCAGGTTGTCTCAGGACAGAACATGGAGGGAAGGCTTTCCCACACAGATGACATTCATAGGGTTTCTCTCCTATGTGAGTTCCACTTTAATGTGTAAGACCAGAGCTTTGAATAAAATATTTACTAATTAGATGACATTCATATAATTTACTTCTATTACACATTTGCTTTTGTTGATTAAAAGATAACTGGTCACTGAAGGCTTTTCCAAATAGATAACTGAAGACTGGAATCTCTTTTCCAAATAGATTCTTTCCCTTGTGAGTTAACGCATGTTCAGTCACTCTGTGAGTAAAATCTCCTGGCAATTCACTATTTGTAACACGCTTCTTTTGAATATGAGATATCTGCTTTAATAACAGGATGGCAGATATGTCTTTCCAGGAGATATATTGTATGGATATCATTTCTTGCTTTTTAAGACCACTTTCCCTGCCTGAATTCTGGTTTTGGAAAAATCCAGTTCCTTATTTCCACAGTTCCTTTCCTTGCTCCAATTGGAAACACACATCTGATTTGCAGCCCTGATGTCCATTGACATGATGGAATATGTGTCCTTGAAGATATTTTGCATGGACATCATTTCTTTATTTTCAAGCCCTCTTTCCCTGCATGAAGTGGCCCTCGTAGTCCCAGTGCCAAGAACATCTCCTCCATGGGTCCCTCAGAAATGAAATTGCCAAAAATATTTTCTAGAGAGTCCATTTTAATACAGATAGAATTTAGGAAGAATGGTAATTGGAGAGGAAATCAAGTGTGAGCCTAACAGACAATTTTACTTTGGTCAGTCTTGGCCAGGATTCTAGCGTATGTGGAGGTACTAACATATTTTTGATCTTAGGTAATAATTATTCTGCATTCAAAGCTAATAGATGCCATTTACTGAACTTTATTTATATCAAAACCATAATATACAAAATACTACACTGTTACACTTAATTCTTTCAACAGAAAAAATAAGTGTTATTGCCAAACCCACACCTTTTTTAGTCATCAAGAAAATGCAAATTAGATAATTAAGTTAAGTAACTTAACTCGGATTACCTAAACATTAAGCGGAGGGCCAGAATTTGAATCTGACCTACCAACTTCTAAAGCCTTCCCAACTAGCCACACCTCAAGATTCCATACTTTTCTATTTATAGCTCAAGGTACCAACGAAAGTAATATAATACTCTTGGAGCGGTTGATTTTATTTTGAATGTTAGGCATATGAAAATTCTTGTATTCTAGCATGAGAATCAAAGTCTAAACAATTCAAGCATGTGGATTAACCTAATGGAGAAGACAGGATTATCTCAAATAGAGAGTAATTTAAAAAATTATTATTTAGATGATGTGTTAGACTTTCATTTACCACACAGAGAAAATAGCCACTCAATTATATTAAAGCCACTACCTTTATCAATAATAGAATAGATTAGAATAATAATAAGTCTATAGTAGAATAATAATTAAGTCTACTTTAATCCATTGCCATTTCCAAGATTTGAGCATTTTGGGGTGGTGATGCCCACTCTGTTTCTAATTCAGAGGGGGTTTAGACCCCATAGGGTAGATGGGTGAACTATTTTTGCTTGCAGTTGAAGACATTCTCCATTCCTCGGGATGGGCATTGTTCATCATCATCTCCTTGTTAGTTGTCCTGGGTACATCCAATGAACAGGAGAGTAGGTGTTGCAACTCTGCTGTGAAGATTCAGGGCTCAAATGGCACATAAACAGACCAAAGATTTAAGTCTCTGGAACATATATTTAACAAATATAGAACTTTTATCTTTGATATATTGGCAGTGACCACCAAAGGTACTGAGGGGAAGGAAAGGGAAGAATAGATATAATATGGGGCAATTTTCAGGACATTGGAATTGTCCTGCATTACATTGCAATGATGGACAAAGACCATTCTATATTTTGTCATAACCTACAAAAATGTGCAGAACAGAGTATAAACTATAATGTAAACTATACTCCATTGTTAGCAGCAATGTTTTAATATGTGTTCATCAATTATAAGAAATGTACCACACTAATGAAAGATGTTGTTAATGTGGGAAAGTGGAGGGGGGGGGGAAGAGGTGTGGCATATGGGACTGCCCTATATATTTTTAATGCAACATTTATGTAATCTAAAACTTCTTTAAAAATAAAAAAAGAAAGAGAAAAACTATATTAAGGCAAGCATATTGCATTCATGAAAAATTTTAATAGTTATCTGGTACAGTTGGGCATACCCAACCATTGCTTTTGGGATATCAGGTCTTGTGGGAGGCAAATGCATTCTCCATGGGAGCCTGCACACCTCAGGTCCTACCACACCTTCTCATCTGTGGAAGGGCTAATTGACCACCAGAGATTGTGGATCCCTGTAGCTATGCCAGAGCCAAAACACTATTCCCAATTTCCCTAAGTTGCCCATTTAAGAGAGGAATCAGAGAAGCCTACTCTATATGGAGGAGAAGTATGTTGACAGCACAGCACCCATCTCCCTTTTTCTTTTGGATACTAGCTGGATGCTATTTGAAGTCCATTGCCACTATCCTTATCCTGCTAAGTCTCTGAAATGGAGTTTTGACTCAAAGTAATGGTGAATGTGAGACCTAAAATTGGGGCTTATCTGTTGAAACGAGAGAGAGATGTGTAATAAGAAAGAAGTGGCTATGTAGAATTGGCTCTATAGAGAAAAATTAAGATGATAGGGAAGAAATAACAAGAACTTAGAAAAACTTCTGAGAATAGTACAAAAATCTGTTACTATAAGCTTTAAAGTATTCTTGGATTGATCATTTACTTTATTTTTAAAATGTCACTAGTTTCCCTGGTATCATCTGTAATTAATATCCATAAGAAACTGCAAAAGCGTGGGTGCTTACTTAGATCATTTAGTTTTGTGTGTGGGTTCTTTTAACTGAAGAAAGGAAGAGACAGATACGCTCATTTCAGAACCATCAGCAGAAAAGAAGATTCCTATCCTCATGGAGGAGGTGATGGTGGTGGTGGTGAGTGTGTGTGTGTGAGTCTGGTGTGTGGGGCTGGGAAAATCATGTGTGTGTGCACACATGCACTGGGGGAGGGGGAACCTCTAAGAGATCCAGTGTGATTCCAGGAGACTGAGTGGCAGGCAGATACCCAGTGTTCAGCACTAAGCACATTCTTACTCGTTGCAGCCTCCATCCTTTTATATGTATGTGCAAGAGGTTGACTGAACTTCTCCCCTAAAGCATTATTCATGCATCTCAGTGCCCAGAACTGCCTCATAATTAACCACAAAATACAACAGAAAACAACTAAGAAGAGAAGTGGCTTTTGCGTGCCTGGGGTTCTAATCCATGTCACACATTCTTCAGGATATTTTGAAGGATTTTGTGTTTCTTTTTCGTTCTTTCTAGAAGTAGTGTGAGAGCTGGGCCATGGTGCTACCTTTATTACAACTTAAACATACTTAGTGCTTTTGCTTTTTTATACTTTAACTCAAGGATGGGGTCCATTTGAAGGACAGTTCTATTCAACCAGGATGTGAGGAAAGAGAAATATCCAGAAAATGATGAAAACAATGGAAAACACCTTAATAGAAAATATTCAGGAAGGATTTGATTGCATTCAGCATACAAATATCATTGTTCAGTGGATATGTGATCTGTGGGCTTTTTGATCATCTGTTTACTGGGAGAGATAAGCTTAAGTTTAAAGCAGGTCATTTGTACTGGACAAAGGAAATGACTTCTTAACCATTACAGTGAAGTGACTATGAAATAAGCCTCCCCCTTCTGTACGAAAAGTAATCAGAATCATGCTTTAATGAACAGCCTTTTATGCACACCATTTCATACATCTGTGAGAGTATAAGTAGGCTAAATTTTTAGAAGAGAAATAGCTGATTCACAGGGTTTATCATTTGTAATTTTATAGATATCATAAACTGCTTTCAATAAAGTTCTTTGAATTATTCATCTCTACAAAATGGAATATGAGAATGTTCTGAAGGGTAGATTAAATTTGCATTTGTCTTATTATGAGTGTGATCTTGAGTTTTTCTTCCTTTCATAATTATTGATTTCGTTTTTGAAGGGAAAACTGTCTCGCTATCTATTAGTTTGTTATCCTACTCATTTGTAGATGCACTGTATATATTTGGAGATTTAGTTCCTTTTGCAGTGAATTACAAATATTTGGTCCCATTTTCAAGTTTTTCTACTTTATTTTGAAGGTTTATGAAATATTGAAATTCATTTATGGATAATTATTTGTTTGTTTTTTGTTTATGTTAGAAAAGCATTCTTCCTTGCAAGCTCAATAAAGAGTCTATCATGATTTCTTCTAGTTCTATTGTAATTTCTTTTTAAAATGTAAATATTTGATCCATTTTGAATTTATCCTGGTTTAAATGTTGAGGTATGTGTCCAAGTTTATCATTTTTCCAAATGGCTAACCAGGTGATTCAATACTAATTGAGTATCTTTCCTTCCTCACTGATTCATGTTGTACCATTTTCAAATACTAAATTTCCACATGTATTTGTGTCTATTTGTGATCTTGCTTTTCTGTTCCACAGAGCTATCTGTTAAAGCTATCTGTTGAGTTTTGGAGTATGTTATAATATTTGGAAGGAGTAATAACCTCTCATTTTTTATAAAAAGATTTTCTTGATTTTTTGTGCTTCATTAGTTTCCACTTGAACTTTGAAGGAGTTTATCCCACTCCAAAATAAAATTTTGTAGGAATTTTATTGAGATCATAGCATATTCTGATATTAAAAATTGTTTTTCTTTCTCTTGCTTAGAGGTTTTTGGTTTGATTAATCATCCTTGTATTATATTAATATAATGAACAGTATTTCATTTCTTATTGTTTCTCTGGCATACTATTGATCATCTTTCATTTTTTTCATTCAATATTTGAATCATATTGATTAAGGTGTGCCTTACTTTGTGATCCAATCAGAAAGACTTTTATTTTCATGGGAAAGTTTAATCCATTAACATTTACTATTATGACTCTTAAGTTTAGTCCTAATTATATTATTTTATGCTATGCTTTATTTTTGTAGACTTTAGAAACCTTTCTACTGTCTTAACTCTTTTCTTGTGTGCAGATACCTTCTGCTAGAAGAAACAAATATTCCAGTGTTTAGCTGACTAATAATACATTCATTTAATAATATTAAATATTGATAATAATTTATATTAATATTAAGAAATAATACTTTATAATACTTTATTTCTTTAGATGTGTCTATATCTCCTATCATGAGGAATGATTAAATTAATGTAGTTTTCTTCTATCTTCATGTTCATTCCCCAATTACTTCTTTTGATGGTGTCAATTTTATTATGTTTCTCTTTGTATTCTCAACTGTATTTATGACTCTGTCATTTTGTCAGTTTTGAACCCTAACTCTTAGTAATTGGAAAATAATTGTACTTACTCTATATTACAGAGTTTTTTCCTTTCCATTTATCCCTCCCAAAGAATGTTATTTCAACACTTTCAAGACATTCAACATTTACGTTCATTTTTGTCACCCTCCTCCTTGCTCTGGTTTTATTTGGGTTCATAGCACATTTCAATGCACCCTGCTAAACCTCTGGATGTTGGTTTTCATGTCATTTCTGGGCTCATGGGAACAACATTCCCATAGATCTTGCATGTTTAAAACTTTGTGGGTGTAAAACCTTGGGCCATAGTCTTTATCTTAAGAGTTGGTACTGCCCTTGGACTCAGGTCCGAGTAGGACCTGTGTCCTGGTCTTTTACCTCAGAGCACCTGATATTTTGGAGTGCCTTCCACAAATTTTGTTTCCCAGTAAAGTCAAGGTAGGCCCCCAGACTGGTACAGGAACTGCTTGGATCCCCATCATAAATCTTCATTTTGCAGAGATGGAGACAGAGAAAGGTTCTTTAACCCTTTGCCCTGCATGGGGTGTCTATCAGATGACTAGAAGAGTTCTAGGATTCCTTATTCCCACTGGTCAATGTGGTACTTTTTTCATGGGAAAATACTTAAGTCAGGATTCCCCATCAAAGTATTCCCAGTATTCCCCAAGCGAAGCCCCTTTGAGGATTATATGGACTCTGCTTTAGGGTTTTCCAATGCTGTATATGGTCTAGGTATCTGAAGCCAGATGATTTGTTTGCTTTACAAGGGACTTAACCCCTTTGTCTAGCTGCTTTAAAATTCTGTATATTTGACATTCACTAAAATTACCAGGTCTGATTGCTCTGTATTTGTCTTCTGAGGATATAGTATGTTCTTCAAATCTGTAGATACAATCTTTAATTTCAACAATGCTCTTTAATAGTGTTTAAATATTCCACTATTTTAATTTTCTCCCTTGAGTATTCCAATCTTTCACTGCCTTCCTTTCATAGCTAATGTTTTCTTTCTAATTCAACTCAGTCTTTATTTCTGTTTCAATTTGCTCACTTCTCTTATTTCCCTCTTATGTACCTTACTGTGTGTACCTCATTCAATTTCGTCTTCATTTCTCTAAGAGTTTAATATGTTCCCTTTCCTTGAGTTTCCTGATCTTTGCTGGATCAAAGTTCATACCCAGTTTTCTTGTCTTATGTTCCTTAAAGTTTTGAATCTTTTCAGTTCATGCTTCATAGAGGTGATTGCCTTTGTTATATTTTAAAAAATTATTATTCATGACATGCTAGTTCAATTTTCCTGTGCTCCTTGGCAATACTTTTTTTTTTTTTAACCTGGTTTGTGTTGTCCTTTATCTGTTACTTATATTTCCTCTTCCTTTGATCAAGTGTTTCTAATGGTTTCTTTGTACAGGCTCTTTACTAGCTTTTTTTCCATTGCTTATCTTTGGAGCATAAATATTTTTCATCAATGTGAAATTTGTGTTAGGGACAACTCAGGCCTCATTGTAGAATCACTGGAATATTTCTTATGATCTGAGATTTTTGCATGTTTGTAGTATTTACTTCTCCCCAACCAAAGGGACAGAAGTTATGCGGCTGATCAAATGTAAATATTCTCTTTAGCTCCTCTGAGAGTGTGATGGCTTCTCTTTAAAAATATGGCTTATCTGTGTGATTTCATATTTGGCTAACTCCTCAGCACTCTAAATCCATACCTTGCCACCAACCATCCACACGGTCACCTCCACTGTAAACAAGGCATTAAGGTTTTAGACCTGAAGGTGTACCACTCAATTTTGAGAAGTGTATTTTGTTACCTCTTTCAAAGATCTACAGCTGCCAAATAATATTTCCAAGCATCCTCTCTTCACTCCTTTCTGTATGCAATATTCAGCCCATACCAAAATTTTTGGTCTAGGGTTTAAATAATTCCAAGATTTGCTGAAAATTAATATTAAATTAAGATTCTGTTTCTATATATCCATTCTACTTTTTATGATATATATTAAGAGGAGGGGACAAATGTTGACTTTACACTATGATACTAAATCTCCTCTTTATGTTTCAGTTGCATGTCCTGTGGTCATTTACATTTATTTTTAAATTCCCTTTCTGAATACCTGTCTACTCTTGTGAGATGGTAGGTCAGACTCGTGGGAATATATGGTGGCCAGGATGAATTCGTCAGAGGTATTCTTTGCCCAGGGGAACATAATTGGATTAAGATATCATTCAAATAGTCAACTCTGTCTTCATTAGTAGCCCCTATAAACATCTGGGAAAGGAGATAGTAGACAAGAAAAATGTATTCATAAATATGTTGGTTTTTTAAAAAGTCACGCGAAAAAAAAAGTCTCTTTTTCTGTGATGTATGGATGCTATGCAAATATTTACATTTACACAGTTTTTGCAGAAAGGTACATACATATTTCTATTAAATGTTTTGTTGATTTGAGTAAATGCCAATTAGCACTCAGAACAGACATTGACAGGTGAAGGAAGAGGTAGTTTGAGAGTGTGAGGATCATAATGTGCACAAACCAGACATTGTTCAGGACCTGGGAGCTAAGATGCTGTCACCAACTTCTTCATGAGCTTCAACTCAATATTATATGGTTTTGTTATTCATTCCTGTATTAATCTGCTAACTAGTCATCTCATTAAGGAACCAGCTATTGCGTGTCTAGTCAATGAAATATAATATGAAGATTACTCTGGAAAAATAAAAAAAGGTAAGAGAGTAGTTCTCTAAGTGTGGTCCCCAACCAGCACTATCAACAACTCCTGGGTACTTGTTAGAAATGCAGTTCCTTGAACCCCAATTCATACTTGCTGAATCAGAGGCTTAGGGGTTGAGGTGCCACAATCTATGCTTTATGGTGATTCTCATGCACGTATGATAGAACCACTGATGTGCTAATGTGATACATATTTTCCCCAATTTTTACAATAAAATGTGGCCTATTGTGGGCATTGAATGAGCTCACTATGTGAAGATTTTAATATACAAAATGCTATACATATTATGTCATTTTGTCTACCATAAAATGTGGGTAATTTGAAATGGGAATAGCTGAGAGCTCATCATTATCTTTTATATAGTTTGAATAGGGAATCATGAATTAACCTTTAATATTAAAACCAACATTCCTACTAAAGTTTGTCAGTCATATTACACCTTTGGAGCAGGGTTTTCCTTTCTGTTTAGGGGTTCCAAGGTCATACAATGCTCAGTCTTCCATCTACTTATTTTTATCCAGAAATAATAAGAATAAAAGCAATTATCAGTGCAGCTGTGAGGAAGAAGAGAAGTCACAAGAAGAGGGCATTATGGGGATAGGAAAGGAAAGGGCTGACTCCCTCTTTGTGCACCAGCTTTTGGGATCAACAGGATGAAACCCTTGGGAAACGGACTTGGCCCAGTGGTTAGGGCAGCCGTCTACCACATGGGAGGTCTGCAGTTCAAACCCCGGTCCTCCTTGACCCGTGTGGAGCTGGCCCATGCGCAGTGCTGATGCGTGCAAGGAGTGCCCTGCCACGCAGGGGTGTCCCCCGCATAGGGGAGCCCCACGCGCAAGGAGTGCGCCCGTAAGGAGAGCTGCCCAGCGCGAAAGAAAGTGCAGCCTGCCCAGGAATGGCGCCACCCACACTTCCCATGCCGCTGATGACAACAGAAGCGGACAAAGAAACAACAAGACGCAGCAAATAGACACAGAGAACAGACAACCGGGAGGTGAGGGGGGAATTAAATAAATAAATCTTAAAAAAAAAACACAAAAAACAGGATGCAACCCTCAGCACCAGACTCCCTACCTGGCTGCCTCATTGAGTCATGCCCATTTAAGAGCAACACAGATTTCTCTAAACTTTGGTCCTGGAGAAATTCTCCCCCTTCACTGTATCTTAGGAAAATTTCTGCCTTTAGTGTAAACATTAGGGGATTTGATGATTTGATTGATGTTTAATTGACAATTATGTAAATGTGTTTAGAACACAGACCATGTAATTTAGGATGCATATAAGATGATATTATGAAGGACAAATAATGTGGAGCTCCAGGTACATAGAGGAGCCTAAATAATGAAGGAAGTTTGCAAGAGAAAAGATGGGAGAATTGTGCTGTCAGACAACTTCTGTAATAGTTTGTTAGCATTCTCTCCTACTCATATTGTTTTCTATGTCTAATTGAGAAACTCCTATATTAGCCAGTGTCTCTAGTTGGGTAAAGGGAAGGAAAACTTTGAATAGGAATTTTCTACTAAACTGAGTCAGAAACAGAATTCTCACACACCACAAATAGACCACAATGGTAAAATGATTTTTTTTTTTTCTCACAGGTCACTCATAACCTGTGGGTTATGATGGGAAGAGACAATTCTACAATTGGAGGAGGCTTCTTCATTTTGGTGGGCTTCTCAGAGCAGGCATGGGTAGAGAGGATTTTATTTGCGTTCATCTTGATATTCTACCTTCTAATCCTCATGGGCAATGGGACCATTATCCTGGTCTCCCGTCTGGACCCCCATCTCCACACACCCATGTATTTCTTCCTCACTCATCTCTCTTCTATTGAGCTCATCAGTGTGACCTGCATCATCCCTCAGATGTTGGTCAATCTCAGTGGGCCAGACAAATCCATAAGTTTCATTGGGTGTGTGGTCCAGCTTCTCCTCACCCTGGGTCTGGGGGGCACAGAGTGTGTCCTTCTGGCCATGATGGCCTATGATCGCTATGTTGCTATCTGCCAGCCTTTGCATTATCTCACCCTCATGCCACCACAGCTGTGCTGGACACTAGCAGGCATATCCTGGTTAATTGGTTTCAGCAACTCATTTGTCCACACCCCTATCACAATGACCCTTCCTCGATGTGGCCACAACCGGATAAACCATTTCTATTGTGAAACTCCCCCAATAATACAGCTGGCCTGTGTGGATACCACAAATTACAAGAAGGAGATTATGATGCTAAGTAGCATCTTCCTTGTCTTTCCACTCTCACTGATCTTGGTCTCCTATGGGCGCATTGCCCATAGTGTGTTGAGGATAAAGGCACCTGGAGGGAGACAGAAGGTCTTTGGGACCTGTGGCTCCCATCTCACAGTGGTGTCTATTTTCTACAGTACTATCATCTATGTGTACATGACTCCCAAGCCAAAGCTCTCTCATGATGTGACCAAGTTTGTGGCACTGCTATATAATTTGATTCAAGCTTTGATCAACCCCATCATCTATACCTTGAGAAACAGAGATGTCAAGGAAGCAATAAGGAAGCTATTGATGAGGAAACAAAAAAGAGGAGACATAGGATTTTCCTAGATTACATCTGTTAGAGAATTGGAGGCATTTTCCAAAAGAATCTTTCCTGAGAAGCTGTAGATTTGTGGTTGAGTATTGAGTTAGGAAATGATTTGCTGTGTAATCTTTTAAATTAGCACAACATCTTTATGACTTACTGTCTTCCATATAATTGTGACTTTCAAGGATATTCATGTCTATTGGGGAAGCAATATATTTGCATGGAATATGCTTAGTGTTAAAAAAATATCTAAAGGAAATTATATATTCCTAAGAATTTCTTGAAGTTTTGTTCATTATTTGCTGGTTATTTCCATTTTTTCTTGTTCAATATCATCTTTTCCTACATCCCATTGCATTCTATCCATATACAATTTGTGTGCTCATTTGTCACATTTTATGAGAACTCATTTATTAAAATGTTTTATTTTTATCAAAGTTATACATTCTCAGATTTAAAAAGCTAACTAATTCTATAAAACATTAAAATTAACTCATCTGGCCCATTTTTTTTTTTTACCTCAAAAGCAATGGCCTGCACTTTTCAAAATTTCAATACCTTTTTTATCTGAGAATGTCAATAATCACATGTACTTTACACTTTTTTTAACAAATCAATTTTATCGGTGCATATTAATAAAGCATAAATCTATTGAAAGTATATAATAATGGTATTCAGTATAATCACATAGTGGTGCATTCATCACTTCAGTCATTTATAGAACATTTCCGTTATTCAAAATAATAATAATAAAAAATGAAAAAAACTGATCACCTCTCAATCTTTCTATGCTTCCCTTGCTGTATGTAGCTGCTATTCTGTTTCTCTCACTCTAGTTTATCTGTATTTATTTTGTAAAAAAGTCTTATATATACAATATTCATACTTTACATGAGGTTTCTCTATTTTATACAGTCCTGTGTTACATTTTTTAAGGTTTTCTTCTAGTAAAATACATGACGTTAAACTTACCCTTTCAACCTCTGTCATACCCAGATAATAGTTCCACTAGTAATAAACACTATGATGTGCTTTTATGATTTCTATTCCTTTCCAAAGATTTACAAATAACCATTTTGTAAGTCTCAACTTCTCATTCTCTACCCTCATTCTGTTTTCTGGTGACCTATATTCTAATTTTTAACTCCATGAATTACATAATATATTTATTTCATAATAGAGCAATCATACAGTATTTGCCCTTTTGTTTCTGGCTTACATCACTCAACATAATGTCTTCCAGGCTTATCCATATTATCATCTGCTTCACAACTTCATTTTTTCTCACTGCTGCATAACATTCCATTATATGTATACACCACAATTTGTTTATCCATTCTTCAGTTGATGGACACATGGGTTGTTCCCAACTTGTGGCAATAATAATTACACTGTTATGAACATTTGTGTGCATATGTGTGTTTGTGTTCCGTTCTTCTGGGTATATACCTAGTAATAGTATTGCCAGGTCACATCGCAAGTCTATATTCAATTTCCTCAGGAATTGCCAAAACATTCCTCTACAGTGACTGTACCATTCTACATTCCCACCAATGTGAGTAAGTGTTCCTATCTCTCCACATCTTCTCCAACACTTACAGTTTCCCAACTTTTTAATATTGGCCTGCCTAACTGGTGTGAAATGATATCTCATTGTAGTTTTGATTTGTATTTCCCTAATTGCTAGTGATGTTGAACATTTTTTCATGTGTTTTTCGATAATTTGTATTTCTTCTTTGGACAATTGTCTTTACAAGCCCTTTGCCCATTTTTTAATTGGGTAGTTGGATTTTTTATGTTGAGTTGTATATCTTTATTTAGCACAGATATTAAACCCTTATCAGATATGTGATTGCCAAATATTTTCGCCCAATGTGTCTGCTGCCTTTCATCCTTTTGACAAAGTCCTTTGAGGTGCAAAAGTGTCTTATTTATCTATTTGAGCTTTAGTTGCTTGAACATTGGCTGTAAGGTTTAAGAACCTACTGCCTACGGCGGCTTGCTCGGTCGGTAGAGGTGGGGTCTGGCTGCGGACGAGGGGTCGGTCCCACTTGGGACGAAGGGTCGGTCCCACTTGGGACGAAGGGTCGGTCCGGCAGCAGACGAGGGATTGGTCTCACAAGGGGTTGCGCGGTTCGGCTGACGGGGTCGCCCGGCGAAGCCAGCGATGAAGGGGTCGCCCGGAGAAGCAGGCGACGAAGGGGTCACCCGGAGAAGCAGGCGACAAACTGGGGACAAGGGAGGCCAGGCCCTTGTCGGGGACTCTCAGGACTGGAGGGCGCACGGCAGAAGAACTACCGCGGAGACAAGGTAAACACGCAAGTCCACTTTATTGAGGGAGAGGCAACAGTTTTATAGGGGCTGGGGAAGGCTGATTGGTCAAAGCCACGCCCTGTTCTGATTGGTTGCCGGCAAAAGGTCAGTGGGCGGTACTGGACAGGGGAGGGGTGGTGGTTAGGGATTGGCTGTCGCTGTTGCTGGGGGAAGGGGCAGGGTTTAGGGATTGGTGGCTGCTGTTGCTGGGGTGGAGGGCAGACTTGAGTTTTCCGCCCACGCCTGGCTGTTGCTGCTGTCGGGGGAAGGGAAAAGGGCAGACTGGATTTTTCCGCCCACGCCTGGCTGTTGCTGCTGTCGGGGGAGGGGAAAAGGGCAGACTGGATTTCTCCGCCCACGCCTGGCTGTTGCTGCTGTCGGGGGGAGGGAAAAGGGCAGACTGGAATTTTCTGCCCTGCGCCTGCGCAGGGAGAAGGAAGAAGAAGGGTGCCGCCCCACAAGGCATCGGGTGGCGCCATCTGGGAGAAGGGGCGGCCGCGGAAGCATGGCTGCCGAGAAAGGGAGACCCGAGGGCTCTCTGCGCCCATGCCGAGCTTCCTTCAGGGGTGGCGGTGGGCCCGACCAACCACCCTTTTATGGGGGCAGCGGAATTAGGCCTACCGCGGCCGCTCCCCTTGCCAGGCCAGCAAACCACACTTCAGCCCGAGGGGTGACCGCAGCCTACCACAAGTTTTGAAGATGTTTTCATGCATTTTCTTCCAGGAGTTTAATGGTTATCTCTTTTATATGTAGGTCCTTAATCCAGTTGTAGTTAATTTTGGTATGAGGTGTAAGATAGGGTTCATCTTTCTTTCTTTTGGACATGGATATTACATTCTCCCAGCACCATTTCTTGAATATACTGTTCTGGCAAGGGTGTGAGGACTTGACAGCTTTGTCAAAAATCACATGACTGTAGATGTGAGGGTCTATTTCAGAGTTCTCCATTCAGTTCCACTGGTCAATCTGTCTGTCTTTAAGCCAGTATCATGCTGTTTTTACCATTGCAGATAAGTAGTATGCTTTAAAGTCAGAAGGTAGAGTCCTCAAACTTAGTTCTTTTAAAAGACATTTTTGGCTATTTGGGGGCCCTTACTCTTCCAAATAAATCTGATAATTGGTTTTTGCATTTCTGCAAAAAAGGGCTTTTTGGATTTATTGGGATTCCATTCAATCTGTAAATCAGTTTGGGTAGGATAGACATCTTAGCTATTTTAGTTGTCCAATCCATGAACACAGAATGTCTTTGAATGATTGGTAGAATGCACATCTGAAGCCATCTTGTCCTGAGCTTTTCTTCTTTGGGAGGTGTTGGTTTTGTTTTTTTTTAAACAATCTATTTTTTTGATATGTATTAATAAAGCATAAATCCATCCAAAGTTTAAAATCAGTGGTATTAGATGTAATCACATATTTGTGTATTCATCATTTCAGTCATTCTTAGAGCTCTTTCATTATCCCAATAATAATAATAAACAAAAAACAAACAAAACCCATCATCTCTCAATCTCTTTACTTTCTCTGCTGTACATAGCTTCTATTCTTTTTCCTTCTCTCTAGTATATTTGTTTTAATATTTTTAAAACAGTCTTATATATGCAATATCACCCATTTTCATGTTTTACATGAGGTTTTATTATCTTATACAGACCCATGTTACAGAGTTTAGTTTTCTTTCTCGTAATATACATGTACTTACGCTTTCCCTTTCAACCACTGTCATACCTATATAATAGCTCTGCTAATTATAAACACCAAAATATGCCTTCACCATTTACTTTCATTTCCAAAGATTTACAACCTTTTTACCAATTCTGCAGATTAGCCCTCTGCTTCCCTTTCTCTACCATTTGGGGTAGGTATTTGATGATTGTTTTAATCTCTTTACTTGTGATTGTTTTATTGGGGTCTTCTATTTCTTCTAGGGCCAACATAGGTTGCTTGTGTGTTTCTAGGAATTTGTCCTTCTCATCTACATCGTCTAGTTTTCTGGCATACAATTGTTCATATTATCTTTTCATGATCTCTTATTTCTTGGGATCAGGAGTAATGTCCCCCTTTCATTTCTGGTTTTATTTATTTGCATTTTCCCTCTTTTTTTTTTTTTTTCTTTCAGTCTAGACAGAATGAGTTTGTCATTTTACTGATCTCCTCAAAGAACCAAATTTG
Organism: Dasypus novemcinctus; assembly: GCF_030445035.2. Lineage (NCBI taxonomy): Eukaryota > Metazoa > Chordata > Mammalia > Cingulata > Dasypodidae > Dasypus > Dasypus novemcinctus. Next base: position 193,251,182 of record NC_080674.1, on the reverse strand, counting down.
GATTTTAAAAATTCTCTCTATTGCTATTTCATTGTTGTTGTTGTTCTTGATTTCATTTATTTCTGTTCTTTTATTAATTTTTTAATTTTTTGTCTTTATTTTTTAATATTACATTGAAAAAATATGAGGTCCCCATATACCCCCACTCCCCTCATCCTCCTCCTCCCCCCATAGCAAAAATCTCCTCCATCATCATGAGACATTCATTGCATTTGGTGAATACATCTCTGAGCACTGCTGCACCTCATGGTCAATGGTCCACATCATAGCCCACACTCTCCCACATTCTATCCAGTGGGCCAAGGGAGGACATAAATGTGTGGTAACTGTCCCTGCAGCATCACCCAGGACAAGTCCAAGTCCTGAAAACACCTTCACATCTCATCTCTTCCTCCCATTCCCCACACCCAGCAGCCACCATGGCCACTTTATCCACACCAATGCCATGTTTTCTTTGATCACTAATCACAATAGTTCATGAATAGAATATCAGTAAGTGCACTCTAACCCATATGATATTCCTCCATCCTGTGGACCTTGGAATGGTTGTGTCCATTCCACATCTGTATCAAGAGGGGGCTTAGATTCCACATGGATGCTGGATGCAATCCTCCTGTTTTCAGTTGTAGGCATTCTTGGCTCCCTGGTGTGGTGGTTGACCTTCTTCAACTCCATGTTAGCTGAGTGGGGTAAGTCCAATAAACCAGAGTGTAGGAGCTGAAGCCTGTTGAGGCTCAGTCCTGGCTATCATATGGTCAGTCCAGAGATTCAGATCCCCTGGGTACATATTAAACCCCACCACCAACCACAGTTCTGGTAAAAGTAACAGGAGAGTCTTGTGAAAAAAGATCACATCTGAATCCAGCTCCACCACACAGAAACACAAACTCCAAAGAAGGGCCAAATGACATGGCACTGAACTCCATCTGCCATGACCATAGGACCTGTGGGTCTCTGTAGCCCTCAGAAGAACCAATACCCAGGGTTGTATCTACTTTATCTGTCTCTGGGACTCTGCTGAGGTGTGCATAAGGGCAACGACTCTAATAACCTCACAGCTCTTTTTTGGAGACTCAGAGCCATATAAACTCATTTGTCTTTTCCATTTCCTCCTTGATTCAGTTCAAAAAGTGTTTTTAACTCCTGGTGTTATATGTAGACTGAGATATTTTGCTGGTCCGAGTTGACCCTTTTATTCAAGGTCATTTTTTTAGTTACATCATCAGCTGGTACTTGGTAGTAATCCCTGGGTGCCAGGGAGGCACATCCCCAGGAGTCATGTCCCATGCTGGGGGGAATGAAATGCATTTCCATGCTGAGTTTGGCTTTGAGACTGGCCACATTTGAGCCAACATGGAGGCTCTCGGGATGTAACTCTTAGGCACTCTGCAGCTCTAGGCCTTGTTCTTATTTCAGGTGCAGAGGCTCACAAGCATAGTCATTAGTATCAAGGGCTCATTGTTGGACCTTCATTCTATTTGGTCTTTGCCATGGTAATTGGGGGATTGTTGCTGCTCCTTTAGGTACTGTGATAGAGCTCCCCTGGCTAGGAACTCAGCACTCCCTCAGCTGTTGTTTTTACTTGTATCCACTATGAAAATATCCAAACATTTTTATGTACCCTGGATATATGCCCTGTAGAACTCCGTGCCAACCATGTGTCCCCTGTCATTAACATCCTACACCAGTATTCCTCCTCTGCCATTGTTGAATGTCTCTGTGATCCAAAACTTCCTGAAAAGTGAAGCCCAATATATTACTAGGTTCCCTTAATAGTAAAATGGATTATAGCGATGAGTTTAAAGGTTAGATATAGAATACTTATTAATTTGGAAAAATTAAGGTAAAAGTAAATTGGGGTATGAAAAAATTGTCTACGTCCTTTCTTTTTCTTTTCTTTTTTCTAATTATTAAGCTTATCTTCACAAGAGTTTTAGGTCACTGTAATTCATATATACAATATACAGTACTCCCACATATCCAACATAAAACCATTTCCTTCACAGCAATAATCTTTTTACATATTCATATTATATTTACTGAAACTGATGTACAGATATTGAGACAATAGCTTTCAAATAAGGTAACATTTGTGTTTACATTGTAGTTTACACTTTAGACTATACAATTTTCTACATTTTTAGTTATCTTATGTTTTACATTATGATTTACATTTTAGCCTATCAGCCCCTATATATTTTTGATGTAATTTTACATGTCTTATATCCATCCTTGCATAATATTGTGAAACATTTTTATTGCCCACACAGTTACATTGGTTCCATCTATTCAATACCTCTTTCCCCCTCCCCTTAGGGCCCACAGTGACAGTCAATCTTCATTGGTTGAAGGGCCATGTTCAGAGATACTTGCAACAGTGTTGAGGGCTTGACATGCTCAACTGCCCTAATGCACTGGGAGCCACCATTTCTCTTGAGAGATATATTTCCCTCTATTTGATGGCATCAGTCCTCCCCAGGATGTGGGTATACCTTCACTCTCATTATATGGGTCTCTATCCAATGATATAACCCACTATGGCAAAATGAGCATTCACATATTATCTAGGAGCCTGTCCTGCGTCAGATTATCCCTTTGATCATTTTAACAGGTAACTTTCCTTATTATATTTTTTAAAAAGTTTTCTCAGCATTATACTCTCAATCAAACACCTGACAATCTCCTATGTTCATATTTTGCCCCAACCTCCCCCCAATTTCTTGGAAAATATTACCCATTCTCCCATCCATAGCTCCCCTCAAGCCCACAAAGCCCCAACTAAAGATAACCCTATGCCCCCATTTTATCCCTTCCTTCTACACATACTTACCTCCAGCTTATCATAGATTTCACCCATGTAGATGTCAGCTTACATCCTTCCTCTGCCCCCCAATTTACTGTAAACCTATCATCCAGTCTCTAGCTCTCTGAGGCAGCTTGGTTTACTTATTTCATATCATTGAGGTCATGTAGTATTTGTCCTTCAATGCCTGGGTTGCTTCACTCAACATAAGGTTCTCAAGATTCATCCATGTTATCATGTGTGTTTGTAGTGTATTTGTTCTTAAAGCCAAGAAGTATTCCATTGTATGTATATACCATATTTTATTTATCCATTCATCTGTTGATGGACATTTGGGTTGATTCCAACTTCTGGCAATAGTGAACAATGCAGCTATGAATATTGGTGTGCATATAGAATGGTTGGATCTTTCTGCTTTCCCACCAGCAGTGGATGAGTGTTCCCATTCCTCCACATCCTCTCCAGCATTTGTATTCTTCTGTTTTTTTCATAGCTGTCCATCTTATGGGAGTAAGATGATATCTCATTGTAGTTTTGATTTGCATTTCCATGATAAATAGAGATTTGGAGCATTTTTTGTGTGTGCTTCTTAGCTATTTGTATTTTTTCTTTGGAGAAGTATCTGTTTAAATCTTTTTCCCATTTTTTAAATAGGTTCTTTATCTTTTCATTTTCAAGATATAGTTCTTTATATATGCAAGGTTTTTTAAAATTATTTATTTATTTTTAAAAATTACATTCAAAAAATATGAGGTCCCAATCAACCCCACCGCCCCCACCCCCCACTCCCCCCACAGCAACACTCTCTCCCATCATCGTGACACATCCATTGCACCTGGTAAGTACATCTCTGAGCATCACTGCACCCCATAGTCAATGGTCCACATCATAGCCCACACTCTCCCACGTTCCATCCATTGGGCCCTGGGGGGATCTACAATGTCCCGTAGTTGTCTGTGAAGCACCACCCAGGACATCTCCCCATCCCGAAAACGCCTCCACATCTCATCTCTTCCTCCCATTCCCCAAACCCAGCAGCTACCATGGCTACCCTTCCCACACCCATTCCACATTTTCTCTGTGGACATTGGATTGGTTGTGTCCATTGCACATCTATGTCAAGTGGGGGCTTAGATTCCACATGGATACTGGATGCACTCCTCCTGCTTTCAGTTGTAGACACTCTAGGCTCCATGGTGTGGTGGTTGACCTTCTTCAACTCCATGTTAGCTGAGTGGGGTCAGTCCAATAAATCAAAGTGTAGGAGCTGAAGTCTGTTGAGGTTCTGGGCCTGGGTGTCATATTATCAGTCCAGAGATTCAAATCCCCTAAATATATCTTAAACCCCAGCACCTACTACAATTCCAGTAAAGTAGCATGCAAGTCTTGTGAGAAGAGATCCCCTCTGAGTCCAATTCCATCATGCAGAAACACCAGCTCCAAAGAAGGGCCATCTGCCATGGCAGTGAACCCCATCTGCCATGACCATAGAACCCGTGGGTCTCTTTATTCCTCAAAAGAACCAATACCTGGGGTTGTATCTACTTTATCTGTCTCGTAGACTCTGCTCAGTTGTGCATAAGGGCATTCCTTCTGACAACCTCCAGACTCTTTTTTAGAGACTCATAGCCTTGTAATTTCATTTCTCCTTTCCATTTCCCCCTTACATTAGGTCAAACAGCATTTTGAAGTCATGTTATTATATGTAGACAGGGATATTCTGCTGATCTGTATTGAACCTTTAATTCAAGGTCATTTTCTAGTTGCATCTTCAGCTGGTATGTGGTAGTGATCCCTCGGTGCCAGGGAGGCTCATCCACGGGTGTCATGTCCCACGCTGGGGGGAATGCACTGCATCTACATGCTGAGTTTGGCTGTGAGAGTGGCCACATTTGAGTAATATGAAGGCTGTCAGGAGGAAAATCCCAGGCACAGTGCTACTCTAGGCCTTGTTCTTATTGCAGGTGTGTAGGCTCAAAAGCATAGCCATTAGTATCAGAAGCCCACTGTTGGGCCCTCCTTCCTTCCTGGTTCTTGCCGTTGCACCTGGGGGACTGCCGCTGCTCCCCCAGGGTCCATGACAGTGACCCCCGGCCAGGGGCCCAGTACCTCCCCAGCTGTTGTTTTTAATTGTTTCCACTCTGAGTATATCTAGACATTACTATATACCCTGGGCATATGCCCTGTATAACTCCCTGTCAACCATATATATCCTGTCAATAACATCCTATATCAGTATTCCTCCGCTGCCATTGTTGAACCACTCTGTGATCCAAAATTTCCTGTAAAGTGAATCCCAACATAATGTCAGCTTCACAAGAGTCTTAGATCACCGAAATTCATATATACAATATACAGTACTTCCCCAGATCCACCATAAAACCTTTTCCATTCCACAGCAAAAATCTTTTAGCTTATTCATATCATATTTCCTGAAACTGATGTACAGATTCCAAGACAATAGCTTTCAAACAAGGTGACATCTGTACTTACTATGTGGTCCATACTTTAGGTTGTAAAGTTTTCTAAATTTTTTAGTTATCCTATGTTTTGCCTTATGGTTTACATTATTAGTCTGTCGTCCCCTATATGTTTTTGGTGTAATATTACATGTTTTATATTCATCCTCGTGTACTCTCACAGAACTCCTCTCTTGCCCCCATATTTACCTTGGTTCCATCCATTCCACATCCATTTTCCCCTCGTCTTGGGGCCCACAACACCAGACAATCTCCATTTCCCAAGAAGCCATGTCGAGAGATACTTGCAGCAGTATTCAGGACCTGACTTTCTCAACTGCCCTAATGCCCTGGGAGCCATCCTTTCTCACGAGAGATACAGTTCTCTCTATTTGATGGCATTAGTCCTCCCCAGGATGTGGGTCCACCCCAACTCTCACTTCTTGGGTCTCTTCCCAATGGTACAACCCACCTTGGCAAAATGAGCCTTCAGCTATTCCCCCGGAGTCCGTCCCACATCAGACCATACCCCCAGAGCATCCTAAACAGGTAACCCTCCTACTTATACTTTGATACAATTTTCTCAACATTTTGTTCTCAACGAACACCTGACACTCTCCCATGTTCATATGTTGCCCCTTCCTCCCCCCAATTTTTGGACAATATTAACCCTCTTCCCATCCCCAGTCCCCCCTCAAACCCACAAAGCCCCACCCGAAGGCAACCCCTTGCCCCCATTTTGTCCCTTCTTTGTGCTCATACTTACTGCCAGCTCATCACAGATTCCACCCCTGCAGATGTTAACTCACATCCTTCCTCCACCCCCCGATTTCCTTTAAGCCTCTTTTCCAGACTCTAGCTCTCTGAGGCAGTTTGCTTATTTCATATCATTGAGGTCATGTAGTATTTGTCCTTCAATGCCTGGGTTGCTTCACTCAACATAAGATTCTCAAGGTTCATCCATGTTATCACGTGTGATTGTAGTGTATTTGTTCTTAGAGCCGAGTAGTATTCCATTGTGTGTATATACCACATTTTATTGATCCACTCGTCTGTTGATGGACATTTGGATTGATTCCAACTTTTGGCGATAGTGAACAATGCTGCTATGTACATTGGTATACATATATTGGTTTGTGTCCTTGTTTTCAGTTCTGATGGGTATATACCCAGCAGTGGTATTGCTGGGTCATATGGCAAATCTATGGTTAGTTTTTTGAGAAACCGCCGAACTGTCCTCTAGAATGGTTGGATCCTTCTGCATTCCTACCAGCAGTGGATGAGTGTTCCCCTTTCTTCACATCGTCTCCAGCATTTGTATTCTTCTGTTTTTTTCATAGCTGCCAATCTTATGGGAGTAAGATGGTATCTCATTGTAGTTTTGATTTGCGTTTCCCTGATAGCTAGAGATTTGGAGCATTTTTTCATGTGCTTTTTAGCCATTTGTATTTCTTCTTTGGAGAAGTGTCTGTTTAAATCTTTTTCCCATTTTTTAAATGGGTTGTTTATCTTTTTGTTTTCAAGATATATGAGTTCTTTATATATGCAAGTTATAAGTCTCTTTTCAGATATATGGTTGCCAAATATTTTCTCCCATTGTGTGGGTTCCCTTTTTACTTTCTTGACAAACTCCTTTGAGGTGCAGAAGGCTTTAATTTTGAGGAAGTCCCATTTATCTATTAGTTCTTTTGCTGCTCGTGCTTTCGGTGTGATATTCATGAAGCCATTTCCTATTACAAGGTCCTGTAGATGTTTCCCTACACTGCTTTCCAAGATCTTTATGGTCTTGGCTCTTATATTTAGGTCTTTGGCCCATCTTGAGCTGATCTTTGTATAAGGTGTGAGATGGTAATCCTCTTTCATTCTTCTACATATGGCTATCCAGTTCTCCAGGCACCATTTGTTGAATAGGCCATTCTCTCCCAGTTGAGAGGGTTTGGTGGCTTTATCGAATATTATATGGCTATATACATGAGGTTCTATGTCTGAACTTTCAATTCGATTCCATTGGTCTGTGTGTCTCTCCTTATGCCAATACCATGCTGTTTTCACTACTGTAGCTTTGTAGTATGTTTTGAAGTCAGGAAGTGTGATTCCTCCTATTTCATTTTTCTTTTTCAATATGTCTTTGGCTATTCGGGGCCTCTTCCCTTTCCAAATAAATTTCATAGTTTTTCTAGTTCCTTAAAGAAGGCTGTGTTGATTTTTATTGGGATTGCATTGAATGTGTAGATCAGTTTTGGTAGGATAGACATCTTAATAATATTCAGTCTTCCTATCCATGAACAAGGAATATTCTTCCATTTATTTAGGTCTTCTTTGATTTCCTTGAACAGTCTTGTATAGTTCTTGGTGTATAAGTTTTTTACCTCTTTAGTTAAATTTATTCCTAAGTATTTGATTTTTTTATTTACTATTGTGAATGGTATTTGTTTCCTGATTTCCTCCTGATCTTGCTCATTATTGGTGTACAGAAATGCTACTGATTTTTGCGCATTGATCTTATAACCTGTGACTTTGCTGAACTCATTTATGAGTTCTACAAGCTTTGTTGTAGATCTCTCAGTGTTTTCTATGTATAGGATCATGTCATCTGCAAATAATGAAATTTTGACTTCTTCCCTTCCAATTTGAATGCCTTTTATATCTGGTTCTTGCCTCAGTGCTCGTGCAAGTACTTCCAAGACAATGTGAAATAGGAGTGGAGACAATGGGCATCCTTGTCTTGTTCCTGAGTTTAGAGGGAAGGATTTCAGGATTTCGCCATTGTAAACAATGTTGGCTGTAGGTTTTTTATATATTCTCTTTATCATGTTCAAAAAGTTTCCTTGTATTCCAATCTTTTGGAGTGTTTTTATCAAGAAGGGGTGCTGTATTTTGTCAAATGCCTTTTCTGCATCTATAAATATAACCATGTGGTTTTTTTTCCTTCACTCTGTTTACAAGGTGTATCACATTGATTGATTTTCTTATGTTGAACCATCCTTGCATACCTGGAATAAATCCCATTGGTCATGGTGTATAATTCGTTTAATGTGTTGTTGAATACAATTAGCAAGTATTTTGTTAAGTATTTTTGCGTCTAGGTTCATTAGAAAAATTGGTCTGTAATTTTCCTTTCTTGTGGTGTCTTTTTTGGCTTTGGTACTAGGATAATGTTTGGCCTCATAGAAGGAGTTTGGCAATGTTCCTTCTGTTTCAATTTTTTTGAATACTTTCAACAGGATTGGTGTTAGTTCTTTCTGGAATGTTTTGTAGAATTCACCTGTGAAGCCATCTGGCCCTGGGCTCTTCTTAGTTGGGAGATTTTTAATGACTGATTCTATCTCTTTGTGATTGGTTTGTTAAGATCATCAATTTCTTCTTTCGTCAATATGGGCTGCTTATGTGTTTCTAGGAATTTGTCCATTTCCTCTAAATTGTGATTTTTGTTGGAATATAGTTTTTCAAAGTATCCTCTTATGATAGTCTTTATTTCTGTGGGGTCAGTGGTGATATCACCTTTCTCATTTCTTATTTTTTGTATTTGAATCTTTTCTCTTTTTTTCTTTGTTAGTCTCGCTAAAGGTTTGTCAATTTTGTTGATCATCTCAAAAAACCAGCTCTTGGTCTTGTTTATTTTTTCAAGTGCTTTCTTATTTTGTATTTCATTTAGTTCTGCTCTTATCTTTGTTATTTCCCTCCTTCTTCTTCCTGTTGGGTTACTTTGTTGTTGTTTTTCTAATTCTGTCAAAAGTGCAGTTAGTTCTTCAATTTTTGCTCTTTCTTCTTTTTTGATATGTGAATTTATGGCTATAAATTTCCCCCTCAGTACTGCTTTTGCTGTATCCCATAAATTTTGGTATGTTGTGTTATCATTATCATTTTTTCAAGGTAGTCATTGATTTCTTTTGAGATTTCCTCTTTGACCCACTGTTTTTCTAAGAGTGTGCTGTTTAATTTCCAAATTGTGGTGTGAACTCTGGGCCTCCATCCCTTGCGAATTTCCAGCTTCACTCCACTGTGGTCAGAGATATTGTTTTGTATGATTTCAATCTTCCTGAATTCATTAAGCCTTTCTTTGTGGCCTAGCATATGGTCTATCTTGGAGAATGTTCCATGTGTGCTTGAGAAAAATGTATATCCTGCTGTGTTTGGGTGTAATGATCTATATATGTCTATTAGATCCAGCTCTTCTAATAGACTGTTCAAATGTTTTATTTCTTTAGTGATTCTCTTTTGAGATGTTCTGTCCAGAGTTGATAGTGGTGTATTAAAATCCCCCACTATAATTGCAGATGGATCTATTTTTTCACTTAGTTTTTCCAGCGTTTGTCTCACGTATTTAGAGGCACCCTTGTTAGGAGCATAAATATTTATGATCGTTCGATCTTCTTGACAGATTTTCCCTTTCACTAAAATGTAGTATCCTTCTTTGTCTCTCACAATTGTTTCACATTTAAAGTCTATTTTGTCTGATATTAATATAGCTACTCCTGCCTATTTTTGGTTGTTGTTTGCTTGTATAATTGTTTTCCAGTCATTCACTTTCAATCTCCATGCATCTCTGGGTCTAAGATGTGTCTCTTGTAGACAGCATATAGATGGGTCATATTTCCTTATCCAGTGTCCCAGTCTGAATCTTTTGATAGGTGATTTTAATCTGTTGACATTCAGTGTTATTACATTCAGAGAATTATTTGTGGTAGCCATATTTTGGTTGGATTTGTGTTTGTTATATTTTGTTTGTATTATTTTATTTTCCCCTTCTATTTTTGTCTTTTTTGTTGCTCTTACACTCTCCTCCATCTCTGACAGTCCTGTTTTTTCCTTTCTTCCTGCAGAACTCCCTTAAGAATTTCTTGAAGGGGAGGTTTCTTGTTGATATACTCTTTCAGTTTCTGTTTATCTGTGAATATTTTGAACTCTCCATCATTTTTGAATGCTAGTTTAGCTGGATAGAGTATTCTTGGTTGGAAATTTTTTTCCTTTAGTACCTTGACTATATCATACCACTGCCTTCTTGCCTCCATTGTTTCAGATGAGAAATCAGCATTTAATCTTATGGAGCTTCCCTTGTATGTTATGGTTTTCTTTTCCCTTGCTGCTTTTAGAATTTTCTCTTTGTCTTGAGCATTGGATAATTTGACAAGTATATGTCTTGGGGTGGGCCTGTTGGGTTTTATGACCAGTGGAGTGCACTGTGCTTCTTGGATATGTACATCTGTCTCTTTCAGTAGATTTGGGAAGTTTTCAGTCATTATTTCCTGCAAAACTCCTTCTGACCCCTTTCCCTTCTCTTCTCCTTCTGGAATGCCTATAATACGTATGTTTGAGCATTTTGCGTTATCATTCAGGTCCCTAAGTCCTATCTGGATTTTTTCTACCTTTTTATTGATCACTTCTACTATCTGTTTGATTTCCAATGCACTGTCTTCCACGTCACTAATTCTCTACTCTGCCTCTTCTAGTCTGCTGATATTTGCTGCAAGTGAATTTTTGATTTCTTGAATTGTGGTGTTCATTTCCATCATATCTGTTATTTTTTTGCACATGTCTGCAATTTCCCCTCCAAGTGTTGTCTTCATGTTGTTAACCTCTTTCATTACTTCATCAAATTTATCGGTGATAAATGTTATGAGATCTTTCATTGCTTGTGTGAAGTTCTGCTCCCCTTCCTGATTTTCAGTTTGTTGATTGGATTCAGCCATGTTTTCCTGATTATTGTTTTGGTTTGTAGATTTTTGTTGCTGTCTTGTCATCATTTTTCCTTGATGGGTTTAATCAGTTCCGCAGCTTCTTTGTCTAGTCTTGGAGATTAATTAGCTGTTGTTTTTGCGTAAGTGTTATATCTGCTCTTTGTCACTTTGTTCTTCCTATTCCAATTTCTTATTGCTGGTTAAGTTCACTTTAAAGGAAAGTATTAGTGCTGTGGAAAGGCAATTGTGTAAGGAAGGAAAAAGTGTAATGTAGTATTGGTGATATATGTTAACAAAGCATCGATATGAGTTCTGGGAGGATGGAGGTTAGATCATGTAAATTGTGTAGAGTTATAGTAGTAGGAAAGTACCTATAATGAGGTAGACGACTGAATATGGGAGGGATATGGTACGTACTAAGAAGCTATTGTTTTCGTGAGAGAGGGAAAGAGAAAAGAAAGGTAATAGTTTCAAGGGCGGATACCAGATGGAAAACTAAACAAAGGTATTAGTAATTAAGTGTTAGACACTTTGTGGATCAAAGAAAGGGAGGTGGAATGTAGGAGAGATAGCAGATGGTGGAGGATATCAAGTTGTAGGGGAAAGGGGATAGTGTAGATAGCCTAAATCTATTCATTGAGAAATGAGGCAGTGGAGGATGAGGAAACCCAGCAAATGTGAGGTGTTTCCTGCAGGACCTATTGTATTGTTAAGATAAAATAGAATAAGAAGAAGATCAGGGACAAGAAAGAGAGGATTAAAAAAAAAAAAGAGAGACTTTGGGGGATACCCTGGGAGAAAAGACTAGGGGATAATGCAATGTCAAGGATCAGAACATTAAAAAGCTAGAATAAAAAAATAGAAATAGAATAAAAATAAAAACAAAACAAAATAAAACAAAGAAGAAAAAATGCAAACATTGAGGGCTAGGACATTCAAGGGCCTCAGATGAACCTCAGGGCGTGGTGGATTCAGGGATGAACAGTCCGAGGTACTGAGGCCTCAAGAGGTGTGAGTCTCTGGCGTGTGGGCCACCAGAGTCCAGGGAACTCAGACCTGGCAACCTCGAGTCCAGTTAACAGGAATCCTGGGAGCACCACAGTTCATCACAGCCTTCAGGGATCCCCGCAGCTGGGTGCCAGCCCTATGGGTGAGGTCTCATCCACAAGCTCTATCCTGTGTTCTGTGTCCTACAATTCACTCACTTACTAGGGTCTATTGTGTGGATATATCACAAATTGACTTCAGGAACCCTCCCACCCTGTAGGCCCTGGGAACGTCCACCTGGGGGCTCCTCTAGGCTGCAGCCAATTTAATGACTCAGATCAAATATCCAGGTCCAGGGGAGGGGCTCCAGCCATAATCGCTAATAACAGAGTCCAAACCCAAAATTCCACTCGCTTCACAAAATATTCCCCTAATCAGCTTCCAAATGTCAGCCACCCCGTGAGACCCTGGTAGCGTCTCTTTGTTTCTATCACTTTGGGACTGCTGTAGGTCAGCAGCCGGGCTTGGGGGAGGCATGGCTCTAGGCGGAAACGCTATTGTTTGTGTCCGCAATCAAAAATTCCCACTGCTTTGCCCTAAAACCCCCGTCTGTCTGCCCAAATGGGTCTGCAAGCACCTCCCTTCCCACCAACTCCCCAATAGGCCGCCCAGGGCCCACGAACTCCCCAGTACTGCAGAGGCTCCAAAAAAAAAAAAAAAAACAAAGAACAGAAACCCCGCCGCTGCGGTTCGGCCCGGCTCCCCCCGCCGCCGCGGCTCAGCTCAGCTCCCCCCGCCGCCGCAGTGCTAGACGCCTTGGCTCCGCCCACCCAAGGAGGGAATCCTCCACACGTAGCCGGGATCTCCACGTATACCTCACAGACGGATACTCTCTGTCACCTTCCCTCCAAATCGACGTCCAGACACCTCCGGACCAGCAAAAATCCCGAAACAACCCGGTCCCAAAGAGTCCCCAACGCTGCTCAGCCAACTCCCTGCAGGAGACCCCAACAGGGAAGTTCACTCAGCCGCCATCTTGCCCCTCCTCCCATATATGCAACTTTTAAGTCTCCTATCAGATACATGCTTACCAAATATTTTCTCCCATTGTGTAGGCTCTCTTTTCACTTTCTTGACAAACTCCTTTGAGGTGCAGAAGGCTTTAATTTTGAGGATGTCCCATGATCTATTTGTTCTTTTGCTGCTCATACTTTTGGTATGAAGTTCATGAAGACATTTCCTATTATAAGGTCTTGTATATGCTTCCCTACACTACTTTCCAAAGTCTTCATGGTCTTGGCTCTTATATTTAGGTCTTTAATCCATCTTGAGTTGATTTTTGTATAAGGTGTGAGATGGTAATACTCTTTCACTCTTTTAAATATGGATATCCAGTTCTCCAGGCACCATTTATTGAATAGGCCATTCTCTCCCAGTTAAGAGGGTTTGGTGACTTTATCAAATATTATATGACTGCGTATATGAGGATCTATATCAGAACTCTCAATTTGGTTCCATTGGTCGGTGTGTCTCTCCTTGTGCCAATACCATGCTGTTTTCACTACTGTAGACTTTGTAGTTTGTTTTGAAGTCAGGTAGTGTGATACCTCCAATTTCGTTTTTCATTTTCAATAGGTCTTTGGCTATTTCCTTTCATAGAGAGCTTTTCTAGTTCCTTAAAGAATGCTGTGTTGACTTTTATTGGCATTGCATTGAATGTGTAGATCAGTTTTGGTAAGATAGACATCTTAATAATATTTAGTCTTCCTATCCATGAACAGGGAATATTCTTCCATTTATTTAGGTGTTCTTTGATTCCTTTGAACAGTCTTGTGTAGTTCTTGGTGAATGATTTTTTACATCTTTAGTTAAATTTATTCCTAGAATATGATTTTTTATTTACTATTGTAAATGGTATTTGTTTCTTTTTTTTTTCCCCTCTGGGCATATTAGATTGTATTTTTTTTTCAAATTCTGCTCAATTTATTCATTTTTTAAAAAGATATTACATTGAAAATAATATGAGGTCCCCATTCACCCCCACCGCCCCCACTCCACCACTCCCCCCCCAATAACACTCTCCCCCATCATCATGTCACATCCATTACGTCTGGTGAGTACATCTCTGGGCATCGCTGCACCCCATGTCCCATGTTCCACACAATAGCCCACATTTTCCCACATTCCATTCAGTGTGCCATGGGAGGACATACAACATCCGGCAATTGTCCCTGGGGCACCACTCAGACAACTCCAAGTCCCGAGAATGCCTCCATATCTCTTCTCTTCCTCGGCTTCCCCACACCCAGCAGCCACCATGGCCACTTTTTACACATCAATGCCACATTTTCTCAATTATTAACCACAATAGTTCATGAATAGAATATCATTAAGTCCACTCTGATCCTTACTGTATTCCTGCTTCCTGTGGACCTTGGCTTGGTTGTGTCCATTCCACATCTATGTCAAGAGGGGGTTTAGATTCCACATGGATATTGGATGCAATCTTCCTGCTTTCAGTTGTAGGCACTCTAGGCTCCATGGTTTGGTGGTTGACAATCTTCAACACCATGTTAGCTGAGTGGAGTAAGTCCAATAAATCAGAGTGTAGGAGCTGTAGTCTGTTGAGGACAGGGCCTGGCAATCATATTGTCAGTCCAGAGATTCAAATCCCCTAGATATATCTTAAGCCCCAGCACCAACTACAATTCCAGTAAAGTAGCATGAAAGGCTTGTGAAAAGAGATCCCATCTGAGTCCAGCTCCATCACGCAGAAACACTAGTTCTAAAGAAGGGCCAACTGACATGGCAGTGAACCCCATCTGCCATGACCATAGAACCTGTGGGTCTCTTTAGTCCTCAAAAGGACCAATACCTGGGGTTGTATCTATTTTATCTGTCTCTGAGACTCTGCTCAGGTGTGCATAAGGGCAATCCTTCTGACAACCTCCAGACTCTTTTTTAGAGACTCATAGCCATATAAACTCATTTGTCCTTTCCATTTCCCCCTTAATTTAGGTCAAACAGCATTTTTAACTCCTGTTATTATATGTAGACAGGGATATTCTGCTGGTCCACGTTTAACCTTTAATTCAAGGTCACATTCTAGTTGCATTATCAGTTGGTACTTGGTAGTGATCCCTCGGTGCCAGGGAGGCTCATCCCCAGCTGTCATGTCCCATGGTGGTGGGGAGGCATTGCATTTACATGCTGAGTTTGGCTTTGAGACTGGCCACATTTGAGTAACACAGAGGCTGTCAGGAGGGAACTCCTAGGCACAGTGCTGCTCTAGGCCTTGTTCTTATTTCAGGCGCATAGACTCACAAGCATAGTCATTAGTATCAGGGGCTCACTGTTGGACCCTCATTCCTTCCTGGTCCTTGCCATTGCACCTGGGGGACTGCCACCTCTCCCCTAGGGACCATGACAGAGCCCTCCCGGCCAGGAACCCAGAACCCCCCCCCCAGCTGTTGTTTTTAATTGTTTCCACTATGAGTATATCCAAACATTTCCATGCACCCTGGACATATGCCCTGTATAACTCTCTGTCAACCATATATCGCCTGTACATAACATGCCATACCAGTATTCCTCCACTGCCATTGTTGAACCACTCTGTGATCCAGAACTTCCTGAAAAGTGAAGCCCAATATAATGTCAGTTTCTCTTACTAGTAAAATGGAATATAGCAATGAGTTTAAAGGTTAGATATAGAATACATATTGATTTGGAAAAATTCCACATCCTATCTTTTCCTTTTCTTTTTTCCTAATTATTGAGCTTCTCTTCGCAAGACCCTAGATCACAGTAATTCATATATACAATATAAAGTACTCCCACACATCCACCATGAAACCTTCTCCATTCCACAGCGATAATCTTTTAACTTTTTCATATCATATTTACTGAAACTGATGTACAGACTCCGAGAAAATAGCTTTCAAACAAGGTGACATCTGTGCTTACATTGTGGTCCATACTTTAGGATATACAGTTTTCTAAAATTTTTAGTTATCCTATGTTTTACATTATGGTTTATATTATTAGTCTGTCGTCCCCTATATGTTTTTGTGTAATATTACATGTTTTATATTCATCCTTGTGTACTCTCGTGGAATTCCTCTCTTGCCCCCACATTTACCTTGGTTCCATCCATTCCACATCCATTTTCCCCTCCCCTTGGGGCCCACAGCAACAGCCAATCTCCATTTCCCGAGCAGCCACATCCAGAGATACTTGCAACAGTGTTCAGGGCCTGATTTGCTCAACTGCCCTAATGCCCTGGGAGCTACCCTTTCTCTCCAGAGCTACAGTTCCCTCTTTTTGATGACATTAGTCCTCCCCAGGATGTGGGTCCACCCCCACTCTCACTACTTGGGTCTCTACCCAATGGTACAACCCACCGTAGCAAAATGAGCATTCAGACATTCCCCAGGAGTCCGTCCCGTGTCAGACCATCCCCTCCAAGCATCCTAAACAGGTAACCCTCCTAATTATATTTTGATATAGTTTTCTCAGCATTTTACTTTCAACCAACACCTGACAATCTCCTATGTTCATATGTTGCCCTTCCCTCCTCAAATTTTTTGGGCAATATTACCCCTCTGCCAATCCACAGCCCCCTCAAACCCGCAAAGCCCCACCCAAAGGCAACCCCTTGCCCCCATTTTATTTCTTGTTTGTGCTCATACTTACTGCCAGCTCATCATAGATTCCAACCCCTGCAGACGTCAGCTCACATCCTTCCTCCACCCCCCGATTTCCTGTAAGCCTATCTTCCAGTCTCTAGCTCTCTGAGGCAGCTTGCTTATTTCATATCATTGAGGTCATGTAGTATTTGTCCTTCAATGCCTGGGTTGCTTCACTCAACATAAGGTTCTCAAGATTCATCCATGTTATCATGTGTGTTTGTAGTGTATTTGTTCTTAAAGCCAAGTAGAATTCCATTGTATGTATATACCACATTTTATTGATCCACTCATCTGTTGATGGGCATTTGGGTTGATTCCAACTTTTTGTGATAGTGAACAAGGCTGCTATAAACATTGGTGTACATATATTGGTTTGTGTCCTTGTTTTCAGTTCTGATGGTTATATACCCAGCAGAGGTATTTCTGGGTCATATGGCAAATCTATGGTTAGTTTTTTGAGAAACCACCAAACTGTCCTCCAGAATGGTTGGATCCTTCTGCATTCCCACCAGCAGTGGATGAGTGCTCCCATTTCTTCACA
Source organism: Dasypus novemcinctus (assembly GCF_030445035.2). Lineage (NCBI taxonomy): Eukaryota > Metazoa > Chordata > Mammalia > Cingulata > Dasypodidae > Dasypus > Dasypus novemcinctus. The sequence continues at coordinate 193,234,023 of NC_080674.1, read as the reverse complement.
TCCCCTCCAGCATTTGTATTCTTCTGTTTTTTTCATAGCTGCCAATCTTATGGGAGTAAGATGGTATCTCAATGTAGTTTTGATTTGCATTTCCCTGATAGCTAGAGATTTGGAGAATTTTTTCATGTGCTTTTTAGCCATTTGATTTCTTCTTTGGAGAAGTGTCTGTTTAAATCTTTTTCCCATTTTTTAAATGGGTTGTTTATCTTTTTATTTTCAAGATAGAGGAGTTCTTTATATTTACAAGTTATAAGTCTCTTATCAGAAATATAGTTGCCAAATATTTTCTCCCATTGTGTGGGTTCCCTTTTTACTTTCTTGACAAACTCCTTGAGGTGCAGAAGGCTTTAATATTGAGGAAGTCCCATTTATCTATTTGTTCTTTTGCTGCTCGTGCTTTTGGTGTGATATTCATGAAGCCATTTCCTACTACAAGGTCTTGTAGACATTTCCCTACAGTGCTTTCCAAGGTCTTTATGATCTTGGTTCTTATATTTAGGTCTTTGATCCATCTTGAATTGATTTTTGTGTAAGGTGTGAGATGGTAATCCTCTTTCATTCTTCTACATATGGCTATCCAGTTCTCCAGGCACCATTTGTTGAATAGGCCATTCTCTCCCAGTTGAGAGGTTTTGGTGGCTTTATCGAATATTATATGGCTATATATATGAGGTTCTATATTGGAACTTTCAATTCGATTCTTTTGGTCTGTGTGTCTCTCCTTATGCCAATACCATGCTGTTTTCACTACTGTAGCTTTGTAGTATGTTTTGAAGTCAGGTAGTGTGATTCCTCCCAATTTCGTTTTTCTTTTCAACATGTCTATGGCTATTCGGGGCCTTTTTCCTTTCCAAATAAATTTCATCGTTAGTTTTTCTAGTTCCTTAAAGAAGGCTGTGTTGATTTTTATTGGGATTGCATTGAATGTGTAGATCAGTTTTGGTAGGATAGACACCTTAATAATATTTAGTCTTCCTATCCATGAACAGGGAATATTCTTCCATTTATTTAGGTCTTCTTTGATTTCTTGAACAGTGTTGTATAGTTCTCGGTGTATACGTATTTTACATCTTTAGTTAAATTTATTTCTAAATATTTGATTTTTTTATTTACTATTGTAAGTGGTATTTGTTTCTTGATTTCCTCCTGATCTTGTTCATTATTGGTGTACAGAAATGCTACTGATTATTGCACATTGATCTTATAACCTGTGACTTTACTAAACTCATTTATGAGTTCTAGAAGCTTTGTTGTAGACCCCTCAGGGTTTTCTATGTATAGGATCATGTCATCTGCAAATAATGAAATTTTGAATTCTTCCTTTCCAATTTGAATGCATTATATATATGGTTCTTGCCTCAGTGCTCGAGTAAGTACTTCTAAGACAATGTTAAAAAGAAGGGGAGACAGTGGGAATCCTTGTCTTGTTCCTGATTTTAGAGGGAAGGATTTTAGGATTTCTCCATTGTAAACAATGTTGGTTGTAGGTTTTTCATATATACTCTTTATCATGTTCAAAAAATTTCCTTGTATTCCGATCTTTTGGAGTGTTTTTTATCAAGAAAGGGTGCTGTATTTTATCAAATGCTTTTTCTGCATCTATGGATATAATCATGTGATTTTTTTCCTTCAATCTGTTTATATGGTGTATTACATTGATTGATTTTCTTATGTTAAACCATCCTTGCATACCTGGAATGAATCCCATTTGGTCGTGATGTATAATTCATTTAATGTGTTGTTGAATATGATTAGCAAGTATTTTGTTAATTATTTTTGCATCTAGGTTTATTAGAGAAATTGCTGTGTAATTTTCCTTTCCTGTGGTGTCTTTGTTTGGCTTTGGTACTAGCGTAATGTTGGCATCATAGAATGAGTTAGGCAATGTTCCTTCTGTTTCGATTTTTTGGAAGAGTTTCAGCAGGATTGGTGTTAGTTCTTTCCGGAATGTTTTGTAGAATTCACCTGTGAAGCCATCTGGCACTGGGCTCTTCTTAGTTGGGAGGTTTTTAATGACTGATTCTCTTTACTTGTGATTGGTTTGTTGAGATCATCAATTTCTTCTTTTGTCAATATAGGCTGCTTATGTGTTTCTAGGAATTTGTCCATTTTCTCTGAATTGTTGTTTTTGTTGGAATATAGTTTTTCAAAGTATCCTCTTATGATAGGTTTTATTTTTTGGGGTCAGTGGTGATATCTCCTTTCTCATTTCTTATTTTGTGTATTTGCATCTTCTCTCTTTTTTTCTTTGTTAGTCTCGCTAAAGGTTTGTCAACTTTAGTGATCTTCTCAAAGAATGAGCTCTTGGTCTTGTGCTTTTCAAGTGCTTTCTTCTTTTCTATTTCATTTAGTTCTGTTCTTATCATTTTTATTTCCTTCCTTCTTCTTCCTGTGGGATTACTTTGTTGTTTTTCTCCTAATTCCTCCAAATGTGCAGTTCTTCAATTTTTGGTCTTTCTTCTTTTTTGATATATGAATTTATGGCTATAAATTTCCCTCTCAGTACTGCTTTTGCCGCATCCCATAAATTTTGGTATGTTGTGTTATCATTATCATTTGTTTCAAGGTAGTCATTGATTTCTTTTGAGATTTCCTCTTTGACCCACTGTTTTTCTAAGAGCATGCTGTTTAATTTCCAAATCATGGTGTGAAATCTGTGCATCTGGCCCTTGCAAATTTCCACCTTCACTCCACTGTGGTCAGAGATATTATTTTGTATGATTTTGATCTTTCTGAATTTGTTAAGCCTTTCTTTGTGGTCTAGCATATGGTCTATCTTGGAGAATGATCCATGTGCACTTGAGAAAAATGTATATCCTGCTGTGTTTGGGTGTAATGATCTGTATATGTCTATTAGCTCCAGCTCCTCTAATATACTGTTCAAATATTTTGTTTCTTTCGTGATTCTCTTCTGAGATGTTCTCTCCAGAGTTGAGAGTGGTGTATTAAAATCCCCCACTATAATTGTAGATGCATCTATTATTTCACTTAGTTTTTCCAGCGTTTGCCTCATGTATTTAGAGGCACCCTTGTTAGGAGCATAAATATTTATGATTGTTCTTCTTCTTGACAAATTGTCCCTTTCACTAATATGTAGTATCCTTCTTTGTCTCTCACAATTGTTTTGCATTTAAAGTCTAATTTGTCTGATTTTAATATAGCTACTCCTGCCTTTTTTTGGTTATTGTTTGCTTATAAGATTGTTTTCCAACCATTCACTTTCAGCCTCCATGCGTCTCTGGGTCTAAGGTGTGTCTCTTGTAGACATCATACAGATAGGTCATATTTCCTTATCCAGTGTCCCAGTCTGAATCTTTTGATAGGTGAGTTTAATCTGTTGACATTCAGTGTTATTACTTTCAAAGAATTATTTGTGTTAGCCATATTTGGATTGGACTTGTTTTTGTCATATTTTGTTTGTTTGTGTTTTCTGTTCTCTTTTTGTCTTTTTTGTTGCTCTTATACTCTCCTCCAATTCTGCCTGTCCTGTGTTTTCCTTTCTTCCTGCAGAACTCCCTTTAGAATTTCTTGGAGGGGAGGTTTCTTGTTGGTATACTCTCTCAGTTTCTGTTTATCTGTGAATATTTTGAACTCTCCTTCATTTTTGAATGCTAGTTTAGCTGGATAGAGTATTCTTGGTTGGAAATATTTTTCTTTTAGTACCTTGACTGTATCATACCACTGCCTTCTTGCCTCCACAGGTTCAGATGAGAAATCAGCCCTTAATCTTATGGAGCTTCCCTTGTATGTGATGGTTTTCTTTTCTCTTGCTGCTTTTAGAATTTTCTCTTTGTTTTGAGCATTGGATAATTTGACAAGTATATGTCTTGGGGTGGGCCTGTTGGGATTTATGGTGTTTGGGGTGCACTGTGTTTCTTGGATATGTACATCTGTCTCTTTCAGTTGATTTTTGAAGTTTTCATTCATTATTTCCTGCAACACTCCTTCTGACCCCTTTCCCTTCTCTTCTCCTTCTGGGATGTGTATAATACGTATATTTGTGCATTTTGCATTGTCATTCAGGTCCCTAAATCCTAGCTGGATTTTTTTTATCTTTTTATCGACCAATTCTACTATCTATTTGATTTCCGATATATTGTCTTCCACATCACTAATTCTCTGCTCTGCCTCTTCTAGTCTGCTGATATTTGCTGCAAGTGTATTTTTGATTTCTTGAACTGTGGTGTTCATTCTCATCATATGTGTTATCTTTTTGCATATGTCTGCAATTTCCCCTCCAAGTGTTGTCTTCATATTGTTAACCTCTTCCTTTTCTTCATTAAATTTGTCGGCGGTATATGTTCTGAGATCTTTAATTACTTGTGCAAAGTTCTGCTCCCCTTCCTGGTTTTCAGTTTGTTCATTGTACTCAGCCATGTTTTCCTGATTACTGGTTTGGTTTGTAGATTTTTGTTGCTGTCTGGTCATCATTTTATCTTGACAGGTTTAATGAGTTTCTTAGTTTCTTTGTCTAGTCTTGGGGATTAATTAGCTGTTGTTTTTGCATAAGTGTTGTATCTTCTCTTTGTCACTTTATTCTTCTTATTCTAATTTCGTATTGCTGGTTCAGTTCACTTTAAAGGAAAATATTAGGGCCAGGGAAAGGCAATTGTGTAAGCAAGAAAAAAGTGTAAGGTAGTATTGGCGATAAATATTAACAGAGCAACAATATGAGATCTGGGAGGATGGATATTAGATTCATGTAAGTTGTGTAGATTTATAGCAGTAGGTAGAGTACCTATAATAATCAATAATTCAGTATTCAACTGAATATGGGAGGAATATGGTATGAATTAAAAAGCTAGTGTTTTTGTGTGAGAGGGAAAGAGAAAAGAAAGGCAATAGTTTCAAGAGTGGATAAAAGACAGAAAACAAAACCAAGGTATTAGAAATTAAGAGTTAGACATTTTGGGGATCAAAGAAAGGGTGGTGGAATATAGGACAGTAGATGATGGAGGATATCAAGATGTAGGGGAAAGGGAATGGTGTAGGTAGCCAAAATCTATTCACACAGAAATGAGACAATGGAGGTTGAGGAAACCCAGCAAATGTGAGGTGTTCCCTGCAGCACCTATTGTATAATTAAGATAAAATAAAATAAGAACAAAATGAGGGACAAGAGAGAATAAAGAAAAGAGAAGAAAGAAAGAAAGAAAAAGTGGGTGGATAAATGGAGGGGAGAAGTAGGGAAAAGAAAAAAGATATAGAACAAACACAACAGCAACAACAAAAAAAACCCTAAATAACTGAAAAAAAAAAGACTTTGGGGGATACACTGGGAGGAAAGACTAGGAGATAATGCAATGTTAGCAATCAGGACATTAAAAAATAAAAAATAAAATAAAATTTAAAACATAACAAACAAAACAAAAAAGAAAAAATGCAAACTTTGGGGGCTAGGACATTCAAGGACCTCAGACGGTTCTCAGGGCATGATGGATTCAGGGATGGAAAGTCTGTGATATTGAAGACTCAAGAGGTGTGAGTCTCTGGGTTGTGGGCCACCAGGGTTTAGGGGACTCAGACCTGGCAACCTCAAATCTGGTTAACAGGGAGCCTTGGAGCACCGCAGTGCAACAGAGCCTTCAGGGATCCCCGCAGCTGGGTGCCAGCCCTATGGGAGAGGTCACAGCCGCAAACTCTAATCTATGTGTCTGAACCCTGCAATTCACTCACTCACTCAGGTCTCTTCTGTGGCTGTATCACCAATCTGACTTCAGGACACCTCCCGCCCTGTAAGCCCCCAGAACGGCCACCTGGGGGCGCCTCTACACTGCAGCCAATTTAATGATGGCAGATCAGTAGCCAGGCCCAGGGGTGTGGCTCCAGCTGGAAATGCCGATAACAGAGTCTAAAACTGAATTTCCCATGCTTCGCAAAATATTCCCCTAATTGGCTTCCATACATCTCCCACCCTGCCAGTCCCTGAAATAGTCTCCTGGTGATGTCTCTTTATTGTGAACAATTTAAGGCTGCTGCAGATTGGCAGCCGGCCTTGGGGACAGGGCTCTTGGCAGAAGCCCTATTATTTGTGTCTGCAATCAACAATTCCCCGCCTTGCAATAAAACTCCCGTTTGTCTCCCCAAATCGGTTTGTAAATGCCTCCTGCCCTGTTAGCCCCCCAATAGCCTGCTCAGGGCTTATCAATTCCCCAGTACCACAGAGCCTCCTGAAATCACCACTGCAGTGCCGGTCCTGTGGCTCCGCCCACCCTAGGAGGGTGTGTCCAGTGCGCAGTCCCCACCGCCGTGTAATAGAGCCTCAATTTTATCTTATACACAATTTTCTCTGTTACCTTCCCACCAAATCTATGTCCAGAGACCTCCTACCCTGCAAAATCCTGAAACAGCCTGATCCTGAAGAATTTCCAACGCTGCCCAACCACTTCTTTGCAGAAGAGAATATCAGGTGTGCTCACTCAGCCACCATCTTGCCCTGCCCCTCTCCATTATTTTTTGAATGCTAGTTTAGCTGGGTAGAGTATTGGGTTGGAAATTTTTTTCTTTTAGTACGTTGACTATATCATACCACTTCCTTCTTCCCTCATGGTTTCAGATGAGAAATGAGCACTTAATCTTATGGAGCTTCCCTTATATGTCATGGTTTTCTTTTTCTCTTGTTGCTTTTAGAATTTTCTCTTTGTTGTGAGCATTGAATAATTTGACAAGTATATGTCTTGGGGTGGGCCTGTTGGGATTTATGGTGTTTGGGGTGCATTGTGCTTTCTGCACATGTAAATCCAACTCTCTCAGTAGTTTTGGGAAGTTTTCAGCCATTATTTCCTGCAACACACTTTCTGTCCCCTTTCCCTTCTCTTCTCCTTCTGGGATGCCTATAATACATATGTTTGTGCATTTTGCATTGTCATTCAGGTCCCTAAGTCCTAGGTGGATTTTTCTATCTTTTTATCGATCAGTTCTACTGTCTGTTTGATTTCAGATGTACTGCCTTCCACATCGCTAATTCTCTACTCTGCCTCTTTTAATCTGCTGCTATTTGCTGAGAGTGTATTTTTGATTTCTTGAACTGTGGTGTTCATCCCCATCATATCTGTTATCTTTTTATTTATGTCTGCAATTTCCTCTCCAAGTGTTTTCTTCATATTGTTAATCTCTCCCTTTACTTCATTAAGTTGGTCTCTAATATATGTTTTGAGATCTTTAATTACCTGTCTGATGTTCAGCTCCCCTTCCTGGTTTTTAGGTTTTTCATTGTAGTTAGCCATGCTTTCCTGATTATTGGTTTGGTTTGTAGTTTTTTGTTGCTGTCTGGTCATCATTTTATCTTGACAGGTTTAATCAGTTCCTTAGCTCATTTGTGTAGTCTTGGGGATTAATTAGTTGTTGTTCTTGCATAAGTGTTATGTCTTCTCTTTGTCACTTTGTTCTTACTCTATTTTCTTGCTGCTGGCTAAGTTCCCTTTGAAGGAAAATAGTACGACCAGGGAAAGCAAAATGTGTAAGAAAAGAAAATGTGTAAATTAGTATTGGTAATAAATGTTAACAGAGCAAGAATGTGAGATCTGGGAAAATGGATATTAGAATCATGTTAGTTGTGTAGAATTATAGCAGTAAGCAGAGTACCTATAATGAGATAGTCAACTGAATATGGGGAGGAATATAGTATGAATTAAAAAGCCAGTGTTTTCATGAGAGAGGGAAAGAGAAAAGAAAGACAATAATATCAAGAGTGGATAAAAGACAGAAAACAGAACAAAGTTATTAGAAATTACAAGTCAGACAATTTGGGGGCCAAAGAAAGGGAGGTGGAATGTAAGAGAGACAGTAGATGAAGGAGGATAGCAAGATGTTGGGGAAAGAGGATATTGTAGGTGGCCAAAATCAATTCACACAGAAACGAGGAAACGGAGGATGAGGAAACACAGCAAATGTGAAACACTTCCTGCAGCACGTATTATATAAATAAAATAAAGTAAAATAAGAAGAAAAAGAGAGAAAAGAAAAGAAAAAGAGAAGAAAAAAGGGGGGTGGGCAAAGAAAAGTGAGGGAAATAAGCAAGAAAAAGAAAAGGAGAAAAAAACTAAATAAACAAAAAAGGACATTTGGGGATAAAATGGGAGAACAGACCAGGAGAAAATACAATATTAGCAACCAAGACAAAAAAGAAAAAAGAAAAAAAAAACCCCAGAAATGCAGAGAGCTAGGATAATCAAGGACCTGAGATGGCCCTCAGGGCATGGTGGATTCAGGGATGGGAAGTCTTTGATATTGCAGACCAAAGGTGTGTGAGTCTCTGGAGCATGGGCCACCATGGTTTAGGGGACACAGATATGGGAACTACGCATCCGGTTAACAGTGGGCCTGGGAGTGCCACAGCACAAAGCCTTCAGGGATTCCCCCAGCTGGGCACCAGCCCTGGCTGGGGGGGTTCCTGCCTGCAAACACTGACCTCTGTGTCAGAAACCCAAAATTCCACCTCTCACAAAAATCTCTTCTGTCACTGTCTCACCAAATCGACATCCAGACACCTCCTTCCCTGCAAGCCCCCAAAAGAGCCTGCTGAGTGCGCCACTGCACTACAAAGAGTTCAGGGACTGCTGCAGCCTGGACGCCAGCCCTAGGGGGAGGGGCTCCAGCCAGAACCTCTGACCTCCGAGTCAGAAACCCAAAATTCCACCTCTCGCAAGAATCTCCTCCATCACTGTCTCACCAAATTGACCTCCAGACACCTCCTGCCCTGCAAGCCCCTGAAACAGCCCGCTCAGGGCTTCAAACTCCCCAGCTCAGCAAAGCCTCCAGGAATCACCACCACTGGGCTGCCAGCCCCAGGGGGAAGGGTCCCATGCTCAACCCCAGCCTCCATGAAAGAGACCCAAAATTCTACCTCTTACATGAATCTCCTCTGTCACCATCCCACCAAATCGATGTACAGACACCTCCTGCCCTGCAAACACCTGAAACAGCCCAGTCCACCAGGACTCCAACCCTACTCAGCTGCTTCTTTGCAGGAGAGATTATAAGGTGCACTCACTCAGATGCCATCTTGCCCTGCCTCTCTATTTCTATTCTTATCTTTCCTATTTTTCTCCTTCAGCTTGGTTTGGGATTAGTTTGCTATTCCTTTTCTAGTTCCTCCAAGTGTGAAGTTAGATCTTCAATGTTAGCTCTTTCTTCCTTTTTTTGTAAGAATTGAGGGCTATAAATTTCCCTCTGACCATTGCCTTTTGATATCCCATAAGATTTTAGATTTTGTGTTCTCCTTTCCATTTATCTCAAGATTTTGCTGAAATACCTTGCAATTTCTTCTTTGACCCACTGATTATTTAAGATTGTGAGTTTAGTCTCTCTGTATTTATGAATTTTCCTTTTTCTATCCATTATTGATTTCCAGCTTCAGTCTGTTATGATCAGAATCAGTATTTTGTATAATTTCTTTATAAATTTATTGACACCTGTCTTGTGACCATACATATGTTCTATCCTGGAAAAGGATCACTGAACAGTTGAGAATGTTGTATCTCCAGTTTTTGTGTGTGTAAAGCTCTATATATGTCTCTTAGGTCTAGTTGATTTATCATATTATTCAAGCTCTCTGTTTCATTATATATCCTTTGTCCAGATGTTTTATCTAATACTGAGAGTGGCATATTGAAGTCTCCAACAATTATTGTAGAGACATCTATTTCTTCCTTCAGTTTTACCAGTGTGTGCCTCATGTATCTTGTGGCTCTCAGGCTTAAATATGTACTAGAGTTATCTCTTCTTGGTGAATCATCCCTTTTGTTAATACATAGTGACTGCCTTCATCCCTTATAACAGTTTTGCATTTAAATTCTATTACGTTTGAAATTAGTATCACTTCTCCACTCTTTTTTGATCACTACTTGTATGGACTATCTTTTCCAACCTTTCACTTTCAACCTAATTTTGTCTTTATATTTGACATGAGTCTCTGGTAGACAGCATATAGATAGTTCATATTTTTTTATATATTCTATCAGTCTATGTCTTTTGACTGGGGAGTTCAAGTCCTTAACATTCAACATTATTACTAAAAAGGCATTATTCATCCATTTTATCATTTTACTTTCCAGTACTATTGTCTATATTTTTACCTTTTAATGTAACTTTCCTAATAATCTTCATTTCTATACTCTTCTCCAAGTCTCTTGCTTTTGTTTTTTCCTTTCAGTCTGCAGCATTCTCTTTAATATCTCTTCTAATTCTGGCCTTTTGGTAGTTTTTCTTTGTGAAGAATTTAAATGTACCCTAAGATTTCAAGAACAGTTTTACCACAGACAGACTTATTGGCTGACAATTTTTCTCTTTCAGTACCTTAAATACATCATACCATTTTTTCTTGCCTCCATGACTCCTAGTGAGAGGTTGGCACTTAATCTTATTGAGGTTCTCTTGTATGTGATGCTTTGCTTTTCTCTTTTTGTTTCAGAATCCTCTTTTTTTAAACAAATGTATTCTATTGATACATATTAATAAAGCCTAAATCCATTCATAGTGAACAATCAGTGGTATTCAGTGTAATCACATACTTGTGCATTCATCATTTCAATCATTCTTAGAGCACATTCATTATTTCAATAATAATAAAAAACAAACAAAACTCATCACCTTTCAATCTCTTATTGTGACTAGTAATGGAAGAAACTGTAGCACTGATGTGGAAAAAGTGGCCATGGTAGTTGCTGAAGGCAGGGAGAGGAAAGAAGAATCCTCTCAAACTCTGATATTTTTCATTCTGAATAGTAGATGTCTCATATTAGGTCTATTTAGATATATTCTGCTTGGGATGCATTGTGCTTCTTGGATATTGATATTTATGTCTTTCATAAGGGTTGGGAAGTTTTCAATCATTATTTCCTCAAATAGTCTTTCTGCCACTTTTCCATTCTCTTCTCCTTCTGGGACACTGGTAACCTGTATGTTCATGCATTACATGTTGTTATTCATTTCCCTGAGGCCCTGTTCCATTTTTCCATTTTTTCTTTCTGAACTCCTGGCTTTTCCAGTTCAGATGCTCTAGCCTCAAAATTACTAATTCTGCCTTCAAACAATTCAAATCTGCTGTTATGTACTTTAATGTATTTTTACTTTCACCCATCATGTCTCTCTTGCCTACAAATTCTGTGACTTTTCTTTGCAGGCTTTCAAATTGTCCGTTATGCTCACCCAGTGTCTTCTTAATATCTTTTATCTCTTTAGTCATATTTTCCTTCAACCCTATGAATTGATTTAGGAGGTTTATGTTATTATCATTGATTAGTTGTCTTAAATTCTATATCTCATAGGATATTTAATTTGTTTCTTTGTATGGGCCATCACTTCCTGTTCTTAGTATGGCTTGTAATTTTTTGCTGATGTCTAGTCATCTGAACATGTTGGTGAATTTACTCTGTTGGCCAATTTCTCTATCTTGCCTAGACTTTTTGTTTTGCATAGCAGATCTTTGAGTTTTGGTTCTACTCATTCTGAGTCCTTAAAATTATCCATCTAAAGTTATCAAAATTGGGTCAGGGACTCACTAATAGGGAAGAGATTTTCTCCCAGGGGTGGGGCTAAAGAGATACCTAAAAGAAATTTTTCTCATTGCAATTTCCTGGCTGGCCAGCATTTGGTGCTTTCCTGAAATTTTGAACAGTGGTTCCTTCAACCAACACTTCTCCATTTTACAAACTGAGCATAGCTGAGTTTCAAAGTGGTCTCTGCTAGCCAAATTCATGGAAGGGAAGCCCTCTCACTCACCCTCCCTCTTCCCTTGTAAGAGTTTACAAGGGGAAAGACACCTGTGTCCTCTCACTCTACTGCAGTGAGCTGAGGGGTTTTGTATCAAGACTTAATTTCTTAAGTGCAGGGAATGGCATCCCTTCCCAACTGCTGTGGGGATTTAGTAACCTACATTTGTTGTTTCAAGTTTTTTGTCTCTTTGTCCTTTGTCCTCCTGGGAGTTACACAGAAGTGTCTTGGTCTACTGATCCACAAAGCAGGTCCCTTGGGCAGCTTTTGGCCCTATCTCTGTTGTTTTTGTGAGATAGATGAGCCCTGCCTGCCTACTCTAACACCATCTTCCAGAACTCTCACTACTGTACTCTTGATCTTTTCAGTTATAGTAAATATCCTTCCAAATCATCCATGTGAATTTAATTCTTCCCTTTCAGCCCTCCTGCATATGTGCACACTGTCTATCATCTCAGCAGAATTATACTATGAAATGTGTTTGATTAATATTCAGTGTAAAATTATTATGACTATGAACACACTTTAAAGTTTAGCAACTTTTAAAATAGCAATTATTCCACCATTCCTGTGACAATGATTATTTGCTGACAGCTTCATATTTTTGTATTTTTTAATATTTTTCTAGTTTCTTAATACAGAACTTACCAATAAATCAACCACCAACTCTCAGTCCAATGCCTGAATCTCCTCAGAATTTTGTTATTCATGTTAAATATAGTGCCATATCTTATTTCTAAGGCTGCTCCAGTCTATTTCGACTACCCTTTTTGTCAAGTTTACAGCTCTAATCCCAAGATCTTTGCTTCTTTTATTCCTTTCCTTGTTTGGGTAGACTGTATCCGATAGCACCCCAGGAAAGAATATATGGGAAGTAAATTTTTTGAGACCTTTTATGTCTGGAATGTCTACTCTCATATTATTTTTAAAATTTTCTACCACTTAACAATTTATGTGAAATTCCATGTCATTAATTACATTTATGATGTTGTGTTACCAACACCATTGTCCATTACAAAATAATTTTCCATCACTCCACATAAAATAAGCAATAACTACAAGCCTTCTTTCCCCCACAGTCCCTTATGATCACTAATCTATTTTCTCTATCTCTGAACTGATTATTTTAAATATTTCGGTGAAAGGAATCCTACATTATTTCAACTTTGTGTCTAGCATAATCTTCCAAGTTTCTATGGCTTAATATTATTCCATTGTATGCTCACACCACATTTTGTTTATCCATTTATCTGTTGATATATACTTGGGTTATTTCCATCATTTGGCAATTATTAAAAATGATGCTATGAATGTTGACATAAAAGTACCTGTTAGAGTCACAGCTTTCAATGCTTTTGGGTAGAAGTGGGTTTGTTGTCAGGTTGTATGGAAATTCTATGCTTAAAATTTTATCAGACCCAAGTATACTGTGTTCCACAGAAAACTCACTCCCATCAGTAATGTAGAAGGCTCCTAATTTCTCTACCTCTTCATCAATATTTAGAATTTTCTGTTATTTTTAAGTAAAATTAATAGCCATCATAACGGGTGTGATGGAGGCAGCTCATTATGATTTTGATTTGCATTTCCCTAATGGCCAATGATGTTGAGTATCTTTTCCATGTGCTTACTAGACATTGCATTTCTTTGGAGAATGTCTATTCAAGACTTTTGCTGCTTTTATAATTGGCTCATTTGTCTTTTTGTTGTTCAATTGAGAATTTCTTTATACATTCTGGACATTAAACTATTACCAGATACATGATTTGAAATTATGTTCTCCCATTCTATAGATTGTCTTTCACTTACTTGATAATGTTCTCTGATGTACAAAGGTTTTAAATATCATGAAGTCCAATTTATCTAATTTTTGTTGCTGTTCCTTGTCCTTTCTGCCCATTATGTTTTCTTCAAAGAGTTCTATGGATATGGACTTAGCTTTATTTAGGTCATTAATCCATTTTGAGTTAAGTTTTGTAAAGTATGTAAAATATTAGAGTCCAACTTTATTTTTTTAAGGTGAATATACAATTCTCCTGGCACCATTCATTGAAGAGACTCTTTTTTCCCCACTGGATGATCTTGACTGCCCCAGTCAAAAATGAATAAACTTTAGATATATGGATTATTTATGAAATCTCAATTTTATTACATAGATCCATATGTTTATACTATGCCATTACCACATTGTTTTGATTATTTAGCTTTGTAGAAAATTTAGAAATTTGGAAAATTTTTTTTTCATCATGGGACATTCATTGCATTTGGTGAATACATTTTAGAGCACTGCTGCACCTCATGGATAATGGTTTACCTTGTAGTTTACACTCTCCCCCAGTCCACCCAGTGGGCCATGGCAGGACATACAATGTCCAGCATTTGTTCCTGCAGTACCAAGCAGGACAACTCCAAGTCCTAAAAATGCCCCCACAACATATCCTTTTCCCTCTCCCTTCCCTCCAAATATGCTTTTATTAACCAAGATTCTTTTGTCTACTGGGGAACCTTGCTGCTCCTTATGAATTTCATGATCGGCCTTTCCATATTTGCAAAAAAGGCTGTTGGAATTTTAATACAGATTAAGTTGAATTTGTAGTTCTTAACAATATTAAATCTTTTAATCCATGAATAAGGAATGTCTCACCACTTACTGAAGTCTTTTAATATTTCTCTTACCAATGTTTGTAGTTATCAGTGTACAAGTCTGAAGTTCTTTGGTTAAATTTACTCTTAGGTATTTTATACTTTTAGAAGTATATATGGAATTGTTTTCTTAACTTCCTTTTTGGATTATCCATTGCTCTTGTATAGAAACACAACTGATTTTTGTATTCTGACCTTGTGCCCCAAAACTTTGATGATTCCTTTTGAGAGGGCTTATTATTTCTTGTGAATTGTTTGATATTTTCCATATATGGTGTATTAGTCAGGATACTCTAGGGAAACAGAATCAACAAGAGATGTCTGTCGATAGTAAGTGATTTTATCAGAGTCTCTCATGTGACTATGGGGATGCACAAGTCCTGGTTCCATCACAGTCCACCCCTTGTCAACTCAGCAATCATACACATTACCTTAAACTATACTTAGTCTCTAAGTAAAAACAATAACAGACATGCATATATATATATGTATTTCCACCTAACAAAGTTCAACTTTCCTGTGTACAACCAGAATTGCATTGATTACATACACAAAAGAATACAAGTTCTTGGGTAATATTCAATCTTATGACATGAAACGAATAAAATTTGGTATATGGTAAGGGAAAAGTTTGGGGAAGAAGACAAAGAAATTCTTTTGTGTATATATACAATAATCATCAAAATTAAACAAGGAAAAAAGATCCATATCCATTACAGTCCTCATTTTTGTAACAGGTCACATGGTCGAATTTCATATTTATCACTACTTTCCTCCACTACCCATTCCCTATTTCCATTACTCTCAGAAAGCCCTTCAGCTGGCCATGGTTCTTTGCTGATGGAAGACCCAAACTTTCCCCTGAGATTCTGGGGCATTGTTTGTCCTGCTTGGATTGGGTTGTTGCTATTTCCATTGACTTTAATCATAGGATATGGCAGTACTAGGAAATGCCATCCTAGAGGATCTCCTATATTCCAGCAAAACTCTTCTTTACCCCCACTATGCAGATACAGTCCTATTTCCCCTTGATAGTCAGGATAAATCACCCCAGCCAGTATAGTAATTCCCTTCATTGGCTTTTGATTCAGAGGTAAGAGGAGCCCAAGTGGCCAGGTGGCAGTTTTAACTTCCAGTTTAATGGAATCATTATTGTGTTCCCTGGTGACAGTACTCCTCCTTCTGGGACTAAAACCTGTAGACCAGCAGAGTTTGAGGTTGCAGGGACAGGAAGCAAAAATTTTCCTAGTGTGTCACAAAGGGTAATAGTGAGTGGTGCCACTCCCATTTCCAGCTTTTGATTCCTGGACCCATGGATCCTGGTTATGGGAGAAACAGCATCGTAGAATGAATGCTGATTTAAAGCATACACAGCCTCCTGGAGAACATTGCCTTAGCCCTGCAAGGTATTGCCATCTAGCTGGCACCATAATTGAATCTTCAAAAGGTCATTCCACCATTCTGTCAACCCAGCTGCTTAAGGGTGATGAGGAACATGGTAAGACCAGTGAATTCCATGGGCATGTGCCCATTCCCACACATCATTTGCTGTGAAATGCATTCCTTGATCAGAAGCCATGCTGTGTGGAATGCCATGGTGGTGGATAAGACATTTAGTGACTCCACAGATGGTAATTTTGGAAGAAGCATTGCATGCAAGAAATGCAATCCCATATCCAGAGTATGTGTGTATTCCAGTTAAAATAAATCGCTGCCCTTTCCATGCTGGAAGTGGTCCAATGTAGTTAGTCTGCCACCAGGTAGCTGCTGGTCATCTCGAGGAATGGTACCATATCAGGGGGCGATTTTGGGTCTCTGCTGCTGGCAGATTGGGCACTCAGCAGTGGATGTAGCCATGTTAGTGTTCGTAAGGGGAAGTCTGTGTTGCTGAGCCCATGCATAACCTCCATCCCTACCTCCATGGCCACTTTGTTTATGAGTCCATTGGGCAATGACAGGAGTGGCTGGGGAAAGAGGCTGAGCATTAGCCACAGAGTAGGTCATCTTATCCACTTGATTATTAAAATCTTCCTCTGCTGAAGTCACCCTCTGGTGAGCATTCACATGGGACACAAATATTTTCATGTTTTTTGCCCACTCAAAAATGTCTATCCACATATCTCTTCCCCAGATCTCTTTGTCACCAATTTTCCAATCGTGTTCCTTCCAATTCCCTGACCATCCAGCCAAACAATTCACAACAGTCAATGAATAAGTATACAAATGCACCCCTGTGTTGGGAGCGGTCAATACGAGTATACACTGAGTTCAGCAATGCCGGCAACATGGCCACCAGAGCAGAGCCCACTTCCTTGTTCTTCTCCCTCCCTGCTCCTTTGTTCTCCATTTCCCGCCACTGCCCAGACTGATAAGATAGTGCGCAGGCACAAGGCCGAAACTAAGGTCTGCCTCCCACCCCGGCGACAGCAACAACCAATCCTTAGCCTCTACTACCTCACTCCCCGCTCCTCCCCCACCCGAGGGTATATATACTTTGCCCCCTTTAATAAAGTTGCAGTTTGATCAGGACCCTGTCTTGCTGTCATTCTTTGTGTCTCTTGTCCCACCATTCTTTCTCGGCAGGTTTCGGGTCTCTGTTGCCGTCCCGTGGGCTGGGGCAGTTTGGCGCCCAGCGTGGGGCCCGACGATTCCCTGTAATCAAGAATAGAACGTCGCTTCACCCAGGAAGGGAGTACTCCCAGCACATCAGCCAACAAAAGGCTCCCAGCGGTGGAAAGGGAACAGCTCTGCACCAACCCATAAATCCTTCAATCATTGGCGGTGGCCAAGCGGGTAAGCGAAATACTCTATTTCGCTTCACTTCTTTGTAATCATGGGACAAGCAAAATCCTCACACTCATTATTTCTTTGCCAAGTAAAGGAGGCACTCAAGACATGAGGAGTTATGGTTAAAAAGAAAAGTTTAACTGAGTTCTTTAAGTTTGTTATCAAAACCTGTCCATGGTTTCCTGAGGAGGGCACAATAGATGAAAAATGTTGAAACAGAGTAGGCAATTGTTTAACTGATTATTACAAAACTTTTGGACCTCAAAGGGTCCCCGTCACCGCCTTTCGCTACTGGCGGCTAGTACAAGATGTACTAGGAATCACCCCCCAACTAAATATAAAGAATTTAGTTATAGAAGGGGAGACTGCTTTAAAATTAAGTTCTCAACCCCCTTCGGGTTGCAGTAAGAGGTCTGAACATCACTCGCAACCCCATCACTCATGCCCAGACTCATTCTTTTTTTTTTTTTTTTTTTTTTTCATATCATTTTTTTTATTGACTTTGTAATAATATTACATTAAAAATATATATGTGAGGTCCCATTCAACCCCACCCCCCCACCCCACCTCTCCCCCCCCCCCCCAGCAACACTCGTTCCCATCATCATGACACATCCATTGGATTTGGTAAGTACATCTTTGGGCACCTCTGCACCTCATAGTCAATGGTCCACATCATGGCCCATACTCTCCTCCATTCCATCCAGTGGGCCCTGTGAGGATTTACAATGTCCGGTGATTGCCTCTGAAGCACCATCCAGGGCAGCTCCATGTCCCAAAGCCTCCACCTCTCATCTCTTCCTGCCTTTCCCCATACCCATCAGCCACCATGTCCACTTTTCCCAATCCAATGCCACCTCTTCTATGTGGACATTGGATTGGTTGTGTCCATTGCACCTCTATGTCAAGAGGAGGCTCAGATTCCACATGGATGCTGGATGCAATCCTCCCACTTTCAGTTGTAATCACTCTAGGCTCCATGGTGTGGTGGTTGTCCTTCTTCAACTCCATCTTAGCTGAGTGTGGTAAGTCCAATAAATCAGATTGTAGGTGCTGGAGTCTGTTGAGGCTCAGGACCTGGCTATCACATTGTCAGTCCAGAGACTCAAATCCCCTAAATATATCTTAAACCCCAACGTTAACTGCACCTCCAGCACATTAGCATGAACAGACTCATTCTTTAGCTTAATTTCCTTTGACAATAAACCCCCTGATATTAAAGATATTATTACGGAAGGAAAAACTGTCCTGGAAGGAAAAACTGCCCTTAAATCACAATCACCTTCCCGCCCTGCCTCATGTTGCAGCGGCTGAGACAAGGAAAATAGAAACCAGGGTGGGGAAAGTACAAAAGAGAATAACCCTGAGAGTTCTGATTCACCCGTTAGCCTCATCTCTTTCGAAAATGAGTCGCTAATCCCTACTGCCTCCTCTCTCACTAATATTAAGCAGGGGCCAGAATAACCCTTTTCAAAGTTTGTAGGCAAATTGTGCACGGCTGCAGAAAAACTGTTTGGGGATACCAACACAGAAACAGACTTTGTTAAGCAAATTGCCTTTGTAAATGCAAATGCGGGTTATCAGGCCGCAGTTAGATCTTATAGAAAGTAGGAGAACTTGTCTGCTTACTTCAGGCTTTGTTCTGAAATTGGCCCCGCCTATCAACAAGGCGAGCCACAAGCCCCAAAATCCAAACAAGCTTATAAGGCAATCAGCTTTCTTCCCGCAAATGCCAATCCTTTCACAACTCCCTACTATCTACATGACAATGTAGCTCTGGGCTAGTGAAGGCGAATATAGTTAATCCACTGGTCTGAGAGAAAAACGTGGCAACATTTGTGTTTTGTTTTATTTCCATGCTAATTCTGATTGGGCTTATTTAACCAAGATAATAAAATGAGTACAAAATTTTTATCAAGGTCTAAAAGGAATTTTCAGTTTTAAATCAATAATTATCTCCAGAACTTCAAGTCTCAGTATAGTCTTACAGTAATTCTCCAAAAATGTGTGCTAATGGTCTGCCTAACTGCTGCTCAAGTTATTTTAACTGATTGCTGATAACTAATAAAAATGTTTCCAAGCACAAGCTTTCATATTACAGGCAACATGAAGTTCAGGGGAAATCTTGAAGGGTATAATCTATAATATGCTATATGGCAGAGGATTTGGAAGCAGCTATACCAAGAAAGTAAAGAATTATGAGTCGATTGTAAATAAATTGTATGTTTCTGTTAATGTGTAGTAATTGTTCTGTGTTTGTCTGTCTGTTCATTCAATGTCGATGTATATTGTGATACCTCCTGATGGTAAATATAAATTACTAGAAATTTTTAAAAGAGCTCTATTCAAATGGCCAAAAATTAAATAAGCGCTTACATTAATACTTAAGTTTATTATATTAATACATAGGTTTGAATGTTAATAAGATATCTACAATAATAGAAATTGTAAGTCTTGATTGACAAGATTAACTGTACGTCTTCATAAAAGGTTGTTCTTGCCCAGATTAAAATGAATAACTTATTTTTCTTCACAGGATAATATAAAGAATGTAAAGCTTAAATGAATATTAAAAAGGTTAAAAGTTTGTGAAAATGCTAACTGAAATGTAATAAGTTTTGCAAAAAGGCGTATTTTGTCCTAAAGTAGAATGGCTAATTTTTCATAAACTCTTGAAACTTAATTTGCATGTGGCAAGTTGTAAAAGGTATTGTGATAACTTTAAGTAAGGAAATGTGTTCTGTAAAGATAAAATTTGTCTTCAATAGTCTATATGGTTATAAATAATTATAAAAGGTTTAATAAAGCATTGTTTACATTAAGGTATTTAAAAGGCTAATTCCAAAAGGTCATTCTTAAATATATATAAAACTGAATTGATGATAATAATAATAAGAGGTGGTTTTGTGACAGGAAGGATTAGCAGCGGCCAGCCTACCCTGCCAACTTGCTTCTGGGAGGCTGTTTCTGGTATTGCATGCTGCTAAGTATTTAGAGAGGAGTTCATTGTTTTGACAAGCTTGTTTAGTGTTCACAGTATTATAAGAAATTTGCTTGATGGCTTTGTGTGTAGACTGTGTGGAGTTTGTTTTTATTATTAAAGGAACAGAAAGTGATTTTGTCCTGAGATAAAATAATTAAGTATTAGAAAGAGTGGAGTATGGAACGAAGCCTGAGTAAATGCTGAAACTGCAGAAGGTTAGTAGAAAAGGAATTTTTACAGTTAAAGTTAAATAAAATTTAATGAGTCTATCTGTAAAATTTTACAGGCTTTGGTGTCGGGTAGTATGCTGATGCAAAGTTAAAAATTTTTGTTCTTAAGGCCTCTCACCATTGATCTGTTTTGGTGGAAGTTCTTGTCCTCAGTCAGTATACAAAGAAAGTCTGTCTTGTGTTTCTTGTGCTTATCATTTCCTAGGTGTTCCAAGAAGGAAAGCTTTATATCTTAGAGGAGCATAGCGTTCAAGGCTGCTTTCTCAGGGCCTGGTCCTGGGCAGTAGCCTTTTATTCCAAACTAATTATAAGAGATTTGTTCTTTTACCTTGAAAGAAAAATTAAAGTAATAATTAAGTTCATTTGATATGTTATAAGTCAAATAGAGGGTGTTTTAAAGTGTTATAAAATTAACAAGTTTTTTCTTTCCTTTAACCCTCTGTTAATTAAAGTTGTCTGAGTGAAAGTTTTCTATGGATGCTTGAGAGTGTGTAAAGTTACCAATATTTCAGCATAATATCAATAAAAAAAAAGGGGTACAATGTGGTTGATTGTGGTTTTGATTATTGTGGAAGAGTATGTGTCATGGAAACAACCTCTTATCATAGATTAAAGTAACAACACTGGTGTGCAGCAATCCCAAATACTGCTACTTTGTTGCAAAAAGTTAAAGTCTAGCTGTATGGCTATCACTTTGTTTTGAAACTTGCTGGGACTTTCTTTAGTGTCGTCTTAGACAAATCAAGCCGGCTGCATTCCTCTATCTGTAAAAAACCCAACAATGAACTTTTGCGGTGCTTTTCAGGGCTGTGTGCATAGCCCAACCATCCTGTACAGTATTTACTGATAGTAATAGTAATAGAAGGGCAGCATACGTTACTTTTCAAAAAGAACAGGTTTAGCCAACTCCTTATTCATCTGCTCAATGCACAGAGCTTTGAGCCATCATTAAAGTTTTACAAATGTTTTAAGAGCCCTTGAATATTGTCTCTGATTCTGAATATGTATGCCTTACTGTCAAGCATATTGAAACAGCTCATATCTTTGCTACTGATGAGTTATCTCAACTTTGCGCTGACTTGCAACATCTCATTAGGTTAAAATCTATTTACATTATTCATATATCTCTCATGCCTCTTTGCCTAGTCCTATGACATCAAATAATGCTCGAGCTGATTTATTGGTAAGGTGTTTACAAAGTGCTCATAATTGCCATGCTTTAACTCATATTAATGCTAAAGGCCTGTGAAATAAATATCAAAAGTTAACAAGACTACAGGCACAAGGAATTATCTGTACCTGTCCCACCTGTGGACCCTTAACTACAGTGTCTTTTCAGGCTGGGACTAATCCCAGAGGCCTGACTCCTAATCAATTATGGCAAATGGATGTTACTCACATACCATCCCTTAGTAAACTACAATCTGTTCACGTTTAGATTGACACTTATTCTCATTTTATGTGGGCTACTGCTCAAAGTAGGGAACAGTTTCATCATGTTCACTCACACCTCTGGTCTGCTTTTGCTGTAATGGGATGTCCTCTGAAAATTAAAACTGATAATGGACCTTCTTACATTAGTAAATCCTTTGAATCTTTCTGTTTAAAATATGGTATTGAACATGATACCAGCATTCCTTATAATCCTACAGGTCAAGTCATAATTGAATGCAGCCATCATACCCTAAAAACTATGCTTTTAAAACAAAAAGGGGGAGATGATGGTATTATAACACCAAAAGATCAATTAGCAAAAGCTTTATTTACTTTACATTCTCTTAATGTTTATAATTCATTAACACCTGCGGAATGTCACTTAGAAAATGTCAAACATCTACAGTAGGCACAGGAAATGAAGATCAACCAATATTCTAGAAAGATATTTTAAGCAATGAATGGGAAAAAAGGCAGGATTAAAGTAAGGGGGTGAGGCTATGCTCTTATCATTTCAGAAAATGGAGAACAAATTTAGTTATCTGCGAAAAGGATTAAGCTCCAGAATGAAGAGATGGAGTCTTCTACAACTTCTGATGATGGTGATCGTAAGTAATGAGGAAGCTGCCAGTAATTACACTTATTAGGCCTATGTACCTAACCCCCCATTACTTAGAGTGTTAACCTGGAAAAGTCCATTCTTTAATATATATCTGAATAAAACCCATATATTCCCTATACCAATTGATAATCGATTGCCAATTAAACCCTATTAAGAAAAAGAATCGATAATCTCATATTACCATTTGATTATCAACACTTATGCATTGGTAATCATCCTTCCTGTATGTATGTTAAAAATCAGGCCATAGCTATCTTCAAAAATAATAATACTCAGTTTATTGTGACTTTATTTCCCTCTTACGATTTAATCATGACTAAAAATCCTACTTATGATTGTCCGCAAAAAGACAGTAGGGATAAAGAAGGATGGCAAGAATGCCATATAGGAAGAAAATCTGTCATTTTTAGTGATTCCTATGGAATAGTGTGGGAAAGTGCCCCTATGGGGAGTCCCATTGAATATAATGACAGATTTATTTGGCACGGTCTAAATAGTAAAGGACAACAAAAAATAATTTTTACTAAAAATAATAGTGTTTGGAAACAGAAAGGGAAATGAATCCCTTCTCCATGGTGTAATATCACATCTATACGCAAGCATAAGTATCTGTGGAAAGTTTTTCTAGGAATAGCTCCTACTATAGAATGGATTGGGAATAATAGTAAAAATAGTCAATATCTGCATTTAAATCAAATTCATCTTCAGGCATGTGTAAGAAATCCTTATGTGTTTGTGGCTGGAAAATTACTATAACCCAAAAATGTACTATTCTATAAAAATGAGGCCTTGCATCCTAGTAGCCATTACCCCACAACTAACATACTATGGAGAAGGCAAACTAAAAAATTTTACTATCCCCATCTGTGTCAAAGAGAGCCGCCTTCCTCCCTATATTGGTAAAAAATTAGCCTCACAGGTTCAGTCATTGCAGCTGCCACAGCACGTGGTGCTCTTGGTCATGGCCTCATCAGCTTGCAATACTTTGAACAACGACAAATTAGCCTAGAATCCAGTGCGCAGTCTCTTTATGCAGCAGCAACTAACATCCCTCGCCCAAGTAGCTTTACAAAACCGCAAGGCCCTTGACTTACAGCTGAAAAAGGGGGAACCTGCCTTTTTCCCAGGAAGAATGTTGCTACTATATAAATAAATCTGGTATTGTTGAGCAAAATGTTAAAATACGAGAATTGCGGGAAGGGATACTGCCCTCCCAGTCATCCTCCTCCCCGATGTTAGTGTTATTAATGGAACTGAACCTGTACCTATCCCCAGCATGGACTACATTGCCGGCCACTCTAGAAGAGCTGTGCAACTTATCCCACTTTTTGTTACCTTAGGCATTTCTGGAGCCCTAGCCACTGGTACTGCAGGGTTAGGACTCTCTCTCTTACCCAATATACAAAATTATCTAAGCAATTAATGATGTCCAGGCTTTGTCGAGCACTATACAAGATATTCAAGATCAAATAGACTCTCTAGCTGAGGTAGTGTTACAGAACAGAAGAGGGTTAAAGCTGCTTAGAGCAGAACGTGGAGGAATATGTCTAGCTCTGCAGGAACAGTGCTGCTTTTGTGCCAACAAGTCTGGCATTGTTCGAAATAAAGTTAAAAGGCTTCAAGTGCAACATTCTTAATACCCCATAATAATACAAAATGGCTGTGTTCCTCCACCGGCCTCACCCCACGTCTTAGCGTCCAAGCCCTCAACACCACCCGTGAAACCTGCATGCTTGCTATTATACTCCCCTGCATTTATTTTTATAATGATAACCACTTCTTTAACTCCTGGCAGCGCCACCTCCTACCAGCCTATGTACAAAAAAGAGAAATCATCACTACCATCACAATCGCTTCACTTTTAGGTCTCGCTGGAGCTGGTACTGGAGTAGCAGCCCTAACTACACAACAAACTTCTTTCTCCTCTATCAGGCGAGCCGTCGATGAAGATATAGCCCGCATTGAAACCTCCATTTCCCATCTAGAAAAGTCCCTAAATTCATTATCTGAGGTTGTCCTCCAAAACCGCAGAGGGCTCCTCTTCCTTAAGGAGGGAGGGATTTATGTGGCATTAGGAGAGGAATGCTGCTTTTATGCTAATCATTCCGACCTTAGGAGAGGAATGCTGCTTTTGTGCTAATCATTCCGACCTTATTAGAAATAACATGGCTCAGCTCAGAAATGGACTAGCAAAGTGTAATAAAGAGAAGCCCAAGGAAACTTCTCCTGGGGATTCAATGGAATCCTTCCTTACATCCTCCCTATACTAGGCCCATTACTAACCATACTCCTTGCAATATCTTTCAGGCCTTGGGCCATAAAAAGAATCATTCAGTTAGTTAAGGACCAAATTGACTCCGCTCTCGGTAAGCCTATCCAGGTGCATTACCACCGGCTCTACCTCGCTGACCAGGGTGTGTCTATGGACCATCCAGACTGCCTCCCCTCCTGGATGAACTCTCCCCACCAATAAGCTGCTGAGTGCCAGGCACAGCACTGCAGGAGACAGTTAGAGGTAAGCACAACCTAACTGATCTCTGAGAAGTATGCCTCATTGTTACAGGGGTACGCTCTGTTTGCTAAGGCCACTAGGCAGGGTGCTTCGACCACATTCAGCCTGCATAGACAGGTGGGATGCGTCGATAGCATTCTGACTGCTCAGGGAGCTGGGCTGGCTAGCCAATGACGGGCAACTGAACCGACCTAACAGTCAACCTAAGACAGGGACATGGCCTTTTGCTGCCATGCCTCCCCATGACGGGTAAGACTGGTCACATGTGTGAGTGAGCTGAAACGGCTCACCGGGTATGGTTCTGACCTAAATCAGGCACAGCCCCCCTCATTTCATTGGCCTCCACTGCACAATCTATAATACCCCTTCCCGAAAAAATCAGAGCCGTCTACATCAGGGAAATGAGGCCTCTACTTCCCTCAGCTAGCCGTACAAAAAATACTGTGCTAATAAAAAAAAAAGGGAGGAGATGTTGGGAGTGGTCAATACGAGTATACACTGAGTTCAGCAATGCCGGCAACATGGCCACCAGAGCAGAGCCCACTTCCTTGTTCTTCTCCCTCCCTGCTCCTTTGTTCTCCGTTTCCCGCCACTGCCCAGACTGATAAGATAGTGCACAGGCGCAAGGCCGAAACTAAGGTCTGCCTCCCACCCCGGCGACAGCAACAACCAATCCTTAGCCTCTACTACCTCACTCCCCGCTCCTCCCCCACCCGAGGGTATATATACTTTGCCCCCTTTAATAAAGTTGCAGTTTGATCAGGACCCTGTCTTGCTGTCATTCTTTGTGTCTCTTGTCCCACCATTCTTTCTCGGCAGGTTTCGGGTCTCCGTTGCCGTCCCACGGGCCAGGGCCATTTCTTCTTCCAAGCAAAATGAACAACTAGGTTTACTGTTTGAAGTTCTGTACACTGGGAGGATTTGCCCTCACCATTGTCCTTCAGGTATGTCCCAGAAAGGGGCTGCAGGGCTACAACTATCCACTTTTTGGTGGTATCTGCATATCATGCAGCACCATCTGTAAACCAGGCCCAAGTTTTCTCTTCCTCAGTCAACTGATTGTAAGGAACTCCCCAAGAGGCCAAAGCTGTGGTCTTGGAAAGGGAAGGTAATATGGCATGGCCGGTGACCAAGGACATTTGGGTTACTTCCTCATGTGACTTACTTGTGCCTTAAGGACTGGCTTGAGCACTGCAGCAGTTTGATATGACTATGAATTCCAAAAATAGATATTGGATTATGTTTGTAATCTTTGTACCTGGGCATGATTAAGTTATGATTAGGGCTTTGATTGGGCCACATTATTATGGCATTGAGTCCTCACCCCTTGGTGGGTGGGGATTCACAGATAAAAGGCATGGCAAAGGACAGAGTTGTAGGCTTTGGATGTTGGAGTTTTAATGTTGGAGTTTGATGGTGAAGCCTTAAGCTGGAGCCCAGGGATGTAAGCTCACAGAGGAAAAAGTCAGCCCCAGGAAGAAAAGAACCCTGAGTCCAGGAAGAAGGAAGCCCTGGGAAGAAAGGAACATTGAACCCAGAGAAAAGCAAGATCCTAGAGGGGAGGAACCCAGGAAGCCTGAACCCTACAGCCATTGGCAGTCATCCTGCTCCAATACATGAAAATAGACTGGTGAAGAAAGTAAGTTGTGCTTTACAACCTGGTATCTATAAGCTCCTACCCCAAATAAATACCCTATATAAAAACCAAACAATTTCTGGTATTTTGCATGAACACCACTTTGGCTGACTAATACAGAATTTGGTACCATGGAGTGGGGAAGTGCTTTTGCAATTACCAAAATGCTGGAAGGGATAAGATGTATTGTTTGAAGGAATTGTGAGATGCTTGAAAGAAAGGACCTACAGTGCTTTGAAGAGAGTGTTGATAGTAACATGGATGCAAAAAAGACTTTTTATGATGCCTTAAAAGTAAATGGTGAAACTATTATTGGGATCTGGAGGAAAGGCAATCTGTGTTTTAAAGTTGCAGAGAACTTAACAAGATTAACTTGTGGTGTTTTATGTAAGGTAGAATTTGAAAATGGCAAGCTTGAACATTTAGCTAAAGAAATTTCCAAAGTAAACCTGGAGAATGCAGTTTGGCTTCTGCTTGCAGCTTATAGTAAAATGCTAGGTAAGAGAGATATGCTGAAGACTAAACTGTCAGGCACAAAGAAAACAGAAAATTCTGGAAATTCCAAGGCTCTGGAAATCAAGCTCCCGGATGAAATTGCCCCATTAGAGGACTTAACTAAACTGGTATCAGGTTTGAAGATGCAGTTATCTAGGAAAGACTTATGGAAAGTCTTGATGATCACTGTCTGATAGCTTGGGCCCCTGCTTCCTGCATGCCAAACCAACAAACTTTTTGAGAGCGGTATAAGAAGAAAACCACTTTCAGCCTGGAATAAAAGGGACATAGAAAGGAGGGATTGAAGGGGAAACATCTTTAAGAGGAAAAGCATGGAAGTGAGATCTCAAATTAAGACATCACCCTTGGGCCAAGAGTGGAACCCCACCACCCATGTGTACAGAGAGGGTGAGTTTGCACTAGCAGTTGAAGAGGATGGATGTTCCCACCCAATATTCTGGGAGAGTTTTGCCACCCCAGGATGCAGAGAGGGTGGAGCACATTCCCCAAGGATTATAGTGGTAAAGGTCAGCACTTCAAGGTCTGAGGGTGGTGGACCTGTCTCCCATGGATTAGGGAAGGCCATGTGGTCAACTCGTTGCTCTGACACAGTTGAGCCTGTATGCCAAAAGTTAGGGGGAATATTGTCTCCACATCACTATACCAAGGGTTTAAGACTCTAACCCAAAGCTTGGGTAAGGTGTGACAATCACCCCAACACTCTTGGGCAGTGAGGTCTGGATTTTGGTAGACACCCAGATGCTTGATGAAGGTGGAAACAAGAAAATGGCTGTTGGGCAAGCATGTGGAAAGGGTGTGTTCTCATAAGGCTCCAAGAAGAAACCATCATCTTAAGAATGACTTTTGAACTGAAATAGAATGGAGGATGCCATGCAGGTTTACTGAGCTGTAGAGGACCCTTGACTCATGTTTCCCTCCCAATTTTTCCTTATTGTAATGAAAGTGTTTATCCATGTGTATATTGGAAAGAGATAAATTGTTTTGTAAGTTTCAGAGGTCTATAGCTGACAGGATTTTGTCCCAAAACAAACTGTATTTATTTAAGTGGATTGTGATATGATTCAGTACTTGCATTGTTACTGATCTGTGGGTTTTAAAAAAAATATTGTAATATCTTTTTGGAATTCAGAGAGTGGAGTGTAGCAGTTTGATATGGTTATGAATTCCAAAAATAGTTATTGGGTTATGTTTGTAATCTGGTCTGTACCTGGGTGTGGTTAAGTTGTGATTAGAGCTTTGATTGTGCTTTGTCACTATGGTGTTGAGTGCTCACCCCTAGGGACCCCACATCTAGGAGTGGGGACTCACAGATAAAAGGCATGGCAAAGGAAAGTTGAGGGTTTTTGATGCTGAAGTTTTGATGTTGGAGTTTGATGCTGAAGTCTTAAGCTGGAGCCCTGGGTAGTAGTAAGTTCACAGAGGAAAGAGAAGCCAGTCCCAGGAGGAGAGGATCCCTGAGCCCAGGAAGAAGTAAGCCCTGAGAAGAAAGGAAACTTGAACCCAGAGAGAATCAAGACCCTAAAAGGAAAGAACTCAGGAAGTATGAACCCCCAGAGCCATTGGCAGGCATATTACACACATGTGAAAATAGCCTTTGGTGAGGGAAGTAAATTGTGTTTTATGGCCTGGTATCTGTAATCTCCTACCCCAAATAAGTATCCCTTATAGAAACAAACCAATTTCTGCTTTTTGCATCAGAACTCTTTTGGCTGGCTGATACAAGCCCTATCTCATATATACCACTTCCACTTTATTATGGAGTGCTGCTGTGCATGCCCAACTTTATGGTTTGGTGGGTCAGACAATACCTAGCTCACAAGAGGCAACTCAGGTTTCATGGTAACTTAATGGCTCATGGATAAGCATTCAGTCTCTACTAAGGCCCGGTAGCAGGCCAAAAGTTGTTTCTCAAAAGGGGAGTAGTTATCTGCAGAGGATGGCAGGGCTTTCCTCCAAAATCCTAAGGGTCTGTGTTGTGATTCTCCTATAGGGACTTGCTAATGGCTACAGGCAACATCTCTATTTGCCATTGAAATTTCCAGCACCATTGGATCTGCTGGATCATATGTCCCATGTGTTAGTGTAGCTTGCACAGCAGACTGGACGTGTAGCAGAGCCTCTTGTTCTGGTCCCCAATCAAAACTAGCAGCTTCTCTGATCTCCTGGTGCCAGAGTAGCTCACCCAAATGAGGAATGTGTTGTCTCCTAAATCCAAAGAGACCAACTAAGTGTTGTGCCTCTTTTTTTGGGCACAGGAGGGAAAAAGCTTATCCTTCACTTTAAAAGGGGTATCTCAACATGCCCTATACCACTGGTCACTAGAAATTTCAGTGAGGTGCAACAATCCTGTATTTTGGTTTGATTTATCTCCCATCCTCTCTCACACAAATGCCTTACTAATAAATCTAGAATCTTTGTTACTGTTTGATAACTAGGTCCTATCAACATATCATCAATATAATTGGCCAGTGTGATGACTTGTGGGAAGGAGAGATGATCAAGTTCCCTACGGACAATATTATGACATAGGGCTGGAGAGTTGATATACCCCTGAGGAGGACAGCGAAGGCACACTGCTGGCCTTTCCAGCTGAAAGCAAACTGTTTCCAGTGGTCCTTACTAATAGCAATTGAGAAAAAAACACTTGCCATATCAACAGCTGCATACAAGGTACCAGGGGATATTTTGATTTGCTCAAGAAATAATACCACATCTGGGAGAGCAGCTGCAATTGGAGTCACCGCCAAGTTAGGTTTATGATAATCTACTGTCATCCTCCAAGATCCATCTGTTTTCTGTAGATGCCAAATAGGAGTGTTGAAAGGGGATGTGGTAGGAATCACCACCCCTGCATCCTTCAAATCCTTGATGGTGGCACTAATTTCTGCAGTCCCTCCAGGAATCCAGTATTGCTTTTGGTTTACTATTTTGCCAGGTAGGGGCAATTCTAGTGGCTTCCACTTGGCCTTTCCAACCATCATAGCCCTCATTCTACAAGTCAGAGATCCAATCAGGGGATTCTGCCTGTTACTGAGTATATCTATTCCAATTATGCATTCTGGAACTGGGGATATAACCACAGAATGGGTCTGAGGACCCACTGGAGCAACTGTGAAATGGACGTGAGCTAAAACTCCATTAACCACCTGACCTCCATAAGCCCCTATTCTGACTGGTGGACCACAGTGATGTTTGGGTCTCCTGGAATTCTGAGCCAGTGTTTAATAATCCCCCAAATGTCTGATATTTCCTTTTCCCTAGTGCAGTTACTGGTAAAAGGCCATACATCTCCTTGAGGAAAGGTGGGAGGAAGATTAACAATATAACTTTTGGGCAGTTAAACAGCATCCTTTTCCAAGGAGATCTAGCGTTCTCTTCATTCAAGGGGCTCTAGGTCTGCAAACTGTCTCAAGTCAGAGAATTGATTAAGGGACCGTGATTCTGTGTCTATAATATGAGTTAGGATTTTGTTCACTCCACCTTCTGTTTATACAGACCCAGAAGAAATTTATTAGACTGCCCATCTATTTCACTTCTAGGAACCCCATGATGTATTAGCCAATGCCATAACTCTATGCAACTCATACTGTTTTGAGCCCTTTTTTGAATCTGCCTTTCATTGCAATAGCCATGCCTAGGTTGACTATGATGATTAAGTGCCGAAACTTGACTTTTACTGGACTAACATCCAATCATTCCCATAATGTTTAAGGATTCTAAATCCATCACAGCCCTCCCTACAGTAATATCTGGACTGCAGAGAAGAGCAACCACGGAGCTCACAGTCCTGGTTAAAGGTGTGTCCTCTGGACCTTCCTGGGGTGGGTGAGCAGATCTCAAATGGTAAATCTATTCTACCTTCCAATCTCCCAAAGCCTTTGAATTCCCTCTTCTACTGTATACCAGGGCAAATTGGGCATCTCAACCTCCAACATGCTAGGTCATCTGTTGGTCCATATTTCAGACAGTCCCCCAAACAATTAGAGCCCTTTCTAAATTCTCAAGCTACAGTGTTGAATGCAGAATTTCTGCTTAGTGGGCCCATATCAATAAATTCAGCCTGATCCAACTTTATATTCCTTCCACCATTATCACATACCCTTAGTATCCATTCCCACACATATTCCCCTGTTTTCTGTCTATATACTTTGGAAGCAGTTCTTTCTGAATATACTTTACTTTCACATGGGTCACACTTTGTAGTTCGCATTTGGGGGCTTGTTGTGATTTCAGTCTAGTAATAGTTCTCCACATTGAGAGAGGTGTGGAGGTGGGTACAGAGAAGGATTAGAAATGCCTTGCAAACTACTGACCTCAGGGCATCCCTTTGCATTTTCTTCTAGTGAGACAGGATTAATCTCTTCAGGCAAGGTTTGGAAGGCAGTTTCCTCAGTGCAGACTGGGGGCTCCACAGTGCATGCTGGCATTTGGCTGGTATGTGTCTTAGGGCTGGAGGGAGGTATGGACCCACTGGAGCAGGCTGGATGCTGGGCAGGGCAGACTTCAGTTTGGCTGGTACCCGCTTTTGGGCTGGAAGTGGTTTCAGACTCCCTGGGGCAGGTTAAAGGCTGAATGATACAAGGTTGGCAAAGTGTGGTCTGGACAGGGTAGGCCATTGCAGGCTTATCTGGTAAAGTCAGCAGAATTCAGGGATCTAATATCATCATCCCATATTTCTCCATCTCAGCTCTCTGGATTCCATGCTTTTCCAGTCAATGCCTTCACATTAACCGCAGAAATGCTGTGGGGCTGAGATTTTAGTTTCCTTTGTAACTCTTCTACTCATACAATGAGAGTCTGAGTTTGGTTCTCAGATATTTCGAGCCTGTGGATACAGTAGACAAGATTTTCTTTCAGAGCACACAGAAAGATTCCCATGATTCATGAAGCATTTACATTTCAAATTTGAAGCCTTTAACTCATCTCTTATTTTTGTAACATTATCCAGAGTATCTAGGAAGAGCCAGCTAATATCATTATACTTTTGGCTCCACAAAACTCTGTAAAGGTGTTGAAAACACTCTCACCCAGATTCTTGCTTCTTATAAGTGTGGAAGTGGGGAATCTAATGATATTTTGCATATCTCGATTGCCAACTCGTGCCATGGACTGTTAACAGCCTCTTCATTATTGGAAAGGGAGCCATCAATATCCTTGAGTATACAGCTAACATGGAGTTGAAGAATGTCAACCACCACACCATGGAGCCTAGAGTGCCTACAACTGAAAGTAGGAGGATTGCATCCAGTATCCATGTGGAATCTAAGCCACCTCTTGACATAGATGTGGAATGGACACAACCAAGCCAAGGTCCACAGGATGGGGAATACAGTAAGGATTAGAGTGGACTTAATGATATTCTATTCATGAACTATTGTGGTTAATAATCGAGAAAATGTGGCATTAGTGTGGAGAAAGTGGCCATGGTGGCTGCTGGGTGCAGGGAATGGGAGGAAGAGATGAGATATGGAGGCATTTTCGGGACTTGGAGTTGTCCTGGATGGTGCTGCAGGGACAATTACTGGACATTGTATGTCCTCCCATGGCCCACTGGATGGAACGTGGGAGAGTGTGGGCTATGGTGTGGGTCACAGGCCATGGGGTGCAGTGATGCCCACAGATGTGCTCACCAGATGCAATGGATGTGTCATGATGATGGGGAGAGTGTTACTGTGGGGGGAGTGGTGGGGTGGGGGCGGTGGGGGTGAATGGGGACCTCATAGTTTTTGAATGTTTTTGAATATTCATTTTTTAAAAAATGAATAAATAAAATTAAAAAAAAAAAAAGAACACACCCAAGGTTGGTGGGGCCTTTTAGATGGTGGTTGTTGAAAATAAAGGCATTTACTAGGCATAAAAAACAACAACAACAACAACAACAAATCCTTGAGTATAATCAGAGTAGAGAGCCAATTGCAAAACTCCCAGAACCACCTCAGAGACCCCATGTTTAAGACTCTATTTCTCAAGAACCACTCCTGGTAACAAGCTGTATTAGTCAGCATTCTCTAGGGAAAACAATCAACAACAGATATCTGTCAATAGTATGTGATTTTAAAAGAGTCTCTTATTCAGCTGTGGGGATGCCCAAGTCCAGGTTCTGCAGGCAAGCTGCAACCAGGGGCTCTGATGAAAGTCCAGTGAAGGTTCTTGATGAGTTCTGGGAATTACTGGCTCTCCAAAGATGAGCTGGGAAATTCTCACTCAATGTTGGAATCACCTCCCCTTTTAAGGCAGTCAACTGATTGGATAAAGCATCACTCCTTGCTGATGGCAATCTCCCTGATTGATGTAATTGTAATCAGCTATCTATGATTTACCACAGCAGTGAAGTCAATGGTGACTAAAGTCTACACATGTTCTTGTATTCTTGTATTACAGTTAGCCCAGTGCTTACTTGACCAGACAACTGGGCACAATTACCTGGCTGAGTTGACACATTAGCCTAACCATCACATATGGGATCACATTATCAGTGAATAGAGAACATTTTACTTCTTCAATTCCTATTTCATGCCATTTATTTCTTTTACTTGACTAATTACTATGGCTAACACTCAAACACAATATTGAATAGTAATGCTGAAAGTGGTCATCTTTGTCTTTACCATAATCTTATGAGGGAAATATTTCAGCATTTTATTATTGAGTATAATGTTAGCTGTGTGGTTTTCATTAATTCCCTTAATCTTGCTCACTGTTCTAAGTGATTCTTATCATTAATAGGGTAAGAATTTGTCAGATGTTCTTTCTGTGTCAGTAGAGATGGTCATTTTTTTCTTTCATCTATTAATATTGTGTACTATATTGTTCAATTTTCTTTCATTGAATCACATTTCCTTTCCTGGGATAAATCCCATTTAAGTGTGATGTATAATTCTTTTGATAGACTCCTAGATTTGTTTTGTTAGGATTTTCTTAAGGACCTTTTCTTCTACAATCATAAGGAATATTTGTCTGTAATATGATTTTTTAGCATTTTTCCCTGTTTTTGTTATCAGGAAAATATTGGTCATACAGAAGAAATTAGGAAAATTTTCCTCTTCTTAAATAATTTGGAAGATTTTGAGAAGATTTGTTGTTAATGCTTCTTAAAATAATTGGTAAAATTCATCAGTCAAGCCACTTGGTTCTGAATTTTTCTTTATTGGAAAGTTTATGACAATAGATTAAATTTCTTTATTTCTTATAAATCGGCAAGGATTTTCTATTTCTTTTTTAAATACAACTTCTTTCTTTTAAAAAGCTGTAAGTTTAGAGAAAAATCATGCAAGAAATACAGTCTTTCCATTTACCCTTCTATTATTAAGGCTTTATATTAGTGGGCTCTTCATAAAATTGATGAAATAATATTTTTACTAATAACTATAGCCCACAATTTACATAAGGGTGCACTGTTTGTATGTGACAGTCCTATGTTTTTAAAACTTTTATTCTAGTGATATATACATATATAATCTAAAATTTCTGCTTTTTACCACATTCAAATATATAATTCCATATTTTTTATTATGTTTACAATGTTTTGGTACCATCAACATCCATTACCAAAACCATTCCATCACCCAAACAGGAATTTGTGCAAGTTCAGCACTAAACCCCATTCACTGTTTGCATACTAGTTCCTGGTAACCTCCGTTCAAGTTTCTGACTCTATGAATTTTGTTCATCTAATTATTTCATAATAGTGAGATCATGCAATATTTGTCCTTTTTGTTTGGCTATTTTCACCAACATAATGTCTTCAAGGTTCATCTACGTTAAGGCATGTACAGATACTTCATTCATTTTTATGGTTAAATAAGATTCGTTGTGTGTACACAGTGTATTTTCTTTGCATATTCTTTGGGTGATGGGTACTTGGGTTATGTCCACCCTTTGGCAATTGTAAATAGAGCTGCTTTGAACATTGGTGTGCAAGTAACTGGTTCAGTCTCTGCTTGCAATTATTTTGAATATATAGACAGAAGTGGGCTTGCCAATCATATGATAATTCTAAACTTAATTTTCTCAGCAACCCCCAAATTGTGAAAGCTTTTAGTCTTTCACCATTGACTTTGAGGTTGGTGTTGGGTTTTTAATATGCCCTTTATCATGTTGAGGAAGCTTCCTTCAATTACTAGTTTTCTAAGTGATTAATTTTCTCAAATGTCTTTTCAGTGTCAATTTAAATGACAATATGGTTTTGTCATTTGTTTTATTAATGCAGTATATTATATTAATTGATTGCCTTATGTCAAACAAACTTGCATACCAATAATAAATCCCACTATATCATGGAGAAAATTCTTTTAATGTGCTGTTGGACTTAGCTTATCAGTATTTACTTTGGGATATTTGCATCTATGTTCATGAGGGATATTGGTGCACAATTTCTCGAAATCATCTTTATCTGGTTTTGTTTTTAGGGTAATGCTGGCCTCAGAGAATGTTTAGATTGTACCCCTCTACAATATTTTAGAAAAGTTTGAGAAGATTGGTATTAATTGTTCTTGAAATATTTTTTATATTAATTCATTTTTTAAAAATATTACATTCAAAAATTATGAGGTCCCCATGCACTCCTCACCCCACCCCACCACTCTCCCACAGCAACACTCTCCCCCATTATCATGACACATCCATTGCATTTGGTGAATACATCTCTGAGCATCGCTGCACCTCATGATCAATGGTCCACATCATAGCCCACACTCTCCCACGTTCCATCCAGTGGGCCATGGGAGGATATACAATGTCCGGTAATTGTCCCTGCAGCACCACCCAGGACAAATCCAAGTCCCAAAAACGCCTTCACATCTCATCTCTTCCTCCCATTCCCCGCACCCAGAAGCCACCATGGCCACTTTTTCCACACCAATGCCACATTTTCTTCGATTACTAACCACAATAGTTCATGAATAGAATATTAGTAAGTCACTCTAATCCTTACGCTATTCCTCCATCCTGTGGACCTTGGATTGGTTGTGACCATTCCACATCTATGTCAAGAGGGGGCTTAGATTCCACATGGATGCTGGATGCAATCCTCCTGCTTTCAGTTGTAGGCACTCTTGGCTCCATGGTGTGGTGGTTGACATTCTTCAACTCCATGTTAGCTGAGTGGGGTAAGTCCAATAAACCAGAGTGTAGGAGCTGAAGTCTGTTGAGGTTCAGGGCCTGGCTATCATATGGTCAGTCCAGAGATTCAGATCCCCTAGATATATCTTAAACCCCAGCACCAACTACAATTCTGGTAAAGTAACAGGAAAGGTTTGTGAAAAGATATCACATCTGGGTCCAGCTCAATCACGCAGAAAAACAAACTCCAAAGAAGGGCCAACTGACATGGCAGTGAACTCCATCTGCCATGACCATAACACCTGTGGGTCTCTGTAGCCCTCATAAGAACCAATACCTGGGGTTGTATCTATTTTGTCTGTCTCTGAGACTCTGCTCAGGTGTGCATAAGGGCAACCTCCCTGATAACCTCCAGAATCTTTTTTAGAGATTCATAGCCATATAAACTCATTTGTACTTTCCATTTCCCCCTTGATTTAGGTCAAAAAGCATTTTTAACTCCTGTTATTATATGTAGACAGAGATATTCTGCTGGTCTGAGTTGAACCTTTTATTCAAGGTCATTTTCTAGTTATGTCATTAGCTGGTACTTGGTAGTGATCCCTCTGTGCCAGGTAGGCTCATCCCCAGGAGTCATGTCCCATGCAGGGGGGGAGGCAGTGCATTTCTATGCTGAGTTTGGCTTTGAGACTGGCCACATTTGAGCAACACAGAAGCTCTCAGGAGGGAGCACTTAGGCACACTGCTGCTCTAGGCCTTGTTCTTATTTCAGGTGCACAGGCTCACAAGCATAGTCATTAGTATCAGGGTCTCGCTGTTGGACCCTCATTCCTTCCTGGTTGCTGTTGCACCTGGGGGACTGCCGCTGCTCACCTAGGGACTGCAACAGAGCCCCCCCAGCCAGGATCCCAACACCCCCCCAGCTGTTGTTTTTAATTGTTTCCTCTATGAATATATCCAAACATTTACATGCACCCTGGACACATGCCCTGTATAACTCCCTGTTAACCTTATGTCCCCTGTCAATAACATTCCACACCAGTATTCCTCCACCGACATTGTTGAACCCCTCTGTGATCCAAAACTTCCTGAAAAGTGAAACCCAATATAATGCCAGGTTCCCTTACTAGTAAAATGGAATATAGCAATGAGTTTAAAGGTTAGATATAGAATACATATTAATTTGGAGAAATTCTACATCCTATCTTTTTCTTTTCTTTTTTCTAAGTATTAAGCTTATCGTCACAAGAGATTTAGATCACAGTAATTCATATATACAATATACAGTACTCCCACATATCCAATATAAAACCTTTTCCTTTCCACAGCAATAATCTTTTAACATATTCATACCATATTTATTGAAACTGATGTGCAGATATGGAGACAATAAATTTCAAACAAGGTAACATTTGTGTTTACATTGTGGTTTATACTTTAGGCTATTCAATTTTCTAAATTTTTAGTTATCCTCTGTTTTACATTATGGTTTACATTATTAGCCTGTCGTCCCCTATACGTTTTTGGTGTAATATTACATGTTTTATATCCATCCTTGTGTACTCTTGTGAAACACTTCTATTGCCCTCACAGTTACTTTGGTTCCATCTATTCAATACCTATTCACCCCCGCCCCCCTTAGGGCCCACAGTGACAGTCAATCTTCATTTCTCGAAGAGCCATGTTCAGAGGTACTTGCAACAGTGTTGACGGCTTGACATGCTCAACTGCCCTAATGCCCTGGTAGCCACCATTTCTCTTGAGAGATACAGTTCCCTTATTTGATGGCATCAGTCCTCCCCAGGATGTTGTTATACCTTCACTCTCATTATATGGGTTTCTACCCAATGATATAACCCACTTTGGCAAAAGGAGCATTCACATATTCCCTAGGAGTCTCCTGTGTCAGATTATCCCCTTTAAGCATCTTAAACAGGTAATTTTCCTTCTTATATTTTGAACAGGTTTTCTCAGCATTATACTCTCAATGAACATTTGACAATCTCCTATGTTCGTATGTTGCCCCACACTCCCCACAATTTCTTGGGCAATACTAGCCATCCTCCCATCCCTAGCCTCCTCAAGCCCACAAAGCCCCACCCAAGGGTAACCCTATGTCCCCATTTTATCCCTTCCTTGTATATAGACTTACCTCCAGCTTATCATAGATTTCACCCATGTAGATGTCAGCATACATCCTTCCTCTACCCCCCGATTTCCTGTAAGCCTATCATCCAGTCTCTAGCTTTCTGAGGCAGCTTGGTTTACTTATTTCATATCATTGAGGTCATGTAGTATTTGTCCTTCAATGAGTGGGTTGCTTCACTCAACAAAAGGTTCTCAAGATTCATCCATGTTATCACGTGTGTTTGTAGTGTATTTGTTCTTACAGCCGAGTAGTATTCTATTGTATGTATATATCACATTTTTATCCATTCATCTGTTGATGGGCATTTGGGTTGATTCCAACTTTTAGTGATAGTGAACAATGATGCTATGAACACTGGTGCGCATATATTGGTTTGTGTCCTTGTTTTCAGTTCTGCTGGGTATATAACCAGCAGTGGAATTGCTGGGTCATATGGCAAATCTATGGTTAGTTTTTTGAGAAACTGCCAAACTGTCCTCCAGAATGGTTGGCTCCTTCTGCATTCCTACCAGCACTGGATGAGTGTTCCCATTCTTCCACATCCTCTCCAGCATTTGTATTCTTCTGTTTTTTTCATAGTTGCCAATCTTATGGGAGTAAGATGGTATCTCATTCTAATTTTGATTTGCATTTCCCTGATATCTAGAGATTTGGAGCATTTTTTCATGTGCTTTTTAGCATTTGTCTTTCTTCTTTGGAGAAGTGTCTGTTTAAATCTTTTTCCCATTTTTAAAACGGGTTGTTTATCGTTTTATTTTCAAGATATAGGAGTTCTTTATATATGCACATTATAAGTCTCTTATCTGATATATGGTTACCAAATATTTTCTCCCAATGTGTAGGCTCCCTTTTTACTTTCTTGATGAACTCCTTTGAGGTGTAGAAGGTTTTAATTTTGAGGAAGTCCCATTTATCTATTTGTTCTTTTGCTCCCTGTGCTTTTGGTGTGAAGTTCATGAAGCCATTTCCTATTACAAGGTCCTGTAGATGTTTCCCTACACTGCTTTCTGCGGCGGCTTGCTCGGTCGGTAGAGGTGGGGTCTGGCTGCGGACGAGGGGTCGGTCCAGCTCTGGACGAGGGGTCGGTCCCGCTTGGGACGAGGGGTCGGTCCCACTTGGGACGAGGGGTCGGTCCAGCAGCAGACGAGGGATCGGTCTCACAGGGGTTGCGCGGTTTGGCTGATGGGGTCGCCCGGCGAAGCCGGCGACGAAGGGGTCGCCCGGAGAAGCAGGCGACAAACTGGGGACAAGGGAGGCCAGGCCCTTGTCGGGGGCTCTCAGGACTGGAGGGCGCACGGCAGAAGAACTACCGCGGAGACAAGGTAAACACGCAAGTCCACTTTATTGAGGGAGAGGCAACAGTTTTATAGGGGCTGGAGAAGGCTGATTGGTCAAAGCCACACCCTGTTCTGATTGGTTGCCGGTGAAAGGTCAGTGGGCGGTACTGGATGGGGGAGGGGCGGTGGTTAGGGATTGGCTGTCGCTGTTGCTGGGGGAAGGGGCAGGGTTTAGGGATTGGTGGCTGCTGTTGCTGGGGTGGAGGGCAGACTTGAGTTTCCCGCCCACGCCTGGCTGTTGCTGCTGTCGGGGGAGGGGAAAAGGGCAGACTGGAATTTTCCGCCCACGCCTGGCTGTTGCTGCTGTCGGGGGAGGGGAAAAGGGCAGACTGGAATTTTCCGCCCTGCGCCTGCGCAGGGAGAAAGAAGAAGAAGGGTGCTGCCCCACAGGCATCGGGTGGCGCCATCCGGGAGGAGGGGCGGCCGCGGAAGCATGGCTGCCGAGAAGGGGAGACCCGAGGGCACTCTGCGCCCATGCCGAGCTCCCTTCAGGGGTGGCGGTGAGTCCGACCAGCCGCCCTATTATGGGGGCAGTGGCTTGGCCTACCGCGGCTGCTCCCCCGCCAGGCCAGCAAACCACACTTCAGCCCGACTGGTGACCGCATTTCCCCCTTCTTTTCAAATAAGGGCTAGGATGGCAGCAGCAACAAGTAGCCGAGGCCCAAGAGGCAGTAAGCAATGAGGGAAGCAGGGCTGAAGAGGGAGGTGAATATGATGGGGATATAAATGTACAATTTAGGGGGCGGTATCTTGCCATTGCAAGCAAGGGTGGCCAATGTCCAATTCTTGTTGATCTCGGCGGCTATAAGATCCATCTGTTGTTAAAAGTCCAGGATGACAGCGCGTTGCAGGTAGTTGATTTCTCCTTGGCAGCGAAGACATTGTAGGAGAGGATTACTCTTTCCTGCCAGAGGCTTACTGTCCAATTAAAAGTCTGATGGCTGGGGTTGGTGAGTGCAATGGGGAGTGTGAGGAAAAGAAGGGTGACGGTTTTGGACAAGAGGAGGCTTGGTGAAGTCATTATGGGAGGAAGATAAGGAGTAAAGCATAAAAGAGGATAATAAACAGAAAGGCGATGGAGAGTAGAATTCGTTGGCCGAGGTTCCAATCTTCTGGGGCGGTAGCGGCTAGACAGATGGCGGAAAATATTATCAAGAAAGCAAAGGTTATGAGGAAGAAATAAAGTATTAAAGGCTGTGGGGGAAGTGAGAAGATCATTTAGAGGATAGGGTTGAGAATGGTATGTTTAAAACAGAAGCTTTGTGGTTTGTAGGAGACTGCTTTATAAACGAAGGAGAATGAGGGCAGTAAATATAGTAACGATAGATAGGAAGATGACAGTGAGGAGGAGTCTTTGTTTAAGGTTCCAATCGTCTGGCGCAACAGTGGCTAGTCCCATAGCGAGGGGTGTTGCTAAATAGACAATGGCTGCAAAGACAAAATCTTCTGTTTCCTTTAGAATAACTTTTCTTTAAATACTTAGTAGCATGCAATATTAGAAACCGTTTCCTAAAAGCAAGTTGGCAGGGGAGCTTGGTTGCTGTTAATCTTTCCTGTTATAAAATTACCTTTTATTATTATTATCATCAATTTAGTTTTATATATATATATATTTAAGAATGACCTTTTGGAATTAGCCATTTAATACCTTAATGTAAACTATTGAAGATAAATTTTATCTTTACAGAACACATTCCCTTACGTAAAGTTATCACAACACCTTTTACACTTGCCACATGCAAATTAAATTTCAAGAGTTTATTAAAAATTAGCCATCTTACTTTAGGACAAAATACGTCTTTTTGCAAAACTTATTACATTTCCGTTAGCATTTTTATAAACTTTTAACCTTTTTAATATTCATATAAGTTTTACATTCTTTATATTATCCTGTGAAGAAAAATAAGTTATTCATTTTAATCTAGGCAAGAACAACTTTTTATGAAGACGTACAGTTAATTTTGTTAATTAAGACTTACAATTTTTTTTAAATTGTAGATATCTTATTAACATTTAAACTTATGTATTAATATAATAAACTTAAGTATTAATATAAGCGCTTATTTAATTTTTGGCCATTTGAATAGAGCTCTTTTAAAGATTTCTAGTAATTTATATTTACCATCCGGAGGTATCACAATATATGTTGACATTGAACGAACAGACAGACAAACACAGAACAATTACAACACATTAACAGAAATATATTATTTATTTACAGTTGACTCATAATTCTTACTTTCTGGTATAGCTGCTTTTAAATCCTTTTTTATATAGCATATCATAGATTATACCCTTCAAGATTTCTTCTGGAATTCATGTTGCCTGTAATAAGCCAGGAGGGAATCTTTTACCTTCCTGCTCCACAGCAAAAGTGACCCTATCTATAAGGAGAGTATAGGTGTCCGGGTCCCAAGGCTGACACTTGGTAAGCCACGGATTAAAGGGGAGAAGAAGGTCCCAATATACTTGAAACTGTTTGAAAGAGATCTTACACCGGTGAGTGTCTAGGAGACCGGCGAGGGCCCGAACTTGTGGGGCTTGCTTAGCAGATAGGATGTTACCCATTGCTAATGGCCTTTTGGAGCCGATAAGAAAAGGGGCCCTTACCTTGAGAGCGCGGCGATGGGAGCCGAGGTGCGCGGTGAGACGAGGGGTCGGAGCCGGTGGGGCTCCGACGGTGGTCGCGGGCCAAGAGCAGGCCCCGACGAGGGGAGGGCGGGACGATGAGCAGTGGAGCAAGGCAAAGGGGAGCAAGTGCAGAGGGGAGGAGGCAGAGGTGAAGGCAGGGGTGGAGGTGCTCAGGCACACGCTCCTGAGAGTTTTATTGGCGCCTCTTAATCATAGCGGGTCGGTATAAGCCCCCGACATGGAAGGAGAAAGCCATCCAGCGATTCTCCCAGACCGCCGTGGATCATATGAGGTCACCAAGGTTCAGGAGCAGCAATGCAGAGCGAAAAGATAGGGGTGAGAAGAGAGGAGAGCGTAGGGCTATGGTAGGGTTACTTCAGACGTGCAAGCGCGTGCTCCCGAGAAATCCAAGGCTCCTCTTAATCATAGCGGGTCGGTATAAGCCCCCGACATGGAAGGAGAAAGCCATCCAGCGATTCTCCCAGACCGCCGTGGATCATATGAGGTAGCCAAGGCTCAGGTAGCAGCAATGTTGCACGAGAGAAGTCCCAAGGTGAGAAGAGAGGAGGGCGTAGGGCTGTGGTAGGATTACTTCAGACGTGCAAGTGCGTGCTCCCGAGAAATCCAAGGCTCCTCTTAATCATAGCACGTCGGTATAAGCCCCCGACATGGAAGGAGAAAGCCATCCAGCGATTCTCCCAGACTGCCGTGGATCGTATGAGGTAGCCAAGGCTCAGGTAGCAGCAATGTTGCACGAGAGAAGTCTCAAGGTGAGAAGAGAGGAGGGGGGGGGGGCCGCCAGGTTATGGAGTGAGGCTGTGGTGGAGTTGCCTGCCCCACGTTGTGCTGTGGTGGGGTTGCTTTGCCCCACGTTGGGCGCCAACTGCGGCGGCTTGCTCGGTCGGTAGAGGTGGGGTCTGGCTGCGGACGAGGGGTCGGTCCAGCTCTGGATGAGGGGTCGGTCCCGCTTGGGACGAGGGGTCGGTCCCACTTGGGACGAGGGGTCGGTCCGGCAGCAGACGAGGGATCGGTCTCACAGGGGTTGCGCGGTCCGGCTGATGGGGTCGCCCGGTGAAGCCGGCGACGAAGGGGTCGCCCGGAGAAGCAGGCGACGAACTGGGGACAAGGGAGGCCAGGCCCTTGTCGGGGGCTCTCAGGACTGGAGGGCACACGGCAGAAGAACTACCGCGGAGACAAGGTAAACACGCAAGTCCACTTTATTGAGGGAGAGGCAACAGTTTTATAGGGGCTGGAGAAGGCTGATTGGTCGAAGCCATGCCCTGTTCTGATTGGTTGCCGGCGAAAGGTCAGTGGGCGGTACTGGATGGGGGAGGGGCGGTGGTTAGGGATTGGCTGTCGCTGTTGCTGGGGGAAGGGGCAGGGTTTAGGGATTGGTGGCTGCTGTTGCTGGGGTGGAGGGCAGACTTGAGTTTCCCGCCCACGCCTGGCTGTTGCTGCTGTCGGGGGGAGGGAAAAGGGCAGACTGGATTTTTCCACCAACGCCTGGCTGTTGCTGCTGTCGGGGGAGGGGAAAAGGGCAGACTGGAATTTTCCGCCCATGCCTGGCTGTTGCTGCTGTCGGGGGAGGGGAAAAGGGCAGACTGGAATTTTCCGCCCTGCGCCTGCGCAGGGAGAAAGAAGAAGAAGGGTGCTGCCCCACAGGCATTGGGTGGCGCCATCCGGGAGGAGGGGCGGCCGCGGAAGCATGGCTGCCGAGAAGGGGAGACCCGAGGGCACTCTGCGCCCATGCCGAGCTCCCTTCAGGGGTGGCGGTGACTTTCCAAGATCTTTATGGTCTTGGCTCTTATATTTAGGTCTTTGATCCATCTTGAGTTGATCTTTGTATAAGGTGTGAGATGGTAATCCTCTTTCATTCTTCTACATATGGCTATCCAGTTCTCCAGGTACCATTTGTTGAATAGGCCATTCTCTCCCAATTGAGAGGGTTTGGTGGCTTTATTGAATATTATATGGCTATATATATGAGGTTCTATATCAGAACTTTCAAATTTGATTCCATTGGTCTGTGTATCTCTCCTTATGC
Organism: Dasypus novemcinctus; assembly: GCF_030445035.2. Lineage (NCBI taxonomy): Eukaryota > Metazoa > Chordata > Mammalia > Cingulata > Dasypodidae > Dasypus > Dasypus novemcinctus. The sequence goes on along the minus strand of NC_080674.1, from coordinate 193,189,727 downwards.
CAATACCAGGCTGTTTTCACTACTGTAGCTTTGTAGTATGTTTTGAAGTCAGGAAGTGTGATTCCTCCTATTTCGTTTTTCTTTTTCAATATGTCTTTGGCTATTCGGGGCCTCTTTCCTTTCCAAATAAATTTCATAGTTAGTTTTTCTAGTTCCTTAAAGAAGGCTGTGTTGATTTTTATTGGGATTGCACTGAATGTGTAGATCAGTTTTGGTAGGATAGACATCTTAATAATATTCAATCTTCCTATCCATGAACAAAGAATATTCTTTCATTTATTTAGGTCTTCTTTGACTTCCTTGAACAGTCTTGTATAGTTCTTGGTGTATAAGTTTTTTACCTCTTTTGTTAAATTTATTCTTAAGTATTTGATTTTTTTATTTACTATTGTGAATGGTATTTGATTCTTGATTTCCTCCTGATCTTGCTCGTTATTGGTGTACAGAAATGCTACTGATTTTTGCGCATTGATCTTATAACATGCGACTTTACTAAACTCATTTATGCATTCTAGAAGCTTTGTTGTAGATCTCTCAGGGTTTTCTATGTATAGTCTCATGTCATCTGCAAATAATGAAATTTTGACTTCTTCCTTTCCAATTGAATGCCTTTTATATCTGGTTCTTGCCTCAGTGCTCGAGCAAGTACTTCTAAGACAATGTTAAACAGGAGTGGAGGCAATGGGCATCCTTGTCTTGTTCCTGAGTTTAGAGGGAAGGATTGTACGATTTCTCCATTGTAAACAATGTTGCCTGTAGGTTTTTCATATATACTCTATCATGTTCAAAAAGTTTCCTTGTATTCCGATCTTTTGGAGTGTTTTTATCAAGAAAGGGTGCTGTATTTTGTCAAATGCTTTTTCTGCATCTATAGATATAATCATGTGATTTTTTTTCCTTCAATCTGTTTATATGGTGTCTTATACTGATTGATTTTCTTATGTTTAACCATCCTTGCATACCTGGAATAAATCCCACTTGGTCATGGTGTATAATTCGTTTAATGTGCTGTTGAATATGATTAGCAAGTATTTTGTTAAGTATTTTTGCGTCTAGGTTCATTAGAGAAATTGGTCTGTAATTTTCCTTTCTTGTGGTGTCCTTGTTTGGCTTTGGTACTAGGGTAATGTTGGCATCATAGAAGGAGTTTGGCAATGTTCCTTCTGTTTTGATTTTTTAGAATAGTTTCAGCAGGATTGGTGTTATTTCTTTCTGGAATGTTTTCTAGAATTCACCTCTGAAGCTGTCTTGCCCTGGGTTCTTCTTAGTTGGGAGATTTTTAATGACTGATTCTATCCATTTGCTTGTGATTGGTTTGTTAAGATCATCAATTTCTTCTTTCATCAATATGGGCTGCTTATTGTTTCTCAGACTTTGTCCATTTCCTCAGAATTGTCATTTTTGTTGGAATATAGTTTTTCAAAGTATCTTCTTATGATAGTTTTTATTTCTGTGGGGTCAGTGATGATATCGCCTTTCTCATTTCTTATTTTGTGTATTTGCATCTTCTCTCTTTTTTTCTTTGTTAGTCTCGCTAAAGGTTTGTCAATTTTGTTGATCTTCTCAAAAAACCAGCTCTTGGTCTTGTTTATCTTTTCAAGTGCTTTCTTATTTTCTATTTCATTTAGTTCTTCTCTTCTCTTTGTTATTTCCTTCCTTCTTCTTCCTGTTGGGTTACTTTGTTGTTGTTTTTCTAATTCTGTCAAAAGTGCAGTTAGTTCTTCAATTTTTGCTCTTTCTTCTTTTTTGATATGTGCATTTATGGCTATAAATTTCCCTCTCAGTACTGCTTTTGCTGCATCCCATAAATTTTGGTATGTTGTATTATCATTATCATTTGTTTCAAGGTAGTCATTGATTTCTTTTGAGATTTCCTCTTTGACCCACTGTTTTTCTAAGAGTGTGCTGTTTAATTTCCAAATCATGGTGTGAAATCTGGGCCTCTGGCCCTTACAAATTTCCACCTTCACTCCACTGTGGTCAGAGATATTGTTTTGTATGATTTCAATCTTTCTGAATTCATTAAGCCTTTCTTTGTGGCCTAGCATATGGTCTATCTTGGAGAATGATCCATGTGTGCTTGAAAAAAATGTATATCCTGCTGTGTTTGGGTGTAATGATCTATATATGTCTATTAGATCCAGCTCTTCTAATAGACTGTTCAAATGTTTTGTTTCTTTAGCGATTCTCTTTTGAGATGTTCTGTCCAGAGTTGATAGTGGTGTATTAAAATCCCCCACTATAATTGTAGATGCATCTATTTTTTCACTTAGTTTTTCCAGTGTTTGCCTCACGTATTTAGAGGCATCCTTGTTAGGAGCATAAATATTTATGATTGTTCGATCTTCTTGACAGATTGTCCCTTTCACTAAAATGTAGTATCCTTCTTTATCTCTCACAGTTGTTTCACATTTAAAGTCTATTTTGTCTGATATTAATATAGGTACTCCTGCCTTTTTTTGGTTATTGTTTGCTTGTATAATTGTTTTCCAGCCATTCACTTTCAACCTGCATGAGTCTCTGGGTCTAAGATGGGTTTCTTGTAGACAGCTTATAGATGGGTCATATTTCCTTACCCAATCTTCCAGTCTGAATCTTTTGACAGGTGAGTTTAATCCATTGACATTCAGTGTTATTACTTTCAAGGAATTATTTACGTTAGCCATATTTTGTTTGGACTTGTGTTTGTTATATTTGGTTTGTTTTTGCCTTCTCTTTTTGTCTTTTTGGTTGCTCTTACACTCTCCTCCAACTCTACCTCTCCTGTTTTTTTTCTTCCTTCCTGCCTTTAGTATTTATTGAAAGGCAGGGTTCTTACTATATTTTGAACTCTCCAACAGTTTTGAATGCTATTTTAGCTGGGTATTCTTTGTTGGAAATTTTTTTCTTTTATTACCTTGACTATATCGTACCACTGCCTTCTTGCCTCCATGGTTTCAGATGAGAAATCAGCACTTAATCTTATGGAGCCTCCCTTAGAATTTTCTCTTTGTCTTGAGCATTGGATAATTTGACAAATAAATGTCTTAGGGTGGGCCTGTTGGGATTTATGGTGTTTGGGGTGCATTGGGCTTCCTGGACATGTACTTCCATCTCTCTCAGTAGATTTGGGAAGTTTTCAGCCATTATTTCCTCCAACAACCCTTCTGTCCCTTTTCCCTTCTCTTCTCCTTCTGGGATGCCTATAATATGTATGTTTGTGCATTTTGCATTGTCATTCAGGTCTCTAAGTCCCAGCTGGATTTTTTCTATCTTTTTATCGATCAGTTCCACTATCTGTTTGATTTGATGTACTGTCTTCTACATCACCAATTCTTTTTTCCTCTGCCTCTTCTAATCTGCTGCTATTTGCTGAGGTTGTATTTTTGATTTCTTCATCTCTGGTGTTCATCACCATCATATCTGTTATCTTTTTGCATATTTCTGCAATTTCCTCTTAAAGTGTTTTCTTTATTTTTTTAATCTCTTCCTTTACCTCATTAAGTTGGTCTCTAATATATGTTTTGAGACCTTTAAATACTTGTCCGATGTTCTGCTCCTCTTCCTGGTTTTTAGTTTGTTGATTGGATTCGGCCATGTTTTCCTGATTATTGGTTTGGTTTGTAGGTTTTTGTTGCTGTCTGGTCATCATTTTACCTTGATGAGTTTCATCAGTTCCTTAGCTTATTTGTCTAGTCTTGGGAATTAATTAGTTGTTGTTCATGTGTAAGTGTTATGTCTTCTCTTTGTCACTTTGTTCTTCTTACTCTATTTTCTTGTTGCTGTCTAAGTTCACTTTGAAGGAAAATATTAGGGCCAGGGAAAAAAAATGAGTAAGAAAAGAAAATGTATAAAGTAGTATTGGTAATGAATGTTAACAGAGCAACAATATGAGATCTAGGAGAATGGATATTAGTCCCATGTAAGTTGTGTAGAGTTATAGAAATAAATTGAGTACCTATAGTGAGACAGTCAACTGAATATGGGGAGGAATATAGTATGAATTTAAAGGCCAGTGTTTTCATGAGAGAGGGAAAGAGAAAAGAAAGATAATAATATCATGAGTGGATAAGAGACAGAAAAGAGAGCAAAGGTATTAGAAATAAAAAGTCAGACAATTTACGGGCCAAAGAAAGGGGGGTGGAATGTAAGAGAAAGAGTAGATGATGGAGCATAGAAAGATGTGGGGGAAAGGGGATACTGTAGGTGGCCAAAATCAATACACACAGAAAAGAGGAAATGGAGGATGAGGAAGCACAGCAAGTGTGAAGTGCTCCCTGTGGTATCTATTATATAAAGAAAAGAAAATAAAAAAGGAAGAAAAAGAGAGAAAAGAAGAAAAAGAGAACACAAAAGGTCAGGGCAAAGAAAGGGGGGGGTGGGGAACAAGCAAGAAATAGAAAAATAGAAAAAACTAAATAAATGAAAAGGACCTTGGGGGATACAATGGGAGAAAAGACCAGGAGACAATGCAATATTAGCAACCATGCCAAAAAAAAAAAAAAAAGGAACCAACGTTTCAAGCTAGGAATCCTCTTTGCAGTTAAATAATACACATTGTGATCTGACCTTCCCCCTTTCTCCTTTCCTCACTTCTCTCTCTCCCAGGGCAGCAGAAAAGCTACCTGGCAGGTCCTATAGGAGATTCAAGTAGGTCCTGGTTGAACCAACTCAACACAGACTATGACTCTTTATTTCTAATGTGAGAGCACCTACACATCACCAGAAACCCCAAATATGCTATTATTGGAAGCTTGGATAACACCTCCTACAGTCCCTCCCCTTAGGTGTGCTAGGAGAGGTCTGATTGATTTTCTGACTCCACCTTCTCCCTGACCAAGTTTCCTATCCTAGTACGTTTAGGTAAACTGGGCTTTTTCAGCAGATTCACTTCTCCTTTCTTCCTAGACTCTCCCCAAGACAGCTGGTACACTCCTCCAAATTCAAGGAGAGAGAGAGGGAAAAAAAAAACCCCACAAACACCAAGGGCTAGGGTAATCAAGGACCTCAGATGGACCTCAGTACATGGTGGATTCAGGGATGGGAAGTCTGTGATATTGCAGACTCAAGGTGTGTGAGTCTCTGGAGCGTGGGCCACCAGGGTTTAGGGGACACAGACCTGGTAACCACACAGCCAGTTAACAGGGGGCCTGGGAGCACCACAGCACAACACAGCCTTCTGGGATCCCTGCAGCAGGGCACCAACCCTAGAGGGAGGGGTTCCACCTGCAACCTCTGACCTCCATGTCAGAAACCCAAAATTCCACCTCTCACAGGAATCTCTTCTGTCACTGTCTCACCAAATCAATATCCAGGCACCTCCTGCCCCGCAAGCCCCCGAAACAGCCTGCTAAGGGTTTGGTAACACCCCACACAACAAAGATCACAGGGATCGCCATGGCCTGGCTGCCAGCCCTAGGGGGAAGGGCTCCATCCAGAACCTCTGACCTCTGTGTGAGAATCCCAAAATTCCACCTCTCACAAGAATCTCCTCCATCACTGTCTTACCAAATCGACTTCCAGACACCTCCCGCCCTGCAAGCCCCTGAAACAGCCCGCTCAGGGCTTCAAACTCCCCAGCCAACAAAGCCTTCAGGAATCGCCACTGCTGGGTCGCCAGCCCCAGGGGGAAGGGTCCTGCCCACAACCTCGACCTCCATGAAAGAGACTCAAAATTCTACCTCTTGCAAGAATCTACTCTATTACCATTCCACTACATCATCGTCCAGACACCTCCTGCCCTACAAGCACCCCAAACAACTTGGTCCGGCAGGACTCCAACCCTACTCAGCTGCTTCTTTGCAGGAGAGATTATGAGGTGCACTCATTCAGATGCCATCTTGCCCTACCTCCTTCCGGTATTTATTCTGAATTTTAGGCATATGAAAATTCTTGTATTCTCGTATGAGAATCAAAGTCTAAATAATTCAAGTATTTCAATTAACCTAATGGAGAAGACAGGATTATCTGAAATAGAGAGTGTTTTAAAAAATTATTATTTAGATAATGTGTTAGACTTTCATTTACCACACAGAGAAAATAGCCAGTAAATTATATTAAAGCCACTGCCTTTATAAATAATAGAATATATTAGAATAATAATAAGTCTATAGTAGAATAATAAATTAAGTCTACTTTAATCCATTGCCATTCCCCAGTCTTGAGCACTTTGGGGTGGTGATGCCCACTCTGTTTCTAACTGAGAGGGGGTTTAGACCCCATAGACTATCTTGCTTGCAATTGAAGACATTCTCCATTCCTTGGGATGGGCATTGTTCATCATCATCTCCTTGTTAGTTGTCCTGGGTACATCCAATGAACAGGAGAGTAGGTGTTGCAACTCTGCTGAGATTCAGGGCTCAAATGGCACATGAACAGACCAAAGATTTAAGTCTCTGGAACACATATTTAACAAATATAGAACTTTTATCTTTGATATATTGGCAGTGGCCACCAGAGGTACTGAAGGGAAGGAAAGGGAAGAATAGATATAATATGGGGCAATTTTCAGGACATTGGAATTGTCCTGTGTTACACTGCAATGATGGACAAAGGCCATTCTATATTTTGTCATAACCTACAAAAATGTGCAGAACACAGTATAACTATAATGTAAACTACAGTCCATGGTGAGCAGCAATGTTTTTTTTTTTTTTAAAGATTTATTTCTCTCCCCTCCCCACCCCAGTTGTCTGTTCTCTGTGTCTATTTGTTGCATCTTTGTCTGCTTCTGTTGCCGTCAGCAGCATGGGAATCTGTGTTTCTTTTCGTTGCATCATCTTGTTGTGTCAGCTCTCCGTGTGTGCGGCACCGTTCCTGGGCAGGTTGCACTTTCTTTCGTGCTGGGCGGCTCTCCTTAGGGGAGCACTCCTTGTGCATGGGGCTCCCGTACACAGGGACATCCCAGCGTGGCATGGCACTCCTTGCCCGCATCAGCACTGCACGTGGGCCAGCTCCACACAGGTCAAGGAGGCCCGGGATTTGAACCACCCCATGTGGACACCCTAACCACTGGGCCAAGTCCGCCACCCAGCAATGTTTTAATATGTGTTCATCAATTATAAAAATGTACCACACTAATGAAAGATGTTGTTCATGTGGGAAAGTGAGGGAGGGAGAGAGGTGTGGCACATGGGACTGCCCTATATATATATATTTTTTAACATTTATGTAATCTCAGGCTTCTTTAAAAATAAAAAAAGAAAGAGAAAACTATATTAAGCAAGCATATTCCATTCATGAACAATTTTAAGAGTCTCTGGTACAGTTGGGCATACCCAACCATTGCTTTTGGGATGTCAGATCTTGTGGGAGGCAAATGCATTCTCCATGGGAGCCCGCACCCCTCAGGTCCTACCACACCTTCTCATCCGTGGAAGGGCTAATTGACCACCAGAGATTGTGAGTCCCTGTAGCTATGCCAGAGCCAAAAAGTTATTCGCAGTTTCCGTAAGTTGCTCATCTAAGAGAGGAATCAGAGAAGCATTCTCCATATCAAGCAGATGTATGTTGACAGCACAGCACCCTTCTCCCTTTTTCTTTTGGATACTAGCTGAATGCCATTTGAAGTCCATTGCCACTATCTTTATCCTGTTAAGTCTCTGAAATGGAGTTTTGACTCAAAGTAATGGTGAATGTGAGACCTAAAATTGGTCTTATCTGTTGAAATGAGAGAGAGATGTGTAATAAGAAAGAAGTGGCTATGTAGAATTGGCTCTATAGAGAAAAATTAAGGTGATTGGGAAGAAATAACAAGAACTTAGAAAAATTTCTGAGATAGTACAAGAATCTGTTACTAAAGGCTTTAAAATATTCCTGGATTGATCATTTACTTTATTTTTAAAATGTCACTAGTTTCCCTGGTATCATCTGTAATTAATATCCATAAGAAATTGCAAAAGGGTGGGTGCTTACTTAGATCATTTAGGTTTGTGTGTGGGTTCTTTTAACTGAAGAAAGGAAGAGTCAGATACACTCATTTCAGAACCATCAGCAGAACAGAAGATTCCTATCCTCATGGAGGAGGTGATGGTTGTGGTGGTGAGTGTGTGTGTGTGAGTCTGGTGTGTGGGGCTGGGAAAATCTTGTGTGTGTGCACACATGCACTGGGGGAGGGGGAACCTCTAAGAGATCCAGTGTGATTCCAGGAGACTGAACAGCAGAAAGGTGCCCCGTGCTCAGCACTAAGCACATTCTTACTCATTGCAGCGTCCATCCTTTTATATATATGTGGAAGAGGCTGACTGAACTTCTCTCCTAAAGCATTATCCATGCATCTCAATGCCCAGACCTGCCTCATAATTAACCACAAAATGAAACAGAAAACAACTAAGAAGAGAAGTGGCTTTTGTGTGCATGGGGTTCTAATCAGTATCACACACTCTTCAGGATATTTTGAAGGATTTTCTGTTACTTTTTAGTTCTTTCTAGGACGAGTGTGAGAGCTGGGCCATGGCGCTACCTTTATTACAACTTAAACATACTTAGTGCTTTTGCTTTTTTAAACTTTAACTCAAGGATGGAGTCCATTTGAAGGGCAGTTCTATATAATGAGGATGTGAGGAAAGAAATATCGATAAAATGATGAAAACAATGGAAAACACCTTAATAGAAAATATTCAGGAAGGATTTGATTGCACTCAGCATACAAATATCATTGTTCAGTGGATATGTGATCTGTGGGCTTTTTGATCATCTGTTTATGGGAGAGATAAGCTTAAGTTTAAAGCAAGTCATTTGTACTAGACAAAGGAAATGATTTCTTAACCATTGCAGTGAAGTGACCATGATATAAGCCTCCCCTTCTGTAGGAAAAATAATCAGAAAAATGCTTCAATGAACATCCTTTTATGCACACCATTTCATACATCTGTGAGAGTATAAGTAGGCTAATTTTTTAGAAGAGAAATAGCTGATTCACAGGGTTTATCATTTGTAATTTGGATAGATATCATAAACTACTTTCAATAAAGTTTGTTCTTTGAATTATTTATCTCTACAAAATGGAATATGAGAATGTTCTGAAGAGTAGATTAAATTTGCACTTCTCTTATTATGAGTGTGATTGTGAGGTTTTCTTCCTTTCATAATTATTGATTTCCCTTTTAAGGGAAAACTGTCTTCATACCCCTATTAGTTTGTTATCCCACTCATTTGTAGATGCACTGTATATATTTGAAAATTTAGTTCCTTTTGCAGTGAATTACAAATATTTGGTCCCATTTTCAAGTTTTTCTACTTTATTTTGAAGGTTTATGAAATATTGAAATTCATTTATGAATAATTAGTTATTTGTTTGTTTTGTGTTAATGTTAGAAAAGCATTCCTCCTTGCAAGCTCAATAAAGAGTCTATCATGATTTCTTCTAGTTCTATTGTAATTTCTTTTTAAAATTTAAATACTTGATCCATTTTGAATTTATTCTAGTGTAAAGGTTGAGGTATATGTCCAACTTTATCTTTTTTCCAGATGGCTAACCAGATGATCAAATACTGATGGAGTATCTTTCTTTCCTCACTGATTTATGTTGTACCATTTTCAAACACTATATTTCCACATGTATTTGTGTCTATTTATGATCTTTCTTTTCTGTTTCACAGAGCTATCTGTTAAAGCATCCCTAACACAGTTTATATGATTGAGTTTTGGAGTATGCTATAATATCTGGAAGGAGTAATAACCTCTCATTATTTTTTGTAAAACAGTTTTCTTGATTTTTTGTGCTTCATTAGTTTAACTTTGAAGGAGCTTATCCAACTCCAAAATAAAATTTTGTGGGAATTTTATTGAGATTACAGCATATTCTGGTATTATAAATTGTTTTTCTTTCTCTTGCTTAGAGGTTTTTGGTTTGAATAATTCATCCTTGTATTATATTAATATAATGAACAGTATTTCATTTCTTATTGTGTTTCCCTGGCATATTATGGATCATCTTTCATTTTTAAACCTTATTTTAATCATATTGATTAAGGTGTGCCTTACTTTGTGATCCAATCAGAAAGACTTTTATTTTCAAGGGGAAGTTTAATCCATTAACATTTATTATGACAGTTATGTTTAGTCCTAATGATATTATTTTATGCTATGCTTTGATTTTGTAGAGTTTAGAAATCTTTCACTTTGTTTTCTACTGTCTTAACTCTTTATTTGTGTGCATATACCTTCTGCTGGAAGAAATAAACATTCCAGTGCTTAGCTGTCCATAATATATTCATTTAATAACATTAAATATTGATAATTTATATTATTAAGAAATAATACCTTATAATACTTTATTTCTTTAGATGTGTCTATATTTCCTGTCATGAGGAATGATTAATGTATTTTTCTTCTGCCTTCATGTTCATTCACCAATTACTTCTTTTGATGTCAATTTTATTGTTACTCTTTGTATTCCCAACTGTATTTATGACTCTGTCATTTTGTCAGTTTTGAACCCTAACTCTTAGTAACTTGAAAATAATTGTACTTACTCTATATTACAGAGATTTTTCCTTTCCATTTATCCCTCCCAAAGAATGTTATTTCAACACTTTCAAGGCATTCAACATTTACGTTCATTTTTGTCACCCTCCTCCTTGCTCTGGTTTTATTTGGGTTCATAGCACATTTCAATGCACCCTACTAAAACTTTGGATGTGGGTTTTCATGTCATTTCTGGGCTCATGGGAACAACATTCCCATAGATCTTGCATGTTTAGAACTTTGTGGGTGTAAAACCTTGGGCCATATTCTTTATCTTAAGAGTTGGTACTGCCCTTGGGCCCAGGTCAAAGCTGGACCTATGTCCTGGTCTTATACCCCAGAGCACCTGGTATTTTGGAGTGCCTTCCACAAAATTTGTTTCCCAGTACAGTCAAGGTAGGCCCCCAGCCTGGTACAGGAACTGCTTGGATCCCCATCATAAATCTTCATGTAGCAGAGATGCCCTGCATGGGGGGTCTGCAGATGACTGGAAGAGCTCTAGGACTCCTTATTCCCACTGGTCAATATGGTACTTTTTTCATGGGAAAAAATTTATTAAGGCAGGATCCCCCACCAAAATATTTTACCAGTCACCTCCACTGTAAACAAGGCATAAAGGTTTTAGACCTGAAGGTGTACCACTCAATTTTGAGGTGCATTTTGTTACCTCTTTCAAAGATCTACAGCTGCCAAATAATATTTCCAAGCATCCTCTCTTCATGCCTTTCTGTATGCAATATTCAGCCCACATCAAAATTTTTGGTCTAGGGTTTTACCTAATTCCAAGATTTGCTGAAAATTAATATTAAATTAAGATTCTGTTTCTATATATCCATGCTACTTTTTGTGATATATATTAAGAGGAAGGGGCAAATGCTGACTTTATGCTATGATATTAAATCTCCTCTTTATGTTTCAGTTGCAGGTTCTGTGGTCATTTACATTCATTTTTAAATTCCCTTTCTGAATACTTGTCTACTCTTGTGGGATGGTAGGTCAGACTCGTGGGAATATATGGTGGCCAGGATGAATTCGTCAGAGGTATTCTTTGCCCAGGGGAAGATAACTGGATTAAGATGTCATTCAAATATTCAACTCTGTCTTCATTAGTAGCCCGTATAAACATCTGGGAAAGGAGATAGTAGACAAGAAAAACGTATTCAAATATGTTGGTTTATTTAAAAAGTCACACAAAAAACACAACAGTCTCTTTTTCTATGATGTATGGATCCTATGCAAATATTCACATTTACACAGTTTTTGCAGAAATGTACATACATATTTCTATTAAATGTTTTGTTGATTTGAGTAAATGCCAATTAGCACTCAGAACAGACATTGACAGGTGAAGGAAGAGGTAGTTTGAGAGTGTGAGGATCATAATGAGCACAAACCAGACATTGTTCAGGACCTGGACGCTAAGATGCTGTCACCAACTTCTTCATGAGCTTCAACTCAATTATTATATGGTTTTGTTATTCATTCCTGTATTAATCTGCTAACTAGTCATCTCATTAAGGAACCAGCTATTGAGTGTTTAGTCAATGAAATATAATATGAAGATTACTCTGGAAAAATAAAAAAAGGTAAAAGAGTAGTTCTCTGAGTGTGGTCCCCAACCAGCACCAACAACAACTCCTGGGTACTTGTTATAAACGCAGTTCCTTGAACCCCAATTCATACTTGCTGAATCAGAGGCTTAGGGGTTGAGGTGCCACAATCTATGCTTTAAGAAGCCCTCATGGTGATTCTCATGCATGTATGATAGAACCACTGATGTGCTAATGTGATACCTATTTTCCCCAATTTTTACAACAAAATGTGGCCTATTGTGGGCATTGAATGAGCTCACTATGTGAAGATTTTAATATACAAAATGCTATACATATTATGTCATTTTGTCTACCATAAATGTGGGTAATTTGAAATGGGAATAGCTGAGAGCTCATCATTATCTTTTATATAGTTTGAATAGGGAATCATGAATTAACCTTTAATATCAAAACCAACATTCCTACTAAAGTTTGTCAGTCATGGAAATTAATATTACACCTTTGGAGCAGGGTTTTCCTTTCTGTTTAGGGGTTACAAGGACATACAATGCTCAGTCTTCCATCTACTTATTTTATCCAGAAATAATAAGAATAAAACCAACATCAGTGCAGTTGTGAGGAAGAAGAGAAGTCACAAGAAGGGGGCATGATGGGGATACGAAAGGAAAGGGCTGACTCCCTCTTTGTGCACCAGCTTATTGGGATCAACAGAATGAAACCCTCAGCACCAGACAGAGTCAGTGCCGTCTCGCTATCTGGCTGCCTCTTTGAGTCATGTCCATTTAACAGCAATACAGATTTCTCCAAACTTTGGTCCTGGAGAAATACTCCCTCTTCATTGTACCTGAGGAAAATTTCTACCCTTAGTGTAAACATTGGGGTATTTGATGATTTGATTGATGTTTAATTGACAATTATGTAAATGTTTTGGGGCACAGGACATGTAATTTAAGGTGCATGCAAGATGATATTATGAAGGACAAATCAATGTGGAGCTCCAGGTACACTGAGGAGCCTACGTAAGGAAGGAAGTTTGCAAGAGAAAAGATGGGAGAGAGAATTGTGCTGTGAGACAATTTCTGTAATAGTTTGTTAGCATTGTCTCCTACTCATATTGTCTTCTACGTCTAATTGAGAAACTTCTATATTAGCCAGCTGTCTCTAGTTGGGCAAAGGGAAGGAAAAGCTACTGAACAGGAATTTTCTACTAAATTGAGTCAGAAACAGAATTCTCACACACCACAAATAGACCACAATGGTAAAATGATTTTTTTTCTCACAGGTCACCTATAACCTGTGGGTTATGATGGGAAGAGACAATTCTACAATTGGAGGAGGCTTCTTCATTTTGGTGGGCTTCTCAGAGCAGGCATGGGTAGAGAGGATTTTATTTGTGTTCATCTTGATATTCTACCTTCTAATCCTTATGGGCAATGGGACCATTATCCTGGTCTCCCGTCTGGACCCCCATCTCCACACACCCATGTATTTCTTCCTCACTCATCTTTCTTCTATTGAGCTCATCGGTATGACGTGCATCATCCCTCAGATGTTGGTCAATCTCAGTGGGCCAGACAAATCCATAAGTTTCATTGGGTGTGTGGTCCAACTTCTCCTCACCCTGGGTCTGGGGGGCACAGAGTGTGTCCTTCTGGCCATGATGGCCTATGATCGCTATGTTGCTATCTGCCAGCCTTTGCATTATCTCATCCTCATGCCACCACAGCTGTGCTGGACACTGGCCAGTGTATCCTGGGTAATTGGTTTCAGCAACTCATTGGTCCACACACCTATCACAATGACCCTTCCCCGATGTGGCCACAACCGGATAAATCATTTCTATTGTGAGACACCCCCAATAATACAGCTGGCCTGTGTGGATACCACAAATTACAAGAAGGAGATTATGATGGTAAGTAGCATCTTCCTTGTTTTTCCTCTGTCACTGATCTTGATCTCTTATGGGCGTATTGCCCATAGTGTATTGAGGATAAAGGCACCTGGAGGGAGACAGAAGGTCTTTGGGACCTGTGGCTCCCATCTCACAGTGGTGTCTATTTTCTACAGTACTATCATCTATGTGTACATGACTCCCAAGCCAAAGCTCTCTCATGATGTGACCAAGTTTGTGGCACTGCTATATAGTCTGATTTTAGCTTTGATCAATCCCATCATCTATACCTTGAGAAACAGAGATGTCAAGGAAGCAATAAGGAAGCTATTGCTGAGGAAACAAAAAAGAGGAGAAATAGGTTTTTCCTAGATTACATCTGTAAAAGAATTGGAGGCATTTTCCAAAAGAATCTTTCCTGAAAAGCTGTAGATTTGTGATTGAGTACTGGGTTAAGAAATGACTTGCTGTGTAATCTTTTTAAATTAGCAAAACATCTTTATGACTTACTGTCTTCCATATAATTGTGACTTTCAAGGATATTCATATCTATTGGGGGAAGCCAATATATCTGTGTGGAATATGTGTAGTGTTAAAAAAATATCTAAAGGAAATTACATATTCCTAAGAATTTCTTGAAGTTTTGTTCATTATTTGCTGGTTATTTCCATTTTTTCCTGTTCAATATGATCTTTTCCTACATCCCACTGCATTCTATCTATATACCATTTGTGTGCTCTTTTGTCACATTTTATGAGGACTGACTGATTAAAATGTTTTATTTTTTATCAAAGTTATACATGCTCAGATTTAAAAAGCTAACTAATTCTATAAAACATATTAAAATTAACGCACCTGGCCCATTTTCTTTTAACTCAAAAGCAATGGCCTGTAACTTTTCAAAATTTCAATACGTTTTTACCTGAGAATGTCAATAATCACATGTACTTTATACTTTTTTAACAAATCAATTTTATTGATGCATATTAATAAAGCATAAATCTATTGAAAGTGTACAATTAATGGTATTCAGTATAATCACATAGTGGTGCATTCATCACTGCAGTCATTTATAGAACATTTCTGTTATTCAAAATAATAATAATAAATGAACAAAAAACTGATCACCTCTCAATCTCTCTATGCTTCCCTTGCTGTATGTAGCTGCTATTCTGTTTCTCTCACTCTAGTTTACCTGCATTTATTTTGTAAAAAAGTCTTATATATACAATATTCATGCTTTACATGAGGTTTCTCTATGTTATACAGTCCCATGTTACATTTTTTAGGTTTCCTTCTAGCAAAATGCATGACCTTAATCTTACCCTTTCAACCTCTGTCATACCTAGATAATAGTTCTGCTAGTAATAAACACTATGATGTGCTTTTATGATTTCTATTCCTTTCCAAAGATTACAAATAACCATTTTGTAAGTCTCAACTTTCCATTCTCTACCCTCATTCTGTTTTCTGGTGACCTATATTCTAATTATTAACTTCATGAATTACACAATATATTTAGTTCATAACAGAGCAATCATACAGTATTTGCCCTTTTGTTTCTGGCTTACATCATTCAACATAATGTCCTCCAGGCTTATCCATGTTATCATCTGCTTCACAACTTGATTTCTTCTCACTGCTGCATAACATTCCATTATGTGTATACACCACAATTTGTTTATCCATTCTTTAGTTGATGGACACATGGGTTGTTCCCAACTTGTGGCAAGAATGAATTACACCGTTATGAACATTTGTGTGCATATGTGTGTTTGTGTTCCGTTCTTCTGGGTATATACCTAGTAATAGTATTGCCAGGTCACATCTCAAGTCTATATTCAATTTCCTCAGGAACTGCCAAAACATTCCTCTACAGTGACTGTACCATTCTACATTCCCACCAATGTGAATAAGTGTTCCTATCTCTCCACATCCTCTCCAACACTTACAGTTTCCCAACTTTTTAATATTGGCCAGCCTAACAGGTGTGAAATGATATCTCATTGTAGTTTTGATTTGTATTTCCCTAATTGCTAGTGATGTTGAACATTTTTTCATGTGTTTTTCGATAATTTGTATTTCTTCTTTGGACAATTGTCTTTACAATCCTTTGCCCATTTTTTAATTGGGTAGATGGATTTTTTATTGTTGAGTTGTATATCTTTATTTAGCATGGATATTAAACCCTTATCAGATATGTGATTCCCAAATATTTTCTCCCAATGTGTCTGCTGCCTTTTCATCCTTTTGACAAAGTCCTTTGAGGTGCAAAAGTGTCCTATTTATCTATTTGATATTTAATTGCTTGTACTTTGGGTGTAAGGTTTAAGAACCTACTGCCTACCACAAGTTTTGAAGATGTTTTCATACATTTTCTTCCAGGAGTTTAATGGTTATATCTTTTCTATTAAGGTCCTTGATCCATTTGTAGTTAATTTTGGTATGAGGTGTGAAGTAGGGTTCATCTTTCTTTCTTTTGGACATGGATATTACATTCTCCCAGCACCATTTCTTGAATATACTGTTCTGGCAAGGGTGTGAGGATTTGACACCTTTGTCAAAAATCACTTCACTAGATGTGAGGGTCTATTTCAGAGTTCTCCATTCAGTTCCATTGGTCAATCTGTCTGTCTTTAAGCCAGTACCATGCTGTTTTTACCATTGCAGCTAAGTAGTAGTCTTTAAAGTCAGAAGGTAGAGTCCTCAAACTTCGTTCTTCTTTTTAAAGACATTTTTGGCTATTTGGGGTCCCTTACTCTTCCAAATAATTTTGATAATTGGTTTTTGCATTCTGCAAAAAAGGACTGTTTGGATTTTTATTGGGATTGCATTGAATCTGTAAATCAGTTTGGGTAGGATAGACATCTTAGCTATTTTAGTCGTCCAATCCATGAATGCATAATGTCTTTGAATGACTGGTAGAATGCAACTCTGACGCCGTCTTGTCCTGAGCTTTTCTTCTTTGGGAGGTGTTGGGTTTTTTTTAACAATCAATTTTTTGATATGTATTAATAAAGCATAAATCCATCCAAAACTTAAAATCAGTGGTATTAGATATAATCACATATTTGTGTATTCATCATTTCAGTCATTCTTAGAGCACTTTCATTATACCAATAATAATAATAAACAAAAAACAAACTCATTACCTCTCAGTCTCTCTATACTTCCTCTGCTGTAAATAGCTTCTATTCTTTTTTCTTCTCTCTAGTATATTTGTTTTAATATTTTTTAGAACAGTCTTATGTATGCAATATCACCCATTTTCATGTTTTACATGAGGTTTTATTATCTTATACAGACCCATGTTACAGTGTTTAGTTTTCCTTCTCATAATATACATGTTCTTAGGCTTTCCCTTTCAACCAGTCATACCCATATAATTGCTCTACTAATTATAAACACCAAAATATGCCTTCACCATTTACTTTCATTTCCAAAGATTTACAACCTTTTTACCATTTCTGCAGATTAGCCCTCTGCTTTCCTTTCTCTACCATTTGGGGAGGTATTGATGATTGTTTCAATCTCTTTACTTGTGATTGTTTTATTGGGGTCTTCTATTTCTTCTAGGGCCAACATAGGTTGCTTGTGTGTTTCTAGGAATTTGTCCTTTTCATCTACATCATCTAGTTTTCTGGTGTACAGTTGTTCATATTATCCTTTTATGATCTCTTATTTCTTGGGGTCAGTAGTAATGTCCCTCTTTCATTTCTGATTTTATTTATTTGCATTTTCCCTCTTTTTTTTTTTTTTTTGGTCAGTCTAGCTAAGAGTTTGTCATTTTACTGATCTCCTCAAAGAACCAAATTTGGATTATTTAAATCCTCTCTATTGTTCTTTCATTGTTGTTGCTGTTCTTGATTTCATTTATTTCTGTTTTTATCTCTCCTATTTTTCTCTTTCAGCTTGGTTTGGTATTAGTTTGCTATTCCTTTTCTAGTTCCTCCAGGTGTGAAGTTAGATCTTCAATTTTAGCTCTTTCTTCTTTTTTAATGTAAGAATTAAGGGCTATAAAATTCCCTCTGACCACTGCCTTTTGGTATCCTGTCAGTTTTAAAATTTTGGGTTCTCCTTTTCATTTATCTCAAGATTTTGCTGAAATCTCTTTCAATTTATTTTTTGACCCACTGATTCCTTAAGATTTTGAGTTCAGTCTCTCTGTATTTATGAATTTTCCATTTTCCATCCATTATTCATTTCCAACTTCAATCTGTTATGATCAGAAAAAGTATTTTGTATAATTTCTTTATGAATTTATTGAGACCTGTCTTGTGACCATACATAAGTTCTATCCTAGAAAAGGATCACTGAACACTTGAGAATGATTTATCTCCTGCTTTTTTGGAGTGTAAAGCTCTATATATGTCTCTTAGGTCTAGTTGATTTATCGTATTATTCAAGCCCTCTGTTTCCTTAATTATCCTCTGTCCAGATGTTTTATCCAATACTGAGAGTGGCATATTGAAGTCTCCAACTATTATTGTAGAGACATCTATTTCTTCCTTCAGTTTTACCAGTGTGTGCCTCATGTATCTTGTGGCTCTCAGGTTTGGTGCTTAAATATGTACTAGAGTTATCTCTTCTTGATGAATCATCCCTTTTGTTAATACATAGTGACTGCCTTCATCCCTTATTACAGTTTTGCATTTAAATTCTATTACGTTTGAAATTAGTATCACTTCTCCACTCTTTTTTGGTCACTACTTGTATGGACTATCTTTTCCAATCTTTCACATTCAACCTACTTTCGTCTTTACATTTGATATAAGTCTCTTGTAGACTGCATATAGATAGTTCATATTTTTTTATACATTCTATCAGTCTATATCTTTTGACTAGGGAGTTAAAGTCCTTAACATTCAACATTATTACTAAAAAGGCATTATTTACTTCATCCATTTTATCCTTTTACTTTCCATTACTATTGTCTATATTTTTACCCTTTAATGTAACCTTCCTAATAATCTTCATTTCTATACTCTTCTCCAAGTCTCTCACTTTTGTTTTTTCTTTTCAGTCTGCAGCATTCTCTTTAATATCTCTTCTAATTCTGGTCTTTTGGTAGTTTTTCTTTGTGAAGAATTTAAATGCACCCTAAGTTTTCAAGGACAGTTTTACCACGGACAGACTTATTGGCTGGTAGTTTTTCTCTTTCAGTACCTTAAGTACATCATACAATTTTTTCTTGCCTCCATGACTCCTGATGAGAGGTTGGCACTTAATTTTATTAAGGTTCTCTTGTATGTGATGCTTTGCTTTTCTCTTTTTGCTTCAGAATCCTCTTGTTTTTAAACAAATCTATTTTATTGATACATATTAATAAAGCATAAATCCATCCAAAGGGAACAATCAGTGGTATTCGGTGTAATCACATATTTGTGCATTCATCATTTCAGTCATTCTTAGAGCACATTCATTATTTCAATAATAATAAAAACAAACAAAACTCATCACCTCTCAATCTCTTATTGTGACTAGTAATGGAAGAAATTGTAGCACTGATGTGGAGAATGTGGTCATGGTAGTTGCTGAAGGCAGGAAGAGGGAAGAATGATCTACTCTTAAACTCTGATATTTTTCATTGTGCATAGATGTCTCAGAGTAGGTCTACTTTGATTTATTCTACTTGGGATGCATTGTGCTTCTTGGATATTGATATTTATGTCTTTCATAATGGTTGGGAAGTTTTCAATCATTATTTCCTCAAATAGTCTTTCTGCCACTTTTCCATTCTCTTCTCCTTCTGGGACACTGGTAACCTGTATGTTCATGCATTACATGTTGTTATTCATTTCCCTGAGGCCCTGTTCCATTTTTCCATTTTTTCTTTCTGAACTCCTGGCTTTTCCAGTTCAGATGCTCTAGCCTCAAAATTACTAATTCTGCCTTCAAACAATTCAAATCTGCTGTTATGTACTTTAATGTATTTTTACTTTCACCCATCATGTCTCTCTTGCCTACAAATTCTGTGACTTTTCTTTGCAGGCTTTCAAATTGTCCGTTATGCTCACCCAGTGTCTTCTTAATATCTTTTATCTCTTTAGTCATATTTTCCTTCAACCCTATGAATTGATTTAGGAGGTTTATGTTATTATCATTGATTAGTTGTCTTAAATTCTATATCTCATAGGATATTTAATTTGTTTCTTTGTATGGGCCATCTCTTCCTGTTCTTAATATGGCTTGTAATTTTTTGCTGATGTCTAGTCATCTGAACATGTTGGTGAATTTACTCTGTTGGCCAATTTCTCTATCTTGACTAGAGTTTTGTTTTGTTTAATAGATCTTCTTTGATTTTTGGTTCTACTTATTCTGAGTCCTTAAAATTGTCCAGCTGAAGTTATCAATATTGGGCCAGGGACTCACTAATAGGGCACAGAGTTTCTCCCATGGGTGGGGCTAAAGAGATAACCTAAAAGAAATTTTTCTCATTGCAATTTCCTGGCTGGCCAGCATTTGGTGCTTTCCTGAAATTTTGAACAGCAGTTCCTTCAACCAACACTTCTCCATTTTACAAACTGAGCATAGCTGAGTTTCAAAGTGGTCTCTGCTAGCCAAATTCATGGAAGGGAAGCCCTCTGACTCACCCTCCCTCTTCCCTTGTAAGAGTTTACAAGGGGAAAGACACCTGTGTCCTCTCACTTTGCTGCAGTGAGCTCAGGGGTTTTGTATCAAGACTTAATTTCTTAAGGGCAGGGAATGGCATCCCTTCCCAACTGCTGTGGGGATTTAGTAACCTATATTTGTTTCAAGTTTTTCTTTCTCTTTGTCCTTTGTCCTCCTGGGAGTTGCACAGAACTGTCTTGGTCTGCTGACTTAGAAAGCAGGTCCCTTGGGCAGTTTTTGGCCCTATCTCTGTTGTTTTTGTGAGATAGTTGAGCCCTGCCTGCCTACTCTAACATCATCTTCCAGAACTCTCACTACTGTACACTTGATTTTTCAGTTATAGTAAATATCTTTCCAAATCATCCATGTGAATTTAATTCTTCCCTTTCAGCCCTCTTGCATATGTTCACACTGTCCATCATCTCAGCAGAATTATACTATGAAATGTGTTTGATCAATAATCAGTGTAAAATTATTATGACTATGAACATACTTTAAAGTTTAGAAATTTTTTAAATAACAGTTATTCCACCATTCCTGTGAAAATTATTATTTTCTGGCACCTTCATATTTTTATTTTTTTATATTTTGCTAGTTACTTAATATAGAACTTACCAATAAATCAACCACCAACTCTCTGTCCAACGTCTGAATCTCCTCAGAATTTTGTTATTCATGTTAAATATAGTGCAATACCTTAGTTCTAAGGCTGCTCCAGTGTATTTTGTTTTAAGATTTATTTATTTTATTTATTTCTCTCTCCCTTCCCCCTGCCCCAGTTGTCTGTTCTCTGTGTCTATTTGCTGCGTGTTCTTCTTTGTCTGCTTCTGTTGTCAGTGGCATGGGAATCTGTGTTTCTTTTTGTTGCGTCATCTTATTGTGTCAGCTCTCTGTGTGTGCGGCACCATACCTGGGCAGGCTGCACTTTCTTTTGCACTGGGCGGCTCTCCTGATGGGGTGCACTACTTGTGTGGGGGGCTCCCCTACGCGGGGGGCACCCCTGCGTGGCAGGGCACTCCTTGCACGCATCAGCACTGCATGTGGGCCAGCTCCAGATGGGTCAAGGAGGCCCGGGGTTTGAACTGTGGAACCTCCCATGTGGTAGACGGATGCCCTGACCCCTGGGCCAAGTCTGCTTTCTCCAGTGTATTTTGACTGACCTTTTTCTCAAGTTTACAGCTCTAATCCCAAGATCTTTGCTTCCTTTATTCCCTTCGTTGTTTGGGTAGACTGTATCCCCAGGAAAGAATATATGGGAAGTAAATTTTTGGGGTAGACAGTCCTCATTCTATTTTTAAAATTTCCTACCATTTAACAATTTATTTATGTGAAATTCCATGTCATTAATTACATTTACGATGTTATGTTGCCAACACCAACATCCATTACAAAAAAATTTTCCATCACTCCACATAAAATAAGCAATAACTACAAGCCTTCTTTCCCCCACAGTCCCTTATGATCACTGATCTATTGTCTGTATCTCTGAACTGATTATTTTAAATATTTCAGTTAAAGGAATCCTACATTACTTCTACTTCGTGTCTAGCATAATGTTTCAAGTTTCTATGGCTTAATATTATTCCTTTGTATGCTCACACCACATTTTGTTTATCCATTTATCTGTTGATGTATACTTGGGCTATTTCCATCTTTTGGCAATTTTTTAAATCATTTCCCTCTATTTTTAAATTTTTTAATTTAATTTAATTTTTCTTTTGGCAATTGTTAAAAATGAGGCTATGAATGTTGGCATTAAAGCACCTGTTTGAGTCACTGCTTTCAATGATTTTGGGTAGGAGTGGGTTCGTTGCCAGGTTGTATGGAAATTCTCTGCTTAAATTTTTATCAGACCCAAGCATACTGTGTTCCACAGAAAACTCACTCCCATCAGTAATGTAGAAGGGTTCTAATTTCTCTACCTCTTGATCAATATTTAGAATTTTCTGTTATTTTTAAGTAAAATTAATAGCCATTATGATGGCTGTGATGGAGATATCTCATTATGATTTTGATTTGTATTTTACTAATGGCCAATGACGTTGAGTATCTTTTCCATGTGCTTACTAGACATTGCATTTCTTTGGAGAGTTTCTATTCAAGTCTTTTGCAGCTTTTATAATTGGCTCATTTGTCTTTTTGTTTTTGAATTGAGAATTTCTTTATACATTCTGGACATTAAACTGTTACCAGATACACGATTTGTGAGTATATTCTTCCATTCTATACATTGTCTTTCACTTACTTGAAAATGTCCTCTGATACACAAAGGTTTTAAATATCATGAAGTCCAATTTATCTAATTTTTGTTGCTGTTGCTTGTCCTTTCTGTGTTCTCCGAAGAGTTCTATGGATATGGATTTAGCTTTTTAATTTAGGTCATTAATCCATTTTGAGTTAAGTTTCATAAAGTATGTAAAATATAAGAGTGCAACTTTATTTTTTTAAATGTGAATATACAATTCTCCTGGCACCATTCATTGAAGAGACTTTTTTCCCCACTGGATGATCTTGACTGCCCCAGTAAAAAACGAATAGACTTTAGATATATGGATTATTTATGAAATCTCAATTGTATTACATAGATCCATATGTTTATACTATGCCATTACCACGTTGTTTTGATTAATTGGCTTTGTAGACAATTTGGAAATTTGGAGGATTGAGCCCTCCAAATATGCTTTTTTTTTTTTCCATCATGGGACATTCATTGCATTTGGTGAACACATTTTGGAGCACTGCTGCACCTCATGGATAATGGTTTACATTGTAGTTTATACTCTCCCCCAGTCCACCCAGTGGGCCATGGCAGGACATACAATGTCCAGCATTCATTCCTGCAGTACAAACCAGAACAACTCCCAGTCCTAAAAATGCCCCCACATCATAACACTTTTTCCCTCTCCCTACCCTCCAAATATGCTTTTATTAATCAAGTTTCTTTTGTCTACTAGGGAACCCTTGCTACTCCTTATGAATTTGATGATCAGCCTTTCCATATTTGCAAAAAAGGCTTTTGGAATTTTAATACAGATTAAGTTGAATTTGTAGATCTTAACAATATTAAATCTTTTAATCCATGAATAAGGAATGTCTCACCACTTATTGAAGTCTCTTAATATTTCTCTTACCAACGTTTGTAGTTATCAGTGCACAAGTCTGCAGCTCTTTGATTAAATTTACTCTTAGGTATTTTGTACTTTTAGATGTATATATGGAATTGTTTTCTTAACTTCCTTTTTTGATTATCCATTGCCCTTGTATAGAAACACAACTGATTTTTGTATACTGACCTTGTGCCCCAAAACTTTGATGATTCCCTTTAAGAGGGCTTATTATTGCTTATGAATTGTTTGATATTTTCCATATATGGTGTATTAGTCAGGATACTCTAGGGAAACAGAATCAACAAGAGATGTCTGTCGATAGTAAGTGATTTTATCAGAGTCTCTCATGTGACCATGGGGATGCACAAGTCCCGGTTCCATCACAGTCCATCCCTTGTCAATTCAACAATCATACACATTACCTTAAACCCTACTTAGTCTCTAAGTAAAAACAATAACAGACATGCATATATAAATATATATTTCCACCTAACAATGTTCAACTTTCCTACAAACAACCAGAAGTGCATTGATTACATACAGAAAAGGATACAAGTTCTTGGGTAATATTCAATCTTATGACATGAAACTAATAAAATTTGGTATATGTTAAGGGAAAAGTTTGGGGAAGAAGATAAAAATACTTTTGTGTACATATACAATAATCATCATAATGAAACAAGGAAGAAAGATTCGTATCCTTTACAGTCCTCATTTTGTAACTGGTCATGTGGTCAAATTTCGTATTTATCACTACTTTCCTCCACTACCCATTTCATGTTTCCATTACTCTCAGGAAGCACTTCAGCTGGCCATAGTTCTTTGCCTGCTTGAATGACCCAAAATTTTTTCCTGAAGATTCTGGGCCATTGTTAGTCCTGCTTGGATTGGGTTGTTGTTATTTCCATTGACTTTAATCATAGGACATGGTGGTACTAGGACATGCCATCCTAGAGGATCTCCCATATTCCAGGAAAACTCTTCTTTACCCCCACTATGTAGATGCAGTTCTATTTCCCCTTGATAGTCAGGATAAATCACCCCAGTCAGTACAGTAATTCCCTTCATTGGCTTCTCTTTCAGAGGTAAGATGAGCCCAAAGTGGCCAGGTGGCAGTTTTAACTTCCAGTTTAATGGAATCACTATTGTGTTCCCTGGTGACAGTACTCCTCCTTTTGGGACTAAAACCTGTAGACCAGCAGAGTTTGAGGTCACAGGGACAGGAAGCAAAAATTTTCCTAGTGTGTCACAAGGGGTAAGAGTGAGTGGTGCCACTCCCATTTCCAGCCCTTAATTCCTGGGCCCGTGGATCCTGGTTATGAGAGAAACAGCATCATAGAATGAATGCTGATTTAAAGCATACACAGCCTCCTGGAGAACATTGTCCCAGCCCTGCAAGGTATTGTCACCTAGCTGGCACCATAATTGAATCTTCAAAAGGTAATTCCACCATTCTATCAATCCAGCAGCTTAAGGGTGATGGGGAACATGGTAAGACCAGTGAATTCCATGGGCATGTGCCCATTCCCACACATCATTTGCTGTGAAATGCATTCCTCAATCAAAAGCAATGCTGTGTGGAATGCCATGGCAGTAGAGAAGACATTTAGTGACTCCAAAGATGGTAGTTTTGGAAGAAGCATTGCATGCAAGGAATGCAAACTCATATCCAGAGTATGCAGTTAAAATAAATCACTGCCCTTTCCATGCTGGAAGTGGTCCAATATAGTTAACCTGCCATCAGGTAGCAGCTGGTCACCTCGAGGAATGGTACCATATCAGGGGCTGATTGTGGGTCTCTGCTGCCGGCAGATTGGGCACTAGCTGTGGCTGTAGCCAAGTCAGCCTTGGTAAGGGGAAGTCTGTGTTGAGCCCATGCAAAACCTCCAACCCTACCTTCATGGCCACTTCTTTCATGAGCCCATTGGTCAATGACAGGAGTGGCTGGAGAAAGAGGCTGAGCATTAGCCAGAGTAGGTCATCTTATCCACTTGATTATTAAAATCTTCCTCTGCTGAAGTCACACTCTGGTGAGCTTTCACATGGGACACAAATATTTTCATCTTTTTTGCCCACTCAAAAATGTCCATCCACATGTCTCTTCCCCAGATCTCTCTGTCACCAATTTTCCAATCTTGTTCCTTCCAATTCCCTAACCATCCAACCAAACAATTCACAACAGTCAATGAATAAGTATACAAATGTACCTCTGGCCATTTCTTCTTGCAAGCAAAATGAACAACCAGGTCCACTGTTTGAAGTTCTGCACACTGGGAGGATTTGCCCTCACCACTGTCCTTCAGGTATGTCCCAGAAAGGGGCTGCAGGGCTACAGCTATCAACTTTTTTTGTGGTATCTGCTTATCATGCAGCACCATCTGTAAACCAGGCCCAAGTTTTCTCTTCCTCAGCCAACTGATTGTAAGGAACTCCCCAAAAGGCCAAAGCTGTGGGCTGGAAAAGGGAAGGTAACATGGCAGGGTTGGTGAGCATGGACATTTGGGCTACTTCCTCACTTGTGCCTTAAGGACTGGCTCGAGCACTGTAGCAGTTTGATATGACTATGAATTCCAAAAATAGGTATTGGATTATGTTTGTAATCTTCGTACCTGGGCATGATTAAGTTATGATTAGGGCTTTGATTGGGCCATGTCATTAAGGCATTGAGTCCACAGATAAAAGATAAAAGTCATGGCAAAGAACAGAGTTGAGGGCTTTGGATGTTGGAGTTTTGATGTTGGAATTTGATGCTGAAGCCTTAAGCTGGAACCCAGGGAACTAAGGTCACAGAGGAAAGAGAAGCCAGCCCCAGGAGGAGAGGATTCCTGAGCCCAGGAAGAAGCAAGCCCTGGGAAGAAAGGAACCTTGAACCCAGAGAGAAGCAAGACCCTAAAAGGCAAGAACTCAGGAAGCATGAACCCTCAGAACCATTGGCAGGCATCCTGGTCCAAAACATGAAAATAGACTTTGGTGAGGGAAGTAAATTGTGTTTTATGGCCTGGTATCTGTAAGCTCCTACCCCAAATAAGTACCCCTTATAGAAACCAACCATTTTCTGATATTGTGCATCCATATCTCATATATACCATTTCCACTTTATTATGGAGTGCTGCTGTACATGCCCAACTTTATGGTTTTGTGGGTCAGACAATACCCAGCTCATGATAGGCAACCAGGTTTCATGGTAACTTAATGCCTCATGGATAAGCATTCAGTCTCTACTGAGGCCAAGTAGCAGGCCAAAAGCTGTTTCTCAAAAGCGGAGTAGGTATCTGTAGAGGATGGCAGGGCTTTCCTACAAAATCCTAAGGGTCTGTTTTGTGATTCTCCTATAGGGGCTTGCCAATGGCTACAGACAACATCTCTATTTGCCACTGAAACTTCCAGCACCATTGGATCTGCTGGATCATATGTCCCATGTGGTAGTGCAGCTTGCACAGCAGAGTGGACCTGTGGCAGAGCCTCTTACTTTAAAAGGGGTATCTCAACATGCCCTACACTGCTGGACACTAGAAATTTCAGTGAGGTGCAACAATCCTGTATTTTGATTTGATTTATCTGCCATCCTCTCACACAAATGCCTTACTAATAAATCTAGAAATTTGCTAGTGCTTGCTAACTAGGTCCTATCAACATATCATCAATATAATGGGACCAGTGTGATGACTGGTGGGAGGGAGAGATGATCAAGTTCTCTACAGACAATATTATGACATAGGGTTGGAAAGTTGATATACCCCTGAGGAGGACAGTGGAGTTACACTGCTGGCCTTTTCAGCTGAAAGCAAACTATTTCCAGTGGTCCTTACTAATAGCAATTGAGAAAAAAACATTTGCCATATCAACAGCTGCATACCAGGTACCAGGTGATATTTTGATTTGCTCAAGCAATGATACCACATCTGGGACAGCAGCTGCAATTGAAGTCACCATCAGGATAGGTTTATGATAATCTACTGTCATCCTCCAAGATCCATCTGTTTTCTGTAGATGCCAAATAGGAGAGTTCAATGGGGATGTGGTAGGAATCACCACCCCTGCATCCTTCAAAACCTTGATGGTGGCACTAATTTCTGCAATCCCTCCAGGAATCCAGTATTGCTTTTGGTTTACTATTTTGCCAGGTAGGGGCAATTCCAGTGGCTTCCACTTCGCCTTTCCATCATAGTCCTCATTCCACAAGTCAGAGATCCAATGTGGGGATTCTGCCTGTTACTGAGTATGTCTATTCCAATTATGCATTCTGGAACTGGGGATATAACCACAGAATGGGTCTGAGGACCTACTGGAGCAACTGTGAAATGGACCTGAGCTAAAACCCAATTAATCACCTGATTTCCATAAGCCCCTATTCTGACTGGTGGACCACAGTGATGTTTGGGTCTCCTGGAATTAATGTCACTCGGAGCCAGTGTTTAATAATCCCCCAAATGTCTGATCATTTCCTTTTCCCTAGTGCAGCTACTCTGGTAAAAGTCCATAGATTTCCTTGAAGAAAGGTGGGAGGAAGATTAACAATATAACTTTTGGGCAGTTTATCAGCATCCTTTTCCAAGGAGATCTAGCTTTCTCCTCATTCAAGGGGCTCTAGGTCTGTAAACTGTCTCAAGTCAGGGAATTGATTAAGGGGCCATGATTCTCTGTGTCTATAATTTGAGTTAGGATTTTGTTCACTCCACCTAGAAATCTTCTGTTTATACAGATTCAGAAGAAATTTATTAGACTGCCCATCTATTTCACTTCTAGGTACCCCAGGATGTATTAGCCAATGCCATAACTCTATGCAACTCATACTATTTTGAGCCCTTTTTTGAATCTGCCTTTCATTGCAGTAGCCGCGCCCACCTTGACTATGACGATTAAGTGCCGAAACTTGACTTTTACTGGACTAACATCTGATCATCCCCATAATGTTTAAGGATTCTAATTTCATCACAGCCCTCCCTACAGTAATATCTGGATTGCAGAGAAGAGCAACCACAGAGCTCACAGTACTGGTTAATGGTGTGTCCTCTGGACCTTCCTGGGGTGGGTGGGAGCTCTCAAATGGTAAATCCATTCTAGCTTTCCAATCTCCCTAAGCCTTTGAATTCCCTCTTCTACTGTATACCAGGGCAAATTGGGCATCTCAACCTCCAGCATGCTAGGTCATCTGTTGGTCCATGTTTCAGACAGCCCCCCAAACTATTAGAACCCTTTCTAAACTCTCAAGCTACAGTGTTGAATCCAGAATTTCTTTTTAGTGGGCCCATATCAATAAATTCAGCCTGATCCAACTTTATATTCCTTCCACCATTATTCCATACCCTTAGTATTCATTCCCACACATATTTCCCAGGTTTCTGTCTATGTACTTTGGAATACTCATGCAGTTCTTTCTGAATACACCTTACTTTCACATGGGTCACACTTTGTAGTTCACATTTGGGGACTTGTGATTTTAGTCTAGTAATAGTTCTCCACATTGAGAGAGGTGTGGAGGTGGGTAAGGAGAAGGATTAGAAATGCCTTGCAAACTACCGACCTCAGGAAATGCCTTTGCATTTTATTCTAGTGAGACAGGATTAATCTCTTCAGGCAAGGTTTGGAAAGCAGTTTCCTCAGGGCAGAGTGGGGGCTCCACAGTGCATACTGGCATTTGGCTGGTATGTGTTTTAGGCCTGGAATGAGTTATGGACCCACTGGGGCAGGCCAGATGTTGGACAGGGCAGACTTCAGTTTGGCTAGTACCCACCTCAGGGCTGGAAGTGCTTTCAGACTCCCTGGGGCAGGCTAGAGGCTGAAAGATACAAGGTTGATAAAGTGTGTTCTGGAAAGGGCAGGCCATCACAGGCTTATCTGGTAAAGTCAGCAGAATTCAGGGTTCTAATATCTCCACCAATATTATCATCATCCCATATTTCTCCATCCCAGTTTTCTGGATTCCACTCTTTTCCAATCAATGCCTTCATGTTAACTGCAGAAACCCTGTGGGGTTGAGATTTTAGTTTCCTTTGTAATTCTTCTACTCATACAATGAGAGTCTGAGTTTGGTTCTCAGATATTTCAAGCCTGTGAATACAGGAGATTAGATTTTCTTTCAGTGCACACATAGAAACTTTCCCATGATTCATGAAGCATTACATTTCAAATTTGAAACCTTTAACTCATTTCTTTCTTTTGTAACATTATCCAGAGTATCTAGGAAGAGCCAGCTAATATCATTATACCTTTGGCTCCACAAAACTCTGTAAAGGTGTTGAAAACACTCCCACCCAGATTCTTGCTTCTTATAAGTGTGGAAGTAGGGGAATCAAATGATGATATTTTGCATATCTCGATTGCCAACTCGTGCCATGGACTGTTAACAGCCTCTTCATTATTGGAAAGGGAGCCATCAACATCCTTGAGTATAATCAGAGTAGAGAGCCAATTGCAAAACTCCCAGAACCAGCTCAGACACCCATGTTTAAGACTCTATTCCTCAAGAACCACTCCTGGTAACAAGCTGTAATAGCATTCTCTAGGGAAAAGAATCAACAACAGATATCTATCAATAGTATGCGATTTTATAACAGTCTCTCACTCAGCCGTGGGGATGCACAAGTACAGATTTTGCAGGCAGGCTGCAACCAGGGGCTATGATGAAAGTCCAGTGAAGGTTCTCAATGAGTTCTGGGAATTGTTGGCTCTCCAAAGATGAGCTGGCAAATTCTCACTCAATGCTGGAATCATTCCCCTTTTAAGGCATTCAACTGATTAGATAAAGCATCACTCCTTGCTGATGGCAATCTCCCTGATTGATGTAATTGTAATCAGCTATCTATGATTTACCATAGCAGTGAGGTCTATGGTGACTAAAGTCCATACATGCCCTTGTATTACAATTAGCCCAGTGCTTGCTTGACCAAACGACTGGGCACAATTACATGGCTGAGTTGACACATTTAGCCTAACCATCACATATGGGATCATGTCATCAGTGAATGGAGAGCATTTTACGTCTTCAGTTCCTATTTCATGTCATTTATTTCGTTTACTTGACTACTATGGCTAACACTCAAACACAATATTGAATAGTAATGATGAAACTGGTCATCTTTGTTTTTACCCTAATCTTATAAGGGAAATCTTTTAGCATTTTATTATTGAGTATGCTGTTAGCTGTGTGGTTTTCATTAACACCCTTATTCTTGCCCACTGTTCTAAGTGATTCTTATCATTAATAGGGTAAGAATTTGTCAGATGCTCTCTCTGTGTCAGCAGAGATGGTCATTTTTTTTCTTTCATCTATTAATATTGTATATTATACTGTTCAATTTTCTCTCATTGAATCACATTTCCTTTCCTGGGATAAATCCCACTTAAGTGTGATGTATAATTCTTTTGATAGTCTCCTAGATTTGTTTTTTCAGGATTTTCTTAAGGACCTTTTCTTCTACAATCATAAGGAATATTTGTCTATAATATGATTTTTAGCATTTTTCCCTGTTTTTGTTATCAGGAAAATATTGGTCATAGGGAAGAAATTAGGAATTTTTTTCTCTTCTTAAATAATTTGGAAGATTTTGAGAAGATTTGGTGTTAATGCTTCCTAAAATAATTAGTAAAATTCATCAGTCAAGCCACCTGGTTCTGAATTTTTCTTTATTGGAAAGTTTTTGGCAATACAGTCAATTTCTTCATTTCTTATAAATTGGCAGAGATTTTTTATTTCTTTTTTAAATATAACTTCTTTCTTTTAAAAAGCTGTAAGTTTAGAGAAAAATCATGCAAGAAATACAGATTTTCCATTTGCCCTCCTATTATTAAGGCTTTATATTAGTGGACACTTCATAAAATTGATGAAATAATATAGGTTTACTAGTAACTATAGCCCACAATTTACATAAGAGTGCACTGTTTGTATGTGACAGTCCTATGTTTTTAAAATTTTTTATTCTCATGACATATACATATAAAATCTAAAATTTCTGCTTTTTACCATATTCAAATATATAATTCCATATTTTAAATCATGTTTACAATGTTTTGGTACCATCAACATCATCCATTACCAAAACCATTCCATCACCCAAACAGGAATTTGTGCAAGTTCAGCACTAATCCCCATTCGTTATTTGCATACTAGCCCCTGGTAACCGCTATTCAAGTTTCTGACTCTAAGAATTTTCTTCATCTAATTATTTCATAATAGTGCGATCATGCAATATTTGTCCTTTTTTGTTTGGCTATTTTCTCCAACACAATGTCTTCAAGGTTCATCTATGTTGAGGCATGTATAGATACTTCATTCATTTTTATGGTTAAATAATATTCTGTTGTGTGTATATAGTGTATTTTGTTTGCACATTCTTTGGGTGATGAGTACTTGGGCTATGTCCACCCTTTGGCAATTGTAAATACAGCTGCTTTGAACATTGGTGTGCAAGTAACTGGTTCAGTCCCTGCTTGCAATTATAAACTTAATTTTCTCAGGAACACCCAAATTGTGAACTTTCAGTCTTTCACCATTGACTTTGAGGTTGGTGTTGGGTTTTTCTAATATACCCTTTATCATGTTGAGGAAGCTTCCTTCAATTACTAGTTTTCTAAGTGATGAATTTTCTCAAATGCCTTTTCAGTGTCAATTTAAATGACAATATGGTTTTTGTCATTTGTTTTATTAATGCAGTATATTATATTAATTGATTGCCTTATGTCAAACAAACTTGCATACCAATAATAAATCCCACTATGTCATGGTGAAGAATTCTTTTAATGTGCTGCTGGATTTAGTTTATCAGAATTTATTTGGGATATTTGCATCTATGTTCATGAGGGATATTGGTGCATAATTTCTTGAAATTACCTTTATCTGGCTTTGCTTTTAGGGTAATGCTGGCCTCAGAGAATGTTTGGATTGTACCCCTCTTCAATATTTTAGAAAAGTTTGAAAAGATTGGTATTAATTCTTCTTGAAATATTTCTTGAAATTTACCAGTGAAGTTATCTGTTCCTAAATTTTTCTTTGTTGAATTTTTTTTTTTTTTGGTTACCGATTCAATGTCTTTACTTGTATTGTTTTGTTGAGATCTTCTATTCCTTCTTGAGTTAGTAGTGTGTGTATTTCTATTAATTTGTCCATTTCACCCAGGGTATCTAATTTATTGGCATACAATTGTTCATATTTTCCTATTATAATACTTTGTATTTTTGTGGGGTCACTACTAATGCCCTCTTTTCTGATTTTATTTATTGGCATCTCTATCTTTTACTTTCTCAGTCTAGTTAAATGTTTATTGATTTTATTGATCTTTTCAAAGAAAGAACCTTTGGTTTTATTTTTTCTCTGTATTTTAAAAATTTTAAATGAAAATAAAAATTCTTACATTTTCAATCATGAAACATATTCACAAGATTCAAATCCAATGTTACAAAGAGGTTTACAGTGGAACACCTCCATCATCTTTTTACCAGCTACCCATTTTCCCTTTCCATAGATTTCTATAAGTTTTTTATGGATGCACAGATTATATACCATCCTGTATTTACTTGTGTAATATGACTATATCTTGGTGACAATAAATTTTGGTTCTAAAGTGATTCCTAATTCTTTTTTCTTATTAGAGATGTTTTGGTATAGCAGAACAATCATGCATAAAATACAGAATTCCCATATAACCCCCTATTATTAACAACTTGCACTGAAGTGGTATATTTTTTAACAATTGATGAGAGAACATTTTTATAACTGTACTACCAACTATATTCCATGGCTTAACTTAGGATTCACTGTATAGTGCAGTATCATGGATTTTTTTTTTTTAGTAATGAACTTTCTTTTAGAGAATTTTATATTTACAGAAAAATTACACCAAAAGTATAGGGAATTCCCATATAAACCCACAAATACAAGACACAGTTTCCCCTACTATTAACATCTTACATTAGGTGTGATACATTAGTTAAAACTGATGAACCAATATTGAAGCACTATTGCTAACCGAAGTCTATAGTTTACATTATGATTTACACTTTGTACTGCACAGTTTTATAGGCTTTGACAAAAGTATAATCTCAAGCATCATCATTTCAGTATCACACAGAACAATTCACTGCCCTAAAAATGCCTTGTGTTCTACCTACTCTTCCCTTCATCTGCCTTCTGAACCCCTACCATTATCTTTATATTACTTTGGGTGGATGGTGGAAACATGGATCAAATCATGGCTGATATTATCTGATGTCAAATGCCAGAACTGCCTTGGTATACCATAGGTGATGGGATCCAAATGTGTAGAGAGATTGGAATGCTAGAATGGACTCAACAGGTAAGATCTGCTCACATACACACCAGGGGACAACAGGACTATGAAGAACAAATTTATGAGACTAACTCCATCTTCTGTAAAGATCTCTGTGGTTGCTCTTCTCTGTAGGCCAGATATTACCTTTAGAACTACTGTCACTGAACTTGGATCCTTAAACAGTATGGGATGATCAGATCCCAGGTGCAGAAGCCAAGCGGCAGCACAGAGTTGCCAAAGATAAGGTGGGCATGGTTAGATAAGGTGGGCATGGTTACCACAGTGAAGAGCAGGCTCAAAGCAGCAGTTGAAATAGTCAAGTCATGTAGACCTAGGGCACTGGCTAATTGATCATGGGTATCTAGAATTAAAACAGATGGGCTGTGTACTAAATTCCCACTTGATCTGGACAAGCAGAACAGTTCCAGGTCAAGTGAACCAAAGCCTAACTTGGATTACAGAAACAGAGGGGCAGAGTGCCTTAATTCCCAGACTTGAGACCAGCAATACCAAAGCCCCTTGAATGAGGTGAGAGCTGGGTCCTTTTGGGGAAGTGCCCTGCTACACTGCCAAAAACTTTTACTGTTACTCCTCCTCCCATGAAAAAAATCTTCCTCTCATGAAAACCTCATTGATATTTTTACTGTAATTACCTAAAATTCATAATAAATTTGGGGGTGTATGATGTCCATGAGGCAGACCCAGCAGCTTTCTCTAATTTTTCAGTCTATTTTTCTTACTTCTATTATATTTCATGATCTTCTTTATAAAGTTTGCACACATCTTTTTCCAGATTTATTCCTAGTATTGCTGTGTGTAACTTCATTGCTTTCATAAGGTTATTTTCAAGGAAAAATTATTATAACAAAAAATGAGCCATCTTAAAGTACACAATACAGAGGCATTTAGTACACACTATGTTGTGTAAACACCATCTCTATCAATTTCCAAAACATTTTCATCAGAACTAAAGGAAAGCCCATACCTATTAGGCAGTCACTTCCCTTTCCCTTCCTCCAGCCCAGGTAACCTCTAATTTGCTTTCTAGCTCTACACGTTTACCATTTTTCATAGTTGTTATATTTACACACTTTTATTAGAGAAATTGCAGGTATACAGAAAAATGTAGAAATACAGAGTTCCTATATATTCCCTTCACACACACACTGTTCTACCTATGGAGCCCTCAGAAGTTATAAGAACCAAGGAAAGCGTCTCAAGAACTTTATAGTTTCTGCTGACACCTTGATTTCAGGCTTCTGGTCTCCCTAATTGTGAGATCATAAATTAGTATTGTTTTGAATCACTAAATTTGTGATAATTGCTTTGGCAGCACTAGAAAAATAATAAAAACAGTTTTGCCCATTTTTAAATTGGGTTGTTTACATTTTGCTGTTGATTTTTTTTTTCCCAGAGAGAGAAAGAGCTTTACTTCAAGGCTAACTGGCATTGGACACAGAGTCGACAGCTGAAATCAGTCTTCCTGCCATTCTTGGAGATACTGATAGCCCTGGGTTTCAGGGCTTACCTGGCGCAGGAACAATCTGGAGGCTTTAAGTCTCTGAGAAACAAACTTAACAAATATATTGAAAATAATCTGAGACCTGTGTAAGAGTAACCTGCAGAATGACTTCTGAAATCTATTTGAAATCTCTTAGCAATTGAAATGCTTTTTTTTGCTATATTCCTTTTTTACATTTCCTGCTTTTGATCAAGATCTTTTTCCAAAAGCACCCCTGATCAAAATGTTGTACTAATCCCTCAGCACCAGGAAGATTCAATTCTGGGAGTCAAATCTCATGTAGAGTGGAATGCAGTGAGGTTATTTGCAGACTTTGGGTTAGACAGAGACCATATGGGAACAACAAGGAGAATTTCAGGGGAATGACTATTAGGAATTAATTATAATTAGGCTTAGTATAATAATTACAGAAATAAGTTTCATAAGTAAAAGCCTCAAGATTGAGGGCTTGGCTTACTAGCGTATTTCCTTTTATGAGTCAGAGCTCATATGTTTCAAAGTTTATTTTCATCAGTCTCCCTGTTAAAATTTCAAATGGGGATAATTTATGCTTTCCAAAAAGGAGTAGATCTTAGATTTAGATCTGACAGTTCCTGGATTACAGTCTCAGTAAATTGGGAGATCCTATTGCTTGAGAGAATAGCAGAATCCCCCAGGTGGGGTAATTTAATCATTCCATGCTTTCCTTCCCCGTCCCTCAAAGGACATTGAATATACTTTTTGTTTTATACCCAAAGCACCCTGAAATGCATCAGGGTATTACATCAACCTGTACAAAAAATGGTATCTCATTTCCTATCGTAGAATCCGTATCAAATAAACATGAACTAGGTTGTCCAAAAAACTGACCAGACAGGTTAAAACAGCATATGCCACAAAAAATTTAAATTTTGGACAAAATCTCTCCTCCTTTGGTCTCACACAGAAATTAAAGCCCTAATACATGGAAAAATATCATCCTTTACCCTGTATTCTGGTTCACCTTAATCCAAACCAAATAAGTGCCATTGATTTCCCCAGTTGAAGTCTAATCCCTTCTTCAGCTTCTTTAGCAGTTGCTGTATGGAATAAGTTTGTTTCTTCAGAACCTCCAACCTGGAGAACTCCAACTCTGAGTCTCCGATGTCACACAGACATCCAAAGTTCCACGGAGTTACCAAGTTAACACACCCAAGGAGCAGACCACATCAAAATTTAGAAATAACAACCAAATCCCAGGAAAAATGACCCTGCAAGAGTTTACAATCTAGGCCCTAATTCCCTCTGAGTATTTTCTATGAAGCTATTTCCAGAAATATAAACATTTGACAATTAGCTTATATTGAGGTCAATCAGCCACAGACCACAGCATAAGTTTTGTCCTGTCTCACCTCTACACTTCTATACCATGGTTTTGTTTTCTTTTAAGGTCCCATTTTGCTGAACATAAAGCTCTGCCCTGTAGCTGACTGTATGTACTTTTAGAGAAGCATCAGAGTGAAGCAATGTTAACTGACAAGAAAACTTGGTTGTTTCTGTTACATGTAATATTTTTCTAAGGATAATTAAAACCATGACCATTAACAGTGTACTGTTGTCCAATATCATGCAGATCACTATCAGGACCTCACATGGATAGTGAGAACACTGTCAAAGCTCTAGGAATTAAACCTTCAATGGAAGGTTAGCAAATCCCTTTTAATTTTTATAATACTACTCAAACATTTCCCATGCAACTCATAATATGTTAAATGAAACTACTTCTTAGCACCTCACTTTTTACAAGGTGAAAAAACAAATCCTTTGAAACAGTTGGAAATAAAATACATTGTTTAGGATTTGATTTGAGGAAAGCAAAATATCAAAGGACCAGTCTGGGAAGCAGTTGTAGCTGAAACAGTTGTGTACCCTCCTACCACAGGGGAGGTCCCAGGTTCAGTTTCCAGTGCCTCCAAAGAAGATGAACAAGGTAGCAAGCTGATGTGACAAGATGATGCAATGAGATGATGCAATGAAGAGACACAGGAAACATAATGAGAGACACAACAAATGGGGAACAGAGGTGGCTCAAACAATTGGGCACCAGTCTCCCACATGGGAGGTCCCAGGTTTAGTTCCTAGTGCCTCCTAAAAAAAGAAGATGAGCACACAGTAAATGGATAGAGAGAGCAAGACAGCAACCACAAACCACAGGGTGGGGATGGGGAAATAAATAAATTAGATCTTTTCAACAAAAGTTGTCAGGTTTGAACATTATTAAACAGGAAAAGGGGTCACTGTGAAACAATATACCTTACAATATTTAATATGATTCCAAGAAAAAGACTAGTTTCTTTAAAAGTGAGAAGCATGTCTTCTAAAACAAAAAAGGATGATAAAGTAAAATTAAACATTATGAGGATATTATTCTGATATGACATAGAATTTTGGCTTCTAGTCAGGACACACAAATGACTATGAAAACTTTTTATAAACTTCGCTAAGAATGGATCAATAACTTAAGACAATTTCATTTTTTTTACAGAGAGAACCAAACTGCAATTTTGCATGAATAAAGTTTGATACCAAAGCTCTTGAAAATATGATAAAGAAACATCAAATTTTACTTATCCTTGACCATGACAAGTAACACTCATTTCCACATACCCCCTACTACTTTCTATATCCACTTATATCTTGTCCTACATATTCCTGCCTCTCATTCTGTGAAAAACAGTCATTTTACCTCAGGAAATGGTGCACACTTTTCTTAAACAAAGCATTTCCTGCATACAAGTATACTTATACACGTTGTTGCCAAAATATCTTTGGAACTGTCTTCAAACATCTTATAAAACATACTTATTCTTAAAATTTGTCAAAATAATAATTTTGTTAAACACAACTTATATTTTTCATTATCTTGAAGATACAATAGTTATAATGGTAGCTTATTTTATCAGTACCTGTATAAATTTAGGGAGAATATACCCAAATAGAATAAAATCATATGTTTGTATTGCACCTAACGATGGTAGTTCAGAGGACATAGTTATTTTTAGGGGATGGTTTCCAGAAACCTTGCTTTCTTCAGTTTCCCATTTTATCAGTATTCCAGTGAGATATATTAATCTTAATCATACTGACTATCAGGCTCTGGAAAATATACTATGATTGTGTAATTTGTCCCAAGTATAATACAGGAAAACCTCTTCCATAGCTCTAAAGGGCATTTTCTTTTCTTTACTAAATTTGGCAGTTAGGTTTTATTCAGTTACCACCATTGCAAGGCTATAAATGTTGAAATAAGGATTTATATTTTGCAGCTACCATTGCAAAGGCATTATGGGGAACAAAAATAATTCCAAATTGTGAATTTCCTCAGAACTCTAAACCAACTAAGGAGTCCACTCCACAGGATAACCCATGCAAAACATGGTTTTTCCATAACACTTCCCTTAGGCCTATCACATCCAAATCATAAACCCAGTGGAAGGAAGTGTACACTTAACCTTCACCTCTCCCATTTTTCTGTACCCTACCCTTCCCCTATAGCCTCCCTAAGTGATCTGTTCATCCTAGATAAGGGGCTTAATATACCCAGTTTTGCACAAGGCACATAAAGGTTGAGCCAAAAAAAGCCTGAAATTTAATTTTTACAATAT
This sequence comes from Dasypus novemcinctus, assembly GCF_030445035.2. NCBI lineage: Eukaryota > Metazoa > Chordata > Mammalia > Cingulata > Dasypodidae > Dasypus > Dasypus novemcinctus. The sequence goes on along the minus strand of NC_080674.1, from coordinate 193,150,705 downwards.
CTTGCAAGGCTAAAAAAAAACTTTTAATTGATGGTTTTGGTCTTGGGATGGGGAAAAGTTATAAAGCCTTGGTTTCTGCTAAGGTCTAGGAGAATGCCCTGGGCCATTGACAGATCTTTGGTGGGAAGGGGGAAAGGTAGTGCTGCCTTTGGGAAGTTCCAGGCATTTTCTTTCTGAAGTCCGGGTAGTTTATGGTAATTACAAGTTCTAATGCCCTGAACACAGGTGCCTAGAGGATTTTTGGGGGATTATTTGGCTGTTGTTTAAGTCAGCAGAATTTCTTTTAGTTTTTATTTTCATTTCCAAATAGTTTTGTCTATCCAGATTTCTGCATGACCTTCATTAGCAATCCAGTAAATTAATTGGTAAAGGTCTGAGTATCTAGGCTCATAAGTCTGAAATGATAAGAATGAATTTTTTCAAAACTCATTCTATTTTTGTTAAGAATTTGGAACTCATCATTAAAAAGAAGCACTAAGATAGCTAGCACTTAGAGGGAAATGCAAGAGGATTTCAAAGGGCACTAGAAGCTCAGCTTCCCTAATTTCTGGTACTCCAGGAATACTAATAAAACATATATATATTATATATATACACACACACACACACATATATATTTAACTTTAAACAATGTGAATAGAGCTTTTCTAAGAATTTTTATTTGTTAATTTGGCAATACCATCTGGAGGTAAGAAAATGTACATAAACAGAGAGATACCGGTAGAAAGTCAAAGACAAAAACACAAAAACAAAGAAATATAAAACTCTGCAGTTTTAGCTGTGATTTTGCACCTTTTCTGCAAATTCTTATTCTGATGCAAACACATAAAAGATATATAGGGGAAAGTTTTGAGAACCTACAAAGTAAGAGGTGTGCGGACATTGATCTGGAGAGACTGCAACAAAGATACTGCTTACTCAAGGTAAAACTGTCGGTTTCTGATACTGAAGCTGGAAGCTGTGGGAAGGCAAACCCCTTCCCCTAGGGCTGAGAACCATAGCATTCCCTGCATACCACCAGTCACACGGCGGCGTTCCTGAGCACCGTGTTCCCCGAGCGCACCATCCCTGGACTCGTGTTCCCTGAACCTTGTGTTCCTTGATTGCCACATTCCCCCTACCCCACATGCCCCAAACATGTGTACCCCAAACCCGTGTACCCCAAGCCCATATGCTCCCAGGCCCATATTACCTGAGCCCAGCACTCCCTGAACTCTGGCATTCCCCTAGCCCTCTGGTCTCAGACAAACTCTGGGAGTGGGAGGGTATTGGTGAAGGGTGTAGAGGGGCCTGAGGAGTGCAGGTTCAATTTTCTGGTCCCTCCTTTTTTTGAGCTTGAAGGAGCATACCAGCAGGCTGGGGGAGGGGCTAGGAAGAGAGGAGAGCTGAGTCTGCTGAGAGAGCCTGATTTACCTAAAAGTCCTGGGATAGGGAAGCTTGGTCTGAGAGAAGGTGGAGTTAGAAAATTAACTGCCTCCCATACCACACCTAAGGGAGAGGGACAGTAGGATGTGCTTTGTAGGCTTCCAATACCATATTTAGGATTCCTGGCAAGGTATGGGTGCTCTCTATCAAGAAACTGAGTCATTATTTTCTGTGCTGAGTTGGTTCACCAGGTTCCCATTTGAATATCTTAGGGGAGCTGTCCCACAGCCTTACTGCTGCCCTGGGAAAGAGGGAAGTGAGGAAGGGAGAAAGGGGGAAGTTCAGACTCCTAAGCAGTTTATTCAATTGAAAAGAAGATTACTAGATTGAAGACTTGTCTGGTCTTTTTTGTGGGTTTGTTTTATTGCTATTCCTTCCTCTTTATACACCCATGACCTTTTTTTTTTTTTTTTGCTTGCTTGATTTTTTTTTTCTTTTTTTCTATTAGATACTGCAGGCAGTATTTCTTATTTGCTGTGTTTCCTCATCCTTGATTTCCTCTTTCCTCTGTGTAGTGATTTTGACTACTAATGCTATTCCCTTTCCTTACATCTTTCTATCATCCATCATCAAGTGTTTCTATTACATTACACCTCTCTTTGTTTAGCCCACAATTTTTCTTACTTTTTATTTCCAACACCTCTTTTCTGTTTTCTATCTTTTATTCACTCATTATGTTATTGCCCTTTCTTTTCTCTTTCCCTCTCCCTTGATCACATGGGTCTTTTAATTCATACTTTATTGTTCCTCAGGATCAGTTTACAATCTCATTTTAGGTACTCCATTTTTTATTGTTATGATTCAACACAGCTTACATAAGCCTAATATACATTCTCCTAGATCTCACATTGTTTGTCTGCTAACATTTACAATTAATACTAGTATTATATGTTTTCTTTTCTTACCCCTTTTGCTTTCCTTAGCCATAATAGTTTTCTTCAAGGGAACTTAGGCAACAAAAAGGAAATAGAATAAGAATAACAAAGTGTGCAAGAGAAGACTTAACATGCACCCAAAAACAACACTTTAAAACACCCCAAGGCAAGACAGAGATGGTAATCAACTGAATAACCCATCAAAATAAAATGATGACCAGACAGCAACAAAAAGTTACAAACCATACCAATAATCAGGAAAACATGGCCCAATCCAATGAATGAACTAAAAACCAGGAAGAGGAGAAGATCAAACAACTAATCAAATCTCTCCAAATATGTACCATAGATCAATTTAATGAAGTGAAGGAAGAGATAAAAGGTATTAAGAAAACACTTGGAGAGCATACAGAAGAAATTGTCAACATACACAAAAAGATAATGGATATGATGATGATGAACAGCACAATCCAAGAAACCAAAAATACACTCACATCAAAAAAAACAGCAGATTTGAAGAGGCAGAGGAAAGAATTAGTGATGTGGAAGACAGTACATCTGAAATCAAACAGAGAGTAGAATTTTTTGTGTTTGTTGTGTTTTTTTTAAATTCATTTTTTAAAATATTACATTCAAAAAATATGAGGTCCCCATGTACCCCCCACCCCCCTCACCCCACTACTCCCCCCAAAGCAACATTCTCCTCCATCATCATGACACATTCATTGTATTTCGTGAATACATCTCTGAGCATCGCTGCACCTTAAGGACAATGGTTCACATCATAGCCCACACTCTCCCATGTTCCATCCAGTGGGCCTAGGGAGGATCTGCAATGTCCGGTAATTGTCCCTGCAGCACCACCCAGGATAACTCCAAGTCCCAAAAATGACTCCACATCTCATCTCTTCCTCCCATTTCCCAAACCCCGCAGCCACCATGGCCACTTTTTCAACACCACTGCCACATTTTCTTTGATTACTAACACAATAGTTCATGAATAGAATATCAGTAAGTCCACTCTAATCCATATTCTATTCCTCCATCCTGTGGACCTTGGATTGGTTGTGTCCATTCCACATCTATGTCAAGAGGGGGCTTAGATTCCACATGGATGCTGGCTGCAATCCTCCTGCTTTCAGTTGTAGGCACTCTTGGCTCCATGGTGTGGTGGTTGACCTTCTTCAACTCCATGTTAGCTGAGTGGGGTAAGTCCAATAAACTAGAGTGTAGGAGCTGAAGTCTGTTTAGGTTCAGGGCCTGGCTATTATATGGTCAGTTCAGAGATTCAGAATCCCTCGACATACCTTAAACCCCAGCACCAACTACAATTCTGGTAAAGTAACAGGAAAGGCTTGTGAAAAGAGATCACATCTGAGTCCAGCTCCATCACACAGAAACATCAACTCCAAAGAAGGGCCAACTGACCTGGGAGTGAACTCCATCTGCCATGACCATAACACCCGTGGGTCTCTGAAGCCCTCAGAAGAACCAATACCTGGGGTTGTAACTACTTTATCTGTCTCTGAGACTCTGCTCAGGTGTACATAAGGGCAACCCCTCTGATAACCTCCAGACTCTTTTTTAGAGACTCATAGCCATATAAACTCATTTGTCCTTCCATTTCCTCCTTGATTTAGGTCAAAAAAAATTTTTAACTCCTGTTGTTATATGTAGACAGGGATATTCAGCTGGTCAGAGTTCAACCTTTTATTCAAGGTCATTTTCTAGTTACATCATCAGTTGGTACTTGGAAGTGATCCCTCAGTGCCAGGGAGGCTCATCCCTGGGAGTCATGTCCCATGCTGGGAGGAAGGCGATGCATTTACATGCTGAGATTGGTTTTGAGAATGGCCACATTTGAGCAACTCTCAGGAGCAGGAGCAGGCTCTCAGGAGGGAACTCTTAGGCACACTGCAGCTCTAGGTCTTGTTCTTATTTCAGGTGCACAGGCTCACAAGCATAGTTAATAGTATCAGGGGCTCCTTGTTGGACCTTATTTCTTTTTGGTTTTTGCCGTTGCACTTGGGGGATTGTTGCTGTTCCTTTAGGGACTGTGACAGAGCTCCCCTGGCTAGGAACTCAGCACTCCCTCAGTTGTTGTTTTTAATTGTTTCCACTATGAATATATCCAAACATTTTAATGTACTCTGGATATATGCCCTGTGGAACTCTCTGCCAACCATATGTTCCCTGTCAATAACATCCCACACCAGTATTCCTCCGCTGCCATTGATGAACCTCTCTGTGATCCAAAACTTCCTGAAAAGTGAAGCCCAATATATTGCCAGGTTCTCTTAATAGTAAAATGGAATATAGCAATGAGTTTAAAGTTTAGATATAGATACACATTAATTTGGAAAAATTCTACATCCTATCTTTTTCTTTCCTTTTTTCTAGTTATTAAGCTTATCTTCACAAGAGTTTTAGATCACAGTAATTAATCTATACAATATACAGTACATCCACATATCCAATATAAATCTTTTCCCTTCCACAGCAATAATCTTTTAACATATTCATACCATATTTACTGAAACTGATGTACAGATATTGAGACAATAGCTTTCAAACAAGGTAACATTTGGGTTTACATTGTGGTTTATACTTTAGGCTATACAATTTTCTAAATTTTTAGTTATCCTATGTTATAAATTATGATTTACATTTTAGCCTATCAACCCCTATATATTTTTGGTGTAATTTTACATGTCTTATATCCATCCTTGTGTACTCTTGTGAAACACTTCTATTGCCCTCACAGTTACGTTGGTTCCATCTATTCAATACCTCTTTCCCCCTCCCCTTAGGGCCCTCAGTGACAGCCAATCTTCATTTCTTGAAGAGCCATGTTCAGAGATACTTGCAACAGTGTTGAGGGCTTGACATGCTCAACTGCCCTAATGCCCTGGGAGCCACCATTTCTCTTGAGAGATACAGTTCCCTCTATTTGATGGCATCAGTCCTCCCCAGGATGTGGGTATACCTTCACTCTCACTACATGGGTCTCCACCCAATAATATAACCCACGCTTGCAAAATGAGCATTCACATATTCCCTAGGAGTCTGTCCTGCATCAGATTATCCCCTTTAAGTATCTTAAACAGGTAACTTTCCTTATTATATTTTTGAAAAGGTTTTCTCAGCATTATACTCTCAATGAACACCTGGCAATCTCCTATGTTCATATGTTGCCCCACACTCTCCCCAATTTCTTGGGCAATATTACCCATCCACCCATCCCTAGCCCCCATCAAGCCTGCAAAGCCCCACCCAAAGGTAAACCTATACCCCCATTTTATCACTTCCTTGTACACATACTTACCTCTAGCTTATCATAGATTTCACCCATGTAGATGTCAGCTTACATCCTTCCTCTACCCCCTGATTTCCTGTAACCTATCATCCAGTCTCTAGCTCCCTGAGGCAACTTGGTTTACTTATTTCATTTCATTGAGGTCATATAGTATTTGTCCTTCAATGCCTGGGTTGCTTCACTCAACATAAGGTTCTCAAGATTCATCCATGTTATCACGTGTGTTTGTAGTGTATTTGTTCTTAAAGCTGAATAGTACTCCATTGTATGTATATAGCACATTTTATTATCCATTCATTTGTTAATGGGCATTTGGGTTGATTCCAACTTTTGGCGATAGTGAACAATGCTGCTATGAACACTGGTTTGTGTCCTTCAGTTTGTGTCCTTGATTTCAGTTCTGCTGGGTATATACCCAGCAGTGGAATTGCTGGGTCATATGGCAAATCTATGGTTAGTTTTTTGAGAAACCGCCAAACTGTCCTCCAGAATGGATGGATCCTTCTGCATTCTCACCATCAGGGGATGAGTGTTCCCATTTGTCCACATCCTCTCCAGCATTTGCATTCTTCTGTTTTTTCCATAGCTGCCAATCTTATGGGAGTAAGATGGTATCTCATTGTAGTTTTGATTTGCATTTCCCTGATAGCAAGAGATTTGGAGCATTTTTTCATTTTTTCACGGCAAAAAGCCATTTGTTTTTCATCTTTGGAGAAGTGTCAGCTTAAATATTTTTCCCATTTTTTAAATGGGTTGTTTATCTTTTTATTTTCAAGATATAGGAGTTCTTTATATATGCAAGTTATAAGTTTCCTATCCAATATATGGTTACCAAATATTTTCTCCCATTGTGCAGGCCTTCTTTTTACTTTCTTGACAAACTCTTTTGAGGAGCAGAAGGCTTTAATTTTGAGGAAGTCCCATTTATCTATTTGTTCTTTTGTTGCTTGTGATTTTGGAGTGAAGTTCATGAAGCCATTTCCTATTACAAGGTCTTGTATACGCTTCCCTACACTGCTTTCCAAAGTCTTTATGGTCTTGGCTCTTATATTTAGGTCTTTGATCCATCTCGAGTTGATCTTGGTATAAGGTGTGAGATGGTAATCCTTTTTCATTCTTTTACATATGGTTATCCAGTTCTCCAGGCACCATTTGTTGAATAGGCCATTCTCTCCCAGTTGAGAGGGTTTGGTGGCTTTATCAAATATTATATGGCTATATATATGAGGATCTATATCAGAACTCTCAATTTGGTTCCTTTGGTCTGTGTGTCTCTCCTTATGCCAATACCATGCTGTTTCACTACTGTAGTTTTGTAGTATGTTTTGAAGTCAGGTAGTGTGATTCCTCCTAATTCATTTTTCTTTTCCAATATGTCTTTGGCTCTTCAGGGCCTCTTTCCTTTCCAAATAAGTTTCATAGTTTTTCTAGTTCCTTAAAGAAGGCTGTGTTGATTTTTATTGGGATTGCACTGAATGTGTAGATCAGTTTTGGTAGGATAGACATCTTAATAATATTTAGTCTTCCTATCCATGAACAGGGAATATTTTTCCATTTATTTAGTTCTCCTTTGATTTCCTTGAACAGTCTTGTGTAGTTCTGTGTGTAAGTTCTTTACCTCTTTAGTTAAATTTATTCCTAAGTATTTGATTTTTTATTGACTATTTTAAATGGTATTTGTTTCTTGATTTCCTCCTGAGCTTGCTCATTATTGGTGTACAGAAATGCTACAGATTTGTGCATTGATCTTATGACCTGCAACTTTACTAAACTCACTTATGAGTTCTAGAAGCTTTGTTGTAGACCTCTCAGGGTTTTCTATGTGTAGGATCATGTCATATGCAAATAGTGAAATTTTGACTTCTTCCTTTCCAATGTGAATGTCTTTTATATCTTGTTCTTGCCTCAGTGCTCAAGCAAGTACTTCTAAGACAATGTTAAAAGAAGGGGAGAGAGTGGGCATCCTTGTCTTGTTCCTGAACTTAGAGGGAAGGATTTTAGGATTTCACCATTGTAAATGATGTTGGCTGTGGGTTTTTCATATATACTCTTTATCATGTTCAAAAAATTTCTTGTATTCCAAACTTTTGGAGTGTTTTTAACAAGAAAGTGTGGTGCATTTTGTCAAATGCTTTTTCTGCATCTATAGATATAATCATGTGATTTTTTCCCTTCAATCTGTTTATATGGTGTATTACATTGATTGATTTTCTTAGGTTGAACCATCTTTGCATACCCAGAATAAATCCCACTTGGTCGTGGTGTATAATATGTTTACTGTGTTGTTGAATAGGATTAGCAAGTATTTTGTTAAGTATTTTTGCGTCTAGGTTCATTAGAGAAATTGGTCTGTAATTTTCCTTTCTTGTGGTGTCTTTGTTTGGTTTTGGTACTAGGGTAATGTTGGCATCATAGAAGGAGTTTGGCAATGTTCCTTCTGATTCGATTTTTTGGAATAGTTTCAGCAGGATTGGTGTTAGTTCTTTCCGGAATGTTTTGTAGAATTCACCTGTGAAACCGTCTGGCCCTGGATTCTTCTTAGTTGGGAGATTTTTAATGACTGATTCTATCTCTCTGCTTGTGATTGGTTTGTTAAGATCATCAATTTCTTCTTTTGTCAATATGGGTTGCTTATGTGTTTCTAGGAATTTGTCCATTTCCTCTAAATTGTCATTTTTGTTGGAATATAGTTTTTCAAAGTATCCTCTTATGATAGTTTTTATTTCTGTGGGGTCAGTGGTGATATTGCCTTTCTCATTTCTTATTTTGTGTATTTGCATCTTCTCTCTTTTTTTCTTTGTTAGTCTCACTAAAGGTTTGTCAATTTTGTTGATCTTCTCAAAAAACCAGCTGTTGGTCTTGTTTATCTTTTCAAGTGCTTTCTTATTTTCTATTTCATTCAGTTCTGCTCTTATCTTTGTTATTTCCTTCTTTCTTCTTCCTGTTGGGTTACTTTTTTTTGTTGTTTTACTAATTCCTTCAAATGTGCAGTTAGTTCTTCAATTTTCCCTCTTTCTTCTTTTTTGATATATGAATTTATGGCTATAAATTTCCCTCTCTGTACTGCTTTTGCTGTATCCCATAAATTTTGGTATGTTGTGTTATCATTATCATTTGTTTCAAGGTAGTCATTGATTTCTTTTGAGATTTCCTCTTTGACCCACTCTTTTTCTAAGAGTGTGCTGTTTAATTTCCAAATTGTGGTGTGAAACCTGGGCCTCTGTCCCTTGCAAATTTCCAGCTTGACTCCACTGTGGTCAGAGATATTGTTTTGTATGATTTCAATCTTTCTGAATTCATTCAGCCTTTCTTTGTGGCCTAGCATATGGTCTATCTTGGAGAATGATCCATGTGCGCTTGAGAAAAATGTATATCCTGCTGTGTTTGGGTGTAATGATCTATATATGTCTATTAGATCCAGCTCCTCTAATATACTGTTTAAATGTTTTGTTTCTTTAGTGATTCTCTTTTGAGATGTTCTGTCCAAGGTAGATAGTGGTGTATTAAAATCCCCCACTAAAATTGTAGATGCATCTATTGTTTCACTTAGTTTTTCCAGCGTTTGCCTCACATATTTAGAGGCACCCTTGTTAGGAGCATAAATATTTATGATTGCTCGATCTTCTTGACAGATTTTCCCTTTCACTAAAATGTAGTATCCTTCTTTGACTCTCACAATTTTTTCGCATTTAAAGTCTATTTTGTCTGATATTACTATAGCTACTCCTGCCTTTTTTGGTTATTGTTTGCTTGTATGATTGTTTTCCAGCCATTCACTTTCAATCTCCATGCGTCTCTGGGTCTAAGATGTGTCTCTTGTAGACAGCATACAGATGGGTCATATTTCCTTATCCAATGTCCCAGTCTGAATCTTTTGATAGGTGAGTTTAATCCGTTGACATTCAGTGTTATTACTTTCAAGGAATTATTTGTGTTAGCCATATTTTGATTGGATTTGTGTTTGTCATATTTTGTTTGTATTTTTTTCCCTTCTATTTTTGTCTTTTTTTGTTGTTGTTCTTATACTCTCCTCCATCTCTGCCTGTCCTGTTTTTTCCTTTCTTCCTGCAGAACTCCCTTTACAATTTCTTGAAGGGGAGGTTTCTTGTTGGTATACTCTTTCAGTTTCTGTTTGTCTGCGAATATTTTGAACTCTCCATCATGTTTGAATGCTAGTTTAGCTGGATAGAGTATTCTTGGTTGGAAATTTTTTTTCCTTTAGTACCTTGACTATATCATACCACTGCCTTCTTGCCTCCAGGTTTCAGGTGAGAAATCAGCACTTAATCTAATTGAGCTTCCCTTGTATGTGATGGTTTTCTTTTCTCTTGCTGCTTTTAGGATTTTCTCTTTGTCTTGAGCATTGGATAATTTGACAAGTATATGTCCTGGGGTGGGCCTGTTGGGGTTTATGATTAGTGGAGTGTGCTGTGCTTCTTGGATATGTACATCTGTCTCTTTCAGTAGATTTGGGAAGTTTTCAGCCATTATTTCCTGCAACACTCCTTCTGACCCCTTTCCCTTCTCTTCTCCTTCTGGAATACCTATAATATGTATGTTTGAGCGTTTTGCATTGTCATTCAGGTCAATAAGTCCTAGCTGGATTTTTTCTATCTTTTTATCGACCCCTTCTACTATCTGTTTGATTTCTGATGTACTGTCTTCCACATCACTAATTCTCTGCTCTGCCTCTTCTAGTCTGCTGATATTTGCTGCAAGTGTATTTTTGATTTCTTGAACTGTGGTGTTCATTCCCATCATATCTGTTATCTTTATCTTTTTGTGCATGTCTGCAATTTCCCCTCCAAGTTCATGTTGTTAACCTCTTTCATTACTTCATCAAATTTGTCGGTCATAAATGTTCTGAGATCTTTCATTGCTTGTGCGAAGTTCTGCTCCCCTTCCTGATTTTTGGTTTGTTGATTGGATTCAGCCATGTTTTCCTGATTACTGGTTTGGTTTGTAGATTTTTGTTGCTGTCTGGTCATCATATTATCTTGATGGGTTTAATCAGTTCCTTAGCTTCTTTGTCTACTCTTGGAGATTAATTAGCTGTTGTTTTTGCGTAAGTGTTATATCTTCTCTTTGTCACTTTGTTCTTCTTATTCTAATTTCTTGTTGCTGGTTAAGTTCACTTTAAAGGAAAGTATTAGTGGTGGGGAAAGGCAATTGTGTAAGCAAGGAAAAAGTGTAGAGTAGTATTGGAGATATATGTTAACAAAGCAACAATATGAGTTCTGGGAGGATGGAGGTTAGATTCGTGTAAATTGTGTAGAGTTATAGCAGTAGGTAGAGTACCTATAATGAGGTAGATGACTGAATATGGGAGGAATATGGTATGATCTAAAAAGCTATTATTTTCGTGAGAGAGGGAAAGAGAAAAGAAAGGTAATAGTTTCAAGAGTGGATACCAGACAGAAAACAAAACAAAGGTATTAGAAATTAAGAGTTAGACACTTTGTGGATCTAAGAAAGGGAGGTGGAATATAGGAGAGATAGTAGATGATGGAGGATATCAAGATGTAGGGGAAAGGGGATAGTGTAGATAGCTAAACTCTATTCACACAGAAACGAGGCAGTGGAGGATGAGGAAACCCAGCAAATGTGAGGTGTTTCCTGCAGCACCTATTGTATTGTTAAGATAAAATAGAATAAGAAGAAGATGGGGGACAAGAGAGAGAGGAAAAAAAAAAAAAGACTTTGGGGGATACACTGGGAGAAAAGACTAGGGGATAATGCATTGCCAGGAATCAGAACATTAAAAACATAGAATAAAAATAAAAACAAAACAAAGAAGAAAAACCGCAAACGTTAAGGGCTAGGACATTCAAGGACCTCAGATGGGCCTCAGGGCGTGGTGGATTCAGGGATGGAAAGTCTGGGATATTGAGGACTCAAGAGGTGTGAGTCTCTGGGGTGTGTGCCACCAGAGTCCAGGGGACTCAGACCTGGCAACCTCAAGTCCGGTTAACAGGAAGCCTGGGAGCACCACAGTGCATCACAGCCTTCTGGGATCCCCGCAGCTGGGTGCTAGCCCTATGGGTGAGGTCACATTCACAACTCTATCCTGTGTTCTGTACCCTACAATTCACTCACTCACTAGGGTCTATTGTGTGGATATATCACCAATTGACTTCAGGAACCCTCCCACCCTGTGGTCCCCAGGAACGGCCACCTGGGGGCGCCTCTAGGCTGCAGCCAATTTAATGACTCAGATCAATATCCAGGTCCGGGGGAGGGGCTCCAGCCCAAAATGCTAATTACAGAGTCCAAACCCGAAATTCTCAAGCTTCTCAAAATATTCCCCTAATCAGCTTCCAAATGTCTCCCACCCAGGAGACCCTGGTAGCGTCTCTTTGTTGCTTTCACTTTAAGACCACTATAGATCAGCAGCCGGGTTTGGGGGGGTGGGGGCGTGGCTCTAGGCAGAAATGCTATTGTTGTGTCCGCAATCAAAAATTCCCCCACTTTGCCTTAAAACTCCCGTCTGTCTGCTCAAATCGGTCTGCAAGCACCTCCCGTCCCACCAACCTCCCAATAGGCCGCCCAGGGCCCACGAACTCCCCAGTACTGCAGAGCCTCCAAAAAAAAGAAAAAAAAAACCGCGCTGCGGTGGCGTCCGATGCCGCGGCTCCGCCCACCCAAGGAGGGAATCTTTCTCGTGCAGTTGGGAGCTCCGTGTATATTTCACAGACGCATCCTCTCTGTTACCTTCCCTCCAAATCGATGTCCAGACACCTCCGGACCAGCAAAAATCCCAAAACAGCCCGGTCCCAAAGAGTCTCCAACGCTGCCCAGCCTACTCCCTGCAGGAGATACTATCAGGGAAGTTCACTCAGCCGCCATCTTGCCCCCTCTCGAATCTACTTGCACTTTCTCATCCATGGCATGGCTAATTGATCAACAGAGATTGGGAGGCCCTGTAGCTATGCCAGAGCCAAAAAGTGATTCCCAATTTCCCTCAGTTGCCTATCTAAGAAAATAATCAGAAGTAACTTCCCTGCATGGAGCAGGTATATATTGACAGGATAGCTCTGGTTTCATTTTTCTTTTAGAGACTAACTTGAAGCCATTCAAAATCCATTGCCACTTGTTCTTACCTGCTAGATCTCCTCTATGGAGTTTTACTATGACTAATGGTACATGCAAGAATTATAATTTGGACTTCTCTACTGAAAAAGGAGAGATGGGAGAGAAGCAAGAAGAGGCTGTGTAGGATTGCATGTAAGGAAAAATTAAGGGATGATTTAATAAGGAGGAAATAACAAGAACTTTGAAAGATTTCAGTGGACACTATGAAAATCAGTAACTGAAAGCTTCAAAACATTCTTAGACCTTATAATTTTAAAAAATGTCCTTAGTTTTACTGGTATCACCTGTAATTAAAAGCCATAGGACCCCCTCCTCCAAAAGCTGGGCACTTGCTTAGGAGATAATTCAGATGTGTGGGTTCTTTTAGCTGAAGAAAGGAAGAGTCAGATACACCCATCTCAGACCAAGGAGCAGAATATAAGATTCCAAACCTCAGGGAGGTGGTGGTAGTAGATGCGGTGAGTGAGTGCATTTCCAGGGTGGGTGGAGGGATGATATGCTTGTGCACACGTGGGTGGGGGCAAACTCTCAGAGACCCAGGGTGATACCAGGAGACAGAGCAGGAGGAAGAGACCCCGTGTTCAGCACTAATCACAGTGAACTTCATTGCAGTCACCTCTGTTTTATGTGCAAGAAGGTGGCTAAACTTTCCTCCCCAAGTTTATTCATGCATCTCAATGCCCAGAGGTGCCTCATCAGTAACCACAATGTGAGTCAGAAAGCTGTTAAGGAGAGAGGAGTTGGGTTTGGGTACATTGAGCCCTCACCAAAGTCAAACACTTTTCAGGATATTTTGAAGTATTTTGTGTTTCTTTCTAGTTCTTTCTGGGATGGATGTGAGAACTGGGTTATGGCTCTTCCTGCATTGCAACCCAACCATACTTAGTGCTTTTGCTCTATTTATACTTTTACTCAAGGGATTGGTCCATTTGAAGGGCAGTTCTATTTATAAGAAGAAAATGAGGAAAGAAAAATATCCAGAAAATGATGAAAACAATGGAAAACACCTTAATAGAAAAGCTCCAGGGATGCCTGGATTGTACTCAGCTTACAAGTATTACTGAATATTTGGATTTTTTGTGTGTTAATGTTACAAAGGCCTTCTTCCTTGCAGCTTCAATGAAGAATTTTACCGTGGTTTCTTCTATTTCTGTTGTAGTTTCATTTTTGCATTTAAATGCTTGCTCCATTTTGAATTTATCCTGGTGTAAGTGTTGAGGTATGTGTCCAACTTTATCCTTCTTTCAGGTATCTAACTACGTGACAAAACAACATCTATGAATAATCTTTCTTTTCCTCATTGATGTGTATTGCACCTTTATCAAATACTAAGTTTCCACATGTATTTGGGTCTATTTTTGAACTTTCTTTTGTGTTCACTAGAGCTATTTATCCAAGCATCCATAACACAGTGCTTAAATTGAGCTTTTAGGTATGTCTGTTCCTAATTATTTGTTTTTATGCTATGCATTGTTTCTGTAGATTTTAGAAAAACATTCATTCTGTTGAATATTGTCTTTCTTTTCTATGTATATATCTCATTTTACAAGAAATAAATGTTCCAGTGTTTAGCTGTGTAATACATTTATTTGATCATATAATAATATTAAAAATACTTTATTTCTATAGAAAGTATCTATACATTTCCAATATTGAGCAATGCTTTAATTTACATATCTTCTTCTCCATGTTTGTGTTCCACTTCTTTTTATTTTTTTGTTCATGATGTCAATTTTAATAATAGTGCTCTCTGATAAGCTCTGGGACTCCTTTTCACTGCCCAGTGTTGCACTTTTATCATGGAAATAATTTTTAAAGTAAAACAGGGATCCACACAATACATATTTGCCCAAGGCCAGTATGTCCCAGGTGCAGTCCTGCTGAAGAGTTTATTGGCTCTACTTTGGGTCTTTATATAATGAATATTACCTCAATGTCTGAAGCCAGACTGAATTGTTGGCTTTCACAAGAGACTTAATCCATTTGTCTAGCCGTCCAAAAATTTCTTTATCTTTGATATTCACTAACCTTAACAGGGAGTATATCAGTATTGACGGCTCTGAATCAGTTTTTACAAGATATGGTATGTTCTTCAAAACTATGGACAGAAATCATCTTTCATTTCAAGAATGCTTTCTGACAATATGTTTAAAGTTCCACAATTTTTATTTTCTTCCTTGTGTACTCCAATCTTATACTATCTTCCTTTCATACTTAATATTTTCTAATTCCTTTAAACTCTTCCTGTATTTCTGTTTCAATTTGTTCACTTCTTTTATTTCCCTCTTCAATGTACCTTACTGTGTGCACCCAATTCAATTTTTTAATCATTTCTGAGATGATTTATTATTTTAAATTTACTTGAGTTTCTTGATCTTTGCTGGTTTACAGTTCATATCCTGCTATCTTACTTTATGTTTCTTAAAGTTTTAAATCTCTTCACTATGTTCATTCTTCTTAGAGGTGATTATTTGGTTATATCTTTAAAAATTATTACTCATTGTGAAATGATTGTCCTAGTTTTCCTCTGTTCCTTGGAACTTTTTTTCTGGTTTATGTCCTTTACCTATCACTTATATTTCCTCTTCCTGTGATCATGTTTTATGTTATTTTTGTACATGCTTTGTGCTAGATCTTTTTCATTCATCATTATTGAAGCATGAGTGTGTTGCACAAATAATTTGAAGTTTGTGTGAGTGACAGCCAGACCTAATTGCAAAATCAACTATAATTTTTCTTAAGATCTTAGAGTTTTTGTATGTTGGTTTAGCTCTTACTTCTCTTCAAAGGTGATAGAAGTTGTGGGGCTCATAAAATGTAAAGATTATCTTCTCTCCTCTGATTCAATGATAGTCTTTTTCAAAACATGTCTTGACTTCATATTTGAAATGATTTGATATTTGGATAACTCTTCAGCTTTCTAAATCCAAACTTTGTCACCAGCCTGTGCACAGTCACCTACCACTTAAGGAGTTTACATTGTAGACTTGTACTTCTCAATTTTGAAAAGTGTCTTTTGTTAACCTTTCTGAGATCTATAATTTGCAGAATAATCTTTCCAAGCATCCACTATTATATTACATTTAATTTAATCTCTTTTTCTATGGTCTTTCAGAATATCCATGGCCACAAACCCCTTAGATGTTTTATGTTTCCTATGCAAATATATACAAATATGCAGATATATACATACTTGAGTGTATATATTAATAGTTTAGTTTATTGGGCTGATGCAAATTAGCATTCAGAGTAGACACTGGCAGGTGAAGGAGGAGGTAGTTTGAGAGTGTGAGCATGGTAACAATACAAATCAGGCATTGTTCCGTTCCTGGGAGCCAGAGTTTCGCCACCAACTTCCTCATTAACTTCTACACAATATGATAAGGTCATTGTTATAAGTTTTCATCAATCTGCTAATTATTTCATTAAGGAAAGAGCTGCTAAGTGTCTACTCAGTGAAAGATATTATGAAGATTATCCTGGGGAAAAAAGTAAGGCAGGGGTTCTCCAAACGTTGCCCTTAACTGGCAGCATCAACATCTCCTGGAACTTGTTAGAAATGCAAATTCTTGGACCCCAGTTCAAAATCACTGAATCAGAGATTCTGGGGATGATACCTAGCAATCTATGTTTTAAAAAACCCTTTTGGTGTTTTTCATACACAAGTTTGAGATTCACTGATGTACTGATTTAATACATGTTTCTTCCTCAGATTTTTTATGAATAAAAAGTGAGACACTGTAAGGGTTGAATGAGCTCTCAGTGTGAAGATTTTAACATACGAAGTGCAGTACATATTTAGTCATTCTGACTATCCTAAAAAAGGTGGAAAATTGAAATGGGAATCTCTGAGCCTTCAACCTCGTCATTTACGTAGTTTCAGTAGGGAGTCATGAATTAACAATATCAAAACCAACATTTCTCCTAAAAGGTGCCAGTCATGGAAATTGGTATTACTACTATGGAGCAGAATTTTCTTTTATGGGTATGGGATGAGGAAATACAATTCTGTCTTCCACAATTTTTTTTTTAAGATTTTTTATTTTTTATTTATTTCTTTCCCCCCAGCCCATTGTCTGCTCGCTGTGTGTTCTGTGTCTGCTTGGATTCTTGACTCTTGTCAGCATTTTTTTTTTTTAAAGATTTTCCACTGACTACTTTTATCCAGACATAATAAGAGTAAAATAACATCAACACAGTTTGAACAAAGGGGAGAAATCACAAGAAGAGGCATAGTGGTGACAGGAGGGGTAAGCGCTGGTCCTCTCTTTTTTGCACTGTGTTATTGGGATCAACAGAAGGAAAATGTCAGCCTGAGACTGAGCCATTACCTTCTTTCTATCTGGTTGTCTCTTTGAGTCACATCCATCTGTCAGCAACATAGATTTCTCCAAACATGGGCCCTGGAGTGGGTCACCCTATTCACTATACCTTAGGCAAATTTCTGCCTTTAGCAAAAAGCAATTATATTGCTTTTCCTATCATTAGGGATTTGATGATTTAATTGATTTCTTCTTTCTCATTTACTTTTTATTGTGTTTTGTGAAGATATATAGATCACAAAAAATGTTACATTAAAAAACACAAGAGGTTCCCATATACCCTATGCCCCTTCACCCCCACTCCTATCACATCAACAACCTCTTTCATCGTTGTGGCACATTCATTGCATTTGGTGAATACGTTTTGGAGCACTGCTGCACTGCATGGATTATACTTTACATTGTAGTTTACACACTCCCCCAGTACATTCAGTGGGTTATGGCAGGATATATAATGTAATATCATACATCTGTCCCTGTAATATTATTTAGGACAACTCCAGGTCCTGAAAATGCCCCCACATCACATCTCTTCTTCCTCTCCCTGTCCTCAGCAACTACTGTGGCCCCTTTATCCAGATCAGTGATCAGTGCTACAGTTTCTACCATTACTAGTTTAACAGACATTTACATAAGAGTGCATGGAACACAGAAGAGGTAATTTAGGAGGCACAGTAGATGATCGTAGGAAGGACAAAGTATTGAGGAACCCAGGCATTTAGGGACAGGAGCCTATATAAGGAGGAGGGCTCTGAGAGAAGAGTGGGGAGAGATAATTGTGCTATGTGGCAATTCCTGTGATAGTGTGTCAGCATTCTCTTCTATGTGTCATTTTCTATGTCTAAATGAGGTACTCCTAAATTGACCAACTCCTGTTGGGCAAAGACATGGGAAATGAATGAACAGGGATTTTCCACTAAGTACAGTCAGAGGCAGCATTCTCCCACACCACAGATAAGAGCACAATAGTCCAATGTTTTTTTTTTTTCTCACAGGCCACTCATAAAATGATGGGGAGAGAAAATTCCACATCTGGAGGAGGCTTCATTTGGTGGGTTTCTCTGAGTACTCATGGTTAGAGAGGATGTTATTTGTGTTCATCTTGATATTCTATCTTCTGACACTCATGGGCAATGGGATCATTATCCTGGTCTCCTGCCTGGACCCCCATCTCCACACACCCATGTATTTCTTCCTCACTCATCTCTCTTTTATTGACCTTATCCATGTGACCTGCATCAGCCCTCAGACGTTGGTCAATTTTGGGGGTCCAGACAAATCCATAAGTTTTATTGGGTGTGTAGTCCAGCTTCTCCTCACCCTGGGTCTGGGGGGCACTGAGTGTATCCTTCTGGCCATGATGGCCTATGGTCGCTATGTTGCTATCTGCCAGCCTTTGCATTATCTCACCCTCATGCCACCACAGCTGTGCTGGACCCTGGTCAGTGTATCCTGGGTAATTGGCTTTAGCAATTCATTGGTCCACACCCCTATCACAATGACCCTTCCTTGATGTGGCCACAACCGGATAAGGCATTTCTTTTGTGAGGCACCCCAATAATACAATTGGCCTGTGTGGACACCACAAATTACATGAAGGACACTATGATTCTAAGTAGCATCTTCCTTGTCTTTCCTTTCTTACTGAGCTTGGTCTCTTATGGGCATATTGCTCATAGTGTGTTGAGGTTAAAGACTTCAAGGGGGAGGCAGAAGGCCTTTGGGACCTGTGGCTCGCATCTCATGGTGGTGTCCATTTTCTATATTACTATCATCAACATGTACAAGACACCCAAGCCAAAGCTCTCTCATGGTGGGACCAAGTTTGTGGCACTGCAATACAATCTGATTCCTCCTTTGATAAATCCCATAATCTACACTTTAAGAAACAGAGATGTCAAGGAAGCAATATGGAAGGTGATAATGTGGAAACAAACAAAAAAAGAAGACATAGATATTTCCTAGATTCACTCTGTTAAAAAACTGGAGGAACTTTCCAAAGAAGCTGTAGATCTGCAGTTGAATATTGTGTTACAAAGTGACTTGCTATGTAGCCTTTTTAAGTTAGTCCATCCATTCTATGATTTCCTAACTCCCTTATAATTTTGATTGTCATGGATACTCATGGGTATTGGGGGAAGTAATATACTTGTGTAGAATTTATGTCTGGTTGTAAATAAATCTAAACAAGACAAAGCCCCTAAAATTGTGCAATTCTTGGGCTTGTGTTCATTATTATCTGGTTACATTTCCTATTTTTTCTTGTTCAGTACCATGCTTTTCTAATATCTTATTTTCTTTCCATTCATTAACTTTTTGTATGCTCTTTTGTCATATTTTATATGAATTGACTCATTAAAATATTTTTTATGAAACTTATACAAGCGTAGAGTTTGAAGAGTCAACTAATTCTATAGAGTAGACTAAAATGAATAGGAGATTACCCCCAACCCACTTTCATTTATTTCAAAAGCAATGACTTTCAACACATTTCGACTTTTTCTATTTACCCCATTATCTCAATAATACACATATGCTTTTACTGTTTTTTTAAAATATATATATACATTTAATAGAGACTTAGATTATACAAAATGTTACACAAAAAAATAAGGGAGTCCCATATGCCCCACTTCTCACACCTCCCATCCTTCCCCACATTAACTCCTTCTTTCATTATTGTATTATATTTTTCTGTTTTTGCCATTATCTTTCCAAATTTCAAATATGAATTTAATTATTCCTTTTGCTGCCCCATCCACATATGTGCACACTCTCCGTCATCTCAGCAGAGTTACAATCTGGACTGGGTTTGATAAATGTTCAGTGTTTACATTATTATGACTCCAAATGCACTTAAGAGTTTAGCTAGTGGTCAATTATAGTTATTCCACTATCCCTGCCTGTAAAAATGATTGCTTTTCTGGCAGTTATAAATTATTTTGCATTATTTCTTGCTAATTTCTAAATACAGAACTTACCAATAAATCAACCCTGAATGCTCTGGCAGATGTCTGAATCTCCTTAAAACATAATCATTTATATTAAATATTCTGCAAATTCTTCTTTTTTGGAAAAACTTTTCTGGAGTATCCTGACTTGTTACAGTCTCAATTGGTTGCTCCCTGAGTCAAGCTTTAATGCTAAGATCTCAGTTTCTTTCTTAATTCACTTCCTTGTATTGGTGGAGCTGTCTTCTTTAGCTCCTTCAAAAGAAGACATTGGGAGTAAAAATATTTGAGGCCTTGTGTGACTGTTAGGTTCATGTGTCAACTGGTGGTGTCCAGTTTTTTGGTTAAACAAGCACTGGCCTGATTGTTACTGTGGGGACATTTCATAGACTCAGATCATGAGTATGTTGATTGCATCTATGGATGATTACATCTACAATCAACTAAGGAGATTGCCTTCAAGTATCACAACTGTCTCATCCAATCATTTGAAAGATTTAAAAGAAGTGCTGATTTCATCAGTCAGAAGAGACAATTTCCATCTCTACTTCAGCCAGTCAGCTTCTCCTGGAGAATTCATGGACAACTTTTATTGGAGTTCCCAGCTTGCAGCTTGCTCTGTGGAATTTGGACATGGGAAACTTCCACAGTGGGGTCAGAAATTCTTGAAAAGACTTCATAACATTTACAGATCTCTCCTGTTGGTTTATTTCCCTAGAGAACGTTGAGTAATACACCCTGTATGTCTACAATGAATACCCTAATTCCTTTTTTCTAAAAGAATATTGTTAACACTTAACCATTTATGTACCATTCAGTGTCAGTAATTACATTTGCAATGTTGAGTCACCATCACCCTAGTCATCTCTCCCCTTGGTTCCATATAAACTCTAATATATTTTCTGTCTATATGAATTTGCTTATTCTAAATATGTGCAATAAGTGAAATCATACATTATTTGTATTTTTGTGTCTAGCATGTTTTCAAGTCTCATCCTTGTTGTAACATGTATCAGAAATTCATTCCATTCTATGGCTCAGTAATACTCGTTTGTATGCACATACCACATTTTGTTTATCCATGTATCTGCTGATGTACACTTGCATTGTTTTCTAATTTTTAACTTTTTTTAAGGAGGTACCCGGGTTTGAACCCAGGACCTCCTCTGTGGGAAGCAGGTGCTCATCCACTGAGGTACATCCATTCCCCTTGAGTTGTTTTCTTTACTTGTTAAGAATCTATCAATAGTTTCTATTTCTTTTTTTATAAACTTTATTTCAACTTCAAAAGACAAAAGGCGGCATAAGAAATCATTGAAGCACACTTTAAAAAATCTGATCTGGTAATATTTAAATTATTTAATCCTAAAACTAAACTCAGTTGTTTCTCCAGTATTCTGGAAGTTGAATAAAAGAGCCCAGATTAGCTATGTGACATGACCAAGGTCTTCTGCTTAATCATATTCACATCTCCTTAAACTAAATACCATATTTTTTTTGACATTCAGAATTGATATGGCGCTTTCTTTGCCTTTGCTACAAAATATTACAATATTACTCTTAACTTTAGTCTATAAATTACATCTGATGTATTTTTCACATCACTGTATTTTAACACCTTATAGTAGAGGACTATTCTTGTATTTATATTATTAACAACAGTCCTCACCTATCACCAAATCACTGTTATATAATCCCTATGTTATCCTCTAGCTTTCTTTCAATTTATATTACTCTCCCTAGACTAACCCTTTCAACCAGTTTTACATTTATAAACTGGCAGTGTTATAGTAACTATAATGTGTTACCATCAACTCTACCCATTTCCACATATTTACAATCCACCTCATTAAACATTCTACATACATTCAGCATCACATTCCCCTTCTCAACCCACATTTTCTCTCCTATTATCTTATTCTCTGTAGTTTAACTCTATAAGGTTACTCATTATAATTAGTTCGTATCAGTAAGACCATACAAAATTTATCCTTTTTTGCAATTCCTTTAGACAACTTCTTCTCTTTCTTCCTTTGTTTGTAAGAGAGCTTTACCCTGCCCAGTCTACTCTGATACCAACTTCAAAGGACGATATTTCCATTTCTTTTAAAAGATAACTTCTCTTTTATTGGACAAGCTGTAGTTTTACAGAAAATTCATGCAACAAATACAGATTTCCCATATATCCCCTATTATTAATAGCTGACATTAGTGTGGTACTTTTGACTGATGAAAAAATATTACTATTGTTTGTTACCACTGATGAAACAATATTACTATTATAGTTGTATTATTAACCATAGCCCACAGTTGACATTAGGGCATATTGTATGTGTGTTACAATCATGTTTTTTGTTTTCTTTGTATGATTTTCTTCTTTATTAGAGAAGCTGTGGGTTTACAGAACGATTGTGCATAAACTATAGGATTCCCACATACAATCCCACCACCAACACTTTGCATTGGTGTGGAATATTTGTTACACTTTCAGATAAAATATTTTTATAATTTTACTATTAAATAAAGTCTATGATTTACTATAGGGTTCACTGTGTAATGTATGCCCATGAATTTATAAAAAATGTTATTCTGTTTCCATATATACAATATAACATTTCCCCATCTTATCAAGGTCAGATATATATTTCAGTGCTGTTAATTGTGTCTTAAAGTTGTGCTGCTAACACCGCCATCCACTACCAAAGCATTTCCATCGTTCCAAACAGGAACTCTGTTCATTTTAATCCTTAACATCCCATTTCTGATCACTACTCCATACTCTGGTAACCGGATTCTAGATTCTGAGTCTATGAGTTTGCTTATCCTAATAGTTTCAAATCAGAGACATCTTACAATATTTGTCCTTTTGTGTCTGGCTTATTTCACTCAACATAATGTCCTCAAGGTTCATCCATGTTGTTGTATGTTTCAGGACTTCATTCCTTTTTATTGCTGAATGCTTGGCAGTTTTTGCTTTCAGCTCTTTACATATGATGTCCCACAGCCTTCTTCCTCCATACTTTTGGATGAGAAAACAGAACTTCATTTTATAGAGGTTTCCTTGTATGTGACCTGTTGCTTCTCTCTTGCAGCTTTTAAAATTCTCTTTTTATCTTTGGCATTTAACAGTTTGAATATAACATGGCACTGTCTGGGTCTATTTGGGTTTGTCTTGTTCAGAGTTCGTTGACTGTCCACCTACCACAAGATCTTGAACATGTTTTCCTACATTGTCTTCTAGGAGCTTTATGGTTGTAGCTTTTGTACTTAGGTCCAAGATCCATTTTGAGTTAATTTTTGTATCAGGTGTGAGATGGGGTCCTCTTTCTTTTGGATGTGGATATCCTGTTCTCCCAGCACTTGATATACTTGTCAAAAATCACTTGACCATCAATGTAAGAGTCTATTTATGAATTGTGAATTCTCGATTCAGTTCCTTTGGTTAATATGCCTATCTTTCTGCCAGTACATGCTGTTTTTAACATTGTATCTAAGGAATTTATTTTAAAATCATGAGTGAGAGTCCTTCAACTTCATTCTTTTTATATAGATTTGTGGCTCTTCAGGGGCCCTTACCTTTCCAAAAAAAATTGATAATTGGCTTTTGCTTTTCTGTAAAAAATTTTAAAAGGCTGTTGGAATTTTTATTGGGGTCATGTTGAATCTGTAAATAAGTAGAATTGACATCTTAACAATATTTAGCCTTATAATTCATGACCACAGAATGTCGTTCCATTTATTAAGTCTTCTTTGGTTTCTTTCAGCACTGCTTTGTACTTTTCCTCATACAGGTTCTTTATGTCCTTGGTTAAGTTTATCCATATTTGATTATTTTAGTCACTATTGGAAATGGATTTTTTTCTGAATTCCTTCTCAGATTTATTATTAGTAGTATATAGAAACACTACTGATATTTGCATAGTAATCTTTTTCATTTAAAAATTTCTATGAACATACATAGTTCATACATGAATATACATAAACAATATGTGTATGGTAAAAGTTGTGAACTTACAAAACAAATATGCATTTTATCATACAGGAATCCCATACATCAACCCACCACCAACACCTTGCATTGTTGTGAATCATTGTTGTGAAAGAGCTTAGTCAAAATACTACTACTATCAACTATATCTTACATTTGGTATATTTTTCCCTGTTAGTATTAAATATGTGTATAGTTCATGAGAGATCATTCTCGTATTTGCTCTGTTAACCACATCCATCTTCCATCATTGGGTTCACTGTGTTATACAGTCCCATGCTTTGCACAATTCATTCAAAGTGTACACTCAGTGGCTCTCATTTTCTTCACAGAGTTGTGGTATCACCACCTCAGTCAATTTTAGAATGTTTTCATAACTCCAAAAGGAAAAATCCCATATCCCCTTATACTTCCCTGTTGTTGTCCCTTAGATTTGATATATCTTCTTTGCTATTGCTGCAAAAATATTACAATTTACTATCCTCTGTAAGTTACATTAGTGGTAATTATTCCATGTATCACCATATTCTTAACACTTTGTAAAATGAGAACATTCTTATATTCATACTTTTAACCTCCATCTTCAAGCACCACTGAAATCACTATCATACAAGTTCTTAGATTTTTCGGTAGCATCAACTCCAATTCTCAACACACATTTCCTCTCTTAGTAACATATACTCTAGAATTTAACTCCATGGGTTTACTCATCATAGTTGGCTCATATTAGTGAGACCATGCAATGTTAGTCCTTTTGTGACTGGTTTATTTCCCTCAACATAATGTCCACAAGACTGATCAATAATGTCATATGAATCCCAATTTCCTTTCTTCTTACAGTTGAAGAGTATTCTATTGTATTTATATACCGCATTTTGTTTATACATTGGTTTTTGGACACATGGACTGTTTCTATATTTTAGCAATTGTGAATAATGTTGCTATGCACATCAGTGTACAAATGTCAGTTTATGTCTTTGCTTTCAGTTCTTCTGAATATATTCTTAGTACAGGATTGGTGGGTGATACAGCAGTTCTATATTCAGCCTCTTGAAGTTCTGCCAAATTGTCTTCCAGAGAGACTGTACCATTGTACACACCCACCAACAATGATGGAGTTTTCCTATTTCTGCACATCCTCTCCAGAACTTGTAGTTTCAGTTTTTTAAAATAATGGCCATTGTATAAAGTATGAAGTTATATCTCATTGTAGTTTTGATCTGCATTTCCATAATACCTAGTGATGTTGAACATTTTTTTTATGTTCTTTTGGCCTTTTTTTTCCTCTTTGGGAAAATGTCTATTCAAGTCATTAGCCCATTTTTTAATTGGCTTACTGGTCTTTTTTATCATTGAGCTGTATAATCTCTATTTTGTTTTTATAAAATTTTATTGAAGTATATCATAAATACATCCACATATATAAAGTGTAAGGGCATCGTTAAAGTTGTGAACTTACAATACAAACCTTACAATACAAACGGGATTCCATACATCACTCCACCACCAATGTTTTGCATTGTTCTGAGACATTTGTTTCAAACTATGAACTAACAATATAAATACTATTAGCAGCAATCTTCAACCACTACTGCAATCACTATGCTTTACATTCACTAGATTATGGTCTAGCTTCCTTTCAATTGAAATTTAAAAACCACAGCAACAATTACATTTACGAATCAGCTATGTTTGTTATATTCACTACAATGTGTTATCAACTCTATTCATGTTCACATATGTATAATAAACTGTAGTAAAAATTCTACATATGTTAAGCATCAGCTCCATTTTTCCAGCCACATTCTATTTCCTAATAACCTATACTCTAGAGTTTACCTCCATGAGTTTGGTCTTCATATTTAGCTCACATAAGTGAGAACATACAATATTTGCCCTTTTGTGTCTGGCTTATTTCACTCAACATTATGTCTATAAAACTGATCCAGGTTGTGATATGCATCCCAATTACATTTCTTCTTACAGATGAATAGTATTCCATTATATTTATAAACCATGTTTTCTATAGCCATTCATTTGTTGATGGACACTTGGGCTGTTTCCATATTTTAGCAATTGTGAACAATGACGCTTTTAATATCAGTATGCAAATATCTGTTTCCTTCCTTGCTTTCAGATATTCTGAATTTATTTGGAGAAACAGGATTGCTGGACCATACAGCAGTTCTATATTCAGCTTCCTGAGGAACTAACAAATGGCCTTCCACAGAGGCTGGACCATTCTGCATTCCCATCAACAGTGAAGTTCCTATGTCTCAGATCCTCTCTAGCACTTGTATTTTTTGTGTTTTTTTAAATGATGGCCATTCCATAAAGTGTGAACTAGTATAACATTTTGGTTTTGATCTACATTTCCCTAGTAGCTAGTGATGTTCCACATTTTTCATGTGCCTTTTGGTCAATTGTTTTCCTCTTTGGAAAATATCTATTCCAAATTTTCACGCATTTTTAATTGGGTTGCCTGTATTTTTTTCTTTGAGTCGTATGATCTCTTTATTTAACATGGATATTAAAATCTTACAGGGTATGTGTTTTCCAATTATTTTCTCCCATTGAGTATGCTTCCTTTTTACTTTATTGACTAAGTCTTTTGAAGAACAAATGTGTTTAATTTTGATGAGGTTTCGCTTTTTAAACAAATCAATTTTATTTATACATAAAAGCATAAATCCAATCAAAGTGTACAAAATGGTACAAAATGGTATTTGGTATAAGCACAAAGTTATGCATCATCACTACAATCTTTAGTAGAGTATTTTTATTATTCCAATAGCAATAATAGTAATAAAACAAAGAAAATAACTCATCTCTCAATTTCTCTATGCTTCCCCTGCCACACATAAATGCTATTCTGTTTCTGTCTCTCTCACCTGGGTTGTGTCCATATTTTGGTATTTGTGAATACAACTATAAACATCAGTGTGCAGATGTCTGTTCATGCCACTGCTCTCTGTTCTTCTAGATAATACCCAGTAGTGGTATTGCTGGTTCACATGGCAAGTCTATATTGAACTTCCTTAGGAACTGCCAAAAAGTGCCCCACAGTGGCTGTACCATCCTACATTCCCACCAATTTGAATAAGTATTCCTATCTCTCCACATCCTTTCCAACAGATAGTTTTCTAACTTTTTAATAGTGTCCATTCTAATAGGTGTGGAATGATAAGTCACTGTAGTTTTGATTTGCATTTCCCTAACCCCTAGTGATGCTGAACATTTTTTTCATGTGTTTTTCCCCATTTGTATTTCTTCCTTGGACAAATGTGTATTCAAGCCTTTAGCCAATTTTTAAATCCAGCAGTTTGTTTTTTTTACTGTTGAGTTGTAGAATCTCTTTAGATATCATAGACATTAAACCCTTAAGGATATGTGATTTCCAAATATTGTCTCCCATTGAGTCACCTGCCTTTTCACCCTTTTGACAAAGTCCTTTGAGATGCAACAGTGTTTACTTTGAGGAGGCCTGATTTATCTGTTTGTTCGTTTGTTGTTCATGCTTTGGATATAAAGTTTGAGAAACTACTGCATATCACAAGATCTTGACGATATTTCCCAACATTTTCTTCTCAGTTTTTTATGGTTGTTGTTTTATATTTAGGTCCTGGATTCATTTTGAGTTAATTTTTGTATAAGGTGTGAGACAGGCATGCTCTTTCTTTCTTTTGGATATGGAGTTCCCCTAGCACCATTAACTGAATACTGTTCCAACCCAATTCAGAGGGCTTGACTGTACATGTGATGATCTATTTCTGAGTTCTCGATTTGGTTCCATTGGTCAATGTGTCTGTCTTTATGTCAGCACCAAGCTGTGTTTTTTTTTTTTTTTTTACCACTGTAGCTAAGTAATATGCTTTACAATAGGAAAGTGAGCATCCTCAAGGTTTGTTCTTCTTTCTAACATGTTTTTAGCTATAGGAGCTCCTTATATTTCCAAATAAATCTGGTAATTGGCTTTTTATTTCCTGTAAATAAGGTTTTTGAGAGTTATATTGGGATGGCATTGAATCTTAAATAAGTTTGGGTAGAATTGACATCTTAATGATATCTAGTCTTCCAATCCATGAACACAAAATGTGTTATGGTACCTTGAGTTGGACTCTTCAGGGCTTTGTAACTATAAGCTTCTACCCCAAATAAATATACTGTATAACAGTCAACAGATTTCTAGTACTTTGCATCAACACCCCTTTGGCTGTCAATACAAAGTGTAAATCTTTGTTTACTGGGCACATAATATGTAAAGATGCAATTTGTGTCATGGACAACATAAAAGGAAGGGATGGGGGTATAGAATTGTGTATGTCTAGGTTATTAAAGTAAGGTTGGGATCAACACAAACTAAATTGCTATAGATTTAGTGTTCTAAAATTAATCTCCTTGGTAACCATAAAGAAAATGTCTAAAAAATCTATACAAAAGGAAAACATAAGTGATAGAAAATGACTAATTTTAAAAGCTCATCTTAAAAAAATGCAAGGCAGTAATGGAGGAAAAGAGGAACAAAAAAAATCGATGAGACTTAAAAAAAAGAATTCGAAAAATGGCAGGTGCAACATTTGCCTTATAAATATTTTCCCTAAATTTCAATTGATTAAACTTTCTACTCAAAAATCAGAGACTGGCAAAATGGGTAAAAAATTATGATCCAACTATTAGGTATTTACAAGAGATCCATTTTAGATCCATGAAAGAAAGGCAAAAGCTCCATGCAAATATCAAATAAAAGAAAGTAGGGTGGTTGTATTAATATTAGACAAAATAGACTTTAAGTAAAAAGCTGCTATATGAGATGAAGAAAAACACTAAGTATCTATGAAAGGATCAATTAAACAAGAAGATTTAACAAGTATAAACACATAGGGCCCTCACACAGAGTGCTAAAATAAAGGAGACAAACAGAATGGAAGGGAGAAATAGACACTTCTACAACAATAGTTGGAGATTGCAGTACACCATTTTCAACTTTCTATAGAACTTCTAAGTAGAAGATCAATAAATAAATGAGGCTTAAACAACACGATAAACCAACCAGATCTAACTGACATATAAAACACTTTATGCAACAATGGCAGAAGACATTTTTGCAAATGTAGTTGCATTATTCTCTAGGATAGACCATCTATTAAGGCACAAGAGAAGTCTAAAGGAATTTAAAAATATTTAAATAATAAAAAAGTAACCTCTTTGGCCATCATGGAATGAAGCTAGAAATCAGTAACACGAGGAAAACTGGAAAATAAATAAACATGTGGAAATTAAATAGCAAACTCAAACAACCAATGTGTTAAAGAAGAAATGACAAAATAAATGAGAAAATACTTAGAGGAAAATGAAAACAAAGACACAACATATCAAAACACATGGTATGTAACAAAGCCAGTACTCAGAGGGAAATTTATGGCTACGTGTGCCTATATTTAACAAGAAGGAAGATCTGTAATAACCCAACTTTACCTCTTGAGAAACTAGAAAAATAAGAGTAAAGTAACCCAAAGGTAGCGAAGAAAGGAAATAATTACAATTAGAGCAGAAAGAAATGAGATAGAGAATAGGAAATCAATTGAGAGAAAAACAAATAAAAATATGTTTCTTTGAAAAATTCAATAAAATTGGCAAGACTTTAGCTAGACTGTCAAAGGAAGAAGAGGAAATATGCAAATGACCTAAATCGGAAATGTAAATGGTGATAAAATTTATGGCCTTACAGAAATAAAAATACTTAGAAGAGAATATCATGAACAATTTTATTGCAACAAACTAGATAATTCAGATGAAATGGAAAAAATCCTAGAAACCATATCGATTACACAAAATGACTCAAGAAGAATTAGAAAACATCAATAAATCTAGAAAAAGTACAGAGATCAAATTAATAATCAAAATCGTCCATCAAAGAAACGTCCAGGACAAGATGACTTAACTGAGAATTCTGCCAAGCATTTAAATAAATGTTAATTCTTCTAAAACTCTTCTGAAGAATTTAAGAGGAGTAAATACTTCTTAACTCATTCAATGGGACTAGCATTACTCTGATATCAAAGTGTGGTAAAGACATCATAAGGAAAGAAAATAACAGCCTATTTTCCCTTAGGAATATGAGTGGAAAAATTCTTAACAAAATAATAGCAAATGAAATCCAATGGCATATTAAAAGTTTATACACCATGACTAAGTGGGTTCAACATACAAAATGTCAATATTGAAATATGAAAATTCAGTGTAATGCACTTTATAAGTGGAATGAAACAAAAAAAATATTGGCTCAAAAGATGCAGAGCAGGCATTTGACAAAATCATGTAACTTCATGATAAAAACACTCAGAAATATGATAAAGACCATTTGTGAAAAAAACCCAGGAAACATCATACTCAATAGTGAAAGACCTACAATTTCCCCATCAGATCAGGAGTGAAGCCAGGATACCCACTTTCACCACTGTTACTCTATATTGTACTAGATTGCTTGCCTGAAAAATTAAGAAAAAGAAATAAGAGGTATCAAAATTGCAAAGAAAGAATAGAAATATCTATTTGTAGTTGGCATGATCTTATATATAGAAAACCTAAAGGAATCCAAAAGCAGACTATTTAAGCTAATAAGTCAATTCAGTATAAGTGTTAGGGTACAAGATCAACATGCAGAAACCATTGTGTTTCTATACATAGTAATGAACAATCTTAAGAAGGATTTAAGAAAACATTTCCAATTACAAAAGTAACTAAGACAAAAATATCCAGAAATAAATTTAGGGATATAAAAGACATGTATACTAAAACTAATGGAGAAACCAATATTCTGACTCATATGGAACTGCAAGGAGACCCAAATAGCCACATCACTGTTGAAAAAGAACAGGGTTGGAGAACTCACACTTCCCAATTTCAGGTTGTTTTATAAAAGTGACAGTAATCAACAGTGCTGCACTGGCACAAAGATAGATACATCTGTGGAATAAAGTTGAAAGTGTAGAAATAGATTCACAACACCTATGGTAAATTAATTTTTCTAATGTATGCTAAATACATGCAGAGAGGGAAGAGTACTCTCTAAAACAAAAGCTACAGGAAAACTGGATATCCACATGCAGAAGAATGAAGGCAGACCCGTATATCACACACTACATATAAATCAACTCAAAACTACATATAAAAAGGCTCTAAATGTAAGAGCTAAAGCTATGAACTTTTTTTAAATTTTATTTTATTTATTCATTTTTTAAAAAAATATTACATTAAAAAAATATGAGGTCCCCATTCACCCCCACCGCCCCCACCCCACCACTCTCCCCACAGTAACACTCTCCCCCATCATCATGACACATCCATTGCATCTGGTGAGTACATCTCTGGGCATTGCTGCACCCCATGGCCTGTGGTCCACACCACAGCCCACACTCTCCCACGTTCCATCCAGTGGGCCATGGGAGAACATACAATGTCTGGCAATTGTCCCTGCAGTACCACTCAGGACAACTCCAAGTCCCGAAAATACCTCCACATCTCATCTCTTGCTATGAACTTCTTAGAAGAAAAGGGAAGCAAATTTTCATGACCTGTGATTCAGCAAAAGATTTTTAAATATGACACCTCAAGCATGAGCAACAAAGAAACAGATAAATTTGGTTTTGTCAAAAGTAAAGCCTTTTGTGCATCAAAGGAAATTATCAAGAAAGTCAAAAGATAGCTTACAGAATGGGAGAAAATAGTTTCAAGCCATGTATCTGATATGAGTTTAATATCCATTACATACATAAAGAACTCTTACAACTCAACAACAAAAGGATAAACAACACAGTTTTAAAATGGACAAAAAACTTGTAGAGACATATCTCTGGAGAAAATATGCAAGTGGCCAATAAACAAGAAAAGATACTCAACATAATTAGCCATTAGGGAAATGCAAGTTAAAATCACAATGAGATACCATTTCACACCCAAAAGGATGGCTATGATTGGAAAAGTGTAAATTACTACATGTTGGAGAGGATGGAGAGAAATTGTAACTCTAGTGCATTGTGATGGGCTGATGGGAATGTAAAATGATGCAGCCCCTTTGAAAACAATATGGCAATTCCTCAAAATGTTAAATACAGAATTACCATTTTACCAGACGATCCTATTTCTGGGTTTATACCCAAGAGAGTGAAAAGAGGGTCACGAACAGTTCCCTGCATGCCAATATTTACAGCAGCATTATTTAATAGCCAAAAGCTGGAAACAACTCAAATGCCCATCAACCAAAAAAATGGTTAGACAAAAGGTGGCATATACACACTATGGAATATTATTCAGCCACAAGTAAAAATGAAGGTGTGAGACATGCTGAAACATCAAAGAACCTTGAAAACACGCTCAAAGAAAGAAGCAAGGAACAGAAGGATGAAAATTGCATGATACTGCTTATGAGAGATTACTGGAAATGGTAAATTTGTAGAAATAGAAAGCAGATTATAAATTATTGGGGGAGAGTTAAGGTGGAGGGAGGAGGGAAGAGGAGTGTTTGAGAAAAAAAAAGAAGAGGCTCTTTTCATCAACTTCTAAATTATTAATAAAGAAGTTGAAGCTTTTCTTTAGTGGGAAGAAAGCTCGTTTCCAATCTATCTGCCTTGTAAAAAGGCAACCTGTTTTTGATGTGCTCCCGTTAACTCACTGTGCTTTGCATCACATTGAACTATGGTTTTCTTTCTTCTATGCTAATTCTGATTTTCCCCCTATGTGGTGTTTTCTTTCCCTCTTCTTCTTGGTCCACAATTCTTCCTCACAGACCCAGCTCAAACCCGCCTCTTCTGGGTGTTTTTCCCTGATGATGCAAGCAGAAACAACTGCAGTAGAATATGTGTTTTCCTCACTTGTACCTCAATTATTAGAATTATTTGTTTTCAGATAGGTCTCTCTGTTTTGAAAGAATTATGCAACAGGAAATACCTCTCCACATGATAAACTAGACACCCAAAAAATGCATATTAAAATGAAGAGTATAAATGAATTCAAAATAATAACAACAATAAATTTAATTCAACTCTAGAGTGATTAGGCAGTAGTTAAGGGATTTTGAAATTTTTCCATTACTGCCTTTAAAACTAAATTTCCATGAAATAACCATAATTTTTCCAAGCTTTGCAGCGCTATTAGCTGTATCTTAATTGCTTTGTTCCACCAAAATTTCAGTTAGTCAATACTAGTTGATTTCTATCATTACTTTCTATGTATGAAAATCCCCTTTAGCCTCTGATTTACTTAATCTATGCCTTATTTCCCTATTTTAAAAGAACCTGCTCTAATAATATCAACACTTGTTACTCATCAACCATCATAATGAAACATTATAAAAGCATTATAAAACTCAAAAATGAAACAAAACCACCACCCTGGATCATCCAGGGGGAAAAAGGATATCCCTTGACAAGTGAGAAACTCCCAGAAATTATAAGCCACAGAAACAGAACATTAAATAATAAGTTACTGGTTATCTGGAAGATCAGCAATTGGCCTAGGGGCCAAAGGCTAGAATGAAGATGAAGTTAATAAGATAGGCAGAGGTTAGGGACAGAATGTGAAAGAAAAAAATCTATAGTCAAAGTTAACAAATGACTGAAATATGGCAATTACTGTGTTATCCAATGGGTTATTTGATAGCTATCTCATCAAATTATGTGTCAAATTGGTTATGCTGTCCAGTTGTTTGGTCAACCACTGGCCTAGTTGTTACTGTGGAGGTATTCTGCAGATGGGATTAGCAGTTACAGTCAGTTGACTTCAAGTAAAGGAGATTGTCCTCAGCAAATCCATGAGAGGTCTTTCTTTTTTTAACCCAGCCTGAACTGACATTAATTACTAATCAGTTTTCAAAACCTTCATTAACCTTTTTTATGTGGATTATAGTTTACATTATAGTTTATTCTCTAGTATGAACAATGGGCTAGAGTAGACTTACTGCTATTCTAACTATAAACTTATTGTTTTTCTAGCAATGGAAGAAATTCTTTTAAAGATATGGAGGCAGTGGCCACTGGAGGTCCTGAGGTTAGGGAGAGGAAAAAATAGGTATAATTTGGAAGCATTTTTAGGACATTGGAATTGCCCTGAATGACATCGCAACAACAGTTAGAGATTCTAAAAGCCAGAACTGAGGGTTTCAAGAACCAGAAGAAATTCTGACTCTAGTCTCCACCCTCTGCAGACTGACTGAACACTTCACTCCCACTTCCCCTGGAATTTGTGGCCTCTGACCTGCTGTACGGAATTGGAACTTGCCAGCCCCCACAATCTCCAGAGCCGATTCCTTACATGAACTGCACACATATATGACCCACTCATATATCCTGTTGGTTCTGTTTCTCTGCAGAATCTTGACTAATACAGATTTTGGTACTAGCAGTGAGTAATTGACAATATTTGAATGAAGTCTATAGGTCAGAGAGGATTATACCAAACTTAATTTCCTAATTTTGATAGTCAAACATTGTTATGAATGAAATTGCCCATTACTTTAGGAAATATACACTGAAGATTTACATGAAGGACTGTAATGTTTATAACTTTTATCTGCAGCTTTTCTCTTTTCATTTTCTTCTTCCCCCTCTTCCTCCTTCTTAATTTTCTTTTTTTAAATAAGCTTTAGATTAGGTAAATGTTACATAAAAAGTGTAGGGGATTCCCATATATCCCTTGCCCTCCCCCAACACATTGCCAATTAACATCATTCAATTAGTATGGTACATTTGTTAAGATTGATTAGCACAAATTGAAGCACTGCTACTAATCATGGAGTGTAGTTTACATTACGGTTTATCCTTTGCCCCCACACAATTTTATTGCAGTGTCCATCACTGCAATGTCAAGCAGGACAATTCCATTGTCCCCAAAATACCTCTATGTGAAACCTATTCTTCCCTTTGCCTTTCTTCTCCTCCTTCCCTCTTCCTCCTGCTTCTTCTCTTTTTCCTCTCTGCTATGTCATTGTTTCTGTCTGTGTGTTGGTATGCATGCGTTTGTGTGTATGTGCAGGTACACAAAGAAATCAGTCATTATTAAAGAACTATGGCAATTCTGTGTATTATTTTTTAAACTTTTCTATATATTATAAATTATTTTTTAAAAAGTTAGAAAATAAGCTGTGAATAAATGAACATAGTCATATTTAAGAGGAATGCTCATTAAGGCTATATACACATTACGTCCCTCATTTACTAGCCTCTTTATTTCTGGCAAGTTTGAGTTTCACAGAGCAGGCCAGGGGTTGGAAATCTGGAGAAATGGTGTTGAAGTCTTTCGTCAGATTCTTTTGGGGAGGCCAAGGAGAGAGGGGAGGTGTAGTCTTGAGGCAGAATTCTTTTTGATTCTTAAAACCCTCAGATCTCATTTTTAAGACCTCCAACTGATTGGATAAGGAGCACCCACATTTCTCAGAATCACCTCTTTTACTTAGAATCAACTAAATGCAAGTGCTAATCCCACATAGGAAGTACTTCCACAGTAACAACCAGGCCTGTATTTGGCTAAACAACTGGCTATCATAACTTAACCAAGTTGACATATCAAATTAACCATTACAAGCCATAACAACTAGTTCAACATAGTCAATTTTCCAAGAAAAAACTTTTGGAAATATGGTTGTAGATTGTAGCAATTTTTCAGAAGTGAATTAACATTCATTCTTTTATTTATTCAACCAACTGATACATTTAAATGAGTGTTCATTTTTGGTAAGATATTGTCATTTACAGTGTTAAATACTAGGTATGGAAAGATGTTCAAGGAATGAACTTTATCCTCAATGAAAAGTCCAATGTTGGAACAAATATATGAGCTAAAATAATAAATCATGGTAAACACTATAATAAAGTATAAATGCAAAACTATAGGACCAATAATTTGGGGTTTTTCTTTTAGTTACCCAGTACCACATATTGAACCCGGAATGTCATAGGTGAAGGAATGCACTAACCACTTGGCTACATCGGCTCTCCTGTGTTGGTTTTTTCATTTGTTTGATTGTTGTGTGTGTGTGTGTGTGTGTGTGTGTGTTTTGGTAGGAAGCACTGGGAATGGAACCTGGGACCTCCCATGTGATGAGCAGCTGCTCAACTACTTGAGTCACATCTCCTCCCCAAATTGATTTTTGACATATCAGATTGAAAGAATCAGTACCTTGTCAGAGATTTTTATGTATAACTTACAATTTAGTTCTAAAGCATAAATGATCTTTCAAACAATGTATACATACATGATTCTAAAAACGAACAAAGATGTCTAGAACTAAGAGTAGTAAAAGTTTCTGCATGAGAATATTTTTTATTACTTTATATTTATTTAAAACTGTTAGGTGCTATCAGTGTGCATAATTGAACTGTAGCTTAATTTGGGTTACTTATGTTACTCATACCATTTTAATAGGTTCTTCATAGGTACCACGCTGCTGTACATAGTTGTCTAAATGCCCATTTTTAATTTTAATGAATATATTTTAGCTTAAAAATAAAGTATACGCTCACAAAACAAATAATCACATGTACATATTCTAATGATAGCAAGTGCTGAGCAAAATTTTCCTAATGTGGAAGATATTTTTACTTAGTAAATTAAAGTACATATCTTGGTAGAATTTAGTATACTTATCTATTATTTCATGTATGTTACAAACTGGGAATGGCAGGCTAGGCAAAGCAAATCGACCTCAGCAGAGATTCCAGTGGTGTTTACCAAAGAAAATCTTTATGTTTTGGATAAAAGAGATGACAACAAATATGCATTTTGTAGGATTTTTTAAATTATTTTCTTCTTCTTATTTTGGGAATAGATTTTTTTATATTACATCAGTTCACAGTACATATAGAAGATAATATTACAAACATGTTC
The DNA here is from genome assembly GCF_030445035.2 of Dasypus novemcinctus. NCBI lineage: Eukaryota > Metazoa > Chordata > Mammalia > Cingulata > Dasypodidae > Dasypus > Dasypus novemcinctus. The sequence goes on along the minus strand of NC_080674.1, from coordinate 193,113,857 downwards.
TATATTTTATCTTAATTCTATAGTAAAGTTTAAAAATATACAGTATTCTATTATGACAACCCATGTCCTTTATTTTCTCTTTAAAAGCTATCTCCCTACTTTGTGTCTGAACAAAGACAATTGCTTCTAAATTTCATCTTTAATTCTATAATTTTGTGTAAACTTGTTAATATGCTCAAGAAAGTTGCTGTCATAATATAATTGAATGTGAATTTCCTTCTTAAGTAATGCATATCAAATATTATAAGTAGAAGCCAAGTTCCAGTTAGCAGCACCGGAACATCCAAGGCAGATTTCAGCACATTTGTCCATTTTATATGTGGTGCTTGAGTATACCACATACATATATGGCCATGCATATTTGGGAAATGGAAGTAAAGTAATAATATGTAAGCATAGCAGATTGTATTTTCCAAAGATGGCTGCAGCTCTTTCACTCCCCCACATGCTCCTATTCTGTGTGACCTTGTAACTCTTCCCAACAAGAGGTGGCATCATGTCACCTCCCCTTGAATCCAGGAGGACTTGTGTCTGTTGTAAATAGTAGAGTATGATGGAACTGACACTAACATTTCAAGCTAGGTCAGATAAAGCCAAGTAACTGTTACCGGTGTTATCAGGAAACTCCCTTTCCTGAGGCTCCTCTCTGAGATGCTCCTTCTTACAATCCTAGTATACTAGGAAAAGCCCAAACCATACAATAGCCTCATTGGACACACTGGTAAACATCCTAGTTACACCAGCCTTCAGGTTATTCAAACCCAGGTATGAGAATTGTTAGTACAGAAGCCTTCTGAAAGTGAATTCCCTAAGTGTAGGTGTTCCAGCCTCAATCATTAAAGTCACTCTTGTGTGACTCCAGACATCATGGAACAGAGAAGTGCCATCCTGACTGTTGACTACCCAAATTTCTAAACCATGGAATACCTGAGCATAAAAAACACTCATTTTATGTAACAAAATGTGGGGAGGTTTTTACACAGAGAAGCCAATTAGAATAAAAATTTAATCTAAGTGGATCTAATTCTCCTGTCTTAAATTATGCAGCATTCATGTAGAAATACACTACTACACCATTGTAAGTGGACACACTTGTTTGATTATTTTGTTAGAGATGATAGGTTAAACTGAACTATGCAATTTTATGTTTGAACTATACATATCCTATCTTTTGTTTTAATCTCTGAGATTAACTTGAATTTATGAAGAGTAATTCTTTGGCTGTTACTGCTCTAGAATCATGGATAGAATACTGAGATCATTGGCCATGCCTGAGATTCATGAAAAACATCCATGCCCAGTGAGGAAACAGCTCTTAAGATAAAATGTATTAACCCAGTAACCCTAAATGAAAGCAATAAGGAGATATAAGAATGAAAAATATCACATCAAAGGTGAGAAATAAAGAATTCAAAGCAGTGACTGGGATGGTTGTTTTCTCATTAATATTCCTGGCGGAATTACTCACAATTGTTCAAAGATAGGAAACACCCAAATGTCCAACTACAGATGAATGTGTAAATCAAATGTGGTATATCTATACAATGGGAAAATATTGTTCACTAGTAAAAACTAAAGGAAGGGCTGCTACATCTGCACCATGGATGAACATGGAAGACAACCTGTTGCATGAAATATGCCAAACACAAAGAGACAAATGTTGTATGCTTTATCTCATATGAAATACTTAGAGGAAGCAAATCCATAGAGAAAGAATTCAGAATACTAGTTAACAGAAGTGGGGCAGGGAGGAATGTGGAGTTATTGCTAAATGAGTATGATGAAAATAGTCAAAGAACAAGGTTAAACAGCCTACTCAACTAGAACAGAGTGACTTCTTCAAAAAATGGTGCTGGGAGAACAGGATATCCATATCCAAAAGAATGAATGAGGATCGTCATCTCATGCTCTATATAAAAATTAATTCAAGATAGATGAAAGATTTAAATATAAAAGCCAAGACCATAAAGTTCCTAGAAAATAAGGTAGAGAAGGATCTACGAGAACATGTAATAGGAAATGGTTTCATAAACTTTACACCCAAAAAGTGAAAGAAAAAATGAAAGAAAAAAATACATAAATGGGACCTCAACAAAATTAAAAATTTTTGTGCCTCAAAGGAGTTGGTCAAGAAAGGGAAGAGGCAGCCTCTTCAATGGGAGAAAATATTTGATAACCCTTTAACAAATAAGGGCCTAATATCCAGCATATATAAAGAAACCCTACATTATGAAAATAAAAAGATAAACAACCCAGTTAAAAAATGGGCAAGAGATTTGAATAAACAATTCTCTAAAGAAATAAAAATGGTGATAAAGCCCATGAAAAGATGTTCAACATCAGCAGCTATTAGGGAAATGCAAATCAAAACTACAATGAGGTATCATGTTATACCTATTAGACTGGCAGTTATTTAAAAAATTACAGATAACTACAGGCCTTGGAGGAAAGGGAACCCTCATCCACTGCTGGTGGGAATGTAGATTGGTGCAGCCATTGTGAAGGACAGTTTGGTGGTTTCTCAGGAAGTTTACTATAGAACTTGTCATATGATCCAGCAATCCCACTGCTGGGTATATACCCAGAATAATTGAAAGCAAGGATACAAATAAATGTATGTACACCAATATTCAGAGTGGCATTATTTCCTATTGCCAAAAGTTGGAATCAACCCAAGTATCCATCAACAGAAGAATGAATAAGCAAATTGTGGTAAATACACACAATGCACTATTACTCAGCTTGAAGAAAGAATGAAGTATTGACACATGGGACAACATGGATGAATCTTGAAGACTTAGGTTGAGTGGAATAAGCCAGTCACAGTCACTGAAGGACAAACATTACATTACCTCACTGATATGACCTAAGCAAACTGGGCAGGCTCACAGAGTTAGAGTCTGGAAAATAAGTTTTCAGGAAACAGACAAGGAGTGGAGTGTGATGAGCCAATGCTCACTACTGGCAAAATCTATGATAAGATGGAATGGGGTGGTTTGACTATAGATGAGGTGATAGTGGTGCATGGATTTGCATAGGGCCAATGGTGCTGGAATGTAAGGGTGAGCAGGGTGGGGGGATTAGGTTGGACTGTCTTTGGAACTGGAGGGAATGCTGGAGGAAGGAGCAGGTGAATTCTGGGGAATTGTCTGTGGTTAAAATTACAGCAGTGGGACTGTTCTTCTAGCAAATATGGCAGGGGACCATTACTGGTGCAGGGCATCAGAGGTAGGGGATATGTGGGAAAGTGTACACCTGAGGAATGCTTCAGTGGAATAGGAAAGTGCCCATCGTGTCCGAGAGTGTTATTTCGGGTAGAGACACACACAATAAACAAGAAAATATTAAGTTTGAGAACTGCAAAGTTCTCAGATAGAGGGGAAACTGTCTCTTGAGAATATAGGCAATGTCTGATAAAAGAAAACAAACTAATATGTCAATCTTTCAATATTATTGCATATAACTATGAAGCTTATTCTCCAAAAATTGCAACCTAATAGTTGCCATGGGTTCCAGGGCAGGGTGTGGGGGAGGAATGAATGGATCATGGGCCATTTTGGGGACACTGGAATTGTTGTGCATGATCTTGCAATGGTAGATTCAGGCCATTATGCATTTTGTTAGGACTAGTGAAGATGTATGTACACAATTTGAACCATTGTATGGACTGTTGACTGAGGTGAGGCAGGCTGAAGTCTGGCTGGCAAGCATAGCCGCGCCCAGTGTGGGATATGCGCAGCCCACCACTCGGGTGTAGGGCGGGTGGAACGGGTGAACTGCCCTCAGCCATGGAACGGGCACACTGCCCTCGGCCCTGCCCAGGCAACCGACACCGGCTTGCTGATAGCCAGCAGAAGCTGCCTACGCTCACATCCCCCCTCCCGCACTGTCAAGCCGCAGCACAAGCCGCACCATAAAAGGCAAGGAACTAGTCCCTACCAATCACTCCCAGCCCCGTTCCCCTCTCCCGCCGGTGCCGCCCCTTCACCAACCTAGAATCTGCCTCTTCCCCCCACCAACTGCTCGCCACCGCCAATCCAATCCCCCTTTGGCCACAGCCAATCAGTCCCCTGCTCACTCCCCCATAACCCTATATAAACACATGTACTTCCCTTAATAAATTAGACCTGCGTGCTCACCTCGACTCCGTGGTGGTTTCTCTGCCGCGCGCCCCCCACGGCCCCCCACGCCTGCGAGCCCCCGCAGGAGCCTAGGCCTCTCCTGCCCCGTCGTCCACCGGACAGGACATACCGACCGCAACAGGACGTACCGACCGCAGTTGACCATGGTTAGTGAAAATGCTTCAGTGTTTATTTACCAATTATAACAAATGTACCATACTCAGTGAGATGTTATTGATGGGGGAAAAACTCAGAGGAGAAGAAGGGGTATATGGGAATCCTCTGTATTTTCTATATGATTTTTCTGTTACCTAAAGCTTCTTTGAAAATAAAGAAAAAAAAATAAGGCACTGAGGGAACATACAGAAGAAATTGTCACTCTACCTAAAAGTTAACAGATCTTATGGGAATGAAAGACAGTCATTATTTATTTGTTTTTCATATTTATATATATATATATATATTTCTTTTAGTGTTTAGTTTTTAATTTGTATTTTTTACTATTACTTTATTAATTTTTGGCTTTGTTTTTTGGGGAGATTTTGGACTGCAAAAGAGTAACAACTGTGGCAGGGGAGGATCATGGGTGGGGAATTTTTTTGGGGGGGATGTGTAGGGAGTGGTTCACCTAGGGCATTCCTCTATGGAATATGATTGTGATCAGGTGGCCATGGGGTGTTGTCTCAGGTGGAGACATACACAATAACCAAAAGAATATTGAATTCCCATCCTAGGGAGTCCTGCCACATTCTCTAAGAGTGGCAAAAATCCCTAGGTACATGGACAGTGCCTCGTGGAAGAGGACAGCCCAATACTCGAGGCCCTTTGTTTTGATGTTTGTACTCATGACCTTGTTTTTGTGAAACTGAAACTTAAACTAGTATTATATATTTCCTAAGGGTTACCTCCTAAAAACGTCCTTATTACTCTAATGTGGCCTCTCTCTAAGCCAAAGTCAGCATACTAAGTCACTACCTTCATGCTGGCATGGGACATAACTCTTAGAATGAGCCTCCCTGACCCTGAAGGATTATTACCAAGCACCAACTAGCGATGCACTTGGAAAAAGACCTTGGTCAAAAGTGGGCAATATTACTACAAAGGAGTTTTTATGGCTAAGATATTTCAAAAGGAATCTAGAAGTCATTCCAGAGGTTAAACTTAAGCATGTTTTAGGAGGAGCTCACTGACTGCCACAGTGAATGGTGCCTCAAGAAGAGGTGTTCCTGAGGACTCTAGAGATTTCTAGACACTACAGGCAGGGTAGACAAACCCAGAAAAGCAGCACCCCATTAGCATGCCTTGCCTTGGAAATATATGATAACCTATCCCAGAATGTATCCGAGTTGGACTCATTTATAATTTTCCTGCACATCATTCATTTCCTACACATGGTTTTTCGGTCCCCTTTTTTAAAAATTAGCACTGTGCCCATTAACGTGTCCCAGAGACTTAAATCTTCCAACTGTTGCTGTGCTGGTTGAGCCCTGAATTTCGGTAGAGTTGCAGCCAGCACCTACTCTTAAATTCATTGGACTTAACCAGGACAACTAACAAAAGATTAATGATGGACAATGCCCATTCCAAACAGAGAGTTCCTACAACTGTAAATAAGACAATTCCACCCATCTGCCCCATGGGATCTAACACACCTCTCAATTAGAAGCAGAACAGGCATCAACCATTCCCAAATCCTTAAGATTAAACATAAACATAAGATTTAAATATAAGGGGGGATTGCAACTGTGCCCTAAAGTAGATTTATTACTATTCTAGCAATGGAAGAACTCATAGCATTGATGTAAAGACAGTGGTCTCCAGAGGTTCTGAGGGAAAGGAGAGACAAGAATAGGTGTAACATGGGAGCATTTTGGAGATACTGGAATTGTTCTATATGATATTATAATGAAGGATACAGGTTATTATAAATTTTTCAAAAGCCTATAAAATTGCATGCAAAGTGTAAACCATAATGTGAACTATAAACCATTATTAGTAGCCACGTTTCCATAGGTTTTCATCAACTGTAACAAATGTACCACACTAATGAAAGATGTTATTCAAGGGGGAAAGAATGGGAGGTGGAGGGGGTGATGAATATTGGAATCCTCTATATTTTTGATATAACATGTATGTAACCTAAAGCTTCTTTTAAAATAATAATAAATTAGTCAAAATAGATTGCAGTGAAAACTACATATTATCATCAATGTATTTAATATCAAAGAATTGCCCAATTAAAATGGTTAAAACATATTTTATGTTACATAAAATTGATCACAATTATAAATAAATAAATAATTTTAAACTGCATCCAACATGTAACTCCTTTTATAAAGGTTAAAGTTCACTACAATACTGAGCAATTATGATGTCTTGGGATTTGGAAAGTTCAAATACTTCAAGTGAAATGCTTTTAAATGATTTAAACCTTATACAAGAGAACAACAAATTGACTGTGTAAAGTCTTGTCCTATTAAATATCATTTTCAATTGGTATATGCTTTAAATTATAACTTCATTAGATCCATCACGTCTGCTTACAATGTGCTAATTCATCATTTATCATTTATCGTTATGAAAACCTAAAAAAAATGGATAAAAACTTGAATCAAGTGGCACCTACATACATCTCAAAACTGGGTTGGTTTATCCATAATGACCAAGGGAAAAGAACTGAGCATCCAGGAATTAAACAACACATTCAGGGTTGGCTGATTGTGGACAAGGGACCCAAGTATATATAATGGGAAAACAATTCTCCCTTTAATGAATGGTGGAGGGAAAACCAGATACCCACATGCGTGTGCTTATATCGTAAACAAATATGAACTCAAAATGTTTCAAGAACCAAATCTTTAGAGCTAAAATCTGAACTCTCTAGAAGAAAACATAGAGAAATCCTTCTTGACCTTGGATTTGGTAGTGATTTTGCAGAAATGACTCCTGAGGCATGAACACCAAAGAGCAAAAATAGGTAAAATGGACTTTATCAGAATTAAAAACAACTTTTTAAATTCAAAGGACATTATTAGGAAATTGAAAAGACATCTTATAGAATGGGAAAAATTACTTCTGATAGGTGATTAATATCAGGACTAAATAAATAACACTTTCATGAATACAAGAAAAATTGAAAAATAGAATTTAAAATGGGAAAGGGGCTTAGACAGTTCTCTAATGAAGATTTCAAACTAGCAAGTGAATAGACTTTAGTGATATGCCACTCGAACCACTGTAAAGCATCACTTCACTCTCACTAGTAAGGCTATTATTTTTAAAAGTTCATGGAAATGGGCACTGTCCATCATCATCTCCTTGTTTGTTGTCCTGGGTATGTCCAATGAACTGGAGAGTAAGTGTTGCAATTCTGTGAAATTCACGCCTCACATGGCACATGGAAAATAACAAGTGCTAGCAGAGATGTGAAGAAATTGGAACCCTTATATTTTGTTGGTAGTGATGTGCAACCTCTTGAGTATTAGTCTGGTTAGACCCCAGAAGGTATATAATTAACATATGAACCAACTTCTAATTGTATATTCCCAAAAATTGAAAGCAGGGATTCAAGTAGATATTATACATCATTGTTCACAGCAGCATCATTCTCAATAGCCAGTGAACAACCTAAGTGACCATAAGTAGATGAAAGGATGAAAAAAATGTGGTATATACATACAAAGGAATATTATTCAGCCAATAAAAGATAAAGCTGTGATACATTGCATAACGTGAATGAACCTTGAAGACATCATCTTGAGTGGCATAAGACAGAAATACAAGGATATCTATGATTTCACTTACAGGAAGTACCTATTAAGCAAAGACTAAAGGCTACCAGTATCAAGAATGCAAACAGAATGGAGAGTTGTGGCTTTATATGTGCAGGGTTTCATTTTGGTATGCTGAAAGATTCAATATGGATGCTGGTGATGGTAGGACTTCATTGTGAGTGAAATTAATGCCACTGAATTATACACTATAAAGTTATTTAAATAGGATGTCTGAGTTTTACAAAACTCTAAAAAAAAGTTGAAACATTGTTATATTTATAACTTGAAAAGATATTTTGGATGTATTGAATGAAGTAAAACAGTCTTACAATTAATTTCCCCTGCTTATTTTTACTTTTTTGAATAATGGCTAATAGCTAATATAAAATTACATATGGTGTTTTCATTATTTCTCTTTTGCAGGAATGGAGTAAAGTATGCTACAAGCACACACACACATGTATACAGTATGCCTCGATAATTTCTGGAAGAATTGACAAGAAACCTTTAATAATGCTTAACTATGAGGTCACATACTGGAGCTCTGAGTTGGAAGAAAACTTCCTTTACATGAAATTTTATTGTGTTTATCAAAAGAATAGGGTCGACAGGACAGTTGGAGTAATACTAAGAGATATAAAAATATGGGCACAGTGGCTAGTGTTTCATGATTTGTTAGGGGCTTTCTCATCCATCACTTCCTCAGTCCCCATTCTGTAAAAAAAAAAGCAGAGTGTCAAAATAAAATACTTGGCAAGATGATATTTCCATGAGTTTCTTTGATCAGTTAACAATTCAGGGATTGAGGAAGCATCTAAACTGCACATGCATAGGGGTTGCCACAAGACAAAAGAGGAAATTATAGAGGGTGAATGTGGAAACATAAAGGAAATATTGAATTGGTGGCTTTGGGTATACCTAATGGTCATATGGCAGTTTTATTGCAGCTGTAATAATAACTATTATTATTATTATTGCATATATGCTTTCAGGATCCGTTGGTGGCATTTCTTGTATTTATCAATATTCCCCTTTGACCATACTCTCAACAACAAAGAGCTCTGTTAGAAATTGGCCTGAACCAATCACCATCAGCCATTATTTGCTACATTCATTGTGGATAGTTAACCTCATGTTCAACATATCCCTCTTTCCTTTTCCTTCTAATGTTTCAATCACAGTGATATCTGCCAGGTAAGTAGCATCAACTTTGCATTTAAGACTTTGACAAGGCACAAAGGCTCAAGGAGGTCAGAGTAGTAGTTACTAGGAGAACAAAGTCCAAAGGTGACAGATGCCTCAAAGCCAGAGACTCAGCCCCCAAAATAAAGCCACTGAACGAAACCCCAGGTGAAGGCACACCCATTACATCCAGTAAGTTTATTTTTGGCTTAATGTCTCCATTGACTGCTCTATTCCTTTAGATTGGTGTATGCAGAAAAACATTTTCTACTAAAAGGTCACAAGTGCTCCCCTAATGATATGAGTACTTAGGGCTCTTCAGTTCAGGACAAAGATTCTGCCACACTATTTACTTATGGTTGCACATTTTCAGTGTCTCTGATGCTATAATTAAGATTCACCTGTATAAGTATAAATATTTCAGATAGTTTGCTCAGTTTGAAAAATCCCATGGAGGGAAACAGGACCTGAAAAAATTCCTTCACTGGGTGTTCAGTGAGTGGGTTTTCTTAAGTAGATCAGGTTTCCAAAATTGTGGTCTTAGTTTAAAAGAAAATAACTCCAAATTTAAAGTGAGGTCTGGAATCAAGGATCCCACATTAGATCTCCTTAACCAGGAAGGGGAAAAGGCCTGATCCTAGTCATGGATCTCTAGGAAAAAAGTAGCACTAGGGATATCTGTCAATAATGAGATTTTCTAAAATTCTCTCACATGACTATGAGTATGCACAATTTCAAATCTTTTAGGGTAGTCTATATTCTTGAACTGCTGATAAAGGTTTTCAATAAATTTGCTAGGAGAAGCTGGCTGACTGAATTAGAGACAAAAATTCTCTCTTCTGAATTCCTTACTTCTTCTTTTAAGGCTTTCAGCTAACTGGATGGGGCATCTTTCATTGTTGAAGGCAATCTCAGTTGATTGTACATGTAATCAGCTTTAGGTGCAATCAGATAACAATGATTTCAGTCCACAGGATGTCCTTACAGTAACTATTACACAAATGCTTCTGTGAACAAATAACTGAGCACCAACAACTGGGTATGTCGACTCTTGTCCAAAATCTAGGTTTATTAAGAGTTATTGTTTATAATTGATAGAACAAGTAATAATTATGGGAAGCTTGAAATAGCAACACTGGTGGCAAAAATCAAAGAAGTAAATATACAGACGTCTTCATAAGCTTACAAGTTAGTTGCTATTATACTGAGAAACACATAAGTAGGTGAAACTGCACAAGGCTAGGCAAAAGAAGGAGATCAGTAAACTGGACAATTCCCAGAGTTCACACAGAGCTGGGAAGTGTCTGAATTTTGACAAGTCAGATTTGCAGGTGCTCACTGAATAACCATGCTTTCACTATAGACACCCCAAGCACTGTATCTAAATTTTAGGATTAAAATAATATACAATAAAAGCTACTGTAAAACTAAAAACTAGCAAAGCTTAAAACCAAATCTCAAAAGCATGAAGCACATCCTCAAGTAACTTAACTGAATGATAGAATAAAGTGCAATATGTTTTAAAGGAAAAAACAAACTCTCAGGTTTTGGCAATGTATTATTGGCAGGGAATATACGCAATTAAACATTATTGGACATGTGAAGAACACAAAAATCTATTAACCATAACCAGGAGAAATAGTTGTGAAAAGAAAAGGTCACAGAAAAGGCAAAGATGATGGATTTAGAAAGACTTTAAGAGAGCTAATGTATTATAAATACACTCAGGGAATTAAATGAAAAGATGAACAAAATGAGTGCAGAAATTGAAAGAATAAAAAATAGAAAGAAAATGAATGTTAACAGCTTAATATCTGAAATAAAAATGTACTGATTGGGAGAAATGTTGGATTAGATACTAGACAAGTGTGATTAGTAATAGAAGACAGAACAATAAAAAAGAATTCAAACTGAAGAAACCATGGTTCTAGATCTGACTCTCAGACTTTGAAACCTAATGGAGTATGCCCTACAGTCTTTCAGAACTATTTGGGAATAGTGATCCTGTTTCCCTTCCAATTTCTCCCTACAGTAAAGGGAATGCTTCTTCTATGACTGACCTTCCTTTGTATAATGGAGGCAGTTAATGCATTTTTAAAGTTTTATAGTCCCAATCAGAGGGGAATCTTTGCCCTAGGACTCACTATAGGCTTATAACTGATTGGATGAGATTTTATACTTAACATTGTTACTAAAATGATTTAAGGCTTTTGAAATACTGTGGTGGAATGAATGTATTTTGCATATGGATAGACCATGTATTTCTGAGGTCCAAAGGGTGGTGACAGTTTGAGCTTTTATGGACTTAAAAAATCAAGTCCTTAGGGTTAATCCATTCCTATGCATGTAAAACTATTGTAGGTGGGATATTTGATTAAATTTCTTCAGCTTAGGACTGTATTAGTCAGCCAAAGGAGTGCTGATGCAAAATACCTGAAATCCATTGGTTTTTATAAAGGGTATTTATTTGGGGTATAAGTTACAGTTCTTTTGGATAGAGTAATCCAGTTCTTGCAGCACCATTTGTTGAATAGTCTGTTCTGGCCCAGCTGGGAGGTCTTGACAGCCTTGTCAAAAACCCCTTTACCTTATTTGTGAGCGTCTATTTCTGAGTTCTCAGTTCAGTTCCATTGGTCAATACATCTGTCCTTATGCCAGGAGTATGCTGTTTTTACCACTGTAGCTAAGTAATATGCTTTAAGGTCTGGAAGTGAGAGTGCTCCAACTTCACTCTCTTTAAAGATGTTTTTGGCTAATTGGAGCCCCTTACCCTCCCAAAGAAAAATGATGATGTGATAGCCAGATCCTGAGCCTCAACAGACTCCAGCACCTACAATCTGATTTATTGGACTTACCACACTCAGCTAAGATGGAGGTGAAGAAGGACAACCACCACACCATGGAGCCTAGAGTGATTACAACTGAAAATGGGAGGATTGCATCCAGCATCCAGGTGGAATCTGAGCCTCCTCTTGACATAAAGGTGCAATGGACACAACCAATCCAGTGTCCACATAGAAGAGGTGGCATTGGATTGGGAAAAGTGGACATAATGGACAAAGGGTATGGGGAAAGGCAGGAAGAGATGAGAGGTGGAGGCGTCTTCGGGACATGGAGCTGCCCTGGATGGTGCTTCAGAGGTAATCACCGGACATTGTAAATCCTCACAGGGCCTACATGATGGAATAGAGGAGAGTATGGGCCATGATGTGAACCAATGTATATGAGGTGCAGAGGTGCCCAAAGATGTACTTACCAAATCCAATGGATGTGTCATGATGATGGGAACGAGTGTTGTTGGGGGGGGGAGAGGGGGGGTGGGGGGGTGGGGTTGAATGGGACCTCACATATATATTTTTAATGTAATATTATTACAAAGTCAATAAAAAATAAAAAAATTAAAAAAAAAAAAAAAAGAAAAATGATGATCGGCTTTTCAATTTCTGCAAAAGAAAGGCTATAGGGATTTTTATTGGAATTGCTTTGAATCTGTATATCAGTTTAGGCAGAATTGCCATCTTAAGAATATTCAGTCTTTCAGCCACATGAACATGGAATGCCCTTTCATTAATTAAGTCTTCTTTAGTTTCTTTTAGCAATGTTTTGTAGTTTTCTGAATACAGATCCTTTGTGTCCTTAGTTTTCTCCTAAATATTTGATTCTTTTAGTAATTATTTTTGTTTTTGGCTTTTATAAGGGATATTTATTTGGGATAACTTTCTAAAGAGTTCTCTTCAATATTGCTTTCTCACCAAAGTCTGTTGCCACAAGTTGAAGTAAGATGGCAGCTGATCTCTGTCTCATCTCTCTTTCCTTCTTCCTTTTTAGGCTCTGTGGTCCCAGCTTCTTCTAATTTCAGGTGTAGGCTGATGGGATTTATTTTCTACTTGGCCTTCTCAACTGCAGTCTCTTCTGCTGCAAACTATCAGGCTAATGGTTTCTCTCTCTTCCTGAGGCTTTAGCTGTTTAAGCCATCTCCTTTCTGTCACATGGCAGGACCAATATGACCAACTTCTCTCCTCTTCTGTTTGTCTTACTGAGTGTCCATTTATATAAGCCAAAGGGTATGGGGACGCAAGCCAAGTTACAGTGCATTGACATAGCCCAATCAGAAGTCCTAAGTTGATTTTATACTAAGTTGAACTTAGAAGTCCTAAGTTGATTTTATAAACAATATGAGGCCCCTTACCGAAGTAATGCAATCAAATGGCATCACATCCAGAGGAACAGACGAGTTTACAAATGTTATCTTTCTTTATTTTGGATTCATAAATGATATCAAACTGCCAAACTGATGATTCCCAAATTTATATGTACCATCCAGTCACCTTTTCTGAGATACTGGCTCATATATCCCTCTTTCTACTGAATAGCTCCAGTTGGATAACCCTAATAGGCATCTCAGTCTTAATATGTCCAAAAATCAGACTCTTGATTTTCATTTCCAACACCAGTCCTCCTGAATCTCAGTTGATGGCAACTATTCTTTTTGTTACTCAGACTAAACACCTCAACATGACGTGACCAAGCCATCATTAATGCACTTCCTTTAAAGATTCCTTTAAAGAATCTAACAACTAGATGTCACGCCCATCCCTAATCCCAGTTCTAACCCATCATTATATTTCACTTAGACTTTTTTAATACCATCATGATTATCTCAATAATAAAAATTCTTTCATTGTGAGACTCACATTAAGTCTATAGTAGAATCACAGTTAAGTCTGCTCTAGTCCATCATTTATTCCCCAATCATGAGAATTCTGAGATGGTGATGTGCACTCCATCACTGATTGAGAAGGGGCTTATATCCTGTATTAGTCAGGAAAGGGGTGCTGATGCAAAATACCAGAAATCTATTGCCTTTTTTAAAAATTTCTTTCCCCTCCCCGCCCCCAGTTGTCTGCTCTCTGTGTCTATTTGCTGTGCATTCTTCTGTGACTGCTCATATCCTTATCAGTGGCACCGAGAATCTGTTTCTTTTTGTTGCGTCATCTTGTTGTATCAGCTCTCCATGTGTGCGGTGCCATTCTTGGGCAGGCTGCACTTTCTTTCACGCTGGGTGGCCCTCCTTATGGGGCACACTTCTTGCGTGTGGGGCTCCCCTATGCGGGGGACACCCCTGCGTGGCACGGCACTCCTTGTGCGCATCAGCACTGCACATGGGCCAGTTCCACACAGGTCAAGGAGGCCCAGGGTTTGAACCGTGGACCTCCCATGTGGTAGGCGGACGCCCTATCCATTGGGCCAAGTCCGCTTCCCTCTATTGACTTTTATAAAAGGTATTTATTTGTGGTAGAAGCTTACAATTACCTGGCAATGAAGTGTAAGTTACTTCCCTCACCGAAGTATGTTGTCACACATTGAAGCAAGACAGTTGCCTATATCTGCAAGGGTTCAGGCTTCCTCTTTTTTTTTTTTTTTTCCCTCTATTTTTTAATACACTTTTTTATTTTTAATTTTTAAAAGAAACATAGATGACATAAATGGTACACAAAAAATATAGGAGATTCCCATATGCCTTGCTCCTTAACCCTCCCACATTTTCCCACATGAACATTATTAGTGTGGTACATTTGCCACAATTGATGAACACATATTGGAGCATTGCCATTAAACATGGATTATAGTCTACATTGTAGTTTATACTCTGTCCCACACATTTTTCCAAGTTATTACAAGATATACAGTGGCCTATATCTGTCATTGCAATGTCATTCAGGATTATTCCCAAATCCCAAAAATGCCCCCAAATTATACCTATTTTTCCCCTCTCTCTTCCCTCAGAATCTCCAGTGCCCCCTGCTTCCACATCCATGATCAATATTCTTCCATTGCTAGGACCAAAAGACTACAGTAGAACAACTGTAAGTCTACTCTAGTCCATTGTCCATTCCTAAATCCTGAGCATTCTGAGATGCTGATGTCTACTCCACCTCTAATCAAGAAGGATCTTATCCTATGGGGCAGATAGATGGGACTTTCTTGCTTGCAGTTGCAGACTCTCTCTGTTACTTGTGATAGTCATTGTGAATCATCATCTCCTTATAATTTGTCCTTGTGAGTCTAATGAATTGGAGAGTAGGTATTGAAAGTCTGTTGAGATTCAGGGCCCAATTGGCACATGGCCAGCCCAAAGATTTAACAGTCTTGGACATACACCTATCAACTTTAGTACTAGCTATACATTCAATAGAAGGACAGAAGAGTCATGTGTAGGGAAAACACAACTGAGTTCATCTCTATCACACTGAGGAGCATAAATTCCAAATTAGGGCCCACTGGCACAGCATCAAACTCCTGAGTTGAGCCCTGCTTATAGTGTCTGATGTCCCCAGAGCTGTGAAGTGCCCTGCTATTTGAGATAATATTTACTCTGGCTGTCAATGAGTTCCTGCTGAGAGGTACATAAATGTACCTCTGAAATGTCCTTCCAACTCACTTTGAAGACTCTTAGTCATATAAACTTATTTATTTTTATCGGTTCCCCTTTTTGGTCAAAGTCTTCTCCAGTTGCATTGCTAGTTGGTGCTTGGTAGTAATCCCTCAGTGCCAGGGAGGCTCATCCCTGGGAGTCATGTCCCATGCTGGGGGTAAGTTCATGCATTTATATGGGGAGTTTGGTTCAGAGAGAGGCCACATTCAAGCAACTTGGAGGCTCTCAGGAGATAAAACTTAGGACCCTATAATACTATGCTAAGTTTCAATTTCACAAGTAAACATTCATAAGTAGAGTCATCACAATCAATGGCCCATCAACAGTCCATCCTTCTTCAAGACTCACTGTCCCTGTACACAGGAATTTCCTGCTTTCCCATTGGAGAATGTGGCAGTGCTCACCAGGATGGGAATACAATATTCCTTTGGTTATTGTGTGAGTCTCCACCCACTGTGACAATGCCCCATGAACACTTAACACATTCATATGCCTTATAAGTAAGCCCCAGGTGAACCTCCTCCCATGCATCCCCCATTTCTAACACCCCACATCAATGATCCTCCCCTGCCACAGTTCTAACTCTTAATCCAAAACTTCTTCAAAATTGAACCCAAAATAACTGAATACAATGAACAGGAAAATGATATAATAATGACAGTTTTAAAAATAATAAATAAAATGCAAAAAAACTTTAAAGTTTGAAAAAAAACATATAAAATTAAAAATTTTGTGACATCATGATTTCATCAGTGTAAGATCTGTTGTGGTCTATGTATAATGACATTTGCTTCCTTACATTCACCCAGTGTCTTAATTTTTCATTTTGTGTTCAAAGAAGTTTTAGGTTACAGAAAAGTCATTAACAGAATATAGGAGATTCACATACCCAACATCCTCTGCCTTTTCCCCTTTTCCTTATTAATTATACTTTCATGTGGTTGGTACAATTGTTAAAATTGATGTACAAATCTTGTAACATTGCTACTACCCAGGTCAATGATTTACATTGTGGTTTACATTTTGAAGTGTATATTTTTATAGATTTTGATGAAGCTTGACATTGTCTGTATCCATCCTTGCAAGATTATGTAGAATAATTCCATTCCCCCCAAAAATGTCCTGCGATCCATCTATTCTATTCCTCCCTCCCTCTCCCCTTGGGACCCATGTTAAGCACCAAGATCAACTTATTGAAGGACCAGATTCACAGTTACTTGCAACAATATTGAGGGCTTGGATACTAGTCTGTCCTCCCCTATTGGGCACTGCCTATGCTATCAAGAGACTGCTGTCCCTCTACTTGAGATCATAGCAGAGTGCCCCAGGAAGAGAGTACATTATGTGAGTCTCCACTTCCTGATACAACAAACTATGACAAGATGAATGCTGCACACACCCTTTAAGCCTGCCCTAGGTCTACTCTATCCCACATGTCCCCCCCATCCAACACCTTAAACCAGTAACCCTCCCCTGCCATATTTGCCCAAAGAACATTCCCAACATGTAGTTTCAACCATATACCTGCAAATCACCACAGTTCACGTGCTCCATTTCCCAAGAATATCTCAAGTTCCATGGAGACTCTAACCCATTCTCCCCACTCTATGCTCCTCACAAACCAGCACTAACCCAATAACATCACTGCAGCACTGTTGTGCCAATCCACTTCACAAATACAGCCTTCCACCTTATGAGAGATTTTGCGCATACAGCCATCGGCTCACAACATTCTTCTCCCTTTCTGTCTCCTGTAAAGCTATCTTCCAGACTCTGGCTCTGTGAGTTTGCTCAATTTGCTTAATTCATATCAGCAAAGTCATGTAATATTTGTCCTTCAGTGCCTGGCTTACTTCATGCAACATAAGGTCTTCAAGATTCACCCAGGGAAGTGGATTTGGCTCAACGGATAGAGCATCCGCCTAGCACATGTGAGATCCAGGGTTAAAACCCAGGGCCTCCTGACCCATGTGGTGAGATGGCCCATGTGCAGTGATGATGCATGCAAGGAGTGCTGTGCCATGCAGGGATATCCCCCACATAGGGGAGCCCCACATGCAAGGAGTACGCCCCATAAGGATGAGCTGTATTGCATGGAAAAAAAAAAAGCACAGCCTGCCTAGGAGTGGTGCTGCACACACAGAGAGCTGACGCAGCAAGGTGACACAACAAAGAGACACAGATTCCTGGTGTCGCTGACAAGAATACAAGCGGACACAGAAGAACACACAACAAATGGACACAGAGAGCAGACAACTGTGGGGGGGGGGAAGGGGAGGGAAATAAATTTTAAAAAATAAATCTTTTAAAAAAATGATTCATCCATGTTATGCTGTGTGTTAATACTGCATTCCTTCTTACAGCTGAGTAATATTCCATTGTATGTATATGCCACAATTTGTTTATTCCTTCACCTGTTGATGGACATGTGGGTTGTTTACAACTTTTGGCAATAGTCAATAAAGCTGATACAAACATTGGTGTGCATATATCTGTTAGTGTCCCTGCTTTCAATACTTCTTGGTATATACCCAGTGGTGGGATTGCTGGATCCTCTGGCAGTTCAATAGTTAGTTTCCTGAGGAACTATAAAACTGTCCTCCACAATTGCTGCATCACTCTACATTCCCACCAGCAATGGATAGAATTCCCATTCCTTCATGTTCACTCCAAAATTACAATCTTCTGATTTTTCAATAGCTTCCAGTCTAATGGGTATAAGATGATAGCTCATTGTAGTTTTTATTTGTATTACCTTAATACCTAGTGATGTTGAGCATTTTTCATGTTCTTTTTCAGCATTTGTATTTCTTCTTGGAGTAGAGTCTATTCAAGTCACTTGCCAATTTTTTGCCTTGGTTGTCTTATTTTGGAGATGTATGATTTCTTTACATATGCTAGATATTAGGCCTCTATAAGATAGAGAGGCTTATCTATCTCCCATAGAGAAGGCTGTCTTTTCACTTTCTTGACAAACTCCTTTGAGGTGCAAAAGTTTTTAAATTTGAGGGGGTCCCATTTATGTATTTTTTCTCTCATTGCTTGCGCTTTGGGTGCTGTATTAGTCAGGGTTCTCTAGGGAAACAGAATCAACAAGGGAGATCTGTCAATAGTAAGAGATTTATTAGAGTCTCTCATGCAGCCGTGGGGATGCACAAGTCCAGGTTTGGCAGACAGGCTGCAACCAGGGGCTCCGACAAAAGTCCAGTGAAGATTCTTAACAAGTACTGGGAGATGTTGGCTGTCCAAAGATGAGCTGGGAAATTTTCTCTCAATGCTGGAATCACTTCCCCTTTTAAGGGATTCAACTGATTGGGTTAAGGTTCACTCATTCCTCATGGCAATCTCCCCAACTGAAATAATTATAACCAGTTATCTATGATTTACCACTGCAGTAAAATCAATGATGATTAAAGTCCATAAATGCCCTTGTATTACACATAGCCCAGTACTTGCTTGACCAACCACTAGGCACAATTACCTGGTTGAGTTGACACAATAGCCTAACCATCACAGGTGTAAAGGTCATGAAGCCATTTCCTAATACAAGATCCTGTAGATTCTTCCCTACCTTATCTTCTAGATGCTTTATGGTCTTTGCTCTTATAAATATATATATATCTTTGAGCCACTCAGTTTATTTTTGTATAAGGTGTGAGGTGCTTTCTTCTCTCATTCTTTTGGATATGGATATCCAGTTTTCTAAGCATCAATTGTTGATGAGGCCATTCCATCCCAGTTGAATGAGCTGGGTGGCCTTGTCAAGTATCAGGTGACTGTATATGTAGGGATCTATATCAAAATTCTCAATTCAGTTCCATTGGTCAGTATGTCTATTCTTGTGACAATCTAATGTAGTTTTGCCCACTGTAATCTTGCAGTATGTTTTGAAGTCTGGAGTGTGATTCCTCCAATTTCATTTTTCTTTTTCAATATATCTTTGGCTATTTGGGGCCCCTTGTCCTTCCAAATAAATTTCATAGATTTTTCAATTCAGTAAAAAAAAATGCTGTAGTGATTTTAATTTGGAATGCACTAAACATTTAAATCAGTTCGGGTAGGATAGATTTCTTAAAGATGTTTGGTCTTCCTATCCATGAACAGGAAATATTCTTCCATTTGTTTAGGTCTTTTTTGATATCCTTTCACAGTGTTGTGTAGTTTTCTGCATATAAATCAATTCCATCTTTAAAATTATTCCTAGGTATTTGACTCTTATAGTTGCTATTGTAAATGGAAGTTTTTTAAAAATATCCTCCTCAGATTGACCATTATTAGTGCATAGAAACGCTACTGAATTTTGCACATTGATCTTATAATCTGACACTGAATTTACTGAATTCATTTATAAGCTCTAGAAGCTTTGTTGTAGATGTCTATGTACTTCCTATGTATAGAACCATGTTGCCTGCAAATAGTGAAATTTTGACTTCTTCCTTTCCAATTTGGATGCCTTAGAAATCTTTTTAGACTAAATGCTCAAGCAAGTGCTTCTAACACAGTGTTGAATAAAAGCAGTTAGAGTGATCATCCTTGTCTTGTTCCCAACCATAGAGGGAAAGCTTTTAGGATTTCACCATTGAATACAATGTTACCTGTGGGTTTTTCAAAAATACCACTTACCATGTTGAGGAAGTTTCCTTCTATTGCTATCTTTTGCAGTGTTTTTATCAGGAAAGGGTGCTGTATTTAGTCAAATGCTTTTTCTGCATCTAGAGACGATCATGTAATTTTTTTCTTTTGAGTCTATTTATGTAGTGTATTAAATTGATTTTCTTATGTTGCACCATCTTGGCATACCAGTGATGAAACCCACTTGGTAATGGTGCATAATTCATTTGCTATGCTGTTGAATATGACTAGCAAGTATTTTGTTGAGGATTTTAGCATCTACATTCATTACAGATTGGTCTATAGTTTTCATTTCTTCTGGTGTCTTTGGCTTGTTTTAGGGTAATGTCATCATAGAATGAGTTAGGCAATGTTCCCTCCACTTCTATGTTTTTGGAAGAGTTTAAGCAGGATTGTTATTAGCTCCTTTAGGAATGTTTGGTAGAATTCACCTGCGAAGTTGTCTGGTCCTGGACTCTTCTTAGTTGGGAGTTTTTTTGTTTGTTTTTTATTTATTTATTTATTTATTTATTTTTATTGATTTTGTAAAAATATTACATTAAAAAAATATATATGAGGTCCCATTCAACCCCACCACTCCCACCCCACCACTCCCCCCCCCAGCAACAATCACTCCCATCATCATGACACATCCATTGCATTTGGTAAGTACATCTCTGGGCATCTCTGCACCTCATGGTCAATGGTCCACATCATGGCCCATACTCTCCCCCATTCCATCCAGTGGGCCCTGGGAGGATTTACAATGTCCAGTGATTGCCCCTGAAGCACCATCCAGGGCAACTGCAAGTCCCAAAGGCGCCTCCACATCTCATCTCTTCCTGCCATTCCCCATACCCATCAGCCACCATGTCCACTTTTCCCACTCCAATGCCACCTTTTCTCTGTGGACCTTGGATTGGTTGTGTCCGTTGCACCTCTATGTCAAGAGGAGGCTCAGATTCCACATGGATACTGGATGCAATCCTCCTGCTTTCAGTTGTAGGCACTCTAGGCTCCATGGTGTGGTGGTTGTCCTTCTTCAACTCCATCTTACCTGAGTGAGGTGAGTCCAATAAACCAGATTGTAGGAGCTGGAGTCTGTTGAGGCTCAGGGCCTGGCTATCATATTGTCAGTCCAGAGATTCAAATCCCCTAAATATATTTTAAATAGTTGGGAGGTTTTGATGACTGATTCTATCTCATTACCTGTGATCAGTCTGTTGCGTTCATCAATTTCTTCTTTTGCCAGTGTAGGCTGCATGTGTGTTTCTAGAAATTTGTTCATTTACTCTAAATTATCCATCTTGTTTGCACATAATTTTTCAAAGTATCTTCTAATGATACTCTTTATGTCAGTGGGGTCAGTGGTGATATCCCCTTCCAGGCTTCTTATTTTATATATTTGCACCTTGTTTCTTTTTTTCTTTGTTAGTCTAGCTAATGGTTTGTCAAATTTATTAATCTTCACAGAAAATGAGATTTTGGTTCTGTTTTTTCTAGTGTTTTCTAATTTTCAATTTCATTTTCTCTGCTCTAATCTTGTTATGTCCTTCTTTCTACTTCCTTGGGGGTTAATTTGTTCTTTTTCTATTTCTTCCAGGTGTGCAGTTATGTCTTTGATTTTAGCACTTATTTCTTTTTAATGTAGGCATTTCTGGCTATGAATTTCCCTCTCAGCACTGCTTTTGCTGATTCCTACAGGTTTTGATACATTGTGTTGTCATTTTCATTCCTTTCAAAGTAGTTACTGATTTCTTTTGAAATGTCCTCCTTGACCCACTTATTGTCTAAGACTGTGTTGTTTAACTTCCATATCTTTGTGCCTAGCTGCTTTGCATCCCCTTGCTGATTTCTAACTTCATTCCATTTTGGTCAGAGAAATTACTGTGTATCATTTCATTCTTTCTGAATTCTTTGAGAGTTGTTCTGTTGCTGATCATGTGTTCTATCCTGAAGAATGATCATGTGTACTCAAGAAGAATGTATATCCTACAATATTTTTTTTTTAATTTATTGAAGTATAAACATACATACACAATAAGGGTACAGTAATAGTTGTGAACTTACAAAACAAACATAAAAACCATACAGGACTCTCATGCCTCACCCTATCACCACAAACTTGCATTGTTTTAACTCATGATTAAAGAGCATTGTCAAAATATTACTACTTAACCAATATATTTTCCCCCAATACACCCTATTATCATCTTTATATCATTTTTACATGAACACACATAAATAATAAGTGCATGGTAAAACTTGTGAACTTACAAAGCAAACCACATAATGTCATATAGGGGTCCCCATACAACAATCCTCTACCAACACCTTGCATTGTCATGAGATGTTTTTTACAAATTATGAAAGAATATTGTCAAAACCTTACTATTAATTATAGTCCTTACCTTACATTTGGTGTGTTTTTTCTCCAAAACACTCTATTATTAATCTTTAAATATATTTTCATCAGAGAAGTTGTAATCTTATAAAACAATCATGTATATGTGCAGAATTCCCAAATAGCACCCTTCTATAACCACACCACACTGTGGCAGAACATTTGTTACAGATGAGATAATATCATCTGATTGTTACCGTGTCCACAGTATAACATTTGGCACACTTTCCATACTGCCCCATTACCAACACAGTACATTTTGGCATTGATGCAAGATTATTACGTTATTACTGCTACCCACAGTTCACAGGTCACTCCAGTTGTATTTTCCCCATGCTTCTCTACATTTTCACCACCCTGCCATAGAGATATACATTTAGAGATATACATTTGTTCTAGCTAACAAAGGACACTGTTGCATCTATACCATCAACCACAATTCTCATCTACTGGTTGGTTCACTGTGCTATTCAGTTCCTAGATTATTCTCTAGCATTCTGTCAACTGATATTTACATACATAGACCACCATTTTCAGCTACATCCCCCTTCATAACCTAGTTGTTACTCACTGTGTGTTACCATAACTCTATACATTTCCAACAGTTTTACACTAAAGCTAACCAAAAGTTCTACATATATTAAACATGAGTAGTCCATCTCAGTCCTCCTATCTCCTTTAAGAATCCACCACTTATGACCAAGTCTTGAAGATATTTTCCTACAATTTCTTCTAGAAGCTTTATGGCTCTTGCTTTTAATTTTAGGTTTTTTATCCATTTTGAGTTAATTTTAAGACAAGGTGTATGATAGAGATCCCACTGTGTGTATTTTGTTTGCCCATTGGTTGGTGGAGGACACTTACGTTGTGTTCACATTTTGGCAATTGTCAATAATGCTGCTGTGAATATTGGTAGCAAATAACAGTTTGAGTCCCTGTTTGCAATTCTTTTGAATATATACCTGAAAGTGTGGTCTGCTAAATAAAATGCTTTGCTAATGCTTTGTTATATATATATGTGTGTGATATGATGACCTAATTCAAGCATAAGAAAGCAATTCACAAACATATTATTTTATTAAACTTCTGTTAATAATTGAGAGAACATAAAATAAGCAAAGGATCATCTAAAAACAGTGTTCCAGCTGCTGTATCACAACTCTTTCATGTTATATGTACATATAGATATAAGCTTACCAACCCTGGGGACACACCAACTTCTGGCCCACATCCAAATAGAGTCCTGATTGGATGCAATGTAAATAAATATATATATAGTTATTTAGTTTAATAAGATTATCCTGACAATTAGAGTAAGGAGAATAAGAATAACATAAGTCCAAAGATTAAATCAATATTGAACAGAGTCACAAAATTATAAAAAAATAGAACAGCTTTACATACAAACTCACCAAACTGGAGGACACACCAACATCTAGCTCATTGCTGGGAAGTCCCAAATCAGCAGCTGATATCGAAATCCCAATTGGACACAACACCTGGGCAGAGCACCCGCCCTCAGGGTGAAACTTCAACTGGCCTGACCAGCGACTGTCCCTTTCATTGAACTCATAATCAAGGAACTCGATACTATAGATGCCAATTTACGAGTACTGTGTCAACTCCCGAGGAAGTGGCCACCCTCCTCAGGAAGGAATCACTCCTTGGGCAGGGCATTCCAAGTTTTATGCATCTTTTCCCAAGAAAGTAGCCAGCTTTCTCAGAGAAGAACACAATACTCCCCAGAATGCACCCTATCTGTTCTTATTTGTTGCAAAACATCTCCCAATATGCCCACTGTTATAGTTTTCATCATTCCTCCTAAAATATAAAAAGTGCTGGCCAGCAAAACATTGTTTTGCTGATTAAAAAACTTTCCTGCATGATGTTTTACTTTTAGGTTGGGACAATACTCACTACATTTTTTCCCCAATACAAAGCTCGACTGCTGAGTCATATGGTAATTCTAACCATTCTTAGGAACCGCCAGACTGTTTTCCACAGTCCGTGAATCATTTACTTTGCCACCAACAACGAACAATTTCTACACTTCCTTTCAAATACTTGTTAATTCTATTTTAAATAATAGCCATTCCAGTGTGTATGGTAAGACATTGTTATTTTGATTGGCATTTCCCTAGTGACTAATGTAATTAAGCATGTTATTATGTGCTTATTGACCGTTTTTTGGATGTTAAACCAGATATCCAGTTTCCAAATATTTTCTTTCACTCTGTAGATTTTCTCTTTTATTTTCTGGATAAAATCTTTTAAACACAAACGTTTTTAATTTTGATCAACTTTCTTTTATCTATGTTTTTGTTTTTGTTGTTCATGGTTTCAGTGTGATTTCAAAGAAATCACTGTCCAACACAAGGGCCTAAAGATGCCTCTCTATGTTTATCTCAAGGAGTTTTGTAGTTTCAGCTTTTAAATTTAGGTCTTTGATCCATTTTGAGATAATTTTTTTGTATGTTTTGAAGAAGGGTCAACAATCATTATTTTGTATGTGGCTATCTAGTAGTCACATCACCATTTGTTGAACATAGTCTTTACCCATGAGTGAACTTGGCAATGTTAGTCAAACATTAATCGGCTAGAGATGTAAAGGTTTTTTTCTGAATTCTCAGTTCAATTCCATTGGTCTACTTGCATGTCCTTTTGCCTGTACTGTTCTGTTTTGGTTGCTATAGCTTTATTATAAATTTCAAAATTGGGAGTGGGAGTTGCCATTCTTTTCAAGATGTTTTTGGCTATTTGGGGCTGCTTATCCTTCCACATTTGATGATTGACTTTTCCATTTCTGTGATGAATTCTGTTAGAATTTTGACTTGGACTGCATAAAATATGTAACTTCTTCAGGCAGAATTGCTATCTTGACAATATTTAGTCTTCCAGTCTATGAACATGGAATGTCGTTTTACTTATTTCTCTTCTTTATTTTTTCACTGATGTTTTTAGTAATTCATATACAAATATTTTACATCCTCAGTTGTGATTACTCATAGATATTTGCCTATTTTAGTTACAATTGTAAATGTGTTTTTTTTTCTTTTTTCCTCTTCAGAGTGCTCGTTCTTTTATTTTTTAATTTAGATTTTTATTGTCTTTTTTTTTTAAAGATACATAAACCACACAAAATGTTACATTAAAAAATAAAAGGTTCTCATATACCCCACTCCCCACCACCCACTATAGATATACCCTTGATTTGGCATGGTTATCTTGTACTATGACAATTTGTTGAATTTGTTAATGCTAGTAGCTTTGTTGTGAAAACTACAGGATTTTCTATACATAGGATCAATTTAACCACAAAAAGCAAAGTTTTACATCTTCCCCTCCAAACTGGGTACCTATTATTATTATTTAATTTTTTATTTCACCTATTTCCTCTGCTAATTTCTATTACAATGTTGAATAAGAGTGGTTACAGGATGCTGGGCAAGATGGTATCTGAGTGAGTGGACCTCATAATCTCTCCTGCAAAGAAGAGGCTGGGTAGATTGGAATCCTGCTGGAGTGGGTTTTTCGGGGACTTGCAAGGCAGGAGGTGTACGGACATTGATTTGGAGAGACTGTGACAGAAGTAGTGCTTGCTACAGGTAGAAGTGCGAGTTTCTAGCACAGAGGTAGGAAGTTAGGGGGAGGCAGGACCCCTCCCCCTAGAGCTGGTGGCCACAGTGTTCCCTGAAAACTGTCAGTTGTGTGGTGGCATTCCCAAGCCCCATGTTCCTCAGATGTGTGGTACCCAGGTCCGTGTCCCTAAGCCACTGTAGCCCATGATCCACAGACCCACATACCCTGAGTCCGCAATATCCTGGACTTTCCTTTCCCAAATCCAGCACTCCCTGAAGTCCAGGATTACCCTAGCCCTCCAGGTTTGGACTGACCCTGTGAGTGGGAGGGATTTGGTGGGAGTTGCAGAGGGCCAAAGGAGTGTGGCTTCAATTTTCTGGTTCCCCCGCCCTTTTAATTTTTTAAATTAAAAAAAATTTTTTTTTTTTTTTTTTTTTGAGCTTAGAGGAGCATACTGTCTGGCTTGGGGAGAGCCTGGGAAGAAAGGAGAGGTGAATCTGCTGAGAAAGCCCAATTCACCCAAATGCCCTGGGATAAGAAACTTGGCCTGGGAGAAGGTGGAGTCAGAAAATCAGCTAGCCCTCCTGTAGCACAGCTAAGGGAGAGGGACTGTAGTACATAATTTCCAAGCTTCCAATAGCATATTTGGGGGTCCTGGTGAGATGTGGGTGCTCTCTCTCTGGAAATTAAGAGTTATTGTTTTCTGTGCTGAGCAGGTTTAACAAGGACCCCCTTGAATCTTTTACTGGACCCCTCACACAGCTTTCCTGCTGCCCTGGGAAAGACGGAAGTGAGGAAGGGAGAAAGGGGGAACATCAGACTCCTAAGCATTTTATTTAATTGCAAGAGGATTCCTTCCTTGAAACTTAGTCTGATCTTTTTTATTGGCTTGTTTTCTTGTTTTTCCTTCATCTTTATCCCCCCAAGGCCCTTTTTAATTTCCTTTTTTTCTCCTTGTTTTCTTTTTCTTGCTTGCTTCCCCCCATCCCTTTTTTTCTTTCTTGGTTTTCTTTATTTTTTTTATATTAGGTGCTGCAGGGAGCACTTCACATTTGCCATGTTTCCTCATCCTCGATATCCTTTTTTCTGTGTATATTGATTTTGACTACCAACACTATCCCCTTTCCTCTACATCTTTCTATTCTCCATCATTTATTGTTTCTCTTACATTCCACCTTGTTTGGTCCCCAGTTTTCCTGACTTTTTATTTCTAATACCTTTGTTCTGTTTTCTGTCTTTTATGCACTCTTAATATTATTGTCCTTTCTTTTCTCTTTCCCTCTCTCCTGAACACACTGGCCTTTTAATTCACACTATATTCTTCCCCATATTCAATTTACAGTCTCACTATAGGTACTTCACTTTTCTTACTGTTATAATGTAAACAGCTTACATGAGTCAAATATCCATTCTCCTAGAGATAACATGGTTCCCCTGTTAACATTTCCTATCAATACTACTATTACACTTTTTCTTTTCTTACTCCTTTTTGCTTCCTTTGGCCCTCATACTTTTCTTCAAGTGAACTTAGCCAACAACAAGTAAATAGAATAAGAAGAACAAAGTGACAAATACTTAACATGCATGCGAAAACAACAACCAATTAAACCACAAGACTAGACAAAGAAGTTAAGCAACTGAACAAAACTGTCAAGATAAAATGATGACCAAACAGCAAAAAAAAAAAAAAAAAAACTACAAACAAAGACAGTAATCAGGAAACCATGGCTCAATTCAATGAACAAACTAAAAACTCAGAAGAGGAGCAGAACGTCAAACCTGTAAATAAAGGTCTCAAAACATATATTATAGGGGAAGCAAACTTGGCCCAGTGATTAGGGTGTACATCTACCACATGGAAGGTCCGCAGTTCAAACCCCGGCCTCCTTGACCCATGTGGAGCTGGCCCACGTGCAGTGCTGATGCGTGCAAGGAGTGCCATGCCACGCAGGGGTGTCTCCGCGTAGGGCAGCCCCACATGCAAGGAGTGTGCCCCATAAGGAGAGCCGCCCAGCGCGAAAGAAAGTGCAGCCTGCCCAGGAATGGTGCTGTACACACGGAGACCTGACACAAGATGGCGCACCAAAAGGAAACACAGATTCCCATGCCGCTGACAACAAAAGAAGCGCACAAAGAAGAACACACAGCAAATAGACACAGAGAACAGACAACCAGGGGGGGGAGGGGCGGGAAGGAGAGAGAAATAAATAAATCTTAAAAAAATATATAATATATTATGGGCCGATTTGATGAAGTGAAGGAAGAGATTAAGAATATGAAGAAATCACATGGAGAGAAGACAGAAGAAATTGCAATCATATCCAAAATGATAACAGATATGATGGTGATGAGCAGCACAATTCAAGAAATAAAAATACACTCTCAGCAAATAACAGCAGATTCAAAGAAGCAGAGGAAAGAATTAGTGATGTGGAAGACAGTACATCTTTGAAATCAAACAGAGAGTAGAACTGATCAATAACAAGATAGAAAAAATCCAGCAGGGAATTAGGGTCCAGAATGACGATGCAAAATGAACAAATATATGCATTATGTGCATCACAGAAGGAGAAGAGAGGAGAAAGGGAACAGAAGGGGTGTTGGAGGAAATAATGGCTGAAACTTCCCAAACCTATTGAGGGAGATGAAGTACATGTCCAGGAAGCACAACACACCCCAAACAGCATAAATCCCAACAGTCCTGCCCTAAGACATACACTTGTCAAATTATCCAACGCTCAAGACAAAGAGAAAATTCTAAAAGCAGCAAGAGAAAAGAAAACCATCACATACAAGGGAAGCTCCATAAGATTAAGTGATTTCTCATCTGAAACCATGGGGGCAGGAAGGCAGTGGCATGACATAATCAAGGTACTAAAAGAAAAACAATTCCAACCAAGAATACTCTGTCCAGCTAAGCTAGCATTAAAAAATGATGGACAGTTTAAAATATTCACAGATAAACAGAAATTAAGAGAGTATGCAAACAAGAATCCTGCCCTTCAAGAAATACTAAAGGGAGTTAAGCAGAAAGAAAGAAAAAAAGAGAGACAGAGTTGTAGGGGAGTGTAAGAGCAACTAAAAAGACAAAAAGAGAAAAAAATCAAACAAAATATGACAAACACAAATCCAAAGAAAATATGGCAAATAAATGTAATTCCTTGAAAGTAATAATACTGAATGTCAATGGATTAAACTCACCTGTCAAGAGACACAGACTGGAAGACTGAATAAGGAAATATGACCCATTTATATGCTGTCTACAAGAAATACATCTTAGACCCAGGGATTCTAGGAGGCTGAAAGTGAATGGCTGGGAAACAATCTTACAAGCAAACAATATCCAAAAAAGGGCAGGAGTAGCTATATTAATATCAGACAAAATAGACTTTAAATGCAAAACAATTGTGAGAGACAAAGATGGACACTACGTATTAGTGAAAGGGATACACTTTCAAGAAGAAAGAATGATCATAAACATTTATGCTCCTAACAAGGGCACCTAAAAATACATGAGGCAAACACTGGAAAAACTAAGTGAAAGAATAAATGCCTCTACAATTATAGTGGGGGACTTTAATACACCACTATCAACTTTGGACAGAACATCTCAAAAGAGAATCAATAAAGAAAAAAAGACTTTGAACAATATATTAGAGGAGCCAGGCCTAATAGACATAAACAGAACATTACACCCAAATACGGCAAGAAATACATTCTTCTCAAGTGCCAATGGATCATTCTCTAAGATAGACCACCTGCTAGAACACAGAAAAAGTCTAAATAAATTCAGAAAGACTGAAATCATACTAAATAATTTATCTGACCACAGTGGAATGAAGTTGGAAATCTGCAAGGGTCAGAGACCCAGATTTGGCACAAAGATATGGAAGTTAAACAACACATTCTTAGAACAAAAGTGGGTCAAGGAGGAAATCTCAAAAGAAATCAATGATTACCTTGAAATGAAAAGGATAACACAACATATCAAAACTTATGGAATATAGCAAAAGCAGTACTGAGAGGAAATTTTTTTTTAAGGCAAAAATTTTATTAGAGAAAAAGAATATTTTATAAAATAAAAGCATCAATACATCAGGAAGACATAAAAATTAGAAACATATATGCTCCTAACACAAGATCTCCAAAATACAGGAGTAAATATGAACAAATTAAGGGAAGAAATACACAATTCAATAATAATAACTGAAGTCTTCAATACCCCACTTTTAATAATGGTTAGAAAAATTAGGCAGAAGATCAAAAATGGAAGACTTGAACAACAATATTAACTGACTTGACCTAACAGATATCTATAGAACATTCTACCAATAAAGAGAGCATGTGGGGATTAGTTCCACCACCTCAGCAAGGGCATGGTTAAATGATTTATTAAAGCTTATCTGTTCTTGCTTCAGAGCAAATATAGCTCTGTCCTTGCTTATCTCTGCACAAGCTATCTCTTTTTGCTTGAAATTTGAAAACGGCTTCCTCATGGCTTTTCTGCCACCAGATAAGATGTGAGTCTAGGGACAAGGTTTCTTATTCCAAGACTAAATGTCCTTGAGAAATTTAATGTTAACCACAGTCCCTGGCTGCATCCAAAAATACATGATATATAAGCAAGAGAAATAAACCTGACGGGGCCCTCCCTGCATGAGTTTTGGTGTGTGAGTCTCTCATTCCTGCAGCAATTGCTGTCCAAACATGGGGCAGCTGTTGTTCCCCCTAGATGAGGGGAATTTTTTGAAACAGTCCCTGGGAACAGCCCAGTGTAACTACAGTCCAGACATTTGTTGCTGCCAGTGATCACAGCCACTCTTGAGGTAAGCTGCTCACTGGGTTCAGCCATAGGAACATGTTTGCCTAGTGAGATTGGCTCAGACTTCTCATCCTGCATAGACAGGACATCAGCTGCCCTGAGAGAAATAAGCTGACTGCAGATGCTAGTATAACATGGAAAATACATTTTTTAAAAGATTTAATTTATTTATTTCTCCCCCCCATCCCCCCCCCCCCCCCCATTGTCTCCTCTCTGTGTCCATTTGCTGTCAGCTTGTACTCTCATTAGGCAGCTCCAGGAACCAATCCTGGGACCTTCTGGAGTGGGAGAGAGGTACTCTCTTGTGCCACCTCAGCTCCCTGTTTTGCTACATCTTCTTATTTTCTCTCCTCTGTGTCTCTTGTTGCATCATCTTGCTGCGCCAGCTGTCCGTGTCAGCTGGCACTCCTGTGAGGGACAGCTTTCCAGTGGAGGGCAGCATTCACATGCAGGATGGCACTCCTGCATGCAACCACATTCCTATGTGGGCTGGCACTCTGCATGGGCCAGCTCACAGTGTGGGCCAGCTTGCCCTCACAAGGATACCCTGGGCATCGAACCCTGGACTTCCTATATGGTAGACAGAAGCCCAATTGGTTGAGCCACATCTGTTTCCCACATGGAAAATACATTATCAAAGCAACAGATCTGTCTCCACACTTTACAAAACTATTAAAAGCATCAAATTGTAAAGTGAAAGAAGAACAAATTATTACATTGCTTCAAACAATACAGACCTTTTGTCCATACTTCCCCGATGAGGGAACCTTAGATTTTGAATTATGGGAACTCTAAACCTAAAATTATGGGTCAAATTGTAAACTTTCTGTTTCTGTTGGTGTGTTACAATTGTTTTTGTGTTTGTTTAATGTCAGTGTATATTTTAATACCTCTGGATGTTAATATAAATTCTTTTTTCCAAATTCTACTCAATTTATTCATTTTTTAAAAAGATATTACATTAAAAAAAAATGTGATCCCCATTTGCCCCCACCGCCCCCACCCCACCACTCCTCCCCCAATAACACTCTCCCTATCATCATGTCACATCCATTGCGTCTGGTGAGTACATCTCTGGGCATCACTGCACCCCATGTCCCATGTTCCACACCATAGCCCACACTTTCCCACGTTCCATCCAGTGAGCCATGGGAGGACATACAACATCCAGCAATTGTCCCTGGGGCACCACCCAGGAAAACTCCAAGTCCCAAGAATGCCTCCACATCTCTTCTCTTCCTCCCCTTCCCTGCACCCAGCAGCCACCATAGCCACTTCTTCCACATCAATGCCACATTTTCTCCATTATTAACCGCAATAGTTCATGAATAGAATATCATTAAGTCCACTCTGATCCTTACTGTATTCCTCCTTCCTGTGGACCTTGGCTTGGTTGTGTCCATTCCACATCGATGTCAAGAGGGGGTTTAGATTCCACATGGATATTGGATGCAATCCTCCTGCTTTCAGTTGTAGGTACTCTAGGCTCTATGGTGTGATGGTTGACATTCTTCAACTCCATGTTAGCTGAGTGGAGTAAGTCCAATAAATCAGAGTGTAGGAGCTGAAGTCTGTTGAGGTCAGGGCCTGGCAATCATATTGTCAGTCCAGAGATTCAAATCCCCAAGATATATCTTAAACCCCAGCACCAACTACAATTCCAGTAAGGTAGCATGAAAGGCTTGTGAAAAGAGATCACATCTGAGTCCAGCTCCATCACGCAGAAACACCAGCTCCAAAGAAGGGCCATCTGACATGGCAGTGAACTCCATCTGCCATGACCATAGAACCTGTGGGTCTCTTTAGTCCTCAAAAGGACCAATACCTGGGGTTGTATCTACTTTATCTGTCTCTGAGACTCTGCTCAGGTGTGCATAAGGGCAGTCCTTCTGACAACCTCCAGACTCTTTTTTAGAGACTCATAGCCATATGAACTCATTTGTCCTTTCCATTTCCCCCTTACTTTAAGTCAAACAGCATTTTTAACTCCTGTTATTATATGTAGACAGGGATATTCTGCTGGTCCGTGTTGAACCTTTAATTCAAGGTCATTTTCTAGTTGCATCATCAACTGGTACTTGGTAGTGATCCTTCAGTGCCAGGGAGGCTCATCCCCGGGTGTCATGTCCCACGCTGGGGGGAAGGCATTGCATTTACATGCTGAGTTTGGCTTCGAGACTGGCCACATTTGAGTAACATGGAGGCTGTCAGGAGGGAACTCCTAGGCACAGTGCTGCTTTAGGCCTTCTTCTTATTTCAGGCGTATAGGCTCACAAGCATAGTCATTAGTATCAGGGGCTCACTGTTGGATGCTCATTCCTTCCTGATCCTTATCGTTGCACCTGGGGGACTGCCGCTGCTCCCCTAGGGACCACGACATAGCCACCCCGGCCAGTAACCCAGTACCCCCCCAGCTGTTGTTTTTAATTGTTTCCACTATGAGTATATCCAAACATTTCCATGCCCCCTGGATATATCCCCTGTATAGCTCCCTGTCAACCATATATCACCTGTTAATAACATCCCATACCAATATTCCTCTGCTGCCATTGTTGAACCACTCTGTGATCCAAAACTTCCTGAAAGGTGAAGCCCAATATAATGTCAGGTTCCCTTACTAGTAAAATGGAATATAGTGGTGAGTTTAAAGGTTAGAAATAGAATACATATTGATTTGGAAAAATTCTACATCCTATCTTTTTCTTTTCTTTTTTCCTAGTTATTGAGCTTCTCTTCACAGGAGCCCTAGATCACAGTAATTCATATATACAATATACAGTACTCCCACACATCCACCATAAAACCTTTTCCCTTCCACAGCGATAATCTTTTAACTTATTCATATCATATTTACTGAGACTGATGTACAGACTCCGAAACAATAGCTTTCAAACAAGGTGACATCTGTGCTTACATTGAGGTCCATACTTTAGGATATACAGTTTTCTAAATTTTTTAGTTATCCTATGTTTTACATTATGGTTTACATTATTAGTCTGTCGTCCCCTATATGTTTTTGGTGTAATATTACATGTTTTATATTCATCCTTGTGTACTCTCGTGAAACTCCTCTCTTGCCCCCACATTTACCTTGGTTCCATCCATTCAACATCCATTTTCCCCTCCCCTTGGGGCCCAGAGCGACAGCCAATCTCCATTTCCCGAGGAGCCACGTCCAGAGATACTTGCAACAGTGTTCAGGGCCTGACTTGCTCAACTGCCCTAATGCCCTGGGAGCCACCCTTTCTCTCGAGAGATACAGTTCCCTCTATATGATGGCATTAGTCCTCCCCAGGATGTGGGTTCACCCCCACTCTCACTACTTGGGTCTCTACCCAATGGTACAACCCACACTGGCAAAATGAGCATTCAGACATTCCCCAGGAGTCCATCCCGTGTCAGACCATCCCCTCTGAGCATCCTAAACAGGTAACCCTCCTAATTATATTTTGATACGGTTTTCTCAGCATTTTACTCTCAACCAACACCTGACACTCTCGAGAGGGAATTTTATAGTCATAAATTCATACAATAAAAAAAGCCTAAAATTGAAGAAGTAACTGCACAGTTGGAGGAATTAGTAAAAAAAACAAAAACAAAACAATAAACTAATCCCAAAGGAAGAAGAAAGAAAGAAATAACAAAGATCAGAGCAGAACTAAAAGAAATAGAAAATAAGAAAGCACTTGAAAAAATAAAACAAAATCAAGAGCTGGTTCTTTAGGAAGATCAATAAAATTGACAAACCTTTAGCTAGACTAACAAAAAAGAGAGAAGATGCAAATACAAAAATAAGAAATGGAAAAGGGGATATCACCACTGACCCCACAGAAATAAAGACTATCATAAGAGGATAATTTGAAAAACTATATTCCAACAAGGCAGACAATTTAGAGGAATGGACAAATTCCTAGAAACACATAAGCAGCCAACATTGATGAAATAAGAAACTTACAATCTCAACAAACCAATCACAAGTAAAGAGATAGAATCAGTCATTAAACACTTCCCAACTAAGAAAAGCCCTGGGCCAGATGGCTTCACAGGTGGATTCTACTAAACATCCTGGAAAGAACCAATACCAATCTTTCTTAAACTCTTCCAAAAAATTGAAACTGAAGGAACATCACCTAACTCCTTCTATGATGCGAACATTACCCTAATACCAAAGCCAAACAAAGACATCACAAGAAAAGTAAATAACAGACCAATCTCTATAATGAACCTAGACGAGAAAATCCTCAATAAAATACTTGCAAATCATATTCAACAACATATTAACACACCATGACCAAGTGGTATTCATTTCTGCTATGCAAGGATGGTTCAGCAGAAGAAAATCAATTTATGTAATACACCATATAAACAGATTGATGGAAAAAAAACACATGATCATATCTATAGATGCAGAAAAAGCATTTGACAAAATACAGCATCCTTTCTTGATAAAAATACTGTAAAAGAATAGAAGGAAACTTTCTGGACAGGATAAAGTGTATATATGAAAAACCCATAGCTAACATCATTTACAATGGTGAAATCCTAAAATCTTTTCTTCTCAGATAGAAACAAGACAAGGATACCCACTATCAACCCTTCTATTTAACACTGTCTTAGAAGTACTTGCTTAAGCACTGAAAAAAGAACCAGACATAAAAGGCATCCAGAGGGTTGGGGCAAGATGGTGGCTGAGTGAACTTGCCTTGCGGTCTCTCCTGGGAAGAGGAGACTGGGTGCCGCTGGTGGTTCTCCGAGGCCGGGCTTTTTCAGGATTTTTGCAGGGCAGGAAGTGTCTGGACATAGATTTGGTGTAAAGGTAACGGAGAGGATTGGTCTATACGATATAATTTGGCTTCTATTGCCCGGAGGTGAGACCGGCAGACGGGTTGCTCACTCCTTGGGGGGGCGGTGGAGCCGCGGTATCAGCGCTCTGGCTGCACTTTTGGCGGCTCTGCGGTGCTGGGGAATTCGCGAATCCTGGGCGGACTGTTGGGAGGCTGAGGGAACGGACGCCTTTGCAAATCAATTTGAGGAGACAGACGGTGTTTTGTGAAGCGGGGGAATTTTTGATTGCAGACACAAATAATAGCGCTTCCACCTGGAGCCCCGTCCCCCAGGCCGGCTGCCGATCTGCAAAGGAATTAGATTCTTAGTAATAAAGGGACGTAATTGGGAGGTAGTTTCAGGGTGCGGTGAGGGAGGGGGACACGTCAGGAAGCCGATTGGGGAATATTTCACAAAGCTTGGGAATTCCAGTTTTGGAATCCGTTTTCGGCATTTCCAACCGGAACCCAACCCACAGCGGGCTTCGGATCTGCTTCAGTAAATTGGCTGCGGTGTAGAGGCGCCCTCAGCTGACCGTTTTTTGGAATCACAGGGTGGGAGCTGTCCAAAAGCTGAATTGTCAATTTACCCACTAAAACAAACCCTACTGAGTAAGTGAATTGCTGGGTTCAGACATAATATATAGAGTTTGCAGATCTGATTTCCCCCATAGGGCTGGCACCCAGCTGCGGGGCTCCCTGAGGGCTGTGTTACACTGCGGGGCTCCTAGGCTTCCTGTTGACCAGATTTGAGGTTGCCAGGTCTGAATCCCCTAAACACTGGTGGCCCATACCCGAGACTCACACCTCTTGAGTCTTCAATAACTCAGACTTTCTACCCCTGAATCCATCACGCCCTGAGGTCCATCTGAGATCCATGAATGCCCTAGCCTTCAACATTTGCGTTTTTTCTTTATTGTTTCATTTTGTTCTGTTTTTATTTTCATTTTACCTTATTTTTTTACTTTTTTTAATGTCCTGATTGCTACTATTGCATATCCCTTAGTCTTTTCTACCAGCGTATCCCCTAAAATCTTTTTTTTTTATTCAGTTATTTAGGGTTTTTAAGAATTTTTTTCTACTAATTTCATTTTAACTCAATTATACAATAAGTGCTGCAGGGAACACCTCACATTTGTTGGGTTTTCTCATCCTCCACCGCCTCATTTCTGTGTGAACTGATTTAGGCTACCAACATTATCCCCTTTCCCCTACATCTTGATATCCGCCATCATCACTGTCTCTCCTATATTCCACCTCCCACCTCCCTTTCTTTGATCCACAAAGTGTCTAACTCTTAATTTCTAATACCTCTGTTTTGTGTTCTGTCTGTTATCCACTCTTGAAACTATTACCTTTCTTTTCTCTTTCCCTCTCTCACGAAAACAATAGCTTTTTAGCGCATACCATATTCCTCCCATATTCAGTCATCTACCTCATAATAGGTACTCTACCTACTGCTATAACTCTACACAATTTACACGAATCTAACCTCCATCCTCCCAGAACTCATATTCTTGCTTTGTTAACATATATCACCAATACTACTTTACACGTTTTCCTTGCTTATACAATTGCCTTTCCCCAGCACTAACACTTTCCTCTAAAGTGAACTTAACCAGCAACAAGAAATTAGAATAAGAAGAACAAAGTGGCAAAGAGAAGATATAACACTTAGGCAAAAACAACAGCTAACTAATCTCCAAGAGTAGACAAAGAAGTTAAGGAACTGAATAAACCCATCAAGATAAAATGATGACCAGACAGAAACAAAAAACTACAAATCAAACCAATAATCAGGAAAACATGGCTGAATCCAATCAACAAACTAAAAATCAGGAAGGGGAGCAGAACTTCACACAAGCAATGAAAGATCTCAGAACATTTATGACCGACAAATTTGATGAAGTAATGAAAGAGGTTAACAACATGAAGACAACACGTGGAGGGGAAATTGCAGACATACACAAAAAGATAACAGATATGATGGGAATGAACACCACAGTTCAAGAAATCAAAAATACACTTGCAGCCAATAGCAGCAGATTAGAAGAGGCAGAGCAGAGAATTAGTGACGTGGAAGACAGTACATCAGAAATTGAACAGATAGTGGAAGGGGTTGATAAAAAGATAGAAAAAATCCAGCTAGGACTCAGGGACCTGAATGACAATGCAAAACGCTCAAACATACGTATTATAGGCATTCCAGAAGGAGAAGAGAAGGGAAAGGGGTCAGAAGGAGTGTTGCAGGAAATAATGGCTGAAAACTTCCCAAATCTACTGAAAGAGAAAGATGTACATATCCAAGAAGCAAATCGCACTCCACTAGTCATAAACCCCAACAGGCCCACACCAAGTCATATACTTATCAAATTATCAAATGCTCATGACAAAGAGAAAATCCTAAAAGCAGCAAAAGAAAAAAAATCATCACATACAAGGGAAGCTCCATAAGATTAAGTGCTGATTTCTCATCTGAAACCATGGAGGCAAGAAGGCAGTGGTATGATATAGTCAAGGTACTAAAGGAAAAAAATTTCCAACCAAGAATACTCTATCCAGCTAAACTAGCATTCAAATATGACAGAGAGTTCAAAATATTTGCAGATAAACAGAAACTGAAAGAGTATACCAACAAGAAACCTCCCCTTCAAGAAATTCTAAAGGGAGTTCTGCAGGAAGAAAGGAAAAAACAGGACAGGCAGAGTTGGAGGAGAGTATAAGAGGAACAAAAAAAGACAAAAATAGAAGGAAAAAAGAATATAAAATATGACAAACACAAATACAATCAAAATAAGGCTAATACAAACAATTCCTTGAAAGTAATAACACTGAATGTCAACAGATTAAACTCACCTATCAAAAGATTCAGACTGGGACATTGGATAAGGAAATATGACCTATCTGTATGATGTCTACAAGAGACACATCTTAGACCCAGAGACGCATGGAGATTGAAAGTGAATGGCTGGAAAACAATCATAAAAGCAAACAATAACCAAAAAAAGGCAGGAGTAGCTATATTAATATCAGACAAAATAGACTTTAAATGTGAAAAAATTGTGAGAGACAAAGAAGGATACTACATTTCAGTGAAAGAGAAAATCTGCCAAGAAGATCGAACAATCATAAATATCTGGGCTCCTAATAAGGGTGCCTCCAAATATGTGAGGCAAACACTGGAAAACCTAAGTGAAACAATAGATGCATCTACAATTATAGTGGGGGATTTTAATATACCACTATCAACTCTGGACAGAACATCTCAAAAGAGAATCACTAAAGCAACAAAACATTTGAACAGTATATTAGAGGAGCTGGATCTAATAGACATATATGGATCATTACACCCAAACACAGCAGGATATACATTTTTCTCAAGCGCACATGGATCATTCTCTAAGATAGACCATATGCTAGGCCACAAAGAAAGGCTGAATGAATTCAGAAAGATTGGAATCATACAAAACAATATCTCTGACCACAGTGGAGTCAAGCTGGAAATTTGCAAGGGACAGAGGCCCAGATTTCACACCACGATTTGGAAATTACACAGCACACTCTTAGAAAAACAGTGGGTCAAAGAGGAAATCTCAAAAGAAATCAATGACTACCTTGGAACAAATGATAATGATAACACAACATACCAAAATTTATGGGATGCAGCAAAAGCAGTACTGAGAGGGAAATTTATAGCCATAAACTCATATATCAAAAAAGAAGAGCGAGCAAAAATTGAAGAACTGCACATTTGAAGGAATTAGAAAAACAACAACAAAGTAACCCAACAGGAAGAAGGAAGGAAATAACAAAGATAAGAGCAGAACTAAATGAAACAGAAAATAAGAAAGCACTTGAAAAGATAAACAAGACAAAGAGCTAGTTTTTTGAAAAGATCAACAAAATTGACAAACCTTTAGTGAGACTAACAAAGAAAAAAAGAGAGAAGATGCAAATACACAAAATAAGAAATGAGAAAGAAGATATCACCACTGACCCTACAGAAATAAAGACTATCATAAGAGGATACTTTGAAAAACTATATTCTAACAAAAATGACAATTTAGAGGAAATGGACAAATTCCTAGAAACACATAAGCAGCTCATATTGACTAAAGAAGAAATTGATGATCTTCACAAACCAATCACAAGCAGAGAGATAGAATTAGTTATTAAAAATCTCCCAACTAAGAAGAGCCAAGGGCCAGACGGCTTCACAGGTGAATTCTACAAAACATTCCAGAAAGAACTAACACCAATCCTGCTGAAACTATTACAAAAAATCGAAACAGAAGGAACATTGCCAAACTCCTTCTATGATGCCAATATTACCCTAGTACCAAAGCCAAACAAAGACACCACAAGAAAGGAAAATTACAGACCGATTTCTCTAATGAACCTAGATGAAAAAATACTTAACAAAATACTTGCTAATTGTATTCAACAACACATTAAACGAATTATACACCACGACCAAGTGGGATTCATTCCAGGTATGCAAGCATGGTTCAACATAAGAAAATCAATCAATGTAATACACCATATAAACAGACTGAAGGAAAAAAATCACATGATTATATCTATAGATGCAGAAAAAGCATTTGACAAAATACAGCACCCTTTCTTGATAAAAACACTCCAAAAGATCAGAATACAAGGAAATTTTTTGAACATGATAAAAAGTATATATGAAAAACCTACAGCCAACATTGTTTACAATGGAGAAATCCTAAAATCCTTCCCTCTAAACTAAGGAACAAGACAAGGATGCCCACCATCTCCGCTCCTATTTAACATTGTCTTAGAAGTACTTGCTCGAGCACTGAGGCAAGAACCAGATATAAAAGGCATTCAAATTGGAAAGGAAGAAGTCAAAATTTCATTATTTGCAGATGACATGATCCTATACATAGAAAACACTGAGAGATCTACAACAAAGCTTCTAGAACTCATAAATGAGTTTAGTAAAGTTGCAGGTTATAAGATCAATGCGCAAAAATCAGTAGTATTTCTGTCCACCAATAATGAGCAAGACCAGGAGGAAATCAAGAAACAAATACCATTCACAATAGTAAGTAAAAAAATCAAATACTTAGGAATAAATTTAACTAAAGAGTTTTGTAAAAAACTTATACACCGAGAACTATACAAGACTGTTCAAGGAAATCAAAGAAGACCTAAATAAATGGAAGGATATTCCTTGTTCATGGATAGGGAGACTGAATATTATTAAGATGTCTATCCTACCAAAATTGATCTACACATTCAATGCAATCCCAATA
Organism: Dasypus novemcinctus; assembly: GCF_030445035.2. Lineage (NCBI taxonomy): Eukaryota > Metazoa > Chordata > Mammalia > Cingulata > Dasypodidae > Dasypus > Dasypus novemcinctus. Next base: position 193,072,824 of record NC_080674.1, on the reverse strand, counting down.
AAAATCAACACAGCCTTCTTTAAGGAGCTAGAAAAACTAACTATGAAATTTATTTGGAAAGGAAAGAGGCCCCGAATAGCCAAAGACATATTGAAAAAGAAAAACGAAATCGGAGGAATCACACTACCTGACTTCAAAACATACTACAAAGCCACAGTAGTGAAAACAGCATGGTATTGGCATAAGGAGAGACACACAGACCAATGAAATCGAATTGAAAGCTCTGATATAGAACCTCACATATATAGCCATATAATATTCGATAAAGCCACCAAACCCTCTCAACTGGGAGAGAGTGGTCTATTCAACAAATGGTGCCTGGAGAACTGGATAGTCATATGTAGAAGAATGAAAGAGGATTACCATCTCACACCTTATACAAAGATCAACTCAAGATGGATCAAAGACCTAAATATAAGAGCCAAGACCATAAAAACCTTGGAAAGTAGTGTAGGGAAACATCTACAGGACCTTGTAATAGGAAATGGCTTCATGAATATCACACCAAAAGCACGAGCAGCAAAAGAACTGATAGATAAATGGGATTTCCTCAAAATTAAAGCCTTCTGCACCTCAAAGGAGTTTGTCAAGAAAGTAAAAAGGGAGCCCACACAGTGGGAGAAAATATTTGGCAACCATATATCTGATAAGAAACTTATAACTTGCATATATAAAGAACTCCTATATCTTGAAAATAAAAAAGATAAACAACCCATTTAAAAAATGGGAAAAGGAAAAAGATTTAAACAGACACTTTTCCAAAGAAGAAATACAAATGGCTAAAAAACACATGAAAAAATGCTCCAAATCTCTAGCTATCAGGGAAATGCAAATCAAAACTACAATGAGATACCATCTTACACCCATAAGATTGGCAGCTATGAAAAAAACAGAAGAATACAAATGCTGGAGACGATGTGAAGAAAGGGGAACACTCATCCACTGCTGGTGGGAATGCAGAAGGATCCCACCATTCTGGAGGACAGTTCGGCTGTTTCTCAAAAAACTAACCATAGATTTGCCATATGACCCAGCAGAACTGAAAACAAGGACACAAACCAATATATGTACACCAATGTTCATAGCAGCATTGTTCACTATCGCCAAAAGTTGGAATCAACCCAAATGCCCATCAACAGATGAGTGGATCAACAAAATGTGGTGTATACACACAATGGAATACTACTCGTCTGTAAGAACAAATACACTACAAACACACGTGATAACATGGATGAATCTTGAGAACCTTATGTTGAGTGAAGCAACCCAGGCATTGAAGGACAAACACTACATGACCTCAATGATATGAAATAAGAAAGCTGCCTCAGAGAGCTAGAGACTGAACGATAGGCTTACAGGAAATTGGGGGGTGGAGGAAGGACGTGTGCCGACCTCTGCAGGGGTGGAATTTATGATAAGCGGTAAGTACGAGCAGAAAGGATAGATAAAATGGGGGCAAGGGGTTGCCTTTGGGGGGGGGCTTTGCGGGTTTGAGGGGGGATGGGGACAGGCGGATGGGTAATCTTGCCCAAAAAGTGGGGGGAATTAGGGGTACCATACGAACACAGGAGAGTGTCAGGTGTTGGTTGAGAGTAAAATGCTGAGATAATAGTATCAAAATATAATTAAGAGGGTTACCTGTTTAGGATGCTTGGAGGGGATGGTCTGATGCGGGACGGGCTCCTGGGGAATGTCTGAATGCTCATTTTGCTAGAGTGGGTGGTACCATTGGATAGAGACCCAAGTAGTGAGAGTGGGGGTGGACCCACATCCTGGGGAGGACTAATGCCATCATATAGAGGGAACTGTATCTCTCGAGAGAAAGGGTGGCTCCCAGGGCATTGGGGCAGCTGAGCAAGTTAGGCCCTGAACACTGTTGCAAGTATCTCTGGACGTGGCTCCTCAGGAAACGGAGGTTGGATGTCACTGTGGGCACCAAGGGGTGGAACCAAATGTGTGGAACCAAAGTAAATGTGGGATAAGAGAGGACTTTCACAAGAGTACACAAGGATGGATATAAAACATGTACTATTACACCATAAACATATAGGGGACGACAGATTAATAATGTAAACCATAATGTAAAACATAGGACAACTAAAAATTTAGAAAACTGTATATCCTAAAGTATGGACCACAATGTAAGCACAGATGTCATCTTGTTTGAAAACTATTGTCACAGAGTCTCTACATCACTGTAAGTAAACATGATATGAATAAGGTATAAGAATATCGCTGTGGAAGGGAAAAGGTTTTACGGTGGATGTGTGAGAGTACTGCATATTGTATATATGAAAATGAATTACTGTGGTCTATGGCTCTTGTGAAGAGAAGTTCAATAATTAGGGAAAAAAAAAGAAAAGAAAAAGATAGGATGTAGAATTTTTCCAAGTCAACACGTATTCTATATCTAACCTTTAAACCCATTACTATATGCCATCTTACTAGTAAGGGAACCTGACATTATATTGGGCTTCAATTTTCAGGAAGTTTTGGATGACAGAGTGGTTCAACAATGGCAGTGGAGGAATACTGGTATAGGATACTATTGACAGGTGATATATGGCTGACAGGGAGCTATATAGGGCATATGTCCAGGGTACATGGTAATGTTTGGATATACTCATAGTGGCAACAATTAAAAACTACAGCTGGGGGGAGTACTGGGTTCCTGGCCGGGGGTTGTCTGTCGTGGTCACTAGAGGAGCAGCGGCAGTCCCCCAGGTGCAACAGTAAGGACCAGGAAGGAATGAGGGTCCAACAGTGAGAGCATGATACTAATGACTATGCTTGTGAGCCTATATGACTGAAATAAGAACAAGGCCTAGAGCAGCACTGTGCCTGGGAATTTCCTCCTGACAGCCTTTATGTTACTCAAATGTGGCCAGTCTCGAAGCCAAACTCAACATGTAAATGCAATGCCTTCCCCCCAGCGTGGGACATGACACCCGGGGATGAGCCTCCCTGGCACTGAGGGATCACTATCAAGTACCAACTGATGATGCAACTGGAAAATGACCTTGAATTGAAGGTTCAATGCGGATCTAGCAGAATATCCCTGTCTACATATAATAACATGACTTTAAAATGCTGTTTGACCTAATGTAAGGGGGAAATGGAAAGGAGAAATGAGTTTATATGGCTTCGAGTCTCTAAAAAAGAGTCTGGAGGCTGTCAGAAGGATTGCCCTTATGCACAACTGAGCAGAATCTAAGAGACAGATGAAGTAGATACAATCCCAGGTATTGGTTCCTTTGAGGGCTAAAGAGACCCACGGGCTATATGGTCATGGCAGATGGGGTTCACTGCCATGTCAGATGGCCCTTCTTTGGAGCTGGTGTTTCTGCGTGATGAAACTGGATTCAGATGGAATCTCTTTTCATTAGACTTTCATGCTACTTTACTGGAATTGTAGTTGGTGTTGGGGTTTAAGATATATTTAGGGGATTTGAATCTCTGGACTGACAATATGATAGCCAGGCCCTGAGCCTCAACAGACTTCAGCTCCTACAATCTGATTTACTGGACTCACCTCACTCAGGTAAGATGGAGTTGAAGAAGGACAACCACCACACCATGGAGCCTAGAGTGCCTACAACTGAAAGCAGGAGGATTTCATCCAGTATCCATGTGGAATCTGAGTCTCCTCTTGACATAGAGATGCCACGGACATAACCAATCCAAGGTCCACAGAGAAAAGGTGGCACTGGAGTGGAGTGAGAAAAGCGGACATGGTGGCTGATATGGGTATGGGGAATAGCAGGAAGAGATGAGATGTGGAGGCGCCTTTGGGACTTAGAGTTGCCCTGGATGGTGCTGCAGGGGCAATCACCAGACATTGTAAATCCTCCCAGGGCCCACTGGATGGAATGGGGGAGAGTATGGGCCATGATGTGGACCATTGACCATGAGATGCAGAGATGCCCAGAGATGTACTTACCAAATGCAATGGATGTATCATGATGATGGGAGTGAGTGTTGCTGGGGGGGGAGTGGTGGGGTGGGGGTGGTGGGGTTGAATGGGACCTCATATTGTTTTTTTAATGTAATGTTTTTACAAAATCAATAAAATAAATAAATAAATAAATAAAAAATAAAAAAAGGCATCCAAATTGGGAAGTTAGAAGTCAAAATTTCACTATTTGCAGATGACATGGTCCTATATATAGAAAATCCTGAAAAGTCTACAATAAAGCTTCTAGAACATATAAATGAGTTCAGTAAAGTCGCAGGTTATAAGATCAATGTGCAAAAATCAGTAACTTTTCCGTACACCAATGATGAGCAATCTGAGGGGGAAATCAAGAAATAAATACAATTTACAATAGTAAATTAAAAAATCAAATACCTAGGAATAAATTTAACTAAAGATGTAGAAGACTTATTCACAGAAAACCACACAACACTGTTCAAGGAAATCAAAGAAGACCTAAATAAAAGGAAGAATATTCCCTGTTCATGGATAGGAAGACTAATTATTATTTTATTTTATGTCTTTAATTTTTTAATGTTACATTCAAAAAATGAGGTCCCCATATACCTGCCACTCCCCTCACTTCACTCCTCCCCCCATAACAACAACCTCCTCCATCATCATGAGACATTCATTGCATTTGGTGAATACATCTCTGATCACCACTGCACCTCATGGTAAATGGTCCACACCATAGCCCACACTCTCCCACAGTCCACCCAGTGGGCCATGGGAGGACATACAATGTCCAGTAACTTGTCCCTGCAGCACCACCCAGGACAACTCCAAGTCCTGAAAACGCCCCCACATCACATCTCTTCCTCCCACTCCCTACCCCCAGCAGACACCATGGCCACTTTCTACACAACAATGCCAAAGTTTCTTCGATTACTAATCACAATAGTTCATGGATAGAATATCAGTAAGTCCACTCTAATCCATACTCTATTCCTCCATCCTGTGAACCTTAGAATGGTTGTGTCTACTCCACATCTATATCAAGAGGGGGCTTAGATTCCACATGGATGCTGGATGCAATTCTCCTGTTTTCAGTTGTAGGCACTCTTGTCTCCCTGGTGTGACGGTTGACCTTCTTCACCTCGTGTTAACTGAGTGGGGTAAGTCCAATAAACCAGAGTGTGGGAGTTGCAAGTCTGTGGAGACTCAGGGCCTGGCTATCACATGGTCAGTCCAGAGATTCAGGTCCCCTGGGTATACATTACTCCTACCAAAACTGATCTACAGTTTCAATGCAATCCCAATAAAAATCAACACAGCATTCTTCAATGAACTTGAAAAACTAACTATGAAATTTATTTGGAAAGGGAAAGACCCTGAATAGCCAAAGATATATTGAAAAAAGAAAAATGAAATTGGAGGAACACACTACCTGACTTCAAAACATACAACAAAGCTACAGTAGTGAAAACGGCATGGTACTGGCACAAGAATAGACACACTGACCAATGGAACTGAACTGAGATTCCGCATATAGGTCCTTCTATATAAAGGCCACCAAATCCACTCAACTGGGAGAGAATGGCCTCTTCAACAAATGGTGCCTGGAGAACTGAATATCCATATGTAAAAGAATGAAAGAGGATTATCAACTCACACCTTATACAAAAATCAACTCAAAATGGATAAAAGACCTAAATATAAGAGCCAAGACCATAAAGGCATTAGAAAGCAAAGTAGGGAACCCTCTACAGGACCTTGTAATTGGAAATGGCTTCATGAAATTCACACCCAAAGCACAAGCAGCAAAAGAAGAAATAGATAAGTGGGACTTCCTCAAAATTAAAGCATTTTGCATCTCAAAGGAGTTTGTCAAGAATGAAAAGACAACCTACCCAATTGGAGAAAATATTTAGTAACCATATATCTGATAGGAGCCTAATACCCTGCATATATAAAGAACTCCTATATCTTGAAAATAAAAAGACAAACAACCCACTAAAAAAATGGGCAAGAGACTTAAACAGACACTTCTCCAAAGTAGAAATACAAATGGCTAAAAAGCACATGAAAAAAGGTTCAAAATCACTAGCTGTTAGGAAAATGCAAACCAAATCTACAATGAGATACCATCTTACTCCCATACGACTGGCAGCTATCAAAAAAATAGAAGACTACAATTGCTGAAGAGGATGTAGAGGAATGGGAACACTCATCCACTGATGGTGGGAATGCAGAAGGATCCAGCCATTCTGGAGAATGGTTTGGTGGTTTCTCAAAAAACTAGCTATAGATTTGCCATATGACCAAACAATTCCATTGCTGGGTATATACCCAGTAGACCTGAAAACAAGGACACAAACTGATATATGCACACCAGTGTTCATAGCAGCACTATTCACTATTGCCAAAAGTTGGAGCCAACCCAAATGCCCATCAACAGATGAATGGATAAATAAAATGTGGTATAAACATACAATGGAATACTACTCAGATATAAGAAAGAACACAGTACAAACAAATATGATAACATGGATAAATCTTGAGGACCTTATGTTGAGTGAAGCAACCCAGGAATTGAAGGACAAATAACTTCATGACCTCTCTGATATGAAATAAGTAAACCAAGCTGTCTCAGAGAGCTAGAGACTGGATAATAGGTTTAAAGGAAGTTGGGGGGAGAGGAAGGTTGTGATCTGACACCTACATGGGTGAAATCTAGGATAAGTTGGAGTCAAGTATGTGTACAGGGAAGGGATAATATGTGGGGAATAGGGATACCTTTGGGTGGGGCTTTGCCGGCTTGAGGGGGGCTAGGGATGGGAGGATGGGTGAGATGGCCCAAGAAACTGGAGGAAAGGTGGGGGGAACATTTGAACATAGGAGATTGTGAGGTATGTGGTTTAAATTATAATGTTGAGAAAACTCTTTAGAAAATATAAAAAGGAAAGTTACCTGTTTAAGATGCTTAATGGGGCCATCTGACACAGGCCAGGCTTCTAGGGAGTATGTGAGTGCTCATTTTGTCACCGTGGGTTATATCATTGGGTTCAGACCCATGCAATGAGAGTGAAGGTATACCCACATCCTGGGGAGGACTGATGTTCTCAAACAGAGGGAATTGCATCTCTCAAGAGAATTGGTGGCTCCCAATGGTTTAGGGCAGCCAAGTACGTGAAGACCTCAACATTGTTGCAAGTATCTGTGAACATGGTCCTTCAAATATTGAAGACTGATTGTCACTGTGGGCCCTGAGGAGAGGGGGAGAGAAGTACTGAATAGACGGAATCAGTGTAACTGTGGGGCAATGAAGTGTTCCACAAGATCATGCAATGATCCACACAGGACATGTTAAATTACACCAAAAATGTATAAAAGTCTATAGGCTAAACAGTAAACCATAATGTAAAACATAAGATAACTAAAAATTCAGAAAATTGTACAGTCTAAAATATAAAACCATAATGTAAACCAAAATGGAACCATGTTTGAAAGCTATTGTTTCAATATCTGTACATCATCTGCAGCAAATATAATATGGATATATAAAAAGATCATTGCTAGGGAAGAGACAAAGTGTTTGATGTTGGATATGTGGAAGTACCCTATATTGTATATGTGAATTACTATGACCTAAAATTTTTGTGAAGACAAACTTAATAACTAGAAAAAAGAGAAAGGATATAGACACTGAGAAAGAAATGAGAGAAATTGCTTGCCACTGTACATACAATACCTATTGCAGTGATGAAATTCAAAATGTCAAAAACAAAGCGTTTTCATTTTTTCATTTTCTGATACCCCAATTTTTTTATTTTTCTAAATTAGTATATATATTCTACATCTAACCTTTAAACCTATCATTATATTCCATTTTACTATTAATGGAACCTGGCAATATATTAGGCTTCATTTTTGAAGAAGTTTTGGACCACAGAGAGGTTTAATTATGGCAGGGTAGGAATACTGGTGCGGGTTGTTATTGATGGGGGGCACATGGTTGGAAGGGATTTCTCCAGGGCATGTATACAGGGTACATAAAAATGTTTGGATATTCTCATAGTAGTTACAGATAAAAACAACAACTGAGGGAGTGCTGACTTCCTAGCCAGGGGAGCTCAATCACATTCCCCAATGGAACAGCAACAGTCACCCAAGTGCAATGGCAAAGACCAATAAAGAAGGATGGTCCAACAATGTGCCCTTGATACGAATGACTATGCTTATGAGTCTGTGCACCTGAAATATGAATTAGGCCTAGAGTTGCAGGGTGCCTAAGAGTTACCTCCTGAGAACCTCTCCATGCTGTTCAAATGAGGTGACTCTCTAAGCCAAACTCACAGGTAAATGCATTACCTTCCCCCCAGCATGGGACATTATTCCTGGGGATGAGACTCCCTAGCACTGAGGGATTACTACCAAGCACCAGCTGATGATGTAACTAGATAAAGACCTTGAGTAGAAGCATCAACCCAGACCAGCAGAATATCTCAGCCTACATTTCATATCAGATGGTCCATTGGGTGGATTGGGGGAGAGTGTAAACTACAATGTAAACCATTATCCATGTTGTGCAACAGTGCTCCAAAACCGTACTCACCAAATGCAAAGAATGTGCCACAATGATGAAAGAGGTTGTTGATGTGGAATTAGTGTGGTGAGGGGGGTCGAGGTATATGGGTACTTCTTATATTTTTTTAATGTAACATTTATTAAAATAAAGAAAGAGAAAAAAAGGAGTGGTTACGATATGCTACCTTGCCTCATTCCTGACCTTAGAGGGAAATCATTCTGTCTTTCAGCACTGTCTTTGATTGGGTTTGGTGAAAAAAAAACATTGGTTTTTCATCTATATGCCCTTTGTAATGTTAAGGAAGTTTCCTTCTATTACTAGTTTTGTAAGTATTTTTACCAAGAAGGGACTCTGGATCTTGTCAAATGCCTTTCAATTTAAGTGATAATATGGTTTGTGTCTTCCGTATTATTAATGTGATATATAACATTAAATGATTGTCTCATGTTGAACCAAATTGCAGAGCAGAAATGAATCCCATGGCATAGAAATCTTTTCATTTGCTTTTGGATATAGCTCATGAGTTTTGTTCAGGATATTTGCATCTATTTTAATGAGGGTAATTTGTCTATAATTTTCTTTCCTTTTGATATCTTTATCTGGCTTTGGTATTAGGATAATGCTAGCCTCAGAGAAGGAGTTGAGGTATGTTCCATCCTCTTCAATATTTTTTAAGAGTTTGAGAAATATTGATACTAATTCTTCTTAAAATGCTTGGAAAAATTGACCAGGGAAACCATCTGGTCCTGGATTTTTCTTTGTTGGGAATTTTTTGATTACCAATTCAATCTATTTGTTATTGGTCTGTTGAGATCTTCTATTTCTTGTAGTGCCAGCATAGATAGTCTAGGAATTTGTCCATTACATACATGTTTTCTAATTTTTTTGGCATAAAGTTGTTCATAATACTTTCTTAACCCTATTTTCGTGCGGTCATTATTAATATCCCCCTCCCATTCCTAATTGGTTTTGAAGCAGGCTAATAAGAGAGGGAATTAATAAATGGATCTGGACCTGATAAAGAGTCCATGTGGACATCACACCCCCAAGATGGCTGCTGGAAGAACCTCACCCCCACGGTTCTACCAGAACAAAGACTCCTTCCTGAGAACAAGGAAAAGTCCAGATATTCCCTAGAAACTTTATCATTGAGGCCTCACTAAGGAATTAATGGGTGGGGTAATCAATCCAAACAGCAAACAGCTGGAACCCCTACTCCTGCCATTAGCAAAGGGGTGGAATAATTAACAGTTTAAAAGCCAGGCACAAACCAGAGCACTAGCTCTCGCCTTGTTTTGCCTACAGACCGTCCTGTCCTCTGTGTGTCATTTTTGCCATTTTTCCTCTGCCACGTGGCCATGCAAGTATATCTGGGGATTTATAATGGAGAATTGTAGCTAATAAATCAGCCCTCTTCATCCTTTTTCATCTCCTTCCTCACTACCTGTTATTATTCTCTCCCATTTATTTTCGGTTATTCTCTCCCATTTCTCTTCCCTCCCTACCTGAATAAATTACTGGCCTAACTCACTCAGCCATGCTCTTGAAATTCATTTCTGCAGCATGGCGAAGAACCTAGATAGCATCTGGTAACAGTTCATTGGCATCTTTTCTCTTTCTTTCTTTGTCAGTCTAGCAAAGGTTTATTTATATAATTGATCTTTTCAAAGAATGAACTTCTGGTTTTCTTGATTTTCCTTACTGATTTTTTTTTCAATTTCATTTATTTCTACCCTAATCTTTGATACTTCTTTCCCTCTGCTTTGTTTGGGGTTAGTTTACCATTATTTTTCTAGTTCCTGAGTTTTTTAGTGTGCAGTTTGGCCTTTTATTTTAGGCTTTTCTTCCTTTTTACTTTTTAAACTTGTCTAAAAATAATGCCAAACTTAATTCACTAGCTGGAGCAGGAGTAATTCTCTAAAAGAATTTTATGAACTCCTATTTAGTTTTGGTTCTAGAATCTTATGTGCTTAAATTTTGGAATTTTCTAAATTAACCAGAAAAGGGCCATGTCTACAACCAAAATTCTCAAAAGATCAGATAAAAACAATTGCCTAAGTATCTAAAAAATATCCAACCCACTTATTTTATACATTAGGATTAGTTGGAATCTATCTCTGCACCTGTAACTGATTCAACAATCTGCTTGTCCAAAGACCAAGGCTATTTTTTAAAGAAAAGAATTCTCTAAAAAAGAGAGAAATTCTCCTTTAAAATAATCACTGAGTAGGTCTAAAATCATTCCAGATCTAGCCCCTGGGAATAACTCACTTGGCATAAGTACACCATTTTCTTTTCATTAAAAAGATGTGGGGTATGATTTTATATATCAAAGTCAGGGGAATTTTCATGTTTCAAAATTTTGTTGCTGGAAAGGTCCCAAAATTTCTTGAACCCATTTGCAAAGTTTACTGAATGTGTGCATTTTAGTAAAGAGCAGCAAATTACCAAAACGATTCTATTGCTAAAAAGTTGCTACTCTTGCTTGTGCCTTCAGAATAATAGATGTAAAACAGCAATGCAACACTAACAGTAGTATGCTAATTTGTGCCATCAATGGGGATCTGAGTTATTCTGAGGAAGAGACAAATGGTTTTCTTTAAGACACCCAAGGCATGACACCTACAATCATACTAGGCAAATATTCATTAAAGTTTGTGGATAAAATTTTTTTAAATGTCAGTAAGGAAGAGACAAGAGCATTATATTTAGTATTTTATAGGCATGCTTCAGGTAGTTCAACAATGATTCTGGTAAGACTAGCTGCTCACATACATACACATGCACATATATAGACTTTAATGGTTTATAAAGACCCACATTTCTTACTTTAGAAAAATACAATATTATTGTCACAAACTCTGATTGCTCAGTCCACATATAACAACTGGACTGTAATTGATGGGTGAGAACTCACTGCTGTAAGCTGGAGTGAAAGAGAAACCCAGATGGAAGAGAGGAGTTGAACAAATCATAGCCAAAAAGGAGGAATAATTTTATATAAATATTATACATAATTTTGTGTGCGTGTGTGTGTGTGTATATATATATATACATAAACTAAGAGAACATCCCAGAAATCCCAGAAGAAATATAGAGGAAAACAATCCTGTACTAGAGAGAAGCAGTTGCACCTACTAGTGAAATCTTGAAAGTTACTGAGCACTTGGGAATCTCTTAGCCATAAATACTCATTTGTATTTAATATTTTCCCCTTTTGGTCAAGGTCATTTTCCAAATGCATCAACAGTTGTGAAGCAGGCTAGTAAGATAGGGACTTTATAGACAGATCTGGAACCTGGCAGAGTCCACGTGGACATCAGTAACCCCCAAGATGGCTGCTGAAGACCCCACCCTCAGGATTCTGCTAACCAGAACAAAGACTTCTTCTGGATGCAAAGAAGAGCTCAGGATATTCCCTCTGGACTTTATCATTGGGTCCTCACTAAGGGATTGATGGGTGGGGTAATCAACTAAAACAGCAAGTAGCTGGAACCCCCTCCCCTGCCGTTAGCAAAGGGGTGGAATAATATTTTAAAAGCCAGACACAGGCCTGAGCACTCTCGCCCTTCCTGCCTCTGGACCTGTTCCTGTCCTCTGTGCACCACCCTCACTATTTTTCATCTGTCATGTGGTCACACAAGTAAACCTGGGGATTTATTATCTATAATGGGGAATTGTAGCTTGTAAATCAGCCCTCTTTATTCCTTTTCAACCCCTCCCTCTCTACCTGGGAACCCTGATCTGTTATTTTCTCCCATTTCTTTTCCCTCCCTACCTGTATAAATTACTGACCTAACTTACCTGGCCATCATCCTGAAATTCATTTCTGCAGCATAGCCAAGAACCTAGATAAAATCTGGTAACACTGGTGCTTGGTAATTATCCCTTGAGTGGCACTTCTTAGATATGTATATTCATCTTTCATAAGAGTTGGGAAATTTGGGGACATTGTTTCCTCAAATATTCTTTCTGCCCCTTTTCCCTTCTATTTTCTTTCTGGGATACCCATGGTACATATGTATGTTTGCTGCATTCTGTCACTGAAGTACCTGAGTTAGACTCAATTTTATCTATGTTTATTTCTGTCTGTTCTTCACACTGAATGATTACAACTGTCCTGTCTTCTAGTTCACTGATGCTTACATCTGCCTGTACATTTATTCTGTTGTATGCCTCTAGCATAATTTTAATCTCTACAATTATGATTTTCATCCCCATATAATCTGGTATGTTTTTTGTTTTTGTTTTTCAACTGTGAAAACACTATATTGATTTTATTTAAAACTAAAAAAAACACATACTTTATTCATTGCTATGTATGGATATTGACTTACAAATAGTGTTAAATCAGAGGATTCAAATATTTAACAGTAAAAGCTCTAGCTATTACTTTCAAATACTAACAAATACACGCTTTATTCACTACTATGTATTTACATTGTCTTATATATCTTATTAAAGCATGAATAACACAGTGAACTCTGAATATACTATGTTGATTAACTTAAAATACTAAATAAAACACATGCTTGATTCTCTGCTATGCACAGATACTGACTTACAATGTAAAAAAGACAGGCTTCATATAGTGAACTGTGAAACAATATGATGATTAGATTGAAAACTAAATACAAGCTTTATTCACTGCTATATATTCATGTTGACTTAAAAACAATGTTAAAACACAATATACACATAATGAACTGTGAAAACAGTATATTGATTAGTTTTGAATGCTAAATAAAATACATGCATTATTTACTGCTATGAACAATAATGATTTACAAACAATGTTAAATAGCAGAACTCACATACTAACCTCTGAAAACACTATGGTAATTGGTTTTGAAAACTATCATATATGTTTTATTCGCTAGATACTGGTATTGACTTACAAACAATGTTTAAACAAATATTCACATAAAGAACTGTGGAAACACTGTTGATTAGTTTTAAAAAACAGTTGTCACACATGCTATTAATAGATTCATTGCTATGAACTGATATTAACCTATAATGTTAAAACAAGGAATTCCATACTTACTTGTGAAAAAATCTATTTTGATGATATCAAACACTAAGTAAAATACACACTTCTTCACAGTTATAAACAAATATTGATATACAAAAATGCTAATACACAGTAGTCACATAGTGAATTGTGAAAATACTTACATAGATTAGTTTGGAAAGTATGTTACTTTTTATACATACAAATTCTTCTCTATGCTCATACACTGTCTTCTTCAAATTCTTTTTTTTAAAAATCAATTTTGTTTAAATGTAAACATGGATTTATTTAAGCGTAAGTCCATCCAAAGTATAAATCAATGGTAAATGGTGTAATCATGTATTTATGCATTCATCACTTTAGTCATTCTTAGAGCACTTTTACTATTCCAATAATAATAATCAACAAAAAAGAAATAAAACTCATCACCTCTTGATCTTTCTATGCCTCCCCTGTAGCATATAGCTGCTATTCCTTTTTGTTCTTTCTCATATATTTCTATTTACCTTTTGTAAAAAGTCTTTGATATGAAATATCACCCACATTCATGTCTTACATGAGGTTTTACCATCTTATACAGTCCAATATAACAGTTTTTAGCTTTCCTTCGGGTAATATACATAATAGACTTTCCCTTTCAAAATGATATACTCTGTAGTATCTCTGCTGGTTACAAACACCATGATATACTTTCACCATTTCTACTGATTTCAAAGATTTACAAACAACATTTTTACCTATTTTGCAAGATTAATCCTCAGCTTTCCATTCTCTACCCTCTATTTTCTAGTAAACTACATTCTAATGATTAATTCCAGAGGTTACACAATACATTTTGTTCATAATAGTACAATCACACATTTACCCTTTTGTGTCTGGCTTGTCCTCAACATTATGTCCTCTGGGTTCATCCATTTTGTCACGTGTTTAAAAACTTCATTTATTCTACCTACTGCATAATATTCTATCATGCATATACACCACAATTTGTTTAACCATTCCTCAGGTGATGGATGCCTGGATTGTTTCCAACTTTGGCAATTGTTAATAATGCCTCTATGAACATTGGTGTGCAAATGTCTGTGTCTCCTCTCAGTTCTTCTGGATATATACCTAGAAATGGTATTATTGCTTGGTCACATGGCAAGTCTATATGCAACTTCCTTAGGAACTGCCAAGCAGTCCTCCACAGTGGATGTACCATTCTACATTGTCATCAACAGTGACTAAGCATTCTGATCTCTCCACATCCTCTCCAACATTTACAGTTTTCCAGCTTTTTAATAGTGGCCAGGCTAATAGGTGTGGAATGATATCTCATTGTAGTTCTCATTTACATTTCCCTAATCACTAGTGAGGTTAAACATTTTTCCATGTGTTATTTTCACGATTTGTATTTCTTCTTTGGACAACTGCCCTTTCCCCAAAAGTCCTTTCCCCATTATTAAATGGGTAGTTTGCCTTTTTATTGTTGAGTTGTAGATCTTCATATATAACATGGATATTAAATCCTATCGGATATGTGATTGACAAATATTTCTCCCATTGAGTCAGCCTCTTGACTTTTCACCTTTGACAAAATCCTTCAAGGTGCAAACTGCTGAATTTCAAGAAGGTCCCATTTTCTATTATTTCTTTTGTTGCTCATGATTTGATTGTAAGGTTTAAGAAACTACCCCACTACAAGATTTTGAAGATGTTTTCCTACATTTTCTTCTACGAGATTTATAGTCGTTGCTTTTATATTTAGGTCCTTGATCCATTTGGAGTTAATGTTTTTGTAAGGTGTAAGATATGGTTGCCCTTTCTTTTTTTTTGCATAAGGATATCCTGGAGTGTCTGGAGCTAATAAATACAAACAAGCCCATTCAAAATGCACCTTTCACTGTCTTTCCATGTTGGATCTTTATTGGCCAGAGCTTTCCTTCAGAGGTAAATCCTCCTATCAAGAAGATTAGCCCAAGACAAAAGTGAAGTGCCAGGTATTCTCTGTCTTTCCTGAGCCTTTGTCTTGCCCTGGTCTTTTCTTACCCACGGGCTTTGGATTTCTTATATAGGAATCAGAATCCTCCTTCCACTCTTATTGAAATACACTTTCCTGGTTTAATTGTTCTTGTTAATACAGGGCAGGTGGGCATCGACAGGTAAGCCCTCCAGCACATGCACAGTCAGGAACCAGAACAGGAGCACAGGCTGACTCAACAGCAGGTGGTGGAAAGGGTAAGGATGGGTTGCCAAGAGTGCCAAGAGCTTCTCTTACTGTTTTCATAGCTGCAGGTGCTTGATTCAGGACTTGCCCAGTTACTGACACCCTTTAACTGTTTTCTGGAGCTTTAAGGAGGATGTCTCTGCTAATTTTTGTAGTTTTTCAAAGATTCTGAAGGGAAATGTAACCTTGGAGCATCTGATTCAAGAATTTATCTTTTGAGGCATACAAAATAAAAATCATTAAAGCATACCATTAATATCTACAGCTTGAAGTCAAAGACAATATTCATATTATTAAGACAAATTATGCTTTTATTGTTAATATTATGAGTATAATCTCTTATGCTGAAGGATGTTATCCAGAGTCACAGACAAGATGGGGATGGTTTTTAGTACTTCTGTGCCCTTGGGCCTTTCTCTCTGAGCACTCTCAAGCTGAGAATTCAAAGGACAAAGTGTCAGCAATTTTTACACTATTTGGTGTTTTTTTCTTCCCAAGAGGAGTGAAAGGTAAAAAGGAACATAGTATCTTTAGAATGCAGGATTCAGGCATCTTTGGGTTGGATGAAATATGCTGTATTTTGAAGGATATTTTTGCACCTGAGCAGAAGTGAAGGTAAAGGCTGTAATACTCATTAGCCATCAGGAAGTGCACTTCTCTATTTTATAAAATATCTATTATATACCTATAAGATTCCTAGAATTAACAACTAAAGTAGTCTTTGTCACCTTGCATTTACTTTTTTCTTTCTTTCCCATTTTAGGAATGTGGATGACAGCACCATCCATATATGAACTAGGAAATGTGGCTGATTATTTAAGGTAAAAATTGAATAAGAAGTAGGCATTCCTTCACATTAAGAAGTCAGCAGATTATCATCAAGGAAGGTTTATATTCTTTAATTATAAAATATGTGTTGGTGAAATTAGCCTATGATATTTGATTATTTTTTTGAGATAACAGTGGCTGGGGATTAAACCTGGGACCTTGTATGTGGGAAGCTGGGACTGAACTACTGAGCCACATTGGCTTCCCTGAGTTGGTTTTCTCTTTTGTTTTGCATATCATTTGTTTCTATTTTAACAGGAGGCACCAGGAACCAAACCCTTACCTCCCATGTGGAAGGCAGGAGCTCAACTGCTTGAACCACATCTGCTCCCTATATTTGATTTTGAGATTATAATGTTTTCATTACAAAGCTAAAATTGAACTACTTTGAAGCTATTATACATTCAGTTATAAAAAAAGCATATTATGACACTAGCTCTGACAGTGAGAAGGTTCCCTGGCAATATATTATGGACAGCAAAGTGTTTTTATGTAGGTACCTTGAACAAAATCCTCTATGCAACTGACCTGTAATAATCATCTTTAAGTGACAATGTTGTTGTTTTTTTTACTCAATTGATTGTTAAAGTAAAACATACTGCACAGGCAGCGACCAAAATTGTTTCCTAACTTCATCTAAAGCAAAACTGGGGTCTAATTTTTTATAATTAAATTACAGTGACTTTGTTTATAAATGTAGAATACAATTGCAATAGGGACACCTAGGTGTAAATTTAACCTCTCACTTATGTCTCATGTTAAAAAATAAGCCAAATAGGTTTTGGCTGTGAAAAGATAGAAATACAAAAGCAAATTTAATTCTTTAGAGTTCTCAAGTAGTATTAGTCAAAAAATTAATATTAATTAAAGAATTAACAAAAGTATTAATAAATGTGATAATAAAAAATCACTTCCAGATGTCTGAACAAGAGAAATATCAGAAATTCCTGAGGTGCCTAAATAAAGAAATATTTGGACAGTTCGTGTGACTAGCTTAATTCAGGGCATTATGACATTTTGCTCAGTTTTCTTCCCAGTTCCTCTAAGTATTATCAAAGTGCTTGGGATATAAATAACAGATATGTTATTTCTTAAACAGCAACACACTTCAGGTTAAGAAGATAAAAAGGGATTCAAGTGTTTGTTAACTAATCTAGTATAACCTCTGTGGATTCTTTGCACAGTGACCAGAACACAGGCTTTGGATGATGTAAATTTTTTAAACTAAAATTTCCTTCCCTATTTCAGACTGTTTACATAATCCTGAGAAAGTTTCTCATCCTATTTTATGCCAAGTTTCTTGATCTTAAATAAAAAGAATATTCACAATCTGGATAACCAAGGCAGTGGGAGACAAATTGGAGGTCCTCACCAAATAAAGAATTGTGTCTATATTCTGGGGTCATCAGCTTGTTTTCTCACATTTAAATTTTTTTTTCAGGCTGCTTTAGTCTCTTAGCTGCTAAAACAAATACTATGCAATGTGTTGGGTTAACAAAAGGAATTAATTGGCTCCTGGTTTCAGAAGCTAGAAGGCTTGCTTCCTCCCAGGGTTGGGACCGTCTGGCACTCTTTGGGGTTCCTTGGCTTTACATGACAATGCATATGGTTATGTTTCCTCCTTTCTCCTCCAGGTTCCACTGACTTCCAACTTCCAGCTGCTCTTTGTGACTTCTGTCTGTGACCAATTTCCTTTGTTTAAAAGGACTTTGGCCATATTTGATTAAGGCCCAACCACATTCAGTTTGGGCACACCATAACATCTTCAAAGGTCCTAGTCACAGGGCCAGGTGCTGGGACTTGATTCGCCTTTTGTGGGGACTTGATTCAATTTTCTAAATGTTTAAGTACTTAGTATACAATCTATTGTTCTAATGTTTGCTGTGCCCAGATTAATCAATTTGTACAAATACAGGTACTTTATTAAGAATGGAAAGAAGCTATAATCATAAGAGTTAGAGGATGCAGAAACTAAAAACATAGTGTAGAAATGAGGAAACAGAGAAGAAAATATCTCGCCTTCAACATTTAACTATTTTATATGAGATTATGAGAAAAGTTAGTACACAGTAAGGTAAGTGCATTTTACTCATTCATCTAAATACACAGCAAAGTTCAGTTATTTTTCAGATAACTTGGAAATAGATGAGTTGGGAGAGTCAGTGGGGATGTTTATTATAGAATGATTAAATGCCCTTTCCTCTTCTAGGCTTCTCACAGAAGCCTCTACTTTAATGCACATACAAACTCCATGAAGTAGATATAATTCTATTTTACATGCAATAAAACTTAAGAGACCCACCCTGGGTCATGCTCCACTGAAGTACTCCAATCAGAAGGACCCACACCAACCTGGCAAGTATGGATTAGCACTGAGAAAGTGATCTTATCTGGAATACGCAAAAGTTTCAAACAGTCACATTAACTCAGTCACATTCATAACCATTATCTTAAATGGAAATTTTACCATGGTTACATTTTGATACCCAACTCCTGTCCTTCCAGCTCATTCACACTAGTATACTACATCAAAATCCACTGACTGCCATTTTTATCCCTACCTATTACTCCCTCATCTCCCAACATACGTGCTTAGCCAGTTTAGATTCAGTGGTATGATGAATCACACCTCTACATGTTAGAGAGACCCCAGGAGTTCTTCCCTCCTGGAAATCATATGCTGCCTAGTAGCATCCAATGCCGTCTCCACATTGGTGATTCTCAAATGTCAATCCCACTCCTGACCTCTTACAGGAAATCCAGAGTGAAGTGTCAAACTGCATCCCTGGAGTCTCCAAAATAAGCCAAAATAAAGTGAGTATTTAGGTAGGAAAGGAGAAAAAAAGAATGAGATATTTGAATATAAGTTTTGATATGATCAATTAACATATTTCTTTGGGAACTATACTCTGAAATGAAAGGCAAAAACATCTTAAATTGAGCCTCAGATTTGCTATCAACACCTAGATGTAGCAGTGACCTAGAGGAACATAAACAGTAACATCCACCTCTGAATACACATACTCATTATTATTACATTTATAAAATAGTCATGATATGCACGCATAAGCACTCGCTGCCTGTTTCACATTAATCAGAAGCACAACAAGTGACCTTGGATGCCACAACCTCAAAAATCCAGGCACCAGCTGTGCTGAAGAGAGGAATTTAGACTTGGTTACTGGAATTACTGGCCCACAAGAATTCAAGTCAATGACATTATATAAAGGAACATACTGGAAAATGCCTTTTTGATAAAGCATGTCTCTGTAGTCTACATTGACAAACTACTGAGACTAAGCCAGTGAATTGGACTTCAAGGATGGCTCAGGGTTGGTGGCAGAAATGCAAAAGTTCTAGAATTATTGACTATTAATATCAGTAAAAGACAAGCCTGATTTTTTTATTTGCCCCTCAGGGTACTCATATACCAGTTCTCTCCTTCTATGAAAAATTTGTTAGCATAAAGGAACATCAACCCTTTTATTAAAGAATGTGAGTTACATATAATCAAACTTTCAAATTCTGAAAGCAGTGAGAAAAGCAAATTGCCACATACAAGGAAGTCTCAAAATAATTATGTGTCAATTTCTAATCAGAAACCAAGGGGGCAAGAAGGTAGTGGGATGGCATATTTAAAGTACTGAAAGCAAAAATATACCAACCAGAATTCTATATCTGGCACAATTGTCTTTCAAATTTAGAAGCACAGTGAGAATCACCATCCCCAAATCCCCAAAGCTGAGGAATGAACAAAAATAAGGGGGGAATGCAACTATGAACTAAAGTACACTTATTATTAGTCTAGCAATGGAAGAACTTGTATCATTGATACAAAGGCAGTTGGCATCAGAGGTTCTGAGGGAAAGAAGAAGGAAAAGTGTAACATGGGATATTTTTGGGACATTGGAATTGTTCTGCATGACATTACAATGATAGATACAGGTCATTATAAATTTGGTCAAAACCCATAAAATTGTGCAATGCAAAGTATAATCCATAATGTAAACTATGGGCCATGGTTAGTAGCAATGCTTCAATACGTGTTCATCAATTGTAAAAAATGTATGACACTAATAAAGGATATTGTTAATGGTGAAAAGTATGGGAGGTGCTGGGGAGGGGTATATGGAGATCCCCCCTTTTGCAATGTAACATTTATGTAATCTAAAGCTTCATTCAAAAGAAAAAAGAAGCAAATGAGAGTAAGATTAAGATTTTTCCAGATAAACAACAGCTGAAGGAATTCATACCCCAATTTATTTTTTACTTTTAGTTTTTCTAAATTATTATGTATTCTACTTCTAATCTTTATACGTATTGTCACTTTTTCATTTTTCTACTAAGTGAATTTGGCATTATATTAGGCTTCACCTTTGAAGAAGTTTTGGATCACAGAGGGGTTCAACAATGGCAGGGGAGGAGCACTGGTTTTGAGTGTCGTTGATGGGGACACATGGATGGTAGGGATTTCTCCAGGGCCTGTCTATAGGATATTTAAAAATGTTCAGATATTTGTTGGGTATTGTCATACTAGGTAGAGTTACGACAACTGAGGGAGTGCTGAGTTCCTAACCAGCGGAGCTCTGTCACATTCCACAATGGAAGAGTAATAATCCCCAAGTGCAAGGGCAAAGACCAGAGGATAGTCTAATGATGGGCCCTTGATACTGATGACAGTTTATGAGCCTGTGTGATGGAAATTTCAACTAAGCCTACAGCTGCAGGGTGCCTAAGTTATGTCCTGAGAGCCTCCAAGTGGCTCAAATGTGGCCATTCTCTAAGCCAAACTCAGTATGCAAATGCATTATGTGCCCCCCAGCATGGGACATGACTCCCAGGGATGACGCTCCCCGGCGCCAAGGGATTACTACCAATCACCAGCTGGTGACACAATGAGAAAAAGACTTTGAATAAAAGGGGGAAATGGTAAAGACAAATGAGTTTATTATGGCTAAGAGGTTTCAAAATGAGTCAGGAGGTTATCAGAGGGGTCACGCTTATGCACGTCTCAGCAGGATCTCAGAGACAGTCACAGTAGCTACAACCCCAAGTAATGGTGCTCCTGAGGGCTACAGAAACACATAGGTTCTACAGTCATGGCAGATGGCTCTGGATTCACTGCCTTGACAGTGGGCCCTACTTTGGAATTTGTGCTCCTGAGTGTGATGGAGCTGGACTCAGATGTGACCTTTCTACACACACCTCTTCTGTCACTTTTACTGAAACTGTGGTTGGTGCTGGGGTTGGTGTATACTCAGGAGACTTGAATCTCTAGACTGGCCATGTGCCAGCTGGGCCCTGAGCCTCAGCAGAGTCACAACACATACTCTCTGACTCATTGGACTTACCCAGGCCAGCTAACAGGGACTTGAAGACGGTCAACCACCACACCAGGGAATCAAGAGTGTCTACAACTGTAAGCAGGAGAATCACAGCCATCAGCCACGAGGGATCTAAGCTCCCTCTTGATTTAGAGGTGGAGTGGACATCACCATCCCAGGGTTCACAGGATGAAGGAATAAAATATGGATTAGACTGGACTTACTGTTTTTCTACTAAAAAACTATTGTGACTCTAGCAATGGAAGAAACTTTATCATTGATGTGGAGACAATGGCCACAGTAGTTGCTGAAGGCAGGGAGAGGGAAGAAGAGGTGTGATGTAGGGGCATTTTCAAGACTTGGAGTTGTCCTAAATGATACTGCAAGGACAGATGCAGGACATTATATATCCTGCCATAACCCACTGAATGGACAGGGGGAGAGCGTAAACTACAATGTAAACTATAATCCATGCAGTGTGGCAGTGCTTCAAAATAAATTCACCAAATACAATGAATGTGCCACAATGATGAAAGAGGTTGTTGATATGGGAGGAGTGGGGGAGTGGGGGTGGGGTAAATGGGAGCCTCATATTTTTTAATGTAACATTTTTTGTGGTCTATATATCTTTTTAAAAAAGACAATTAAAAAAGAAAACTTGCTATAAAAACAGAAAAAACTCAACAGCAGACAACAAGCAAAAAAAAAAAAAAAAAAGCAATGAGCAGACAAGCAAAAACAAACAAAGCAGCAGATATGGCTCAAGCAGTTGAGCATCCACCTCCAACATAGAAGGTCCCAGGTTTGGTTGGTGTCTCTCAAGGGAAAAAAAAAAAGACAATGAAGCAAAAACAATGAGCAAACAGAAAAGGAAGTCATGGGGGAAGAGGGGATAAAGTACATTTAAAAAAATAACAGAATACTACAAGAGTATAAGAAAACATGAAGAGCTTGGTAAATAAAGCTCAATAGAAGATAAAGTTTAGAGCTTGATTTTAGTGCGGAGGTTTTGAGCTAATTAAAAATGAGAAAGAGTATTTGGGCATCACACTACAGTATTAATTTGAGAAAACAATGCTTATAGCAAGGGAAGCCAGGTCCGAAAACGGATAGGCACTTGATTAAGTAACCTGGCTAAGAGTACCTAAAAAAAATGAAAACAATGCCCACTGACTTAATGCAAAAAGCAAAGGTCAAGAAGTACTAGAGAGTTTTCAAGATTTCCAATCTTGACTACAGGTGAACACAGTAGCACATCTGTAGTATATTACACTTGTACTTGGCTAAGTACTATATTCACAAATAGCTGAAAAATGAAGATATTAAGCTACAGATCATTTAAAATTGAATGAAATTTGATAACTGGAGATGGGCCTTGGGGGGGTGGGGAGTAGAACTGATTGATTGATATTCCAGAATTTCTACACCTCTTTATATCTTAAAAAAATACATATATACCAAATATGTAAGTTCACTAAAATAAACCAGCACTCTTCTTCCTCTTACTGTTTTATTTTTTATCAAACTGAAATCGAGTTAATAAATAATGGTAATTTTCCCCCATAAGACAATTTAAAATACAGTCTTAAGTAATTAGTAAAATTAATAACCTTTTGAAAAAGTTTCAATTAGACAATTACGTGAGAAAAATGTTTCTAGCTAATTATTTATAAGCATATAAAATTAAGTATACAGGAAGCGGATTTGGCCCAATGGATAGGACATCCGCCTACCACATGGGAGGTCCGCGGGTCAAACCCCGGGCCTCCTTGACCCGTGTGGAGCTGGCCCATGTGCAGTGCTGATGCGCGCAAGGAGTGCCCTGTCACGCAGGGGTGTCCCCTGCATAGGCGAGCCCCACGTTCAAGGAGTGCGCCCCGTAAGGAGAGCCGCCCAGCGCGAAAAGAGTGCAGCCTGCCCAGGAGAGGCACCGCACACACGGAGAGCTGACACAACAAGATGACACAACAAGAATGGACACAGATTCTTGGTGCCGCTGACAACAATACAACAATGGAAGAGGACAAGGAAGAACACGCAGTGAATAGACACAGAGCAGACAACTGGGGCGGGGGCGGGGGGGAAGGGGAGAGAAATAAATAAAAAATAAATCTTTAAAATTAAGTATAGGAAAGCCTAATAAAATCAAGGTCCTATAAGATGCAATGATGACTTTAAAAAAAAAGACATTGTAAATTTTAATCACCTCCAATCATACTTCAGTGCTCCAAATGACTATCCAGGTTATAAGACAATGATGACAAGAAAATGTCTGCAATCCAAAAAGTACTGATGATTTGCATTAAACCCACTTTTAAGCAAAAAAACTAAGCATGTATATTAGTCCTTGAACATACCTACCTGTAATCGTTTATATATATATATATAAATATATGTATATTTATTTTTTTACCATTATACTAGACAACAGGACCTCAAATTGAAGATAAATATACTCTTAAGATATTACTATACCAGAAAAAAAGAAACATATTAGTGACTAATAGGAGTACACAACTTTGAGAAAAACTGGTTGCCAAGTCACCAGAGAATATGACTCAGTGATTTATTACTCCCAATGTTGATTAGCCATCAGCTAAAATCAATACATATATATAACAATTTAAAAAGTCAATAGTGAAATAGAAAATAAGTGGTCCTTGCTACTAAGCAATGTTCATTACTTAGTAAGGGACTGTATGAGGCCTTTCCCATTTTAACATTCTATTACTTTATTAAAAATTCAAACAGTTTTCTCTTTTAAAATATTAAGTCAAGTGAAACTATCCTTAAGATAAGAAGAGTACTAAAGAACAACTACACAACAGCATGACATGAAATCATTTCTCTTAACTGAAGCACTTTAAAAAGGCAAAACTGATGTCAAAAACTAATTTTTAAGCAGATATAAACCCCAAATGCAAAAGCATGAAAATTGCCTAGAAAGGGTCCTTAGAGAATAGGAATGTAGAACCCTTCTTATTTTTCTGTGGAAAAATAAATATTTTTATACAATTCAATAATGTTTTGGGATGATGTGGGAAAAATAAGTTAATTCTAAGTAAAAAGGATGAGAGAGAAAATTGTGGAAGTTAAAGGAAATCTGTATTGCACCTGGAAGGATGCATACCTCATAAGCCAACGGAGGAAAGTCATTCCAGTAGGAGACCTGGCTCAAGAAAATCAAGCTGGAGGTGGGAGGAACAGATGTGGCTCAAACAGTTGAGTGCTGCTTCCCACTTGGGAGGTCCTGGGTTCAGTTCCTGGTGCTTCCTAAAACACAAACAACAAGCAAAACAAACAGAAAACCAATACGAAGCAGCCAATGTGGCTCACTGTTTAAGCAAGGTCCAGTTCCCAGTACCTTAAAATAAAAAGGAAGGTGGTGGGAATGAACAGAATGTGTCCCTGGACAGCACACTGGCTTAGAAGTACTGAAAGAAGTCTGAGAAGGGAGAAGAGCACCTAAGGAGAGGGACTGTGAATATGCGGCTGAAGCACATAAAAGGCCTTATAATTAAACAACGAGGAGATTTTTAAGTTTTTTCAGTGAAAGAACAGCCAAGTTAGATCTGTGTTAGGAAGATAAACTGGCAGCAATATATAGAGCAGGGGAGACAAGAACAAATAGAAAAGATAATGCAAAAAAATCCAAAAAACAACTATTGCTAGAAGCTTTCTCATTTTAAGCAGGATTTTGTCCCTACAAGTGTAATCCAGAGCAAAGGAGATTTAAACAGCAAAGCAAAATAGCAAGTGCTCTGGGATCAGGTCATGGTTTGAATTCCAGCACAGTAACCTATTACTTATATAATCTTCAGCTAGTTACTTAAACTCTCAGAATTGGTTTGGGCATAATACTTAACCCAAGATATCTGTTGTAGCGATTAGAGATATGATTTATAAAGCCCCTAATCCAGAGCCTGGCTCTGGTACTCAACAAAAGCATTCGGAAAAAAGTAGTAGTAATGATAACTATTGTTATTATAAAATAAAACAGGAGTTTAACTCTGTCCAGTTTTCTATTTTAAAATTCCAGAGAGCTAATCACAAAAATTTTCTCTTTTAGATACACCTTAGAAATACGTTATGTGAAGAATAAGGTCATTTTAAAACCACCATAAGCAATCATTGTACACTCAGTACTAACCGTCTAGTGTCATCTCAGGTTTATATTAAAATATAACATTTGGGGAAATGGACTTTGGCCCAGTGGTTAGGGCGTCCGCCTACCATATGGGAGGTCCGCGGTTCAAACCCCCGGCCTCCTTGACCCGAGTGGAGCTGGCCATGTGCAGCGCTGATGCGCGCAAGGAGTGCCGTGCCACGCAAGGGTGTCCCTCGCGTGGGGGAGCCCCACGTGCAAGGAGTGCGCCCCATAAGGAGAGCCGCCCAGCGCGAAAGGAAGTGCAGCCTGCCCAGGAATGGCGCCGCCCACACTTCCCGTGCCGCTGACGACAACAGAAGTGGACAAAGAAACAAGACGCAGCAAATAGACACCAAGAACAGACAACCAGGGGAGGGGGGGAAATTAAATAAATAAATAAATCTTTAAAAATATATATATATATATAACATTTGTAACAATGCATATCTGATTTAATAAAAGAGGAGAATACAACTAAACTGCTTATCTAGCCAGGGAGGGTTTGAGAGAAATGTCTCTACAACAGTATCACACAACTTTTTGAACTAGTCTTTATAAGCAGAAGCCTGGGTAAGAACTTGCCAAAATCAAAGTGCAAGGTTGGGTGTAAAAAACAGTAGGTATGAAACTGTCCCACCTTCCCTCAGCTCACGGCCCCCTTAAACACACGCATGCCAACAACAAGGACTTTCCCTTATGCTGCCTATTTGCTTCTAACCATCAACCAAAGCAGCTTCTGAACAGTGAGAACCCAAGCAAAACAGCATTTATCATCAAAGGTAATCACTCAGATGCTTATCAGGCTGGAAATCCTTGGTGCACCCTTCTAAAGTGGAAACTTAAAAATTCACCTGGCTAGTGTGTTAATTTCCTACACATACCACGAAGGACGTGTACATGCCCACCAGAAACGAAAGCCAAGAACCTACTTCATTTAATTCTGCAGAAAGATTAAATCGTGCATTAAGATAAATAAAATTTCCATCCTTGTTTTCTTTGGTAGAGTTCAAAAGATATTACTAATAGTTAGAAATTAACTGGTTACCATTAAAACATAATGGGGGGGTGGGTATAGTTCAGTGGTTGAGCACATGCTTCCCATTATGAGGTCTTGGATTCAAGCCCAGGTACCTCCCACTACCCCCCCCCAAAAAAAAAAACAAAACGGAATTATATGTTGTCCACTTGTTACTATTTGAACATATTCTACAGGCTTTTATGGAAGGGCTTTCTTAAGACTATACTCACTAAAACATTTTTTTTGCCACGACTACTAATTTCTACAGTAAATCAACAGATAATGCCAAAAAATTCACGAATTTAAATATGACAAATGCAGATATGTGACTGGTTTAGATATCAAACGCACTGACTAAAAATAAACGCAATCTGCTTAGAGCTTAATTCCACAGGGATTCGGAGTTTCACTCTACATTTTAGTACATATGGAACACTGTTAGACATTGATGGGGGGGCTCTTCATCTCTTCCTAGATAACCTGAACTGAGCACGTGGGACAGTGAGAACTGCAGCCCTGCCCTTGGTAACCATGACAACAACTCTAGTCCTGGAGAAACAGTTTTGCAATGCAAACTCTATAAACTTTAAATATTCAGAGAGAATATAAACCAAATGTGTTAGAAGCTTACCTAGAATGTATGAAGTCCACGCTAAAAGCTTACCTAGGATGTGGAGGACATATGTTAATTCAAGTTTATTTAGCACTGAAACAAAGAAACATTTGGCTCTTCCTTTGTATAAAATGAACTGGAAAATACTGTTCAGCACTTGGGTTTTTAACAGAAAGCTCCGGAGTCCCGCCAGTCGTAAATAAATTACTTTGTCCTTCCCGAAATTATTCCTGCGTCCTGGCCTTTCCATACGCAAATAACTGATCCTCTCTCAACTTCTACAGCAACATCACCGTATTCCACCAGGAAGGAGCGTCCTAGGCTTTCCGCTCATTCTAGAACCTCCAACGCCAAAGCAGCGCCACCTCCTCGCGGAGTCTCGGTTCTGAGCCGGGTCTGCCCCACAGCCCCAGCCGCACACCCTCGGTCCCGCAGCGCCGCCAGGTCCCGGGGACTCGGGGGTCCGCCCCGAACAAGGAAGGGCGCCCCCAGACCCCAGGCCCCAGCACCCGCCACGCACGCGCACACTCACACACGTGTCCCTCCCTCGCACTCCCCCGTGGGGCGCCCCACACGCCCCTCAGCTCCCACGCTCGAGGGAAGACTCACCTCCCGCGGGCGCGCTGTCCAGGGGCGCGGCGCACCCGCAGGAGCTGCAGCCCGGGGCGTTGAGGGCGGCCGTGGCCCCTCCCCGAGGCGGGTCTGCGCTTAAAGCAGGGACCTCGCGGCAGGCGGGCACGGCCCCGCCCCGGCCCGCCATGTGGGCGGAGCTCCGGGGACTCTCCGCCACCTCGCTGTGTCCCAGCGCCACCTAGCGGCAGGTATGTACCACCCGCCAGCCCAAGAAATTAGAGCGACGTTGTAGGTCCACATTAGTTTATTCAACTTGGTTGGGGTAGCATTGAAAAGGGGGCAGACATATGAAGTTCAACCTTCCTTAAAAAAGGCTAAAAATCGCCAAAAGAATGCTTTGTCAAACTACGATTTTAATATGATAAGGTTTACGGATCTATATACGACAAATTCTTTGCCTGTAATGAAATAAAATTATTTTTCGGAAAAATTAACATACCCCAAGCAAATCCTTAATTTAGTTCCTGTTTTAAGAAGTAAATCTGTGCTTTCAACATGGTATTCATTTTACCGTAAAAGCTGTCTTTATCTCATTAACTTTGCTACCCACTTGCGGAAATATGCTAATGGCAGGGTTCCATCTGCTAGGCCGGTGGATGCATGGGCTGGAGTTCTGCCAAGTTCGTCGCCTGTCTGGTCCATGAGCTGATGTTAAAGCTGGAAGTTTCATGCTGAAAGCGGCAGCACAGACAGCAGGTCCAGGGATATTGGGGCACCCTTGAATTTCTGCATCTGTTGGTTGAGCCCGGGGCAGCTGATTTCCACTCCTCTTTTGTGTGTGAGAATGAATCCTTCTATGTCTACGTCTGTGTAGTCAAGTCATTTTCTGGGAGCTGAAAGTAAGTCCTAACTGATGTAGAGAGATTTGAACACTGTACTGGAAACCCCTATAAAATATGATCGTACTTAGAATTAATTAAAGATATTTTCTAATTGAGAAGAAGAGCAGGAGAACAATTGGAAACGAATCAGTCACTAGCATAAGTGGTCATAAGTCACTAAAATGATCAGAAAAGTATTACATTGTTAAATATAAAATCTCATTACAGGCAACCCTTGAATAAATATCCCTCCAAAAATCATCTTACTCTGAATTGATATGGAGTGTAAAGGTTGTACAATACAAGTAGTAGTTAAATGGTTACACTACAATTGGAAAAGTATAAAATATTCCTTCCAAAAATCATCATCGATTCATTCATCATAAGTTAAAATATCATTTTATGAAAAAAAATACGCAGAAAGTGTCTTCTGCATTAGTAATCCCTTGAAAACATCAGCTACACTAGAGAATTAACTGATAGTTTATTTTCTTACCCAAATATATAGTCTTAACTACCACAACTAGAAAGAACCTCAAGGTCTGAATAGCGTTTCAGTATCGAAGGGTGGTTTTCTTAGCAAGTTACCTAAATACAAACAAACGGAAAAAGCAAACCAGAAAGGCACATGGAGTTCTAACATTGTCCCAATGAGGAAAATATGAACACAAGAAAGATTTACACTGAAGTCACAGAGATGAATGACTTCTTTTCTATTCTGTAGCGTCTCTTGCTTTGCACTCAGGAGCATTAAAGGCAAGAATGAATCTCCATGGCAATGCACATAATAAGAAATGCCCGGGATGAGTATTATGTAACAACTCAAAACCTACTCAAAAACACTACATTGAGCAACTGATAAAATTCCAATCATTCTGTGTTTTACTTAATGTGATAAGTTTACAGAAAACTGCACAAAAATGATAATACTCATAATCAGCCTTTTTTAAAAAGCTGTAAAATAAAGTGTGGGAGAGAGAAAAATTGAAGTAAATAAATTAAAAAATAATATGTTTGCATGTGGAGACAAAACCTAGTCGGTTGTAGTGGTAGGATATTTAGTCAAATGTTTATTCTTCTCTACCATTCCCTTAACTGCTAAATTATAAAAATTATTTTTAAAATAATTAAGGAAAAATACACTATTCAAAAAAAAACACGTGACACATATTGAATATTTCAATATATTTCTTCATAAGGAAAACAAAGAGAAAATAATGGACTAATTCACCATTGTATGTGGGTTTCACTCTGTCTCCATGGCACTTCATTGTATTTTATTCTTGAAATTCAAAGATTGAAAATAAAATAATTTATTTTGCTTTTTTGATGGCGAGGTCAGCCTTTGCAAAGATGATATCAAAATCAGAGCTACTACACAGCCCCACACGTTCTATGGTAATGGCAGATGGAGTTCAGTGCCATGTCAGTTGGCCCTACTTTGGAGTTTGTGTTTCTGTATGATAGAGCTGGACTTAGATATGATCTTTGTTCCCAAGCATCTCCTGTTACTTTTACCGAATCTGCGTTTGGCACTGGGGTTTAGTGTATACCCAGGGGACCTGCATCTCTGGAGTGTCCATGTGATAGCCAGGCCCTGAGGCTCAACAGACCAGCAACTCCTACACTCTGGTTTATTGAACTTACCCCACTCAGCTAACATGGAGGTGAGGAAGGTCAACCACCACACCAGAGAGCCAAGAGTGCCTACAACTGAAAGCAGGAGAATTGCATCCAGCATCCATGTGGAATCTAAGCCCCCTCTTGATATAGATGTGGAGGGGACACAACCATTCCAGGGTCTACAGGATGGAGGAATAGAGTATGGATTAGAGTGAATTTACTGATATTCTATTCATGAACTAATGTGATTAGTAATCGAAGAAAATGTAGCATTGAGATGGAGAAAGTGGCCATGGTGGCTGCTGAGGGTAGGGAGTGGGAAGAAGAGATGGGATGTGGGGGCATTTTCAGGACTTGGAGCTGTCCTGGATGGTACTGCAGGGACAGTTACTGGGCATTGTATGTCCTGCCATGGCCACTGGGTGGACTGGGGGAGAGTGTAAACTATAATGTGGACCAATTATCATGTGATGCAGCAGTGCTCAGAGATGTATTCACCAAGTGCAATGAATGTCCCATGATGATGGACGAGGTTGTTGTTATGGGAGAAGTGGGGTGAGGGGGGTGGGAGGTATATGGGGACCTCATATTTTTTAATGTAACATTAAAAAATAAAATAATAATAAATAAATAAATAAAAAGAAATCAGAGCTACTATCACATTCCCCAGTGGAACAACAACAATCCCCCTAGTGCAATGGCAAAAACCAATAAAGATGGATGGTCCAGCGATGAGCCCTTGATACTGATGGCACCAATTATGAGCCTGTGTGCCTGAAATATGAACTAGGCCTATAGCTGTGGGGTACCTAAGAGTTACCTCCTGAGAGCCTCCATGTTGCTCAAATGTGACCACTCTCTATGCCAAACTCAGCATTGCCTTCCCCCCAGCATGGGACATGACTTCTGGGGATAAGCCTCCCTGGCCCTGAGGGATTACTACCAAGCACCAGCTGATGATGTAACTACAAAAAGACTATGAACAAAAAGGTCAACTCAGACTGGCAGAATATCTCAGGCTATATGTAATATCAGGTATTAAAAACTGCTTTTTGACTTTGGATAAAAAGGGGGAAATGGAAAGGACAAGTGAGTTTATATGGCTAAGAGTCTCCAAAAAATAGTTAGGAGGTCATCAGGGGGTTATGCTTATACATGCCTTAGCAGGGTACCAGAGGTTTTATGGTCAAGGCAGATGACTCTGGAGTTCAGGGCCATGTCAGTTGGCCCTACTTTGGAGTTCGTGTTCCTGAGTGTGATGGAGTTGGACTCAGATATAACCTTTCTACACATGCCTCTTCTGTTACTTTTCTGGCCCTGTGGTTGTCGTTTGGATTGGTGTATACTCAGGAGACCTGAATCTCTGAACTGTGATGTGATGGCCAGGCCCTGGACCTCAGCAGACTTGCAGCTCCTACTTTCTGGTTTCTTGGACTTACCCTGACCATCTGACAGGGAGGTGAAGAGGGTCAACCACCACACCAGGGAGCCAAGAGTGCCTGCAGCTGCAAGCAGGTGAATTGCATTCATCATCCATGTGGAATATAAACCCCCTCTTGATGTAGAGGGGGACTGGACATAGCCATCCCAGGTTCACAAGATGGAGGAATAGAGTGTGGATTAGAGTGGACTTACTGGTGTTCTGCTGGGGAACTACTGTGATTAGTAAGGGAAGAAATTGTAGTAGTGATGTGGAGAGGGTGGCCATGGTGTCTGCTGATGGTCAGGAGAGGGAAGAAGAGTTATAGTGTGGGAGCATTTTCAGGACTTGGAGTTGTCCTGGGTGGTCCTGCAGGGACTGATGCTGGACATTATGTGTCCTGTCATGGCCCACTGGGTGGACTGGGAGAGAGTGTGGGCTGCAATGTGGACCACTGTCCATGGGCTGCAGCGGTTCTTCAGAATGTATTCGCCGGGTGCAGTGGATGTGCCACAATGATGGAAGAGATTGTTGATGTGGGAGGGGTGGCGTGGGTGGGGTGGGGGGCATATGGGAACCTCATATATTTTGAATGTAACATTTAAAAGAAAATAAAGAAGAAGAAAAAAAAAAGAAATCAGGGCTAAATTTTAGTTATCCTGGCAAATATTATAGAATAGATATATATTTAGATAATGAACCATTTGGGAGAAACTGCTTCAGGTAGCTGTTATAGCAAAACTTGTAAATTTGACTTATAAAAATAATGCATTCTAGGTTTATAATAATAATCTAGGTGGCTATTATAGTGACAAAAGTTAAGTTGTTAAAAAAAACACACACACACACACAACAACAATAATCCTTTCATTAAACAAAGATGTTAGAAAAGAAAAATTCTGTTACCAGTTGCCTTGAGAGACAATTGCTGGGGTGGGGAGGGTGAGGGGCAGAGATCCACTATCAATTACCAGTTTGATTTTCATGAATCTCTTGGTGAATTTGCTACTGCTGATCATTTATTCCTTGATGATATTACTTACTTCTAATATGGATGTTATGTGTCTGTGGGTATGTATTTCCTATCCCTTGTTCTTCAGAACACCCTGTATTTTCCAGGAAGAATTACCCATAAACTCTCTAAATGTCTGTCATTGTGGTGTCTTCCCTGGCTCTGGCTCTTGGGGTTGGGTGTGTGATCCAATCCAATCCAATGAAAGCACTGAATCCCCTGCCTACAGTGTTTAGTTTAAGAAAGGTCTGAATCTAGGCTTTTCACTGTGCTCCTGTGAAAATAAAATATTCTTCCCAACACGGTGGAAGCTGTGAAATTGTGCACTGAAGCTGCTGATGGCCATGCCTAGGCAGGAGTATGCCTGGGAATTGAACGAATCCTGAGGAAAGTAGAGCTAAGGGAGATCAAGAGCAGAAAGGATATTACTAGTGTCTCTGAACCCCTCAAGTCATATGGGCTGAAGCAAGCCTCCACCTAGAGGTCCTGATTACTTTATTTTTTTTTTACCATTATTGTTTTTTTTTTTTTAATTTCATTTATTTATTTATTTCTCTCCCCTTCCCCCCCACCTCAGTTGTCTGTTCTCTGTGTCTATTTGCTGCATCTTCTTCTTTTTCTGCTTTTGTTGTTGTCAGCGGCACGGGAATCTGTGTTCTTTTTGTTGCGTCGTCTTGTGTCAGCTCTCCATGTGTGCTGTACCATTCATGGGCAGGCTGCTCTTTCTTTCATGCTGGGCAGCTCTCCTTATGGGACACACTCCTTGCGCGTGGGGCTCCCCTACGTGGGGGACACCCCTGTGTGGCAGGGCACTCCTTGTGCGCATCATTGCTGCGCATAGGCCAGCTCCACAGGGGTCAAGGAGTCCCGGGGTTTGAACCGCAGACCTCCCATGTGGTAGACGGACGCCCTAACCACTGGGCCAAGTCCGCCACCCTGATTACTTTAAATGAATTAATTTCCTCCTCCTAAGACAGTTTGAAGGGAAACTGAACACATCTGACTAATTTTCCATCATGCTCCTCTCTCCTGGACTCTCTCCAATACTTCCGGTCTTCTCTTCTTACTTTCTTTCATTGATCTCTCCTCTCCATAGCCCTGGATGTTGTGCTCACCACTATATTTTTGGCCCATTGTTCTTAACTCACTGCATACCTTTCTTAAGTAACCTTGCCCACATTAATAGTTTTATGCAACAGTTTGCTGATTATTCTAGAATCCATAATTTCCGCCCATATCCTTGCTTTGTGTTTTCTCGCATACTGAGGTTTCTGCTAGGATATTATTGTTTGCAAATTTCATAAGTACCTCAAACTCAAAATGTATAAAGCCATCACTGCATCCCCAGATCTCTTTACATTCTTACAATTGTTTTCTGTAATTAGAGCTGATTTATTCATTCACTTATACCAGAAAACTTCAATCACTGGATCTCCCTGTGTTCTCAGTCAATGACAAATCGATACATCTTAAATCATTCACTTGAGGGACTTAAAAATACAGCTAGCTGGTTCCCATTCCCATAGTGTCTGATTTAGTAAATCTGGGTGGGAACTGAGAATTTGCATGTCTATGTT
Source organism: Dasypus novemcinctus (assembly GCF_030445035.2). Taxonomy (NCBI): domain Eukaryota; kingdom Metazoa; phylum Chordata; class Mammalia; order Cingulata; family Dasypodidae; genus Dasypus; species Dasypus novemcinctus. The sequence continues at coordinate 193,038,081 of NC_080674.1, read as the reverse complement.
CCCAGGTGATATGGATAGTTATGTTCAAAGGTTAACAGCATGTGACTTCTGAGGGATATGAGGAAGGAGCAAGTCATTTTGCACATGGCACAAATGAAAATAATTTTTGCCTAAAAGGTAGGCTCTAGCAGGCCATCCAAAATCCTGATACAAAAATTCAAATTCAAAGTAAGATGGTACTTTTAAATTTCCATTGGTTTTGGGTTAATTTGTTATGCAACAATTGTAATAATCTCTCTTTCCCCACCCTTGCATGTGCTTGCTGAGATCACTTCAAAAAAACTATCCAACTTCAGCACCAACTAATTCAAGAAAGGGGACAGAAGAAGCATGTGTAGAGAAGTCACATCTGAGTCCACCTCTGTTACACTTGGGAGCACAAACTCCAGGGTAGGGCCAACTGGCAAGGCACCAAACCTTGGAGTTGTCTGCCATGACCTTAGGACCTGGGTGTCTCCAGAGCCCTCAGGAGCCCCACTATTTCAGGTATGACCTACTTGGACTTACAGGTATTCTACTATAGACTTATTGTGATTCTAGCAATGGAAGAAATTATATCATTGATGTGAACACAGTGGCCACTGCAGGTACTGAATTCAGGGAGAGGGAAAAGACATGTAATATGGGGGAATTTAAGGACTTGGAATTGTCCTGAATAGCATTGCAGTGACAGATATAGGCCATTATATATCCTGCCTTAACCTACAAAATTGAGTGGAAGAGAGTGTAGACTAAATGTAAACTATAATCTATGCTTAGTGGCAATGTTCCAAAATGTGTCCATCAATTGCAATAAATGTACCACACTAATGAAAGAAGTTGTTAATGTGGGGAAAAGTGTGAGGTTTGGGGATTGGGGCATACGGGAATCCTTATATTTTTTATGTAACAGTTTATGTAATCTAAGTATAGTTTTAAAATAAATTAAAAAAAAATAAACAATCCACACTCAAGTCCTCATCTTATGCTCTTACATGGCTTATGTGGGAAACCAAAAGCTGATATAGGAAAAATTAAATACCCAGGGGTAAAAATCCATTTAAAAAAAAAAAAAAACAGACTAGCAATGCCATATGAAGTAGAATTATTGGATCACAAAAATAAAAAATAAATAATATATCTCAAAAAGTCAGGAATTTTGTGGATAATATAGAGCCAAAAAAGAAGTCAGAACTAGAATACTTCCCCAAGTCAGGGTAAAATTTCCCACTCTCTTGCAGTATTTAGGAATCAAGCTCCACTCAGGGAATAGGTACTTTTGGTCTTGTCCTCAAGATTTTGGCAGATTGCCAAAGGTATTTGGATTCAAAGTTAAACTAGTAATTTCTGATAGAGATGAATTTCCAACTATATTTTAGAGTTTAGGAGATGGATACTCACCAGGCTTATAGAGGAGCTCCTGGAAAACCACATCACAAGAACAGGGGAAGACTGGATTAAAACCAAATATTCCTGAAGCTCAGCCTAATTCCAAACTCTGAGTGCACTGAAGTTATCAACAAGAGGAAAGAATTTGCAAAAAGAATTAAAGGGACATTTAAGAACTTGAAAAACTATTATATCTGGAATTATGAACTCAGTGGACTGGTTTAAGAGAAGAATAAAAGGCAGGTATATGGAAAAGAGTCAAATTCAACAGAGAGATAAGATAATGGAAAATATAGTTTAGTATAAGATAGTGGTGGGACATGGTCAAAAGGCCCATCCTGTATTTGTATAATGAATTTAAAAATAAGTGAAGGGAAACGGATGTGGCTCAAGCAGTTGGCCTCCCATCTACCATATAGGAGGTCCAGGGGACACTGCCAAGGGCCTTCTCGTGAAGGCAAGCTGGCCCATGCAGCGATCTGGCCCACAGGAGTGCTGGCTCACGCAGGAGTGCTACCCAGTGCGGGAATGCCATCCCATGCAGGAATGCCGCCCTGCACAGGAAAGCTGGCTCATGTGTAGAAGTGGAGCAGCAAGATGACACAACAAAAGGAGACACAGAGGAGAGACGATAACAGATATAGCAAAACAGGGAGCTGAGGTGACAAAAGAGAATGATCACCTCTCTCCCACTCCAGAAGGTCCAGGATGGGCTCCCAGAGCCACCTAATGAGAATACAAGCAGACAAAGAACAGAGAGCAAATGGACACAGAGAGCAGACAATGGGGGGAGTGGAGAAATAAATCTTTAAAATAAAAGAAGCAAAGAGGGATAATGGGTCTGGAGTTAAAAAGCAATGTATTGGTGTAATATCTACTTACACGTTTAAAAACCTCAGAAAATCCCAAGCACTATAAACATAAAGAGAGCAAAACCTATGAACAGCATAATAAAACTTGAAAACCAAAGGCAAAGATAAGAATCTGTAAAGTAACCAGGGAATAAGAGACACGTAGTCTTCAACTGCCTGACTGACAGCTAACTTCTCAACATAACTGATGGAAGCCAGAAAATTGAATTTGCATTTTACAGTGGTAAAAGGAAGAACTGAAGAGGTCCCTGCTATGCACAGTTTATCTGTGTCTATTCAGAGAATAGCTGAGAATGGGCAAACTAGCTACCTGAGCTCCTCCATGTGTTTTCATAAAGATCCTGAAGAAATTAGCTGTGCTCAGTAAGAGACCTACCACAGAGAAAGAGCTCTTCAGAAATGATGATTATAATCCAAATTATTAAAAACTAAACATATAATACCTGTTTATTATCTTTCTGTCTTCTTCTCTCCCTCTTTCATTGCCTTCTTCACCCCACTCTTTTCTATTCTTTTTTTAAATTTATTTTTATTTATTTCTCTCCCCTTCCCCTCCCCCACTTGTCTGCTCTGTGTATCCATTCACTGTGTGTTCTGCTTCCACTTGCACTGTCAGGCAGCACTGGGAAACTTCATCTCTTTTCTGTTGCATCATCTTGCTGCATCAGCTCTCTGTGTGTAAGGCACCACTCCTGGGTGAGCTGTGCTTTTTTTCCATGTGGGGCAGCACTCTATGCCGGGGCACCCCTGCGTGGCATGGCACTCCTTGCCCACATCAACACTGTGTGTGGGCCAGCTCACCACACAGATCAGGAGGCCCTGGGTTTGAACCCTGGACCCTCATATGGTAGGTGGATGTTCTATCAGTTGAGCCACATCTGCTTCCCTCTTCCCATCTTTATTTTCACTTGTGGCATAACTTATAAATTCTTTCTCAATTCAAAGTAATTTGTGGGTCTGCTTGTGCATGCAAAAAAAAAAAAAAAAAACCCACAAGTTCTACCATTTTTAAGTATGTTGTTTTGTTAATAACCAAAACATAATATTATAAAATAAACAATAAGTAAAATATGAAAATATGAAATTTAAAAATATATTTTAAAAGATTTAAATTCTTTTTCACAACATATACATGCATATTTAATTTTAAGCAAATTTTAATGTCCTTTGACAAAATTTAGCATCACTAAAATAATTCACATTTGATATCTCCTCTGATTCTGTAGGCTAAACTCTAATGCAGACATGCTAATGCTGTTCAATATTTTTTACATAATATCCTTAAGAAGTTTTACATTCTGTTTAATTCATGAAAAACAGTGTTTCTATATAAATATACCAAGAGGAGCTGACAAAAACATACACCAGGAAATAAGTAAATCCTCTCACTGGGAGATAGTAAACAGTGAATAGCTTCTGGGAGATATTAAACAGTGAATGGCTTCTCCATTTGCATATAATATTTTTCAGTGTTATTTTGTAATGATTTTATGTAGACCCAAGTTACATTGGTATTGACACTGATTGTGCCTTCAATTTGAATTAATTGGTTTGAAGTAACTTTATAAGTTTGTGTCACAACTACAGGAAATTTTAAAAATACAATAAATATAAGCTCTTATTTCATTAAAAATCTATTAAGAAACAGAGAGTTGTCATGCTGTCTCAGCCAAATGACAGAGTAAAGCAGAATTTTCATTGTTGTTTTAAATATCAGCAAATGGACATAAAATACAGGCTAATAATTTTGGGTATAAATGTGGGAAAATAGTTTGAATTTGAATGTGGGAACCTGGCTTGAAGTTGAAGTGTTTCCATAACGCATATAACAAGTGTGGGCTTAGGAACACCAGCCTTGACTAGATGGAACACTGTCTTGTCAGCATGAAAATTATTTGCATGTGGAGGCATTTGAACTTTGTATGTCCTGTTCCCTAGTATTGCAGGTGCCGCAGCTTTATAACAAGCAGCCTTGATAGTAAACATAGATAACTACTGCTTTGTAATTTCTAATAAATACGATGTGGAAACTAGGGTTGAGACTCACAGTTCCAGAAGCTGTTGATGTCCCCTGGTCCCATCTTTATTTTCTCTCTCTTGTGTCTTTGTTTCTGTCTTTTTATTTCTTCAGTACTGTTTCACCTTCCCTTCATACAAACCTATTGCTGAGCTGGTCTCAGAATATAAAATATCTATTTTTCACTAAGTCATTAAAACAATATTTTTCTCTTCTATATGATTACATGTGATTACATAAATGCAAGAATATTCTTTGGTGGATAAATTTCATTTCCCTGTGCTTAACAGGTGCAGAAATCTGTGGTAATGCTCCTAACAATCATATCTATAATATCTCTGCTATGCTGTAATGTAGTCTTCAAAATGTTTTCCCATGTATGGAAAAAAGAACTGGCCAATTCTTACTGTGTATGTTCCACAATAATTCATTTTTCCATAGTAACAGAAAATAACATATATACCTAAAATATTAGGAATTTTATTTTCTATATTGTCATGGAGACCTAGTACCAACTTAAAATATTTGCCAGGGACAGAAAAATACTTTCAGCTCGATTTTAGATTAAATAAGAATGACATGAATCCCACTCAATTGTATTTTTTATGTGCTGAGTGCACCATACTCATTTTAAAATGCAGTATTTATTCAATGACCAAAACTAACACTACTTCTATTAAAAACTGTAGAAACTGACCTGGCCCAGTTGCAGTCATGCTATGAATGTTATATTGCATTGTGAGAAACTGTGTCAGTGATGGTCAATCATAGAGGAAAGTAACTAAGGAGTCTACTCTACCTGGATGACTCAACTGGTGAGCAAGAGAGCTAAAAAGAAACCTCTTCTCAGTCTCTACACACACACATACATCCTCAGGCATACCCTGCAGGATTGCCCCATGGTCCTATTTGGAGTCTATTACTTCCTTTGTTGTTTGAGTTTCCCTATACAAAATCACAACATGTCAAGTGTTATTGGGCTTCTCAGTTTTCCATCAACTCAGATTGTGCCTGCCATAACTATTCAGAAGTTGGATGTGCCACCTCCATTTGGCATTGCAATTGCATTACATAATTACACACTTGAAAAATTCACAGAAGGAAGGTTGCTTTGTTCAAATGAAATTATAAACACTGATCTCAAGCTTAAATTATATGGAAATGTGCACTTTTATTATCCTGTGGTTTAATTCACTTTAAAATATACTCTGCTTAAAATTGTAAAGCAATACAATCTACAAGATGAGAATTTTTTGTTAACCTGAGCTTATTTTAGAAGAAGAAAGTTGCATGGAAATAACATGATCTTTAAAATGTCTTTGTCATAGGTATGATTACTGCCTAGCATCAGTGCAGCATTGCTGGCTAATGGTTCTCAAATTTTAAACCAATTGAAGACAGTCATTGAAGAAGTGATAATTTGAGCAGCTACCAGTGGTTAATCTATTTCAGTAATAACTCATGACCTCAGAGTCATAGAATAAAACTCTTCTTTTCCCTTTAAATAGTGTAGCAGTTTGATATGGTTATGAATTCCAAAAATAGATATTGGATTGTTTGTAATCTGATCTGTACCTAGGTGTGATTAAGTTATGATTAGGGCTTTGATTGGGCCATGTCATTAGGAGATTGAGTCACCCACCCACTAAGGGGTAGGGACTCACAGATAAAAGGTATGGCAAAGAACAGAGTTGACAGTTTCTGATGTTGGAGTTTTTATGCTGGAGTTTGATGCTGAAGTCTTAAGCTGGAGCCCCAGGAAGTAAGCATGCAGAAGAAAGAGAAGCTAGTCCCAGGAAGAGAGAACCCGAGCCAGGAGAAGAACACAGAAGAATAGCAATGGCTCCTCAGACACAGCAGAAACCCCAGGGAGATAGACAGAGCCTTTCACCTGATAGTCTACAGCTGACCTTGTGGAGAAAACAGAGGCTCTGGGCCCAGAGGAACCCAGGAAGCCTGAACCCTGGCAGTTGTCAGCAGCCATCTTGATCCAATACATGAAAATAGACTTTGGTGAGGGAAGTAACTTATGCTTATGGTCTGGTATCTGTAAGCTCCAACCCCAAATAAATACCCTTTATAAAAACCAACCAGTTTTTAATACTTGATCCAACATATAGGCTGACTTAGAGGTAGAAGGACATCACCATCCCAGGGCCCACAGAATGGAGGAACAAAATATGGACTAGAGTGGACTTACTGATATTCTACTGTAAAACTATTGTGATGAGTAATGGAAGAAATTTTAGTATTAAGGTGGAAAAAGTGGCCACAGTAGTTGCTGAGGGCAGGGAAAGGATAGAAGAGATGTGATATGAGGGCATTTTTGGGATTTTGAGTTGTCCTAAATGATATTGCAGGGTCAGATGCTGGACTTTTTATATCCTGTCACAACCCACTGAATGTACTGGGGGAGAGTGCAAGCTATAGGGTAAACTATTTTCTGTGTAGGGTAGCAGTATCCCAAAATGTGTTCACTAAGTGCGATGAGTGTACCACAATGATGAGAGGGGTTGTTGGTGTGGGAGGAGTGGGGTGGGGGGTGTACAAGAACCTCATATTTTTTAATGTAACTTTTTTATGTGATGTATGTGTCTTCAAAAAAATACAATTTACAAAAATGATGTGGTGGGGGTGGGGAGTGGGTTCTATGGGAACCTCATGTTTTTTGTTTTTTATGGTTTTTAATGTAACATTCCTTGTGATCTATTAACTTTAATTAAAATTTTTAAAAATAAATTTTAAAAAGAATAAAAAATTTTTTAAAAAATCCCAACCAGTTTCCGGTATTTTGCATCAGCTTCCCTTTAGCTGACTAATGCAAATAGTAATGACCCTTTAGAGAGATATAACATGTCTACCTATGGAATATGATTTTCTATGTCATAGAAATGTATGTAACAATGCAAACTCCATATTGGGTAGCTGCTATTTTTGGATAATGCTCATGTTGTGAATTTTATTAAAACCTTAACAGCATGACTGAAATGAAAGGGAGTCAATTGGTGTACTGAGAATGCTTTAGTTAAGATCTTTTGGTTTTGTGTGATCTATGTATCTTTTAAAAATAAATAAAAATATGTTTAAAAAAGATCATTTGGCACACAGAAATATTAATATTTTCAGTTAAGAAGTGCTGATTAGACAATAATTTTCACTTTTATTGGTTCAAAAAAGTTAATGTGACAGATATTGCCAGTGCAATGACTATAAATACCTGAATTTGAAAAGCTTGGTATAGAGATGGAGAAGCATATTATTATTATATACAATATACTTATTATATAATATAATGTACTTATTATATAATATAATGTACTTATATGCTTAATTAGTTCCTTTAAATCATTCATTCATTTAGAAAATATTATATATATGTAATATTCCTAGTTTAAGTAATTTTTCCAAATCTCCTTCCCAGCTGACTTAGAAGTTGTTCTGGGGGAAAAAAAAAGTGTTTATTTTCTACTTGCATACTAAATATCTATAGTAGAAATTCAGGTAAATGTAAATATTTTCACAAAAACAAATGAAAGTGAAGAATATTTTCTAGCCACAAACAAGGTTATAAAGTACAGATATTTGCAAAACTTCAGGTAGACACTCCATGTGTGAAGGAGTGAAACACAAAAGAGTCTCCTATAACTTAATGTACAACCCTGTGTTTTACCAGCAAACTTCAGATCCTTCTTTGTCACTTTTATATGAAAATAGGCTCTCTCGAATTTCCTAAGAATTAGAACATTCTGTTCAGCCTAAGGACGACAGTGATGGCAGGGAAGAGTTAATACATTAGTTTGATACTCTTACATAAAATGAAATTAGAGATTGTTTTAGCATTAATATTTATATTGTAGGAATAATATTAGCAAATTTCAAAGGTATTGGAATAAATCATTTAATAAATAAGAAACTCTAAGATGGCAACAGAATGATTTCACCTTGTATACTACATCCCTTATTTTTCCAATTGTAAGTGTAATTTTGAATATTTTTGTACAGATATGTGTTTGCTAAGCTTGCTATACATCTGCATCACTGTTCCCCTTCCATTATGCGTGATCATCACTAGAAGGCAGTGGGATGTGACTCACTTCTAGTCCAGGGGAATTAGGAAGAGAAAATGCCATCTCCACCCTCCCAGCCACCATCTGCTGCATGGAGACACTGCCTTGAAGACTCCAGAAACCCTGAATCTCCATGTGCAGGGAAACCACACACCAAACCGGAGCCTTCATGCTGCACTCTTAGGAGAACTTGCATCACTGCCTATTGTCAATGCACTTTCAACATCACCTGTTTTTGGACTCCTCTGTATTGTTGAAGCAAAACACCTTTCCTGTCTGGTCCAGGTTATCAATGACCAAATAGAGAAACTACACCTGATTTGAAAGATGGTGGATGAGGAGGAGCCATTACTCCTAGAGCAGGGATTTTTAGCAAGGGGCTCTTAAGCTTGAATTTCCAAAAAAAAAAAAAACATTATTATTATGGGGATGTGTTTGTGTGGGTGTGATATATTTTTTAAATAAAACACAGTATAGTTTGGATTTAAAAAGGTGCGCCTGGTTTCCACCTGACTGGATGAGTGTTCCACGGGAAAAAAAGATTAAGAATCCCTGTCCTAGAGCCAGTCATTGTTAAAGGGGGACTTCTGGGCAGGTACCTGTTGAGTGCCTCAGGCTGAGAAAGTCACCTGCTTAAGGTAGCTTCCATTTTTGAGCATCAGAGTCCTATAAGACACTATTTCCTACATTAAACTTTTTATGCATAAAATGCTTAGAGTGACTTCTCTCAGACTGACTGATCACTACCAAGCATGTAAAAAGTCCAATGTGGTAAGCTGGAGTACTGGAAGGGGTAGTCATTGATGGGGGATGCATGGTGGAAGGGTTTTCTCCATGGCATGCATCTAGGGTATATAGATATGTTCAGATGTTTGTTGGGTATTGTCATAGGAGGTAGAGATACACACAACAACTGAGGGAGTGCTGAGTTCCCAACCAGGGGAATTCTGTTGCACTCCCCAATGGAACAGCAACAATCCCCCAAGTGCAAGGGCAAAGACCAAAAAAGAAGAATAGTTCAATGATGAGCCCTAGATACTGATGACTATGTTTAGGATCCTGTGTGCTTGAAATTTCAACCAGGCCTAGACCCGCAGGGTGCCTAAGAGCTACCACCTGAGAGCCTCCATGCTGTTCAAAAGTGCCCACTCTCTAAACCAAACTCAGCATGTAAATGCAATACCTTCCCCCCAGCGCGGGATATGACTCCCAGGGATGAGACTCCCTGGCATGGAGGAATTACTACCAATCACCAGCTGGTGATGCAACTAGAAAAAGAACTTGAATAAAAGGGGGAAATGGTAAAGACAAATGAGTTTATATGGCTGAGACTTCAAAATGAGTCGGGAGGGCATCGGCAGGGTCACATTTACACATATCTCAGCAGGATCCCAGAGACAGCCAAAGTAGATACAACCCCAGATAATGGTGCTCCTGAGGGCTACAGAGACACCCAGGTCCTACAGTAATGGCAGATGTATATGGAGTTCACTGCCTTGTCAGTGCACCCTATTTTGGAATTTGTGCTTTTGAGTGTGATAGAGTTGGATTCAAATGTGACCTCCCTACACATGCTTCTTCTGTCACTTTTACTGAATGTGTGGTTGGTGCTGGGGTTGGTGTATGCTCAGGAGACTTGGGTCTCTGGACTTTCCATGTGCCAGCTGTCCCTAAGCCTCAGCAGACTTGTAACACCTACTCTCCAGTTTGTTGGACTTACCCAGATCAGCTAACAGGGAGGTGAGGATGGTCAATCACCACACCAGAAAACCAAGATAGTCTATAATTGCAAGCAGGAGAATCCCATCCATCAGCCATGTGGGATCTAAGCCTCCTCTCAGTTTAGAGGTGGACTGGACATCACCATCCCAGGGCCCTCAGGATGGAGGAATAAAATATGGATTAGAGTGGATTTACTGGTATTCTACTATAGAGCAATTGTGGCTCTAGCAATGGAAGAATTTGTATCATTGTTGTGGGGACAGGGGAGTTGCTGAGAGCAGGGAGAGGGAAGAAGATAAGTGATGTGGGGGCATTTTTGGGACTTGGAGTTGTCCTGAACAATACTGCAGGGACAGATGCAGGACATTATATATCCTGCCATAATCCACTGAATGGACTGGCGGAGAGTGTAAACTACAATATAAACTATAATCCATGCTGTGTAGTAGTGCTCCAAAATGTATTCATCAAGTGCAATGAATGTGCCATACCAATGAAAAAGATTGTTGATGAAGAGTGGGGGAGGTGAGGAGTGGGGTATATAGGAACCTATTACATTTTTTAATGTAAAATTTTGTATGATCTATGCATCTTTAAAAAGAAGACAATAAAAAAACTTCATTTCAAAAAAAAAAGAGGGGATTGCAACTATGCACTAAAGTAGATTCATTATTATTCTAGTAATGGAAGAACTCAACATTGATATAATGACAGTAGTCACAAAAGGATCTGAAAGAAAGGAGAAGGAAGAATAGGGGTAACATGGGGGCATTTTGGGGACATTGGAATTGTTCTGCATGATATTGTAATGATGAATACAGGGTATTATATTTTTTCAAAACCTATGAAATTGTACGGGGCAATGTGTAAACCAAAATGTAAGCTATAGACCATAGTTAGTAGCAACGCTCCAATGTTGTCATCATATGTAACAAATGTATCACAGTAATGAAAGATGTTGTTGATGGGGAAAATTGTGGGAGGCAGAGGGGATGGGATATATAGGAATCCCCTATATTTTTTATGTAACATGTATGTAACCTAAAGCTTCTTTAAAAATAATAATAATAAAGAAAATAAAATAGTGGTGAAACTTACACATATTATGTATGTACTTAATATGAAAGAATTGTCCAATTAAAATGGTTAAAACGTATTTTAAGGTTTGTATAATTTATCACAATTATAAATAAACAAATAATTTTAAAGCGATCCAACATGAAACTCCGTTTATAAAGGTTAAAGTTCATTACAATTCTGAGGTTCTGAAGCTTTTTTGTGATTTGAAAAGTTCAAATACTTCAAGTTAAAAGTTTTAAAATGATTTAAACCTTTACACAAAGTACAATGAAATGAATGTATAGTCTTGTCCTATTAAATATCATTTTCAGTTGGTATATGCTTTAAATTATAACTTCATTTTAATGATCATATCTGTCTACAATGTGCTTAATTCATCATTTGCCATTCATAATTCTTAAAATCTAAGAAAAAATGAATGAAAACTTGAATCAAGTGGCACCTACATACATCTCAAAAGCTGGTTGGTTTATCCATAATGATCTTGACAAAATCCTCTTCAATTTCCTGCAAAATTACACCACAGTGAAAATTCATGCCTGATATAATGATACAGTCAGATATTCAAAAGACTTGGGTGAAAACAATTGCTTTCATTATATGTTAAAAGTTGCTAATTTTGTAACAAAAATATATTCTCATTCAAGGCAAAAATTTGAAAAAATAACTTATATGTTGAAAATAACATTGGTGTTTAACATATTTGTGAAAAACAATAAATGAAGATATATGTACTCAATAAAAGAAGTTAAAAAATTACTCAAGGGGAAACAATATTAGATAACCAAGAAAAGTAGCAGTAAGACATTTTTCCAAACTTGTGCATCTGGCCAAGACCTTAGAGGATGACCCTGGAAGAAGCATAATGTGACCAGCATGTACCACAGAGGAGAGCATGAAATTAATGGTTTTGTCTAATTATGGGCACAGAGTGTTAGGGAATGTTTATAAAGAGAATATGATTATGCAAGGCACAAAAAAAGTTTAAATCTCATTTCTGTAACATAAGGGCTTTGTGTATATATCTCAATGTAGCTTAATTGCTCTAAACTACAGTTTCCTTACCTCTGGAAATGGGAATATAATATTAGAAAAAAAATGTAAAGTCACTCAGTTCTAGCTAGTTATAATAATTAGTACTATTAAAATTGGTTTAAAAAAGTGGAAACAAGAATGAGAGTTATGAACATCCGCCTGTCTCACTCTACTGCCTAATTTATATTCACCAATATCAAGTGGGTACTTGATGCTACCTTATAATCATACTAAACACCCTTTACATTTACTTTCCCATGCTCCCATGGGACCATTTTGTACCTGCTGCTTTTCCTCAAACACTCCACTTCTCCATTCCCATTCTCACTCTCAGCAGATGGAAATGCCTCAATAAAAAGAGAACTTTCACAGACACACACTAACCAGCATCTAAACCCACATACCCTAACTTCCTGTTAGCAGATGTGAACTATGCAGTTCCTATCTGCACCAAATACCTCTGCTGATCCATTTGCTCCCATTTCCTCTTTCCTACTCCAGGGTTAAGTTTCAGCAATTTCCTTCCTTTCTTTCTTATGTCACTGAACCTTCTCATTCTACTGGCACATTCCCATCAGCGTGCAAACAAGGTGTTTTATTTGCCATCCCAAACACAAGTACAGAAATTGAAATAGTCATCAAAAACCTCCCAAAGATGAAGAGCCCAGAATAAGGCTTTTCAGGTGAATTTTATGGATCATTCAAAGATGATGTAATACCAGTCTTGCTCAGACTCTTCCAAAAAACTTGTACAGGAGCAAACACTACCAAAAACATTTTATGAAGCCAACATCGCACTAAAACCAAAACCAGATAAAGACAGTAAAAAAAAAAAAAAAAAAAAAAAAACCAGAAAATTACACACCAATATCTCTAATGAATATAGTTTCAAATATTCCCAACAAAGTACATGAAAACCAGATCCAAAAGTACATTAAAGAATTATACAGGGAAGTGGACTTGGCCCAGTGGTTAGGGCGTCCGCCTACCACATGGGAGGTCCACGGTTCTATCCCCGGGCCTCCTTGACCAGTGTGTAGCTGGCCCACGTGCAGTGCTGATGGCGCACAAGGAGTGCCCTGCCATGCAGAGGTGTCCCCCCGCATAGGGGAACCCCATGCGCAAAGAGTGTGCCCCGTAAGGAGAGCCGCCCAGCGCGAAAGAAAGTGCAGCCTGCCTAAGAATGGCACCGCCCACATGGAGATCTGACATAACAAGATGATGCAACAAAAAGAAACAGATTCCTGTGCCACTGACAACAACAGAAGAGGACAAAGAAGACGATGCAGCAAATAGACACAGAGAACAGACACCTGGCGGGGGGGGGGGGGGAATAAATAAATAAATCTTTAAAAGAAAAAAAAAGAATTATACAAAATTATCAAATGAGTTTTATCCCAGGTATGCAAGGGTGATTCAACACAAGAAAATCAATTAGTGTAATAAACCATATTGATAAATTGAACAAGAAAAATCACATGATACTCTCAATTGATGCAGAAAAGGCATTTTACAAATTACAGCACCATTCTTGATATAAAACACTACAAAAGACAGGAATAGAAGGATGCTTTCTCAATATGTCAAAATGCATATGTAAAAAACCTATAAGTAGCATTGCATTCAATGGTGAAGGACTGAAAGCTTTCCTGCTGAGATCAGGAGTAAGACAAGGACGACCACTGTCAGCCTTTTTACTCAATATTGTGCTGGAGGTTCTAGGTAAAGCAATTGGGCTACATGACAAAGTAAAGGGCACCCATAGGAAAGAAAGAAGTAAAGCTTTCACTACTCTCTGATGATATGTTCCCACATCTGGAAAATCTGAAAAATCTGCAACAAAGCTCCTAAAAAAGATGCATTTAGCAAACTGATGAGAAACAAGATTAATGCACAATAACCAATAGTATTTCTATATACTACTTATGTGCAATCTGAAGAAGAAATCAGAAAAAAATCCATTTTAATATGACTAAAAAAAAGATTTATGAATAAATATAAGGAAGGAAATGAAGGACCTGTAATCAGAAAACTTCAAAATATTGCTAAAAGAAACTGAAAAGACTTGAATATCTGGAAGGATACTCTGTGTTCATGGATTGGACGACTAAATACTGTTAAGACGTCAATTTTATCCAAACTGCTTCACAAATTCAAATGCAATCCCAACAAAACTCCTGACAAAGTTTTTTGCAGAAATGGAAAAACTAATTTAAAAATTTATTTGGAACGGTAAAGGGCACTGAATTGCCAAAAAGATCTTAAGAAAGAAGAATGAAGTTGGAGGACTCTCACTTCAGGATATTAAAGCTTATCACTTGGCTACCATGGTAAGAACAGCATGGTACTTGCATAAAGACAGACACATTGACCAGTAGAACTGAATAGAGAACTCAGAAATAGACTCTCATATCTAGTCAAGTGATTTTTAACAATGCTGTCACATCCTCCCACCTGGGCCAGAAAAGTGTTCAACAAACATTCCTGGGAGAACTGGATATCCATATCCAAAAGAAAGACCCATTATCTCACACCTTATATAAAAATTAACTCAAAATGGATCAAGAACCTAAATATAAAAGCAACAACCATAAAACTCTATAAGAAAATATAGGAAAACATCTTTGAGATATTGTGGTAAGTGATATTTTCTTAAACCTTATACACAAGCATGAGCAACAAAAGAAACGGATAAATGGGACTTTATCAAAATTAAATATTTTGCACCTCAAAAGACATTGTCAAAAGGGTGAAATGGCAGTCAACTCAATGGAAGAAAATATTTGGCAATCACATATCTGATAAGGATTTACGATGCATGATTTACAAAGATGTCACATACCTCAATAATAAAAGGACAAACTACCCAGTTAAAAAATGGGCAAAAGACTTGAAAAGACAATTTTCCAAAGAAGAATTACAAATGGCAAGAAACACATGAAAAAACATTCAACATCACTAGCTGTAGTAGTTTGATATTACTTATGAATTCTAAAACGAAATATAGATTATTTTTGTAAACTGATCAATTCCTCTGGCACGATAACCCGTTGACTGTATTAGATTCAGCTTAGATGTCCGATTAAATTATGTTAAGATTAGGGCTCTGATATAACCATGTCATTAGAGTGTAACTCAGTTTCAAGTCCCAGTCACCTTGGGAATAAAACAGATGCTCACATAGAAGTAAACACACAGAGAAGAGCACAGAGGAAGAGAGACAGCTCATTAGACACGGCAGAGGCCCTGAGAAGAGAATGAGCCTGATAGTCTACAGCTGACCTTGTGAAGAGACCAGAGCAGCTAAGCCCAGAAAGACATGAGCCATGGTGAGAGAGATGAGCCTTATATTAGCCTATACCTGAGACTGGAAGATGCTGGGATAATGGCCCTTAAGAGAAAGAAGGAAAGCTGAACCCTTCAGTCATGGCCTGATATCTTGCTCCAACACATGGCAACAGAGTTTGGTAGGGAAGTAACTTTCTACTCCTAATAAATAACCTTTATAAAAACCAATGGATTCTGGTACTTTGCATCAGCTCCCCTTTGGCTGACTAATAAAGATATCAAGAAAAAGTATATGCCAGATCAATAGCTGAACATGAGGAACCAGGGGAATTGTTGATTTTGCCCAAGCACATATGAAACAGCAGCTGTAGTTGGAGTCACCAGCTAGTATTTACTGCAAACCACTACCATCCTCTAAGATCCACCTGTTTTCTATACAGGCCCAATAGGAGTCTTGAATGGGATGATGGTGGTAATCATTTCTGTATCCTTCATATCCTAATGGTAGGATTAATCTCTGCAATTCTTCCCAGAATGCAGTATGGACTTTGGTCTACTGTTTGGTTAAGTACAGGCAGTTCTCATGGCTTCCACTTGGTCTTTCTTACCATCATATCCCTCACTCCTCAGGTCAGGGAGCCAATTTTGTGAATCAGCCAGTTGCTGAGTATGTCTATTCCAATGATGCTTTGTGGAAAGGGAAAATAATCACACAATGTGTTTAGGGACTCACTTAATCCACTGTGAGACAGACCTGAGAGACAAGTTCATTTATCATTTGATATCCATAATCCTCATCCTGACTGTTGGAACACAGTAGCGTGTTGGTTTTCCTGGTATCAATATCATTCTGAGCCAAAATATTTGATCGTTTCAGTTTCCCCAATATATAATATGCCTTGTAAAAGGCTACATGTGGGTTGGAAAAGGAAAAGTATAAATTTTAGGCAAAGAAGCTTGACCTTTCCCAATATTCAAGAGGTGCTGAGTCTGTAAACTACCTCAAGTCTGGGAACAGAGGGAACATTACTTTGTTTTGTGCTTCAAGTCACACTTTTTTATTTTATTTTTTTTTATTTTATTTTATTGACTTTGTAATAATATTACATAAAAAATATATATATGAGGTCCCATTCAATCCCAGCCCCCCACCCCACCTCTCCCCCACCCCAGCAACACTCGTTCCCATCATCATGACACATCCATTGCATTTGGTAAGTACATCTTTGGGCACCTCTGCACCTCATGGTCAGTGGTCCACATCATGGCCCATACTCTCCCCCATTCCATCCAGTGGGCCCTGTGAGGATTTACAATGTCCGGTGATTGCCCCTGAAGCACCATCCAGGGCAGCTCCATGTCCCAAAGACGCCTCCACCTCTCATCTCTTCCTGTATTTGCCCATACCCATCAGCCACCCTGTCGACTTTTCCCAATCTAATGCCACCTCTTCTATGTGGACATTGGATTGGTTGTGTCCATTGCACCTCTATGTCAAGAGGAGGCTCAGATTCCACATGGATGCTGGATGCAATCCTCCCACTTTCAGTTGTAATCACTCTAGGCTCCATGGTGTGGTGGTTGTCCTTCTTCAACTCCATCTTAGCTGAGTGTGGTAAGTCTAATAAATCAGATTGTAGGTGCTGGAGTCTGTTCAAGTCACACTTTTGTTCACTTGATCTAGAACTCTGGTGGTTATACAGACCAAGCAAGAGTTGAGTAGACCGAATAACTATTTCACTTCTGTCTACCTCAATATCAACTAGGAAATGCTATAGGTTTCTATGAGTCAGACTATTCTGGTTACTATTTTTTTAAGATTTATTTCTTTATTTCTACCCCCTCCTCTGTTGTCTGCTCTCTGTGTCCATTTGCTGTGCATTCCTATGTGTCTGTTTGTCTTCTCTTTAAGTGGCAATGGGAAATAATCCCAGGACCTTCTGTAGTGGGAGAGAGGTGCTCAATCCCCTGTACCACCTCAGCTCTGCTCCCTAGTCTGCTGCACCTCTTATTGTCCCCCCTCTATTACTCTTCTTATTGTGTTGTCTTGCTATACCATCTCTCTATGCAGGCCAGCTTGCTACATTGGCCAGCATTCCTTCATGGTCCAGAACTCCTGCGTGGGCAAGTATTCCACATGGGCCAGCTTTCTGTTTAGGCCAGCTTGCTGCACAGACCAGTTTACCTTCACCAAGTGGCCCCAGGAATCAAACCCTGGACCTCAATTTCATAGATGAGAGCCCAATCACTTGAGCCACATCCACATCCCTCTGATTATTATTTTGATGCTCCTGTCCATTAATGTAGCCATACCTATCATATTTCACATTTAATTTCCACCACTTGTTACCTTTCAGTCTGGAATGTGATCATCCCCAGTGTATTTAAGTATTCAAGTTTGTAACAGGAGTTCCTACAATGATATATAACTTACAGAGAAGAGCAATCACAGAGCTCATCAAGGAGGATGGATTTGTATTCACACAATTATTCCTCACAGTCTTGGTGAAAGGTGTGTCTTCTGGACATGCCAGATTTCAGTAAGGCGGTCACACTAGAAAAATTCACTCTAGCATTGTTATCTCTTCAAGTTTTGGATCCCCTCATCTACTTTATACTAGGGCACTTCGGACATTTTGACTTCAGGTAATGTAGGCCACTGTTCCAGGACTGGGGCACCTGTTAGAGCCCTTTCAAAATCATTGAGCCACAAAACTGAATCCAGGATATTTAGTTTGTCCCTAAAAAGAACTTCAGCCTGATCCAGCTTCACATTCCTTCAACCATTATTTCAAACTCTTAATACAATATCCATTCCCACACATACTTCCTTGATTTCTGCCTGTGTAAATTAGAAAAGTCATGCAGTTCTTTGAGTCTAGCACTCTTCCTACTAGGGCATTATTTATGCCTCATCTTTTAGGGTTTTGGCACATCAGTCTAGTTATAGGTCTGGAAGGAAAGAAGGGTAGTGGGTATGGGCCATGACAGAAATTAGCAGTGTCTTATAAGCCAATTACCTTGGTGAATTCCATTACATTTCAATCTGGTGAAATGAGTTAAGTCCTTCAGTTGAATGTGTGATGGCTAACTCCTCAGGGGAGCAGCTACAGGTTTATGATACGCAGCAGGATTAATATCTTTAGAGGAATGCAGAAGAGCTGTTTCATCAAGGCAGACTAGAGATAGCTGATTCCACAGGGAAGACCATTAGAGGTTTATCTGGCACAGAAGACTCAGCAGAATCTAAGGTTTCAATGTCTCCACTACCTCATTGTCATTCCTTACGTCCCTATTCCAATTTCTCATGATCACATTATTTCTCTATCAATGCATTCACTTTATCAGTGAAGATCACCCTTTTAATCTACTCGTATTGGTAGCAGTTTGAAGACTTTCTGGGTGTCAGAACATCATCATGCACATGGAAACCTGTATAGGAAGGACCTTTTGATTTTCTCAAGATCAGAATGCCAGAACTGAGCCCTGTTTGAAGTTGTGCTTCCTGCTGCTTCCCACCCCAAATTGTAATTCTTCCTTCTCTTCATTTGTGCATTGGCTAGCTGTGGGACCAGGGCTCAAGTTTACTAGGAGTTTTCTCCCGTCCACCTAATTCCTTTCCTTGTTAGTACAAGCTGGATTTGGTCCCTTGTGTGTAGCCCTGAGAGACACATAGACATGTCCAGACTCACAGAACTGGTAGGAGGAGGAAGGTTGTGAATCCAGTTCATTCTCCTCAGATGGTTCTTGATGCCCCAGGCTTAATGGGGCAGCGTGGAGGGCTGTGCTTGGGAAATTCTGTGCAGATGGGAAATGCCATGGGATAGGAGGGTAGGCTGTCAGCAACACAGAGGGGACACTGAGGGGTTGTTATCCAGGGAGGGGTGCACAGGAAGTGGATGCAGAAAGTTACCTCACTTCCTTAGAGATAGAACACAACGGAAGTATGAACCCTGGTAACCAGGAACCCACATTCTAGAGACTGCCCCTAACAGCTCACTCAGGCATAGATGCTCAAGGGAAGATGTTCTCTTGTTGCTGTCTACCTGCTTCCCGTGGCACTGGCCACAGAAAACCCCACAGAGAGAGCTTTTTTCAGTGGCTCAACCCTCTCCCTCAAAGATTCTGGACATTTACCAGGAGGAAACCAAAGGTAATGCAAGGGACCCAGGGAAGGGGGATCCAGGCCAGGCTGACACTGTGGTCCTTCCTGGGTAGCCTCAGCACCTCCCACTCCCAGTATGGGTGTATGGAGGGGAGGGCATGAGTGTGGACTAGGGCTGGGCAGAGAGAGGTGATTATTGGGGGTGAACGACTGGTGGACTCCTCATGTTCACATCCAGTTCATGGCCGGCAGCACCAGAAGGGTAGGCCTGGGGTTGGTGCCATCTTGCCAGACATTGATCCTAAGCCATGGAGCTGTCATTTCCCTCCTGCAAGGACATGTATATAGACAAGGTCTTTGCCTCCTAAGGGAGCAGAACTTCATGTGGGGTTGTTCCTCTGGGTGACTACCAGGCTGGGCCCTGATGTCTCCAGCCCTGCTGATGACCCTGTCTTTGTAGCACTCCAGCCTTGAGACCAGCTCAGAGCAGGATTATGATGTCATCAACACCACCTCCCTGACCAGTGTGACACCAAATGTGGCCACCAATAGAGGTAAGAACAGCCTTGAGGTGAGATGGGAGTGGAGGGTTCTCTACACACAGGTCCAGGACAGCCAGGGGACTCCCAGACTGTCCCTACCCTGGCAGAATCTCTAGGCTCCCTGTCAGGGATTCCTCTTGTTGGAACTCAGTCCCACTCCCTGAGGTATCTGGAACTCCACCCCAACCCCAACACCCAACCCCAATTGTGACCAGGTGCAATGTGTGTTGGAATATCAGAAATGAAGCTTTTATACTGATTCATCTGCATATTAAACCATGACGGTCTTTGTTTTTGATTCCACCTTGGTGGTCTGATCTACATTCCCCTTTATGCTCCCCATCCCCATGTGTCCCATCTGCATTCAGCTAGACTGTCTCTCAACACCTTCTCCATCCTTATGAATCTGCATGTTTCCTAGGTTGTTTTCATCCAAAAAGGGTGAGAAGATTATACTGTACTTCATATTTCTCTGCAACTTCAAACTCACCTTGAAAGGTCAGGTGACAGGGCTACAACATGTTTTAAAGGGAGACCAGGAACTTGAAAAGTCCAACCTCACTGTCCTTGGAACTAGAAGGGACTCCTCCCTCTTGCCCTTTCAACAGGCTGCAGGGAAAATCGTGATGGTGAATAGTCTAATGTTTCCAATTCTCCCAGTATGAGCTCCCAGGAATGGGAGGTCTTGTTTGAACCTAAGACATATTTAAAGTTAGAAAGGCAGGGGCCAGATTCCATGAAACAATTCAGGCATCCAAAATCAGTTAATGGAGGCTGGTGCTTTTCTGCAATCCAGTGGCATTAATTGTGAACAAGCTGAAAATTTGTTCATCTGGTGTCAGCAAGGCACAATCATATTTGGGATTGTCCCATTAGAAGGTGATTTACACTTGAATATTTTCAAGACCTTTTGGAATTTCTCTTCCCTGTGGCATCAGCTCATTTCCTTGAGCAATCAAGGGTCTTTGTCCCTCTTGGAATCTCCAGGAATTTATCCCTTACAGAATCTGGTATCACTTTAGCCTCAGGTCCTCAAAACTCCCTTTAATTTGAAAGAGAGGAGTGAAGGTCTTTGGAGTCTTTGAAATCAAATGCATGAACACAGGATGAGTCTCCCTATGCCCTGTCATCACCTTAGAGGGACCCATGGTCCACCTTCTGTCTCAGTCACTGAATACAGGGACTACCAGATTTGAGACCCAGTTGGAATGTTCCTTTTGGATATGTTGCAGCTGCTGACTGTATGTTCTTTTTTGTCCCAATACTCCACCTGGCAGTATGAAAATGACCCTGCTAAGGACATGAAAGAGAGCAACCTGGTGCAGACAAATTTCAGGTCCAACAGGAAGGAGAAGCCAGTGCAGCACCTGGTGCCTGCCCACCTGGGCAGGGAGTACTGGACACATGCAAAATCCTGGGGAACATTCAAGCTTTTCTCCTCACCCAACAATCAGGAATCCAAAGGGTCACCAGGTATGCACACCACCCCTTCCATGGCCATGACTCTGCCAGTCTTCCTCACAGGACTTTGGAGGTCAGTTCATCTCTCTGAGCCTCAGGTGGCTCCTTGGAAGAGTAGAGGGCTAGGAGACACAGAGCAAAGGGTTATTGAGCAGATGAAATGGGAAGAGACATGGTAAGTGCTGACCAAAGCCAGGCCCTACATGATTGGCTGTCATAGGGAATGGGGAAGAACAGAATTATTTTCCACTCACCTTTAGAAAAGCCACTGGTACAGCCCTCAACTACCCCAGGGCAAGACACAGACCTATTTTCCTATTGTAAAGGAGATTGAAGATTCCATTCTGGAGGTCTTCAACCAAGCTCTAGTCAAAGGACATTGAGGGGATCTGGACAACTGAAGTGGTGAATTCTGAAACTGGGAATGTGATGGTTGGGCTCAACCAACAATAAAGGGTGGGTGACTATGTGTCATTGCAAAATTAACTGGTTGAAGCAATGAAAGTGGGAAAATCCCTTTCTCTTAGACTTCCATTCCACAGGGGAATCAGATAAAAACAATAGAATTTACAAGCATAGAGAGAACACAGCATGTTAGATGTAATGCATTATGGCTCTCTCTAGGTATGGGGAAATCTGCCAGGACTGTTTAGAGCAAGGAAGGCTCCTGGACATAAGAAAACTGTGAGTGGGCACTATGTCAAGAATAAGGGCACCAAATAACACTATTGAGTAAGAAATCTGCAAGGGTGGAGTGGTTGGAAAGTTCTTGTCAGGTCTCTGTGTCCTGAAAATGTTGTGCTTCCCATCTTAGATTCATCTCTCACCAACTGCTCTATCTGGCAACCAGAATCCATTGTCCTAAGAGAGTAGATGTGTTGAGCAAACTGATACCCATTCTCTATGGATGCCCAATGTGGGAAACAAAGGCATGCTGTTTCTATGGTAGCAAGTTACTTTCTGACCACTGGATCATGCTGTCCCTAGAGATATACGTGCAGGTGGCTAATCTCTCTGGGAAACATAACATTCCAGCAGAACCCAGACTTGATATCTCAAGTAACCTGGGCAACAAGATTAATGACTATATTTGTTTCAATAATATAATAGAACATTATGAGCTTTGGTAACTACCTTATCCACTGTGCACTGTGTTTTCAAGAATGAGGTAATGGGAATAGTTAGCTAGAACAGTTGCTGGTTCTCACGACTGCTTAGGGTATATAAAGAAGCCCCTGATATTAATAAACTTGTCTGAGGAGCTTGAGGAATCAATGCTCTCAGATCCCCTGATCCCAATCTCTCTTTGTCTTTCATTCCCGATACCCTTCGAGTCCTCAACTCTGACAGCCCAAAAAACGGTGATGTTAAGTGGGCAAGGTGGGGTAAGGCAGTGCCCATGCCTGAAAGAAGAAAAACAGTATGAATGGGATGAGACACTCTCAGGCCCTCAAAGAATATTCCAGTTTTTTGTCTCTTGGCCTCAGGCTGAAGAACAGTTAGGACATGGAAGATGGGTTAGAAGGTCTCCAATTTCCAGATATTTAAGAGCACCTAATTTTCAAAGAGTGCGATGAGCAGGGCAGTCGCTGCTTTTCAATACCTTTCTGCAAGACATATTCCTTATGGAGGTGGGAGAGAAGAGAGACGGATGTGTATCAAGGGACCTGATAGGGGTAAGATTTTATCAGATATTGGACAGGATTCTTCTATGATTGACAATAGTTCTTAGTCCTGAGCTAGGGGACAGTCAGCCACTGCCAGGTATGACAGAGTTTGGGGAGTGAGATCAGGACTTGGGAATGGGCAGGGGCTTGTACAGGAGCTCTTTGCAAACAAACACATGATTACCTTCAGAGGGAAAGTGGGTCGAAAGGGAAGGCCTTTCTGATCTGCTGTCCACACTCCTCTCACAGTGCCATCTGCTCTATTCTCAGAAATTGGGTGGACCACACCAGTGGGGACTTGATCCTGCCCAAGGCTGTCTTATATTCAAGGACCTGGTGGTGTCCATGGCTAGGAATATTAGGGGCTCCCCATTTCAATGGAGGTCTATACCTGCCATTGTTCATCATGAGTTTCATCAATTAAGGGAGTTCAAGCCAAGAGGTGAGGATGTCTGGCAGTGGGTGCCTGTGAGCATGGGCAGACCACATGGGTTGGAGAATCCAGGCAGGATCTCCAGGGCTGGGGTTGTCCAGGAGTAAGAGGAAACTCAGAAGGGGCATCACTGGGACCACTACTCAGGAAAGTAGTGGTGTAGTGGGTTAGTGTTTTTTCATCTGAAAGATTTGGGGATATTTTCTGCCTTTCCTAAGGCACCTGGAAAGGCTGTCATGGTGAGGATGTCTCCTCTTCAAGCTCCAGTGCCAAATCTCTGGCCAGCTTCATTGCCAGCACTATCTCATGCTCCAACACAGCAATAGGCGTAGCAACACCTATAGAGCTGGAGCGCCATCTGGTGTTTCCACCATCTTTGATGTAAGAGCCGAACTCATGGGTATAGGGTCCATCCTTCATCCCTCCACACCTCTAAGAGTGTGGATTGTGAGCCTTCTGGGGACAAGGAAGAAACCTGCTGGAAGTAGACTATGCCCAGTGTCACCAGGCAAGAGGAGCCAGAACAGTAGCTGCTGCCAGCCTATCTGGGTAAGGATTTCTTTGTCTCATGTACATTTGCAAACAAGGATCCAAATTTCAAGCACATTCAAATGGTCCTGATCCAGCTCCTCACTAGGTGAGCACCCTGCCCCCTCCACATCCCTGACTCAGACTGCTGTCTTTGTAAGGTTGATTCTGTCAAATCATTTCTCTGATCTCTCATGGCCCTTTAAGCAGTAGGAGTGAGAGGACATACATCAAAGTTTCATTCTCAGGACCAAAGCAGACAAGCTGTAGCAAGTGTTGATGAGGTCAGATGGGCTGATAGAGGCACAGGGGTTGATCAGGTTCTTTTCCTCCCCCTGGTTAGATGCATTTGTCAGAGCCTTGACCGACCCTCTTGCCAGGGACAGAATTATTTCCCAGTTGCAAAGAATACTGCAGAATCCATCCTGGAGGTTCCCATCTGAGTTCTTCTAAAGGTAGACTTCTCTGGGCTTTCAGAGAATTGCTCCAGACCCACAGTAACTTGTGGAAAGGTCAACATGGAGTCCAATCCACAAACATATACTGGCTGCCTACATGTGTAGGATCAAGGCAAAAATTATCTTAGTTGGAGGAATGAAGCAGAAAACATCCCTGCCTCTTGTGCTTTCACTCCACTAGGGAGTCAAACACACCTACACTTGATCTCATGAACATGGGATCAACAGCAGATTGCGCTGATGCATTCAAGTTTTTCTCTAGGTATGGGCAAGTCCTCCCAGTGTGTCAAGGAGTTGAAAGAATTCTGGATCAAATAAAACTGTGAGAGGACCAGGGGTTAGAACAAAGGGCTCCAAACTCCACAGTTGGTTCAGAAATCTGTGGTGAGGGTAGTGGCTGAGAAGTGCAGTTCAAATTCCTTGTAACTTGAATCTGATGTATCCCATCTTGGCTTGATTATTCCCCACTGGGACCATCTTGCAAATGGGATCCATGGTCCCAGGAAATTGGATACTTTTTGCAAACTACTACCCACTCTACTGGATACTCAATTAAGTATACTGTGCTGTAGGCAATGGGGTCAGGTAGTGTCAATGCCATCTGAAAAACAATATGAAGGGGATGAGATACTCACCCACCATCAAAGAATATGTCAGCTCTTGATATATTGGCCCCAGGCTGAGGAACAGTTAGTGCTGCAATCAGCTCACAATGGGTTTGCACAAAGGGAAGGCAATGCAGAACTTACAGAAATAAAGGGCAGAGAGAGAGACACACATGAGAGAGGAGATAAGGATGGGACCAGGGGACTCACAGCTTCTGGAACTGAGAGCCTCGACCCTAGTTTCCACCTCATATTTATTGGAAACTACTGAGCAGCTGTTTGCTATTAGAACTGCAACATCGTCTACTATAATAGGGAACAACTTCAACATCTACAATAGAACTGGTAAGCGAGTTTCCTACAAGAAGTTAGGACCTGGAAGATGGGGTAGGAGGTCACCATACTCCACGTATTTAAGAGCACCTAATTTTGAAAAACAGTGCAATAAACAGGACAGTCGCTTCCTTTCATTGCCTTCTACAGCCCAGATTCCTTATGGAGGGGGCAGGGAAGACAGACTGATGTGGATCAAATGTCTTGATACAGTTAAGATTTGTTCAGATACTGGGCAGGACCCTTCTATGATTGACAGTAATCCTCAGTCCTCTGCTAGAGGACAGTCAGCAACTGCCAGGTCTGAGACTGTTTGGGAAGTGGGTTCAGAGTCTGTGGATGGGCAGGCGCTTGCACAGGAACCCTCTGCAGACACACACATGATTACCTTCAGAGGGAAATTGGGTTGAAAGCAAAGGCCTCTCTGATCTGCTGTCCACACTTCTTCCACAGTACCATCTGCTCTATTCTTAGAAATTCTGTGGACCACCTCAGTGGGGACTTGATCCAGCCCCAGGGCTGTCTTATACTCAAGGACATGGTGGTACACATGGCTTTGAAAAATTATGGGTTTTTTCCTTTAAATGGAAGCCGATTCCAACCATTGCCCAGTATGAGGTTCATCAAACAAAGAAGTCCAACCCAGAAGGTGAGGATGTCTGGGAGTGGATGCCTGTGAGCCTGGGCAGACCACATGGGTTGCAGAATCCAGGCAGGATCTCCAGGGCTGGGGTTGTCCAGAAGTAGCAGGAAACTCAGAACGGGCATAATTTGGACCACTACTCAGGACCACTACTCACCCTGCTTGGGGTGTGGTGGATTTGGCTTTTTTTCACCTGAAATGTTTGGGGATATTTTCTGCCTGTCCTAAAGCACCTGAAAAGTCTGTCATGGTGGGGATGCTGCCTACTCTTCAAGCTCCAGGGTCAACTCCCTGGAGTTGCTGCTTAATTGCCAGCACTATCTCATGCTCCAACACAGCAATAGGCATAGCAACACCTTTAGAGCTGGGGCGCCCTCTGGATTTTGCACCATCTTTGGTGTAAGAGCATAATTCATGGGTATTTCTAGGGCCTATCCTCCATCTCACCACAGCTCTAACAGCTGTGGATTGTGAGCCTTCTGGGAATGAGAAAGAAACCTGCTGGGAGCAGACAATGCTCAGTGCCACCAGGCAAGAGGAGAAAGGAGAGCATCTGCTGCCCACCCAGCCTTGAGATCCTGCTGGGGTATGCATAAGCATAACCTCTTGAATGACTTCTCAACTCACTTTAAAATCTTTTAGCCATAAAAACTCATTTCTATTTAATATTTCCTCCTTTGGGTCAAGGCATTTTTCCAAATACATCACTAATTGGTGATTGGTAATAATCCCTTGGTGCCAGAGAATCTCAACCCCAGGAGACATGTCCCACATTAGGGGATAGGTAATGTATTTATACAGTGATTGTGGCTTACAGAGGGGCCATATTTGAGGAACAAGGCAGCTTTCAGGAGGTAACTCTTAGGCAATATATAATACTAGGCTAAGTTTCAAGTTCACAGGGACAAGATTCATAAGTACAACCATCAATATCAAAGACCTACTGTAAATAATGTCCATTTTTATATCTTCTTTGTAGAAATGTCTATTCAAGTCTTTCATTTTCAGATTTGCTTGTGTTTGTTTGTTGAGTTGTAGGAGTTCTTTATGTAATTTGGATGTTAAACCAGATATGCAGCTTCCAAATATTTTCTTTCATTCTGTAGATTATCTCTTTTACTTTCTTTTAATTGTCTTTTTAAAAAAAAACAAGATAAATAAATCACATAAAATGTTACATCACAACTACTAGTAAAATGTTTTTATATTAAGGTTCTCCCTTGGTCAGGCATCAAATGATCACTCCTGGGACAGTATGGAGGCTGGAGGGCATCCCACAGAGTTGAGCATCAGCATGTTTGGGAACAGAGGAATATGGTTCTGTTCAGCATGAGAATCCACAGATTGACACATGGCTGATGGATGGACTGCCCAGCAGAAGGTTGAGCACAGGCTGGCTGTGCAGTGAGAGATATAGAGCTTTAAGTGGGCCAGAGTGGTTGGTTGAGAGAGCTTATGCTGAGTAAACAGGGTAAAGCAAGCCGCTGAGCTAATCATATTGGGCTGTCTGAGGCATTTAAAGGATCCAAACTTCAAGCCCATTCAGAGGGTCCTGATCCAGCTTCTCAGCGGGTAAGCACCCTGCACCTTCCAAATTCCTGACTCAGTTCACATTAGTTGTAAAGTTAGTTCTCTCAATTCCCTTTTTGGAACTCTCATAGCTCTTTAAGCAGCAGAAGTGAGAGGACACACATCACAGTTTCATTCTGAGGACCAAAGCAGACAAGTGAAGGCAATTGTCTTTATTTTTTTAATGTTGCATTAAAAAAATATGAAGTCCCCATATACCCCCCACCCTCTTACCCCACTCCTTCCCCCATAACAACAACCTCCTCCATCATCATGAGCCATTCATTGCATTTGGTGAATACATCTCTAAGCACTGCTGCACCAAATAGTGAATGGTCCACATCATAGCCCACACTCTCCCACAGTCCACCCAGTGGGCCATGGGAGGACATACAATGTCTGGTAACTGTCCCTGAAGAACCACCCAGGACAACCCCAACCTCGAAAATGCCCCCACATCACATCTCTTCTTCCCACTCCCTACCCTCAGCAGCCACCATGGCCACTTTCTCCACACCAATGCTATATTTTCTTTGATTACTTATCACAATAGTTCATGAATAGAATATTGGTATATCCACTCTAATCCAAACTCTATTCCTCCATCCTGTGGACCCTAGAATGGCTGTGTCCACTCCACATCTATATCAAGAGGGGGATTAGATTCCACATGGATGCTGGATGCAATTCTCCTGCTTTCAGTTGTAGGCACTCTTGGCTCCCTGGTGTGGTGGTTGACCTTCTTCACCTCCATGTTAGCTGAGTGGGGTAAGTCCACTAAACCAGAGTGTACAAGTTGCAAGTCTGTTAAGGCTCAGGGCCAGAGGTTCTGGTCACTTGGGTATACATTAAACCCCAGCACCAACTACAGTTCCAGTAAAATTAACAGGAGAGGCTTGTGGACAAAGATCACATCTGAGTCCAGCTCCATCCCACAGAAACACAAACTCCAAAGTAGGACCAACTGACAAGGCACTGAACTCCATCTGCCCTGACCATAGAACCTGTGGATCTCTGCAGCCCTCAGAAGAACCAATATCTACTTTTTCTGTCTCTGGGACTCTGCTGAGGTGTGCATAAGGGCAACCCCTCTGATAACCTCCTGGCTCTTTTTGGAGACTCATAGCCATATAAACTCATTTGTCCTTTCCATTTCCCCCTTTTATTCAGGTCAAAAAGCATTTTTAACTGCTGGTATTATATGTAGACTGAGATATTCTGCTGGTCCGAGTTGACCCTTTTATTCAAGGTCATTTTCTAGTTACATCATCAGCTGGTACTTGGTCAAGAAAAAGGTTATCAAGCATCTAAAAAGAAAGCCCAAATCTGCCTCTCTCAGGTGAATTATCTAGGTTACAAAATAGCACAGGAGCTCCACAAATTATGATCTGAAAATAATGAAGCAATCTGTAGCCTCCTTGAGCCCAGCACTTGCTGAAAGTTGTGAGAATTTCTCAGTGGCTGGCTGCCACATTTGGGTCCCCAATTTTGGAGTTCTCATGTACTCTTTGTATGAAGTCAAAAAGTGGGGAGATTGTGAACCCCTGCTCTGGGAAAGTCCAGAGAAAAGTGCTTTCACCACTGTCAAATGGACCCTGATAGAAGCACTAAGTCTCGGGCTTCCAGATCTCAGTAAACAGTTCTTCTATTATGTCCATAATCACCAGGGCATCACAGTAGGAGTATTCACTCAGAACCTGGGTTCCTGGCAAAAATCTATAGCCTTCCTATGCAAACAAATGGACACTGTAGCCCAAGGACGGTCCTCGTGCTTACAAGCTATAATGCTAACACCAGAAGTCATGAAATTAACTCTTGGGAAACCTATGATTGTTCAGGTTCTGCATGTGATAGTCACAATCTTAGAAGCCAAAGGAACACACTGGCTTACTAACAGCCACCTGATTAAATATCAGACCCTATCATGTGAAAATCCATCCATC
Source organism: Dasypus novemcinctus (assembly GCF_030445035.2). NCBI lineage: Eukaryota > Metazoa > Chordata > Mammalia > Cingulata > Dasypodidae > Dasypus > Dasypus novemcinctus. The sequence continues at coordinate 193,008,345 of NC_080674.1, read as the reverse complement.
CAACTGAAACTTACAAAAACTCTGAATCCAGCTACTCTGATACCTAATGAGCCAGGAGTTACAACTCATAACTGCCTGGAAGCATTGAAAGAAGTGTATTCTAGCAGACAAGACCTCCAAGACCAGTCACTACCAAATCCCAACAAGGAGTTCTTCATGGATGAGAGTAGCTTTGTTCAGGGCAGTGACTGGTGAGCAGGGTATACTGTGGTGACCTCTGAAACAACCGTAGAAGCCCAGTGTCTCCTGGATAACACATCAGCACAAAGAGCAGAACTCATTGCCCTCAACCAAGTCCTACAACTTGTGACTGGAGCCAAGGTTAACATCTACACAGACCCCAAATATGCCTTCCTTACCCTGTACATATATGGAGGCTTATACAAACAAAAAGGACTCATTAACTCAGGAAGAAAGGACATTAAATATGGTACACAGATTCTGGAACTACTAGAAGCAGTTTGAGAACCCACCAAAGCGGCCATGATGCACTGCAAGGGACACCAGACAAGCCACAGCTCCATCACTCAAGGAAATCAGAGGGCAGATGCTGAAGCAAAAAAAAGTAACATGGGGGAGATCCCTATCTGAGAACCTAGTCACTGCCCTCATTCCCCAACCTCTTAATGATCAGAAACTCCAGTATACACAGCCTGCTCTCATCCCCCAGCCTCTGAATCACTGGAAGACACAATATACTCAAGGAGAGAGAGCGTGGATTCTCTCTGAGAGTGAGACATAAGGAACAAATGGGTGGTGGACATTGCCTGATCACAGGATAGTCATGCTGCAACCATAGTACAGAACTACCATGAAAACACACACTTGGGAAAAACCCATCTTAAAGAAGTGTTAGAAAAATTCTTCTACATCCCAAGTTTAGCCACTATCACCCATGCCATATGTCAGCAGTGCATGACTTACGCAAAAAATAACCATCACCAAGGACCCATGGGAGCCCCAGGAGTCCAACAAATCAGCAATAAGCCTCTCAAAGATCTAGTTAGTTGATTTCAATAAAATACTATCATCCTAAGGCTACAAATAACATCTAGTCCTTATATGCACCTTTTCTTGCTGGGTGGAAGCCTTCCTCACTTGGACCAAAAAAACTGAAGAAGTGAACAATATTCTGCTCAGGGAAATCATTCCTCAATATGGGCTACCCCTCTAAATTGGTTCTGACAACAAATCCATCTTTGTTTCCAAAATCACTCTAAAGATTTCCAAAGCTCTGCGCATCCACTGGAAACTGCACAATACTTACTGCCCTCAAAGCTCAGGGAAAGTAGAGTGAATGAACCATACAATAAAGACATATTACCAAAATTTGCCAAGAAACTGGGCGTACATGGGTACAAGTGTTCCCGAGTTCCCTCCCCCAAGTTCAAGCCAGCCCAAACCAAAACCTAAGCCTAAACCCTTGTGAAATCCTCTTTTGGAGGCCCTCCCTTAATCCAAAATATAGAAGGGGACCTCAGAGAAAAAGGAAACTTAACAATAACTCAGCACATGATCATCTTAAGAAAAACCCTATAAAACCTTTTTCACTGGGTCCAAGAAAGGGCTCCCATTAGCTTAAGCAGCTCTGTACACCTGTCCAATCTGGGAGATACCAGTCTGGATCAAAGACTGGAAATCAGCTTCACTAAGCCCTCAATGATGAGGACCCTATCTTGTCATTTTATCCACCCCCACTGCAGGTAAAGTAGCTGAAATCACCTGATGGATACACCATAGCCTGGTCAAATAAGCTGCCCAAGAGTCCTGGACCTGTATTCCTGACACCCACAACTCAACCAAACTCACCTTGTGAAAGAACAAAACACCAAGGCTTGCTCCAGTCACACTCCAGAAGCTGACTGGTCCATACACAGCTGAAGGTTGAGGACAGAACACCAAGCTCTGCCTCAATCACATTCCAGAAGCTGATTGGTCTATGCATAGCTGAAGAGAAGGAATCTGGTTTAATCCCAGTTACAATGTCCCTTCAGTTATTTTCCCTAATTCTAGCCCTAACCCCCCCTTTGTTCCAGGGGGATGCCACAGAGTGTGGACCATGTATCCAACAAATGCGAATGGGTGTCCATGTCAATACTATGTTAATATATCATAGCCATTACACCTGCAAGGGCCATATAACCACCTGCCAGCTTCAGGGAATCTCCTATAGTATCTGTAATATATCTGGCCAAATAACCTGCTTTGACCCAAAGCCCACAGCAGTCTCCCAACATGGGAAATAAAGCATCTAACCAAGATGGGGAACTACTTAACTCCACCCCAGTCACTACCCAGAACCAACAAATATCCCTCCTACTTTATGCATGTCAGGTCTTAGACTCTGGGATACCATAGAACATCACCTGTGGAGGGCTCAGCTGGGAGCAGGAATATACTCCAGAAATGAAAAGTGCAGCCCAAGACGGGACTACTGGTGCAAATACCTAGGTGCATACTACTGCCTCTTCTGGTCCTGTGTCACCTGGGACATCTGGGACACAAACACAACTAGATAAACAGCCATCCTCACCAAAAGAACAGCCCCAACTAATTTTTCATGCTGTCAATGTAACCTCTTAAACCTCACCATCCTAAACCCTGAATCCTGGCAGTCCCAGGGGGTCCAAATGGGCCTCCACATTGGTGGTAAAGGAATAGACCCAGGAGTCTACATCTGGGTCAGGTATCTGGAACACCCACTCACCAAGTAAAGCCTACTCTGTGTTCCATTCCTTCTATGAAGAAATGAAAAAAATCATTTCCCATTGCACAAATAATGAAAAACCTCTTCATAAACCTAGCTGAGGTAGTAGCAGCAGCCTTAAATGTCTCCTCATGCTATATATATGGAGGTATTAATATGGGACATCAATGGCCCTGGGAAACTAGAAAATGCAACTATAGCCAGCCATATAATGAAACTGGCCTCCCAACCATCCCCTGAGATAGTATGTGGCCCTTACAAACTTCTATCATAGGGAAATATTGCACTTCAAAGGTATGCACTTCAAGGGTAAACTCCTCTATATCTGTTGGAAACCTAACATGTATGGGGGGAAATTTCCAAAATCACACCACCAATACAATGGTGCTTTGGGGAACATAGAATCAATCTCACCTCATTCGCCTAAATCATACTTTCCCCAAATTAATCACAGTGTGGAACTCCACCACAAAGGGCCCCTTTACTGCCCCAGTCTGTACTGGATTTGTGGGAAAGTCGCATTCTGAGAACTTCCCCAAAATTGGTGTGGTACTTGTATGCTCGGTACAATAAAACCCTCCTTCTTCCTCATTCCCTTAGCAGAAGGGAAAGAGATAAGCCAACCAATATATCAAAACATAAGAGAGAAAAAAGAGCTGTTACTACCTGGGTGGATGATGAATGGCCCCTGAACATATAGTTCAGTACTATGGCCCAGCAACTTGGGCAGAAGATGGCATGTGGGGTTATTGAACCTCTATGTATATGCTAAACTGAGGCATCCACTTACAAGCCGTGGGAGAAATAACTAATGAAACTGCCTATGCCCTAACTTTACTAGCCCAACAACAAACCAAATTCAAAAACGCTATCTATCAAAACCATCTCTCCTTAGACTGTCTCTTGGCAGCTGAAGGGGGAGTTTGTGAAAAGTTCGATCTCTCTAATTGCTGACTTGAGCTAGACAACACTGGAAAGGTTATTGATGAAATTACAAGCAAACTGGTAAAAATTGCTCATGTTCCAGTGCAAATCTGGAATGGTCGGAATTTAAGTAATCCCTTTGGAAATTGGTGGTCAATATCAGAAAATTTCAAACCTCCAGCGGGAATAATTGCCTTCCTCATAGGAGGATGCACCATACTTCCTTGCCTCTTCCCTTTCATCATAAACAGAATACACACCCTAATAAATAGTACAGTGAAAACACAAACAGCCACCCATCTCATGGATCTATATACGTACCAGTCAGTCCAAAGAGACTCTGACAGTAGTGATGCCGAAACTTAACAACCTTAAGCAGGCTTCAAAGCGGGGGATAATATGGTCTGTGCATGTATTCAAACTTACAGAATTCTGTTTCCAAGTTTGCCTAGTTTCTGAAAAGTCAAATGAGTGATAAAGACTCTACAGGCTTTGTATATTCAGTAAGGATGTAGACTGAATGTGTATTCAAGCTTATATCCAGACAGGATGTGGGCAATACATTAATTCAAACTTAACCTGGTATCCAAACAAAACTAACGAAGTTCTTTCTGTGCCAAAAGCACCACTTGACCCCCACTCCTAAAAGGACCTGAAAATCTTGCTCAAGGCTTGATTTTTTGGACAGGATTTCCTGGCTCCGGCCGGCCATAATAAACCTTCCTTCTCAGGAGAGTCTTGCATCCCATCCTTAAATACTATGACCACTGGACCTTCTCTGCTGCTACAACAATTACAGTCAAACCTGGAATAAGTATCCCTCCAAAAATCATCTTACTCTGAATTGATAAGGAGTAGAAAGGTTGCACAATACAGGTGGTAGTTAAATGGTTACTCTACTTTGGAAAAATATAAAATATTCCTTCTAAAAAACATCACCCATTCATTCATCTTAGGTTAAAATGTCATTTTTTGAGGAAAAAATACACAGAAAATGTCTTCTGCATTATTAATCCCTTGAAAACATCAGCTGCACTAGACAATGAAGTGATCATTTATTTTTTAACCCAAATGTATAGTCTAATTATCACTTTTAGAAAGACCCTCCATGTCTGAACAGTATTTGAGTGTGGAAGGGTGGTTTTCTTGGTAAGTTCCCTAACAACAAACAAACCAGAAATGGTGGTCTAACATTGTCCCAATGAGGAAAATATGAACATGAGAAAGATTTACACAGGGGAAGCGGACTTGGCCCAGTGGACAGGGCATCCATCTACCAAATGGGAGGTCCACAGTTCAAACCCCAGGGCTCCTTGACCCATGTGGAATTGGCCCACACACAGTGCTGATGCACGCAAGGAGTGCTGTGCCATTCAGGGGTGTCCCCCACATAGGGGAGCCCCACGCACAAGGAGTGCACCCCATAAGGAGAGCTGACCAGTGCGAAAGAAAGTGCAGCCTGTCCAAGAATGGCACTGCACACACGGAGAGCTGACACAGCAAGATGACACAACAAAAAGAAACACAGATTCCCGGTGCCACTGATAAGGATAGAAGGGGTCACAGAAGAACACAGCAAATGGACACAGAGAGCAGACAACTGGGGGGGGGGGTGGCGAGGGAGAAATAAATAAATAAATAAATCTTTAAAATAAAAAAAAGAAAGATTTACATTGAAATCTTAGAGAGATGAATGATGCTTTTTCTATTCTGTAGTCTGTCTCGCTTTGTCACTGAGGACATTAAAATAAAGAACAAATCTCCATGGCAATGCACATAATAAGAAATGCCAAAACCTACTCAAAAACACTAAATTGAACAACTCATAAAAATTTCAATCATTCTGTATTTTACTTAAATAATTTGATGAGTTTACAGAAAACTGTACAAAAATGATAATACTCATAATCAGTCTTTTTAAAAAGCTGTAAAATAAAGTGTGTGAGGGAGAAAAATTGAAGTAAATAAATTACAAAATGATATGTTTGCATGTGGAGAAAAAACCTAGTTGGTCATCGTGGTAGGATATTCAATTAAACGTTTATTCTTCTCTAATACTTCCTCCACATCAATTGCTTACTAGATTCATTGTATTTTTTATTTTTTATTTTTTTAAAGATTTATTTTTATTTTATTCTCTACCCTTCCCCCCCCCCACAGTTGTCTGTTCTCTGTGTCCATTTGCTGCGCGTTCTTCTTTGTCCCCTTCTGTTATTGTCAGCAGTATGGGAAACTGTGTTTCTTTTTGTTGCATCATCTTGCTGTGTCAGCTCTCCGTGTGTGCGGTGCCATTCTTGGGCAGGCTGCACTTTCTTTCACACTGGGCAGCTCTCCTTATGGGGTGCACTCCTTGTGTGGGGCTCCCCTATGTGGGTGGCACCCCTGCGTGACACGGCACTCCTTCTGCAACATCAGCACTGGCCCATCCAGCTCCACATGGGTCAAGGAGGCCCGGGTTTGAACCGCGGACCTCCCATGTGGTGGACGGATGCCCTATCCATTGGGCCAAGTCCACTTCCCTAGATTCATTTTAAATAAGTGTTAAATAATAAAAATTATTTTAAAAATAAGTAAGAAAAAATATACAATTCCAAAAATAATGACACATATTGAACCTTCCAATATATATGTTCATAAGGAAAACAGCGAGAAAATAATGGATTAATTCTCCATTGTATTTGGGTTTCTAACTCTCTCCATGGTGCTTAATTTTATTTTGTTCTGGAATTTCAAAGATTGAAAACAAAATACTTTAATTTATTTTGCTTTTATGATGAAAAGGTCAAACTTTGAAAAGACAATTTTGGAAACAGAGTTAAACTTTAGTTATCCTGGCAAATATTATAGAATAGATAAATCTTTAGATAATGAACCATTTGGGACAAAATGCTTCAGGTGGCTGTTATAAACAAAACCTTTAAAATTTGACTGATAAGAGTAATGCATTCTAGAGTTATAATAATAATATACGTGGCTATATAGCGAGAAAAGTTGTTTGAAAAAAAACCAACAACCCTTTCATTAAACAAAGATTTCAGAAAAGAAAAATTCCATTACCAATTGCCTTTAGAGACAGTTGCTGGGGTGGGGGGCAGAGATGCATGATCACTCACCAGTTTTTCATGGATCTTTTGAAGAATTTGCTACTGATGATCATTTATTCCTTGATGATATTTACTTACTTCTGTTATGGATGTTATATGTCTGTGTATGTGTTTCCTATCCCTTATCCTTTAAAACACACTGTATTTTCCAGGAAGAATTACCCATAAACTCTCTAAATGTCTAGCATTTTGGTGTCTTCCCCTGGCTCTGGCTTTTGGGGTTGGGTGTGTGATCCAGTTCAATCCAATGAAAGCACAGAATCCCCTGGCTACAGTGTTTAGTTCAAGGAAGATCTGAACTTAGACTTTTCACAGTGCTCCTTGAAAATAAAATATTCTTCCTGACTGGGCTTGAAGCTGAGAAATTGTGTGCTGAAGCTGCTGATGGTCATTCCTAGGCAGGAGTATGCCTGGGATTTGAACCAATCCTGAGGAAAGTAGAGCTAAGGGAGATCAAGAGCAGAAAGGACATTACTAGTGTCTTTGAACCTCTCAAGGCTCTGGGCTGAAGCAAGCCTCAACCTTAGAGGTCTCTATTATTTTCAATGAATTAATTTCCTTCTCATATCTAAGAGAGTTTGAAGGGAAACTGAACACATCTGACTAATAAATTTTCCATCATGTTCCTCTGTTCTGGATTCTCTCCATTACTTCTGGCCTCTTCTTACTTTCTTTCATTGATCTTTCTTCTCCAAATCACGGGATGTTGCTGTGCTCACCAGTATATTTTTGGCCCATTGTTCTTAACTCACTTATCCCATTAATAGTTTTATGCTACAGTTTGTTGATTATTCTTTATTAGTCAGCCAAATGGGTGCTGATGCAAAATACCAGAAATCAGTTGGTTTTTATAAAGGGTATTTATTTGGGGTAGGAGCTTACAGATATCAGGCCATAAAGCATAAGTTACTTCCCTCACCAAAGTCTATTTCCACATGTTGGAGCAAAATGGATGCTGATGTCTGTTAAGGTTCAGGCTTCCTGGGTTCCTCCTTTCGAGGGTCTTGCTTCTCTTGAGGCTTAGAGTTCCTCTCTTCCTGGGGCTCCAGCTTAAGGCTTCAGCATCAAACCCCAACATCAAAACTCCAACATCAGAAACCCTCCAACTGTCCTTTGTCATGCCTTTTATCTGTGTATCCCCATCTACCAAAGGGTGGGGACTCAATGCTCTACTGATACAAGAGGTTTACTTGATTAAATAATCTGAATCCAATATAATCCAATATGCCCAGAGGTAAAGATCAGTTTACAAACATAATCTAATGTTCCTTTTTAGAATTCATCAATAATATTAAACTGTTATACTCCATGCTCTGAATTCCAAAAAGACATTACAATATTAAAAAAAGAAAAAAACCTTAAATCAGTTACAATGCAAGTACTAAATCATATCACAATCAATTTAAAGAAATACAGTTTGTCTTGGAGCAAAGTCCTATCTGCTATAGACCTCTGAAACTTACAAAACAATTCATCTACTTCTAATACACAAATGGACAAAGTACAAACATTTTCATTACAATAAGGAGAATTTGGAAGGGAAACATGAGTCACAGTTTCTCTACACTTCAGTAGACCTGCAGGGAATCCTCTGTTCCATTTCAAAATCTAGGAGTCATTCTGGGAGAAAATGGTTTCTTCCTCTTTGGGCCATATGGGGACCCACCTTTCCACTGGCTAGCCCAATGTCCATTTTCTTGGTTCCATGCTCATCAAGTATCTGCGTGTCAACCAAGCTCTAGACCTCTCCCTCTGAGAGTATTGGGGTGATTGTCACACCTTACCCAATCTTTGGGTTAGAATCTTAATCTCCCTAGTACAGTGATATGAAGGTAACATTCCCCGTAACCTTTGGCATAAATGCTCTACCCTCTCAGAGCAATGAGTTGACCACCTGGCCTTCCTTAAGCTTTGGCATATAGGCTCAACCCTCTCAGAACAACGAGTTGACCACCTGGTCTTCCCTAACATTTGAGGGACAGGTCTACCCCCCTCAGACTTGTGGGGTGCTGACCTTAACCACCCTAATCCTTGGGGAATGTGCTCCACCCTCTCTGTACCCTGGGACAGCAAAATTCTCCCAGAACATTGGACAGAAACTTACACCTTCTTCAAATGCTGGTGCAAACTCCCTCTCTGTATACATAGGTGGGGTTCCTCTCTTGGCCCAAGGTGATGTCCTAATTCCAGATCTCAGCTTGCATGGTTTTCCTCTTAAAGCTGTTTCTCCTTCAATCTCTCCTTTCCATGTCCTTTTTATTCCAAGCTGACAGTGGTTTTGTTCGTACAGCTCTCTCAAAAAGTCTGTTGGTTTAGCATACAGGAAGCAGAGGTCCAAGTCATCAGACAGTAAGACTGTTCACAAATCTTTCTGACATAACTGCATCTTCAATCTTGATTTACAAGTTCCAAGTTTAGTTAAGTCCCCCAATGGGGCACTTTCATCTGGGAGCTTGATTTCCAGAGGTTTGGAATTTCCAGATTCAGTTTCTATTTTCTTTGTGCCTGACAGTTCCATCCTCAGCTTATCTCACTCATCTAGTATTTTGCTATAAGCTGCAAGCAGAAGCCAACTGCATTCTCTGGATTTACTTTGGAAATTTCTTGAGCTAAATGCCTAGGCTCACCATTTTCAAATTCTGCTTTCCATAACACACCAGGAATTAATCTTGCTAAGTTCTCTGTAACTTTAACACATGGATCACCTTTCCTCCAGTTTCCAATAACAGTTTCATCATTTATTTCAAAGGCATCATAAAAAGTCTCTTTAACATCCATATTGTTATCAACAGTCTCTTCAAAGTTATCTAGGCCTTTTCCATCAAGCATTTCACAATTCCTTCAAAAACCACCCCTTACCCTTTTATAAAACCACTCTAGCATTTTGGCAATTGCAAAAGCACTCCCCTACTCCTTGATACCAAATTCTGTACGTCAGTCAAAGGGGTGCTGATACAAAATATCAGAAATTGGTTGGTTTTTATAAAGGGTATTTATTTGGTGTAGGAGCCTTTAGATACCAGGCCATAAGCATAAGTTGCTTCCCTCACCGAAGTCTATTTTCACGTGTTGGAGCAAGAAGGCTGCTGATGTCTGCAAGGGCTCAGGTTTCCCGTGTTCCTCCCTTCCAGGGTCTTGCTCCTTTCCAGGCTTAGCGTACCTCTCTTCCCTTAAGCTTACAGCTTCAGGATCAAGCTCCAACATCAAGGACAAATGAGTTTATATGGCTATGAGTCTCTGAAAAAGAGCTGGGAGGTTATCAGAGGGGTTGCCCTTATGCACACCTCAGCAGAGTCCCAAAGACAGATAAAGTAGATACAACTCCAGGTATTGGTTCTTCTGAGGGCCACAGACACCCCCCACAGGTTCTATGGTCATGGCAGATGGAGTTCAGTGCCATGGCAATTGCCCTACTTTGGAGTTTGTGTTTCTGTGTGATGGAGCTGGACTCAGATGTGATCTTTGTCCACAAGCCTCTCCTGTTACTTTTACTGGATTTGTAGTTGGTGCTGGGGTTTAATGTATACCCAGGGGACCTGAATGTCTGGACTGACCATGTGAAAGCCAGGCCCTGGGCCTCAACAGACTTGCAACTCCTACACTCTGGTTTATTGGACTTACCCCACTCAGCTAACAAGTAAGTGAAGAAGGGCAACCACCACACCAGGGAGCCAAGAGTGCCTACCACTGAAAGCAGAAGTGCATCCAGCATCCATGTGGAATCTAAGCCCCCTCTTGATATAGATGTGGAGTGGACACAACCATTCTAAGGTCCACAGGATGGAGGAATAGAGTATGGATTAGAGTGGACTTACTGATATTCTATCCATGAACTATTGTGATTAGTAATCGAAGAAAATGTGGCATTGGTGTGGAGAAAGTGGCCATGGTGGCTACTGGGGGTAGGGAGTGGGAGGAAGAGGTGTGATGTGGGGGCATTTTCAGGACTTGGTGTTGTCCTGGGTGGTGCTGCAAGGACAGTTACCAGACATTGTATGTCCTCCCATGGCCCACTGGGTGGACCGTAGGAGAGTGTGGGCTATGATGTGGACCATTGACCATGAGGTGCAGCGGTGCTCAGAAATGTATTCACCAAATGCAATGAATGGCTCATGATGATGGAGGAGGTTGCTGTTGTGAGGGGAGAAGTGGGGTGAGGGGGGTGGTGGGCATGTGGGGACCTCATATTTTTGAATGTAACATTAAAAAAATAAATGAAGACACAAAAAACCCTCCAACATCAAAAAACCCTGCAACCATTTCCTTTATCATGCCAGATATCTGTGAGTCCCCCCCACAAAGGGTGGGGGTTCAATGCCCTTCTGGTACAAGAGGTTTACCTGATTACTTATTCAAGTAGACCTTTGAATCCAATATAATCTAATATGCCCAGAGGAAAAGATCAGCTTACAAATGTAACACAATATTTCTTTTTGGAATTTGCGGTCACCCCTTGGGCTGAAGAGTGGTTTGCTGGCCCGGTGGGGGAGCAGCCGCGGCAGGCCAAGCCGCTGCCCCCATAATAGGGTGGCTGGTCGGACTCACCACCACCCCTGAAGGAAGCTCGGCATGGGCGCAGAGTGCCCTCGGGTCTCCCCTTCTCGGCAGCCATGCTTCCGCGGCCCCCCTCCTCCCAGATAGCGCCACACGATGCCTGTGGGGCGGCACCCTTCTTCTTCTTTCTCCCTGCGCAGGCGCAGGGTGGAAAATTCCAGTCTGCCCTTTTCCCCTCCCCCGACAGCAGCAACAGCCAGGTGTGGGCGGAAAAATCCAGTCTGCCCTTTTCCCTCCCCCCGACAGCAGCAACAGCCAGGCGTGGGCGGGAAACTCAAGTCTGCCCTCCACCCCAGCAACAGCAGCCACCAATCCCTAAACCCTGCCCCTTCCCCCAGCAACAGCAACAGCCAATCCCTAACCACCACCCCTCCCCCGTCCAGTACCGCCCACTGACCTTTCGCCGGCAACCAATCAGAACAGGGCATGGCTTCGACCAATCAGCCTTCTCCAGCCCCTATAAAACTGTTGCCTCTCCCTCAGTAAAGTGGACTTGCGTGTTTACCTTGTCTCCGCCGTAGTTCTTCTGCCGTGCGCCCTCCAGTCCTGAGAGCCCCCGACAAGGGCCTGGCCTCCCTTGTCCCCAGTTCGTCGCCTGCTTCTCCGGGCGACCCCTTCATCGCCGGCTTCGCCGGGCGACCCCGTCAGCCGAACCGCGCAACCCCTTGTGAGACCGATCCCTCGTCTGCTGCCGGACCGATCCCTCGTCCCAGGTGGGACCGACCCCTCATCCCAAGCGGGACCGACCCCTCGTCCAGAGCTGGACCGACCCCTCGTCCGCAGCCAGACTCCACCTCTACCGACTGAGCAAGCCGTCGCAGGAATTTATCAATCATATCAAACTGGTACAATTCTAGAATCCATAACTTCAGCCTATATCATTGCCTTGTGTTTTGTAATGTACTGAGTTTTCTGCTGGGTTATTATTGTTTGCTTATTTCATAAGTATCTCAGACACATTATGTATAAAACCATCATTCCATCTCCAGATCTCTTTTTTTATTTATTTAGTTTTAAAGATTTATTTATTATTATTTTTTTTAGGTTGTGGAAAAATTTTTTGTCTTTATTTTTTTAATATTACATTAAAAAATATGTGGTCCCCATATACCCCCCACCCCCCTAACCCCACTCCTCCCCCCATAACAACAATCTCCTCCATCATCATGAGACATTCATTGCATTTGGCGAGACTTTTGATGGATATGGGGAAGGAGCAAGTCATTTTTTCACATGGCACAAATGCAAATAATTTTTGCCCAAAGGATAAGTTCTAGCATACCATCCAAAATCCCTGAGACAGAAATTCAAAAGCAAAATAAAATGGTACTTTTAAGTTTCTACTGGTTTTGGGTTAATTTGTTATGTAACAATTGTAAAAATCTCACTTTACCCAGGCTTGCATTAGTACTTGCTGAGATCACTTCAAAAATAAACAGTTCAACTCCAGCACCAACTATAGGTTCAAATAAAAGGGACAGAAGAGGCATGTATAGAAAAGTCACATCTGAGTCCACCTCTGTCACACTCGGGAGCACAAACTCCAAAACAGGGCCCACTGGCAAGGTACCAAACTCCAGAGCTATCTGCTATGACCTTAGGATCTGGGTGTCTCCAGAGCCCTCAGGAGCCCCAATATTTGGGGAAGTATCTACTTTGGATTTACTGGTATTCTACTATAGACTTATTGTGATTCTAGCAAAGGAAGAAATTATGCCATTGATGTGGACAAAGTGGCCACTGGAGGTGCTTAAGTCAGGGAGAGAGAAAAGAGGTGTAATATGGGGGCATTTTCAGGACTTGAAATTGTCCTGAATGACATTGCAGTGACAGATACAGACCATAATATACCCTGCCTTAACCTACAGAATTGAGTGGGAGAAAGTTGAAAATACAATGAAAACTATAATCTATGCTTAATGGCAATGCTTCAAAATGTGTTCATCAAATGCAATGAATGTACCACACTAATGAAAGAAGTTGTTAATGTGGGGAAAAGTGGGAGGTTTGGGGAGTGGGGCTTATGGAAATCCCTTATATTTTTTATGTAACAGTTAATTTAATCTAAGTATAGTTTTAAAATAAATTAAAAAAAATAAACTATCTGTACTCAAGTCCTCATCTTATGGTCTGCTTATGTGAGAAACCAAAAGATGATATAGGAAAAATGAGATACCCAAGGGTAAAAATCCATTTTAAAAGAAAAGGGAAAAAGGGGCTATCAATGCCATATGAAGTAGAATTATGGAATCACAAAAATAAAAAATAAACAATTATCTCAAAAAGTCAGGGAGTATATGGATAATATAGAGCAGAAAAAGAAGTTAGAACTAGAATTAATATTTCTCCAAGGCCGGGTAAAATTTCCCACTCTCTTGCAGTACTTAGAAATCAAGTTCCACTCAAGGGATATGTATTTCTGGTCTCTTCCTCAAGATTTTGGCAGACTACAAAAGGTATTTGGACCCAAAATTAAACTAGTAATTTCTGAGAGAGATGAATTTCCAACTATATTTTAGAGTTAAGGAGATGGATGCCCACCAGGCTTATAGTGGAACTCCTGGAAAACCACATCACAGAAACAGGGGAAGATTGGATTAAAACCAAATATTCCCAAGGCTCAGCCTAATTCCAAACACTGAGTGCACTAAAGTTATCAATGAGATGAAAAAATTTGCAAAAAGAGTCAAAGGGATATTTTAGAACTTGAAAAAATATAATATCTGGAATATGAACTCAGTGGACTGGTTTAAGAGAAGATTAACAGGCAGGTATATGGAAAAGAGTCAAATTCAGCCAGAGATATGAGATAATGGAAAATATAATTTAGTATAAGATAGTTGTAGAACATGGTCAAAAGGCCCATCCCATATATATATAATTAATTTAAAAATATGTGAAGAGGGAAAGTGGATTTGGAGTAAAAAAATCAATGTAATATCCACTTACACATTCAAAAACCTCAGAAAACCCCAAGAACTCTAAACATAAAGAGAGCAAAATGTAGGAACAGCATAATAAAGCTCGAAAACCAAAGGCAAAGATAAATATCTATAAAGTAGCCAGGGAATACGAGACACATAGTCTTCAACCACCTGACTGACAGCTAACTTCCCAATATAACTGACGTAAACCAGAAATTTGCATTTGCATTTTATAGTGATAAAAGGAAGTATTAAAGAGGTTCCTGCTATGCAAATGTATCTGTGTCTCTTCAGAGAATAGTTGAGAGTGGGCAAACTAGCTACCTGAGCTCCTCCATGCATTTTCATGAGGATCCTGATGAGATTAGCTTTGCTCAGTAAGAAACCTACCCCAGAGAAAGAGCTCTTCAGAAATGATGATTATCATCCAAATTATTAAAAACTAAACACAATGCCCCTAGGTATGACCTGTTTATTATCTTTCTGTCTTCTTCTCTTCCTCTTTCATTGCCTTTTCCCCCCTCTTTTAACTTCCCATCTTTTGTTTTCAATGGTGGCATAACTTGTAAATTGTGTCTCAACTAAAAGTAATTTGTGGGTCTGCTTGTGTAGACAAAAAGTAAATTCTGCCATACATAAGTATGTGGTTTTGTTAATACACAAAACATAATATAAGACAAACAATAAGTAAAATATGAAAATATGAAATTTAACAATAATGTCTTAAAAAGTTAAATTCTTTTTTATAACATATGCATGAATATTTAATTTTAAGCAAATTTTAATGTCCTTTGACAAGATTAAGCATCACTAAAATAATTCACATTTGATAACTCCTCTGACTCTGTAGGCTAAACTCTCATGCGGATGTACTAATGCTGCTCAATATTTTAAAGATAATATACTTAAGTAGTTTTACATTCTGTTTCATTCAGGGAAAAAGTGTTTCATCATAAATATACCTAGAGGAACCGACAAAAACATACACCAGGAAATAAGTAAATCCTCTCACTGGGAGATGTTAAACAGTGAATAGCTTGGGTATTTGCATATCATTTTTTTCACTGTTATTTCATGTAGACCCAAATTACATTGGTATTGATTCTGATTGGGCCTTTAATTTGAATTAATTGGTTTGAAGAAAACAACTTTATTAGTTTGTATCACAACTACCAGAAATAAAAATATGTACAATAAATGTAAGCTCTTATTTCATTAAAAATCTGTGGCTCAATTGATTGGGCTCCTATCTGCAATATGGGAGGCCCTCAGTTTGCATTCCAGGGCCTCTTTGTGAAGGCAAGCTGGCCCATGCCCACAGAGAATTGACAACCCATTCCCGTGGAGAGCTGGCGCAGCAAGATAACACGATGAAGTGAGTCAAGCAGACACAGGAGAATGCACAGTGAATGTACACAGGGAGCAGATAGCCAGCACGTCACAAGCGGGGGGAATAAAATAAAATGAACCAAAACAAAATAAAATAAAATAAAAAGTACCATGTACTTAAAAAAATCTATTAAGGAACAGAGAGTCGTTATACTGTCTCAGGCAAATGATAGAGTAAAGCAGAATTTTCCTTGTTTTAAACATCAGCAAATATAGATTTTGAGTATAAAATATCTATTTTCCACTTTCATTAAAACAAAATTATTCTCTTCTGTATATTTATATGTGATTACATGAATGCAACAATGTTCTTTGGTGGATAAATTTCATTTTCCAATGCTTAATTAATAGGTACAGAAATATGTGGTAATGCTCCTGAAAATCATATCTGTAATTTCTCTGCTACTCTGCAATTTAGTCTTCAATATTTTTGCCATGTATGGAAAAAATGACTGGACAATTCTTACTATGCACTTCCACAATAACACATTTTTATATAGTAACAGAAAAAGAGCAAGATACCTAAAATATTCGAAATTTTATCATCTTTATTGTCATGGAGACCTAGTACCAAATTAAAATATGTGGCAGGGACAGAAAAATATTTTCAGCTCAACTTTAGATTAAAATAAGAATGGCATGAATTGCACTCAATTATATTTTTTCCTTGCTGAACACACAATACTCATTTTAAAATGCAGTATTTATTCATTGACCAACACTAACACTATAGTGATTAATAAGTGTAAAAGCTGACCTGGCCCAGTCGTAGTCATGCTATGAATGCTATTTTGCATTGTGAGGAAGTGTGTCAGTGACAGTCAATCACACGGAAAGTAACTAAGGAGTCTACTCTACCTGGATGACTGAACAGGTGAGCAAGAGAGCTGAAAAAGAAACCTCTTCTCAGTCTCTGCACACACACATGCTCAGGCACACCTTGCAGGATTGTCCCATGGTTCCATTTGGAGTCTATTACTTCCTTGGTCATTTTAGTTTCCCTACACACAATCACAACATGCCAAGTGTTATTGGGCTTCTCAGTTTCCCATCCACTCAGACTGTGCCTGCCGTGACTATTCAGAAGTTGGATGTGCCACCTCCATTTGGCATTGCAATTGCATTATGTAATTACATGCTTGAAAAATCCACAGAGGGAAGGCAGCTTTGTTCAAATGAAATTGTAAACAGTGATCTCAACCTTAAATTATATGAAAATGTGCCTTTTTTATTATCTTGTGATATAATTCACTTTAAAATACATTTTGCCCAAAATTTTAAAGCAATACAATCTATAAGATGAGAACTTTTGTGTTTACCTGAGCTTATTTTAGAAGAAGAAAGTTGCATGGAAATACATGATCTTTAAAATGTCTTTGTTATAGAAATGATTACTGCCTAGCATTAGTGCAGCAATGCTGGCTAATGGTTCTGAAATTTGAAACCAATTGAAGACAGGCACTGAAGGAGTCATAATTTGAGCAGCTACCAATGGTTCATTCTCTTCAGTAATAACCCATGACCTCAGAATCATAGGATAAAACTCTTCTTTTCCCTTTAAACAGTAGTGACCCCTTAGAGAGATATAGCATGTCTATCTTTGGAACATGATTTTTTTATGTGATAGAAATGTATGTAACATTGCAAACTACATTTTGGGTAGGTGATATTATTGAATAATGCTCATGCTGTGAATTTTATTAAAACCTCAATACCATGGCCAGAAGGAAGGGGAGTCAACTGGTTTACTGAGAATGCTTTAGTTAAGATAATTTGTCACAAGGAAATATTTATATTTTCAGTTGAGAAGAGAAGTGCTGATCAGACAATAATTCCCACTTTTTTTGGATCAAAAAAATTAATGTGACAGATATTATCAGTGCAATGACTATAACTTTTATAATTTGAGAAACTTGGTATAGAGATGGAGAAGTATATTGTTATTATATAGCATATACTTATTATATAATATAATATACTTAACATATAATATATACTTAATTAGTTCATTTAACGTATTCATTTATTTAGAAAATATTATATATGCATATGTTCCTGGTTTAAGTAATTTTCTCAAATCTTCTTCCCAGCTTAACTTAGAAGTAGTTTTTAGGGAAAAAATGGGTATATTTTCTACTTACATACTCAAAGTTTCTAGTAGAAATTCAGGTAAACTTGAGTATTTTCACAAAACCAAATAAATTGAAGAGTATTTTCTAGCCACAAACAAGGTTATAAACTACAGATATTTGTAAAACTTCAGATAGACACTACATGTGTGAAGGAGTAAAACACAAAAGCATCTCCTATGATTTAATGCACAACACTGTGTTTTACCAGCAAACTTCAGATCACTTTTAAATGAAAATAGGTTCTCTCAAAGTTCCTAAGGACTAGAACATGCTGTTCAGGCTAAGGACTAGAGTGACGGTAGGGAATAGTTAATACATTAGTTTGATACTCTTGCATAAAATGAAATTGGAGATTATTTTAACATTAATATTTATATTGTAGGAATAATATTAGCATATTTCAAAGGTATTGGAATAAATCATTTAATAAATAAGAAACTAAGATGCCAACAGTGTGATTTACATTGTGAATGACTTCCCCTTCAATAGTGCATCCCTTATTTATTTTTCCAATTGTAATGTAATTTTGAATACTTTTGTGCAGATATGTGTTTGCTAAACTCACTGTATATCCACATCACCATTCCCCTTCCATTATATATAATCATCACGAGAAGACAGTGGGATGTGACTTACTTCTCATCCAGGGGAATTAGGAAGGGAAAATGCCATCTCCAACCTTCCAGCCATTATATGCTAAATGAAGACATTGCCTTGAAGACTCCAGGAACCCTGAATCTCCATGTGGAGGGAAACCACACACCAACCTGGAGCCTTCATGCTGCACTCGTAGGAGAACTTGCATTACTGCCTCTGGTCAATGTACCTTCAACATCACCCTTTCTCAGACTCCTCTGTATTGTTGAAGCGAAACACCTTTCCAGTCTGGTCCAGGTTATCATTGGCAAAATAGAGACAATATACATGATTTGTAAGATGGTGGATGAGGAGAAGCCATTACCACTAGAGCCAGGGTGCTTAACAAGGGATCTTTAAGCTTGAATTTCAAAAAGCCAGTATTCTTGCAGGTATGTATTGGTGTGGGTGTGACATATTCATTAACTAAAACGCAGTGTAGTTTGGACTTAGTAAAGGACCCATGGTTTCTATCTGACTGGCAAAGAGGTCTGTGGAACAAAAAAGGTTAAGAATCCTTGCTCTAGAGCCAGTCGTAGTTAAAGGAGGACTTCTGGGCAGGTGCCACTTGAGTGCTTCAGGCTGAGATGGTCAACTGCTCAAGGTAGCTTCCTTTGTTGAACATCAGAAGTCATATAAGTCACTATTTCCTACATTGAACCTTTTATACCAAAAATGCTTAGTGTGGCTTCTCTCAGTCCGACTGATCCTTACTAATCATCTGAAAATTTCAATGTGATAAGCTGAAATATCAGGTACATTAATTGCATGCTGGAATTAATCTATTTAACACACATCACACTCTTTTAAATGTTTAATGAAAAATTTGAAGGAAAATGAAAATAATCATCTTCATTATAATCAACACATTGTTTCTTTTGGTTGTGTCCTCCTTCAATATACAAAATCAGGTTATATGTATGCATTTTGGTTTCCCCAACTTATGTGATTTTTTCTGTTACATAAAGTTTCTTTGAATATAAAGTGAGAAAAATAAGACACTGAGGGAATGTCCAGAAGAAATTACTACTATACCTAAAAATTTAACAGTGCTAATGGGTATGAAAGATACTCAAAAATTTTTTATTTTATTTTTTGGTTTATATATATATTTATTTTATTCATAATTTTTTATTTTGTATTTTTTGCTATTATATTATTTATTTATTTATTGGCTTTGTTTTTTGGGGAGATTTTGGATTGCAAAAGAGTCACAACTGTGGCAGGGGAGGATCACTAGCACAGGATGTCTTGGTGGGGAATGTGTGGGAAGGAGTTTACCTGGGGCATGCCTCTGTGGAATATGAACATGTTTAAGTGGTCATGGGCTGTTGCCTCAGGGGAGACACATGCAATAACCAAAAGAATATTGAATTCCCATCCTGGTGAGTCTCTAATAGAGTTGGAAGAATCCTTGGAGTGCAGCACAGTGCCTAGTGTAGGACAGACCAATATACCAGTCCCTTGATATTGGTGCTTATACTCATTACCTTGTTTTTGTGAAATTGAAACTTAATCTAGTATTATATATTTCCAAAGAGTTATCTTCTGAAAACCTCCTTGTGCTCTAATGTGGACTCTCTCTAAGCCAAACCCAGCAATAAAGAAATTACATTCCCGCTGGCATGGGACATGACTCTCAGGGATGAGACTCCCTGGCACTGAAGGATTATTACCAAGAACCAACTAGCAGTGCATTTGCAAAATGTCCTTGATCAAAAGGGGGGAATATTAATTACAAATGAGTATTTATGGCTAAGATATTTCAAAGTACTAGAGGAGAGAAAATAAGAAGAGAAGACAATACAGAGAGCAGAAACAGCAGTGTGGGAGGAAGGGGAGGGGGGGAAATAAATAAATAAACCTTTGAAAAACAAAAACAACTCCAACTCTTTTCTCTACTGTGTGTTTTTTCTGTGACTGCCCTCCCATGGAGGGGATGGGTACTCAATATCCTACAGATGTGGCCTTATCAAATCCATAATCATAATTGAATCAAGTAAAACTGAAACCTCTGAAGTTAATACAATTTAACATGCCCAGAGGAACAGATCAGTTTGTAATCAAAATACAATATGTATTTTTGGAATTTATAAGTAATACAAAACTGCAAGAAAGGCCTTTGATTAGATTGTGTGGCTCAGGATGAGTCTAAATGCTCTTACTATAGTCTTTTACAAATGGTGGCATAATAAGCTACAGATTCTGAAAAAAGCTGAAGAGAAGGAGAGGAACTCAGAAGCTGACAGCAAAGGCTCCAGGAGACTGAAGCCTAAATAAAAGGAACACAGAATTGAGAGGAATCTACTCTACACAGAAGCTGAAGCAATGAGGCTGGAAGAGAGGGGAGAGGCAGGCAGACAGCACCGTGTGCCTGATTGCCCACAACTGCAGCTCAGGGAGAAAGGATCTCTGGATGACACCTTGATCTGGACACTTTCAGGTCCTCAAAACTGTCAGCTTTTAACCTAATAAATCTGCTTTACAAAAGCAAACCCATCTGGAATATAGCTTCCAGCAGCTTTTAGCAAACTAAAACAATATTAGAGAACCAATTAGAAAACTCCTGCCTCAAATTAGAAATCTTATCTTAGAGATATTTCTTCTCAAAAGCCTTTCTCAGTACCAAAGTCTGCTTTAGCCAAGGTTCTCCAGGGAACAGAGCAGACAGGATAAATATATGTAAATATTCAGAGATTTTTAAAAATAGGAATAGGTTCATGTAGCTGTGAGTACTGGCAAGTGCAAATTCCATATGACAGGCAGCATGTTGAAAACCCCAATGAAGTTGATGATGAATCTCCAGGAGAAGCTGTCTGTCTCTAGCAGAGATGGAAATTCTTCTTTCTGACTGCTGAACTGATGGAATAAGATTTCCCACCAAGCTGAAGGCAAGCTCCTATGTTGACTGTAGATAAATCATCCATAGATGAAATCAACTGACTAATGATTTCAAGCTATCAAATGTCCTCATAAAACAATCAAACCAGTGCTTGTTTGGAAAAAACAACTGGACACCATTATTGTTCTGGCCGACAAGGTGGCTGAAAGCAATATACCAGAAATAGGTTGGCTTTTACAATGGGGATTTTTAAATTAAATGCTTAGTTCTGAGGCCATGAAAATGTACATTAAGGTGCTGTAAGATGACACATTTTGTGGGTATATATCGTGCCTAGAACTAGCTGACTGGCCTGAACTTGGGGAACAGTCGACAGCCCCTAGTGGGACGGTGGGAACGGGTTGGCTACTCACCCTCCACCGCCCAGCAGGCCTGGGAAAAGCGGAACTGGCCGATGTCTCACTTCCCTCCCTGGAAATACACCTAACCACAGATAGTGGCCCGCAGAAACAAAATACACCCCCACCCCCCGACCCCCGTCCCTCACTTACACACAAAGGCCTGCTGCGCAAACGCCTACCCCTCCCAGCATCCCTTACATGGCCCCCAGAGCGGAGCCCACTTCCTTGTTCTTATTCCTCCCTGCTCCTTTGTTCTCCGTTTCCCGCCACTGCCCAGGCTGATGAAACAGTGCGCAGGCGCAAGGCGCGAAACAGAAGTCTGCCTTCCACCCCAGCAACAGCAGCCACCAATCCCTAAACCCTGCCACTTACCCCAGTACGCCTAATAAGGCATACCAGCAAGAGCTCCGTCCCGCCCCCATGATAGCCCTATATAACCTCTGTACATCCCCCAATAAACGGCTCTGTTACAGCTCCACAAGGGTGTCTCGCCTCCTTCGTCCCCGCCGCCCTCCACACCTTGCACGCCTCCACCGGAGACTAGGCCAAGTCTCCCACCTCGCCCTCGCCTCTGGGAAGAGTCGCCTGGCCCACGGCCGCCCATCCCTCGGCCAGGCTCAGACCGCCGCTGCCACAACATTTCATTATCCAAGGCTGGCTGCATGCCATCCAGGCCTTCTCTGTATATGCCATGGCTCTGGATTTTGTTGCTCACAGCTTGGCTGTCTTTCTGTCTATGTCTCTGTCAATATTCATCCTGTCTATTCAGGAATCCAGTAGACGAACATCTGAGTCAGTTCTTAACTGAATTAACCTAACCAAAAAGTCTTATTCACCATAGGATTACACACACAAGAATATGTCAGCTTTAAGAACAAGATTTTTCTGGAGTCGATACAGCTTCAAACCATCACAATTACCCATTTAAATTTATTCATTCCTCAACTTAAACAGGATCAAGATCTTACTGCCAGGTGGCGGACTTGGCCCAGTGGTTAGGGCGTCCGTCTACCACGTGGGAGGTCTGCGGTTCAAACCCCGGGCTTCCTTGACCCGTGTGGAGCTGGCCCATGGGCAGTGCTGATGCGGGCAGGGAGTGCCTTGCCACGCAGGGGTGTCCCCCACATAGGGGAGCCCCACGTGCAGGGAGTGCACCCCGTAGGGAGAGCTGCCCAGCATGGAAGAAAGTGCAGCCTGCCCAGGAATGGTACCGCACACATGGAGAGCTGACACACCAAGATGATGCAACAAAAAGAAACACGGATCCCCGTGCTGCTGACAACAACAGAAGCAGACAAAGAAGATGCAGCAAACAGACACAGAGAGTAGACAACAGGGTGGGGGGGAAGGGGAGAGAAATAAATAAATAAATCTTTAAAAAAAAAAAAAAAGATCTTACTGCCAAAACTCAGCCCAGTTTCAAGTTGTGTTCCCTGCTGCTTTCCACCCCATCTTGTAATTCTTCCTTCTCTTCATTTGTGTATTGACTAGCTGTGAGATCAGGCCTCAAGTTTACTGGGAGTTTTCTCCCACCCACCTGATGCCATTTCTGGGAAGTATAAGCTAGACTTGGTCCCTTGTGTAGCAAGGGAAACTTGGGAGGCCCTGAGAGACACATAGACACGTCTAGACTCACAGAACTGGTAGGAGGAAGAATGTTGTGAACCCACTTCAGTTTCCTCAGATGGTTCTTGAAGCCCCAGGCCTTAGCGGGGCAGCCTGGTGGGCTGTGCTCGGGAAATTGTGTACAGATAGGAAAGGCCATTGGCTAGAAGGGAAGGCTGTCAGCAGCCCAGAGGGGACATTGGGGAGTTGTTATCCAGGGAGGGGTGCACAGGAAGTGGATCCAGGAAGATATCTCACTTCCTTGGAGATAGAACACAACAGAACTTTTAACCCTGGTAACCAGGCAACCATATTCTAGAGACTGCCCCTAACAACTCACTCAGGCATCGATGCTCAAGGGAAGATGTTCTCTTGTTGCTGCCTGCCTGCTTCCTGTGGCATTGGCCACAGAAAACTCCACAGTGAGAACTTTATCTAACACTGCAAGTGTTGGCTCAACCCTCACCCTAGAAGACTCTGGCCATTTACCAGGAGGAAACCAAAGGTGATACACGGGACCCAGAGAAGGGGGGTGCAGGCCAGGCTGACACTGTGATCCTTCCTGGGCAGCTCAGCACCTCCCATTTCCACTATGAATATTTGGAGGGGAGGGCAAGAGTGTGGACTAGGGATGGGCAATGAGTCGTGATTGGGGGTGAATATCTGGTGGGCTTATCAAGTTCACATCCAATTCATGACAGGCAGCACCAAAAGGAGAGGCCTTGGGTTGATGCCATCTACCCAGACATTGATCCTGAACCATGGAGCTGTCATTTCCCTCCTGGGAGGAGGTGTATACAGACAGTGTCTTTGTCTCGTCAGGGAGTAGAACTTCATGTGGGGGTGTTCCTTTGGGTGACTACCAGGCTGGGCCCTGATGCTTCTGGCCCTGCTGATAACTCTGTCTTTGCAATGCTCCTGTCATGAGACCAGCTCAGAGTAGGATGATGTGTCATCATCAGGGAGTGACCTCCCTGACCAGGTCATTAGCATATATGGCCACCATCAGAGGCCAGAACAGCCCTGAGGTGAGGTAGGAGCTGAAGGCTCTCCACACACAGTCCTGAGTCAGCCAGGGGACTCCTAGAGTATCCCTACACTGGCAGAATCTCTAGGTTCTCTGCCAGGGATTCCTCTTGTTGGAACTCAGTCCCACTCCCTGAGGTATCTGGAACTCCACCCCAACCCCAACACCCAGCCCCGCTCATGACAAGGTGTAATGTGTGTTGGAATATCAGAAATGAAGCTTTTATATGATTCATCTGCATGTTAAACCATGACAGTCTTTGTTTTTGATCCTGCTTTGGTGATTTGATCTACCTGCCCCTAGATGCTCCTCATCCCCAGTTGTTCCACCTGCATTCAGCTAGACTGTCTCTCAACACCTTCTCCATCCTTATGCATCCTCATATTTCCTAGGTTGTTTTTATACAAAAAGAGTGAGAAGATTGTCCTCTAATTCATACTTCTCTGCAGCTTTCAAACTCACTCACCTTGCCAGTTCAGGTGACAGGGCTACAACATGTTTCAAAGAGGAGGCCAGGAACCTCAAAAGCCCACCTCACTGCCCTTGGAATTAGATGGGACTCCTTTCTCTTGCCATTTCTACAGGGCTACAAGGAAAATCATGTGATGGTGACTAGTCTAATTTGTCTAGTTCTTCCGGTATGGGCTCCAAGGAATGGGATGGCTTGTTCAAACCTAGATGTATTTAACATTTGAATGGCTGGAGCCAGATTCCATGAAACAATTCAGGCATCCAAATTCAGTTAATGAAGGCTGATGCTTCTCTGCAATCCAGTGACCTTGATTGTGAAGTGGCTGAAAATTTGTCCATCTGGTGTTAGTAAGGCACAATCATATCTGCAATTGCCCCTTTAGAAGGCAATTTACAATTGAATATTTTCAAGACCTTTTGGAATTTCTCTTCCCTGTGGCATCAGCTTATTTCCTTGGGCAATCCAGGGTCTTTCTCCCTCTTACAATCTCCAGGAATTTATCCCTTACAGAACCTGGTAACACCTTAGCCTCAGGTCCTGAAAACTCCCTTTGATTTGAAATAGAAGGGGAGGTTTTTGAGGTCTTTGAAATCAAATGCATGAACACAGGATGGGTCTCCCTATGCCCTGTCACTAACTTAGAGGGACCCATGGTCCACCTCCTCCCACAGTCACTGAGTACAGGGACTTCCAGGTTTGAGATCCAGTTGGAAACATCCTTTTGGACATGTTGCAGCTGCTGACTGCATGTCCTTTTTTGTCCCAACACTCCACCTGCCAGTAAGAAAATGACCCTGCTAAGGACGTGAAAGAGAGCAGCCTGGTGCAGACAAATTTCAGGTCCAGCAGGAAGGAGAAGCCAGTGCAGCACCTGGTGCCTGCCCACCTGAGCAGGGAGTACCTGGACACATGCAACATCGTGGGGAACATTCAAGCTTTCCTCTCCATCAAACAGACAGGGATACGAAGGGTCACCATGTTAGCACACCAACCCTTCCATGGCCTCGACTCTGCCAGTATTACCCATGGGACTTTAGAGGTCAGTTCATTTCTTTGGCCCTCAAGTGGATCCTTGGAAGAGTAGAGGGCTAGAGGACACACAGCAAAAGATTATTGAGCCGATTGAATGGAATGAAACATGGAATGTGCTGACCAAAGACACGCCCTGCATGAATCCCTGTCATACAGGCTAGGGATGGATAGAATTATTTTCCACTGACTCAGCCCTCAACAACCCCAGGGCAAGACACAGACCAAATTGCCTATTGTACAGAATATTGAAGCTTCCATTCTGGAGGTCTTCAACTAAGCTCTAGTCAAAAGGCATTGAGGGGACTGGAGAAGTGGAAGAGGTGAAATCTAACATCTGGAAGTGTGATGGTTGGGTTCAATTAACAAATAAAGAGTGGGTGATTAGGTGTCATTGCAAACTTTAGTATTTGAAACAATGAAAGTGGAAAAATCCCTGACTCTAGACTTCCATTCCACAGGGGAGTCAGATAAAAACAATAGAACTCACAAGCATAGAGAGAACACAGCATGTTACACGTCATGCACTATGGCTCTCTCTAGGTATGGGGAAATGAAATCTGCCAGGACTATTTAGAGTAAGGAAGACTCTTGGACATAAGAAAAATGTGAGTGGGCACTATGTCAAGAACAAGGGCACCAAATGACACAGTTGAGCAAAAAATCTGTGGTGGCAGAGTGGTTGGAAATTTCTTGTTAGATCCCTGTGTTCCAAATATTTCATGCTTCCCATCTTAGATTCATTTCTCACCAACTACTCCATCCTGCAACTGGAATCCATTGTATTGTCTCAGGAGAGTACACGTGTTGATCAAACTGATATTCACTCTCAATGGATGTCCAAATAAAGGTGATGAACAGTTGGCAATGTGGGGTAAGGCAATGCCCATGCCAACAAAAAAACAGTATGGAGGGGATTAGATACTCACAGGTCCTCAAAGAATATTCCAGCTGTTGGTATCTTGGCCTCAGGCTGAGGAACTGTTAGGACCTGGAAGGTGGAGTAGGAAGTCACCATACTCCAGGTATTTAAGAGCACCTAATTTTTAAAAAAACAGTGAAATGTTTTCATTGCATTTCTGCAGCCCAGATTCCTTATGGAGGGGGCAGGGAAGACAGACTGATGTGTATCGAATTCCTTGATATGGGTAAGATTTACTCAAATAATGGAGAGGAGACTTCTATGATTGACAACAGTTCTCAATCCTCAGGTAGGGGACAGTCAGCCACTCCCAGGTCTGAGAATGTTTGGGGAGTGGGTTCAGAGCCTGGGTATGGGCAGAGGCATACACAGGAACCCTCTGCAAACACACACATGATTACCTTCAGAGGGAAGTGGGTTGAAAGGGAAGGCCTCTCTGTTCCGCTGTCCACATTCCTCTCACAGTGCCATCTGCTCTATTCTCAGAAATTGGGTGGCCCACCCCTGTGGGGACTTGATCCAGCCCCAGGGCTCTGTTTTACTTAAGGACCTGGTGGCATCCATGACTATGAAAATCATGGGCTTGTCCTTTAAATGGAGGTCCATTCCTGCCATTGCCCAGCATGTGTCTTATCAAACAAGGGAGTCCAAGCTAGGTTTTTTGGCTTTTTTCACTTGAAAATTTTGGGAATATTTTCTGCCTGTCCTAAGGTACCTGGAAAGTCTGTTGTGGTGGGGATACCTCCTCCCCTTCAGACTGCAGTGTCAACTCCTTGGCCAGCTTCATTGCCAGTACTATCTCAAGATCCAAACACAGCAATAGGCATAGAAACACCCATAGAGCTGGGGCACCCTCTGGCTTTTGCACCACCTTTGGTGCAAGAGCTTAAGTCATGAGTATTTTTAGGGTCTATTCTCCATTTCACCACAGCTCTATCAGCTCTGAATTGTGAGCCTTCTGGGGATGAGGAGGAAACCTGCTGGGATCAGACTATGCTCAGTGCCACCAGGCAAGAGGAGCCAGAACAGCAGCTGCTGCCTGCCCACCAGGGTAGGGATTTCCTTGTCTCCCACACATTTGCAAACAAGGATCCAAATGTCAAGCCCATTCAAATGGCCCTGCTTCTTTCTCTTTCTGTCTCCATACCCTGGGCCCTGCTTTCAGCATGGGGAGACTCTTAGGGCCTGGCCCAGGTTCAAGCTCAATCAGGGGGCCTTTACAATTTTTTGAGAGTTAGAGACAGTGCAGCTCAAGGAGGTGAAGAGATCAGTTGGAATGTCAGGGAACAGGGATTGGAACCCAAACCAGGGCTCACAGCAGAGGTGCTGTCTTATTCAGTTCTTTGTGCCTGGGATCCTACCATCTGCTGCTCCCTGCAAAGTGCACAATCCCACACACCTTTTCCAGTTCTGCTTGTGTCTGTCCAGGAGGAGATTATAGCCTTGTTGCCAATATGCCCATAATCCAGCTGGTGGCAAGTTCGTCCCTGTGACATCCTGAAAATTGTCCACATGATCTCCCCACACCAAGTAGGGCATGTAGCACCCAGGAGCATGAGAAAACAGGCACATGGAGGTCTTGGTCCTGCTGAGAATCTCTGGGCTGAATGCCCAGTTTGGCCAAGTGCTCACTGGGTGTGCCAGTACCAGAGAATGTTCCTGGTGGAAGGTTGTTGGGGAAGCATAGAATGCTGCAGGGAATACGCTAGGACTCCCAAAGAAATGGATTTTTACACCTGGGCAAGGAAAAACCATCAGCCTTATTTATGGGTTTTCCAATTTTAATTTGTTACCTCACCTCCACTC
Organism: Dasypus novemcinctus; assembly: GCF_030445035.2. Classification (NCBI taxonomy): domain Eukaryota; kingdom Metazoa; phylum Chordata; class Mammalia; order Cingulata; family Dasypodidae; genus Dasypus; species Dasypus novemcinctus. Next base: position 192,979,871 of record NC_080674.1, on the reverse strand, counting down.
ATCATTTTGAGGCATCTTCCTCCCCTATTCAGTATCAAGAAAGACTTTTTTTTCCTACAAGTGAATTTTTATTCTGAATTTAATTGGAAAATTTTGGGGCCCTGAGCTTTCCCTTTGACCTTTCTGACTGGAAACTCAGAGCTACATTTTCTCCTTTCTTGCTGTAAAGCTTCTGTCTACAATTATGGGTTTATTTCTCTTTTAAGAAATCCCAACTAATTTTTTCAAAATTTTAATTGACTATTACTTTATGGAGGGCTTTTTTTGTGTTAACAGGTATAAGCTCTATTGATAGGTTTCAAAAATGAAGTCCTTAACAGTCATTATGCAGAAACCATCTTGCCAAGATCTCTCCTTGCATACCACATGGGGCCTGCATGATAGACTTAAGAAACTTTCCAGTGGGATGGACTAAAGTATGTGGAATTGTGGTCAGGGAAGAGTGGAGCAGGGAATCAAGGAAGGGTTTTGTAAACACTTTTAAGACTGGGAGGTTAGAAGAGGACTTCTCGATTTTCATCAGTTAAGGTCAAATAGAAGGAGGCAGAAATATGTGGGATCCTATGCAAGGCTTTCACAAGAGCCTTTTGAGTGCCCAAGGAAGGTCTCCCCAGACACAGGGTGGGGGCCAGAGGACAGTAAATGTGTACCCTGGGGTTTCTGCAGGGTCCCAGAGAGGCCTTAGTGTATCTATGCATTGCCGTCAGACCGCAAAGCACATTTAAACATCACAACGTTCTTGTTGCCTGATGGAATCCTCAGGGTGGGATGGCCTCCTACACTTTCCCTGACACTCACCAGGCAGGGATAACAGCTATGAAGCATGGGGTAAGGGATAGTGGTCCCCATGGATTATAGAATCATCAAAATTTATCCTGCCCTGGCATTTTATCGCTCATTTAAAGCTCAGGGTGTGAGGAGGCCCCAGGGCTTTCCAGAGATGTTGCTGGGTCCCTAGAGTGAGTAAACAAATGAGCAGACTGGACATGGGCCAGAATCCAAAAAATCTACCATTGCTTCCTCAGCAACGGTTTTGATTAGAGAGGACTTCAATTTAGCAGAGCTTTAAATAAATTTTTAACTTGCAGTAGTAATTTTGAGAGGTGTTCTTTCTCAAAATTTTCAAAGCAATGTGTTAATAAATTAACCTCTGTCTGCTCAGGCAGCAAGCAATCATCTCTACTGCCGCTCTATTATCCCTCACTAGTCTGTCAAAATGACAGGAATTTAACGGTCTTGAACTGCTATCTGTCCAATGGTCCAAGGGTCACAAGTGGTCTCAAGGTTAGAGCCTCTTTCTGGGATGAGCTCTGAGCATCAATGCAAGATTTGCCCCCAGGGCCTCCTGGGCAGCTTCCACACAGTTGGCAAGACCAGCCTTCTCCAGGGCAGGGCTATGCAGGGTTGGTAACGTCTCTACATGTATGGGATCTATGACAGATCCAGGCAGAGTCCTGACTTCAGGAGCTGGAGCTGGGAGCCCTAGGACAAGAAGATGACTGGAGTTTACAGGGAAGCTTGCTCTAGGGAGGGAGCTGGAGGCAGTGGAGAGGGCTATTCAGGATTAGAGAAAGTCAGAAAGAGAGAGAGCAAGCTACAGCGCTGTGCAGGAGTCCCTGGTGGGCTTCAGCTGAGCATAGTGCATGAATAGAGCTACATCAGCTTCTCCAGAGAAAGGACAAAGTCAACAGAAAAGAACAGGCAGAGCAATGCTCAGAGCTCATAAAGGACAGGGAATAGTTCATGTTCTCACCAGTCAGGGTGGGAAAATCTCATAATTCAGGTGGCATCAGGTAGAGCACTCAGAGGCTTGCCTCACTTGAAGATTCATTGGTACAAAATAAGTATTGTAAAACATTTCAATATTTCTATAGCACTTCTAAACAAGTAGAATTAATAAATTCAGCAAAATGTCAGGTATAAGATTAACATGCAAAAATCAGTTTTCTTTCAAAAAACCAAAAATTAACTATCTGAGATTCAAAATAAGAAAACATCCATTATATTAACATCTGAAAGAAAAAAATATTTAGGAATAAATTTAAACAAGAAAGTGAAAGACATGTACACTGATAAATACTGATATAAGAAATTTAAAAATGGAAAAAAACCCTGTGTTTATGGATAGAAAATTCAAATATTGTTCAGAAGTCAATGATACACCAAAAGAACTATAGGTGATACAAAAGCTATTGAAATTTGGTGGCATTTATTTCCCTAATGGGAAAACTTATTCTCAAAACATATGGAAATCAAATAGCCTGGAATAGTCAAAACAATTTTGAACTAGAACAAAATAGAAAATGACATTTCTTCATTTCAAAATTGACTACTAGCCACAGTCATCAAGAGTTATATCCTAGTGAAAGACATATAAACAAAGGAAAAAGAATGGAGAAACCAGAAATTATCCCACACATTGAGGTTGCTGATTGCGAACAAGGGACCCAAGTATATAAATAGGGAAAACAACTCTCCCTTTAACAAATGGTGTGTGTTAGAGAAAACCAGATGTCCATGTGCCTCTACCTATACTATAAACAAATATAACTCAAAATGTTTCAAGGACCAAAACTTTAGAGCTAAATTCTACTCACTGAAAGAAAACATAGGAGAATTCTTCATGACCTTGGGTTTGGCAGTGATTTCACAGAAATGACTCCCAAAATATGAACACCAAAAAGCAAAAATACATAAAATTGACTTTGTCAGAATTAAAAACAACTTTTTAAATTCAAAAGATATTATCTGGAAAATGAAAAGACATCTTATAGAAAGGGAGAAATTACATTTGATAAGGGATTAAAATAATATACAGTAAAAACTACTGTAGCGGTAAAAACTAGCAAAGTTTAAACCACGTCTCAAAAGCACCAAGCTCATCTTCAAGTAACTTAACTGAATGAAGAATAAAGTACAACATGCTTTAAGGGAAGACAACAATTCTCAGCTTTTGACAACATCATAATGGCAGTGCCTAAACACTAAACATTATTAGACATGTGAAGAACATAAAAATCTATTGACCATAACCAGGAGAAATAGTTGTGAACAGAAAAAGTCACAGAAAATACAAAGATATGAACTTAGCAAAGACTTTTAAAGAGCTATTGTAAACACTCTCAGGGAATTAAAAGAAAAGATGAACAAAATGCAGAAATTGAAGAAATAAAACATAGAAAGAAATTGATATTAACAATTTAGTATCTGAAATAAAAATGTCCTGATAGGGAGAAATGCCAGATTAAATACTAAACAAGAAGGATTAGTAATTGAAAATAGAACAATAGAAACTATTCTAACTGAAGAAACTATGGTTCTAGAAGTGACTCTCAGACTTTGAAACCTAACAGAGCATGCCCTGCAGGTTTCACAACTGTTTGAGAACAGTGATCCTGTTTCCCTTCCATTTCTCCCTATGGTAATGGGAATGCTTACTCTATGCCTGTCCCTCCTTTGCATAATGGAGGCAGTTAACTTATTTTTTAAGTTTCATGGTTGCACAGTCAGAGGGAAATTTTTGCTCCAGGCAGACTATATGTCTATAATTTTTCATGAGATTTGTATTTAAGACTGTTACTAAAATGCTTTCAGGCTTTTGAAACATTGTGGAATGAAAATATTTTGCATATGGAAAGAACATATATTTCTGAGGTCCAGAGGATGGTGTATGAGAGTATGAGATTTGTGGACCTTAGAAAACCATGTCCTTAGGGCTAATCCATTCCTATGCATGTAAACCTACTGTATGTAGGAACTTTTGATTAGATGTATTCAGTTAAGGGCTGTATTAGTCAGCCAGAGGGGTGCTGATACAAAATACCAGAAATCTGTTGTTTTTTATAAAGGATATTTACTTGGGTTAGAAGTTACAGTTATTTTGGATATGGCTCTCCAGTTCTGCCAGCACCATTTGTGAATAGACTGTTCTGGCACAGCTGGGAGGGTTTGACAGTCTTGTCAAAAATCACTTGACCTTACATGTGAGGGTCTATTTTTGTGTTCTCATTTCAGTTCTGTTGGTCAAGGTGTATGTCTTTATGCCAGTACCATGCCTTTTTTTTTAAACTACTGTAGCTAAGTAATATGCTTTAAATTCTGAAAGAGAGAGTCCTCCAACATCATACTTTTTAAAGCTGTTTTTAGGTAAATGGGACCCCAAAACCTCCAAAAGAAATTTGATAATTGACTTTTCGGTTTCTGCTAAAATAGGCTGTTGGTGTTTTTATTGGGATTGCACTGAATCTATATATCAGTTTGGGTAGAATTGACATTTTAAACATATTTAGCCTTTCAGTCCATCAACATGGAATGGCCTTCATTTTTTAAAATCTTCTTCAATTTCTTTTAACAATATTTTGTAGTTTTCTGAATACTGATTATGTACTTGGATAAGTTTTTTTCCTAAATATTTGATTCTTTTAGTCATTTTTCTTTGGCTTTTATACGGGATATATATTTGGGCTAAAATCTTATACTTACAAGGCTCTAAAGAGTCCAACTCAATATTGCTTTCTCACCAAAGTCTGTTGCCACATGTTGAAGCAAAATGGTGGCTGATCTCTGTCTCATTTCTCCTTCCTTCTTCATCTTAAGTCTCCATGATCCCAGCTTCTTCGGATCCCAGCTGTAGGCTGGCATAGGATTCATTTTCTTCCAGGCCTTCTCAGCCGCTCTGCTATTCTGTTCTCTTCAGCTGCAAACTATGGTTCATCTTCTTCCTGAGCTTTAGCTGCTTGAGCCTTCTCCTTTCTGCATACGGCAAGAACAAAATGGCCAAGTTCTCTTCTCTGCTATGTATCCTCTTCTGTTAGTCTTCTTGAGAGAGTGTCCATTTATACAGGACAAGGGGGCAGGGACTGAAGCCAAGTTAGAGTTTACCGACATAGCCCAATCAGAAGCCCAAAATTGATTTTATCTAGTAAACTTAATATGAGACCCCTTACCAACGTAATGCAATCACATGGCATCACATCCAGAGGAACAAACCAGTTTACAAATATTATCTTTCTCTTTTTTTGGGATTCATAAATGATATCAAACTGCCAAACTGATGATTCCCAAATTTGTATGTTCCATCCAGTCTCCTTTCCTGAGATACTGGCTCATATATACAACTTTCTACTGAATACCTCCACTTGGGTAGACCTCATTGGCATCTTGGTCTTTTTACATCCAAAAACCAGATTCTTGATTTTCATTTCCAACACCAGTCCTCCAGAATCTCAATGACAACTATTCTTTTTGTTACTCAGAATAAACACCTCAACATGACATAACCAAACCATCATCAAAGCACTCCCTTTAAAGATTCCTTCCAGAATCTAACAACTTGATGTCACATCCATCACTAATCCCAGGTCTAATTCACAATTATATTTCACATCGAGTGTTGTAATAGTGTCATAATGATCTCTTCAATGAAAAAAGTTCTTTGTTTGGGAGAATCACAATAAGTCTATAGTAGAATGCTGTAACTTTACTCTAGTCCATTGTCCACTCCCCAACCCTAAGGATTCAGGGATGGTGATGCCCACTCTACCACTAATTCAGAGGGGGCTTAGATCCTGTATTAGTCAGTCAAAGGGGTGCTGATGCAAAATACTAGAAACCTGTTGACTTAAAAATTGTTTTTATTTAGTTGCCTTTAAAAAAAAGATACATAGATCACAAAAAATATTACATTAAAAAATATAACAGGTTCCCATATACACCAAACCCCACCCCATCCCATTCCTCCCACATCAACAACCTCTTTCATCATTGTGGCAAATTCATTGCATTTGGTGAATACATTTTGGAGCACTGTTGTACCACATATATTATAGTTTACATTGTAGTTTACACTTTCCCCCAGTATATTCAGTGAGTTATGGCAGGATATATAATGCCCAGCATCTGTCCCTGCAACATCATTTCGGACAACTCCAAGTTCCCCAAATGCCCCCAAACCACATCTCTTCTTCCCTCTCCCTGCCCTCAGCAACTACCATGGACACTTTCTCCATATCAATGCAACAATTTTTTCCATAGCTAGTCACAATATTTCTATACTGGATTTCCAGTAAGTCCCCTCTTTATAAAATCCAGCACAAAACATAGGAATTGTGTAGACTTTTATGAAGGGTATTCATTTGGGGTAAAAGCTTGCAATTATTTGGCCATAAAGTGTAAGCTACTTTCCTCACCAAAGTCTATTGGACCAAGACAGCGTCCAATGTCTTCAAGTGTTCAGTCTTCTTTTTTTAGCTATTTTTAAATGTACTTTTTATTTTTAAAAGAAACATAGATTGTAAAAATGGTAACAAAAAATATAGGAGATTCCCATATACCCTGCTCCCTAGGCATCCCACATTTTCCCACATGAACACCATCATTCATTAGTGTGGTACATTTGCCACAATTGATAAACACATCTTGTAGCATTGCCACAAAATGTGGATTATAGTTACATTATAATTTACACTCTCTCCCGCACACTTTTGCAAGTTATAACAAGATATACAGTGGCCTATATCTGTCATTGCAATGTCATTCAGGATAATTCCCAAATCCCAAAAATGCCCCCAAATTATACCTATTTTTTCCCTCTCCCTACCCTCAGAACCCCTGGTGGCCACTGTCTCCACATCCATGATCAGTGTTCTTCCATTGCTAGGATCAAAAGACTACAGTAGAACAACTGTAAGTCTACTCTAGTCCATCAGCCATTTCGAAGTCTTGAGTATTCTGGGATGCTGATGCCCATTCCATCTCTAATTGTGAAGGATTTTATCCCATGGCACAGATAGATGGGACTCTCTTGCTTGCAGTTGCAGACTTTCTTTGTTACTTCAGACAGTCATTGTCAATCATCATCCCCATATTATTCATCCTTGTGAGTCTAATAAACTGGAGAGCAGGTTTTGAAAGTCTGTGTGGATTCAGGGCCCAACTGGCACATGGATAATCCAAAAGATTTAACTCTCTTGGTCATATACCCATCAACTCTAGTACTGAATATACATTCAAATAGAGGGGCAGACGGTCCATGTGTAGGGAAAACACAACCGAGTTCACTCTATCACCCTGGGAAGTATAAATTCCAAAACAGGGCCCTTGAGCAGGTCATTAAACTTATGAGCTATATGTCCTGCCTATAGTGTCTGATGTCCCCAGAGCCATCAAGTGCCCTGCTATTTGAGGTAATATTTACTTTGGCAATCAAAAGTTCCTTCTGAAACATGAATAAGTGTACATTTGAAATGAACTTCTAGCTAACTCTGAAGTCCCTTAGCCATATAAACTCATTTTTCTTTACCTTTTCCCCATTTTGGTCAAGGTCTTTTTCCAGATGCATTGCTAGTTGGTGTTTGGTAGTAATCCCTCAGTGCCAGAGAGGCTCATCCCTGGGAGTCACATCCCATGATAGGGGGAAGGTAATTCATTTATATGCTGAGTTAGGCCTAGAGAGAGACCACATTTGAGCAACAAGGAGGCTCTTAGGAGGTAAAACTTAGGCACCCTAAAATACTATGCTAACTCTCAATTTCACAAGTAAAGGTTTGTAAATACAGTATTCACAATCAAGGACCTGTCAATGGTCCACCTTTCTTCAGAAGTCATGTCCCTGTTCTAAGGAGATTCTTGCTCTTACAGTAGAGAATGTGGCAGAGCTCTCCAGGATAGGAATGTAAGAGTCCTTTGGTTATTGTGTGAATCTCCACCCTCTGTGACAATGCCACATAAACACTTGAACACCTTCATATGCCTTATAGGTGTGCCCCATTGGAACCTCCTCCCATGCACCCTCCATCTCTGACACCCCACATCAATGATTCTCCCCTGCCACAGTTCTGACCATTCTGTGATCCAAAACTTCTTCAAAATGAAAGCCAAAAAAATAACCAAATACAATTAATAGGAAAATTATATAATAATGACAGTTTTAAAAATAATGAATAAAATATAAAAAATTTTAAAGTTTGAAATAATAAAAAATAAAAACATAAAATTAGAAATCTTTTTTAACATTATGACTTTCACCACTGTAAGATATGATGTCTTGTATGTACAATGACATTTGATTCCATTTATTCACCCAGTGTCTTATTTTTTTCATTTTGTCTTCAAAGAAGCTTTAGGTTACAGAAAAGTCATGTACAGAATAAAGGTGATTCACATATATCCATCATCCTCTCCCTCTTCCCCTTTCCCTTATTAATAACATTTTACATGTTATTAATAAGGTACATTTGTTACAAATGATGCACAAATATTGAAACATTGCTACTTATCATGATCAATGCTTTACATTATGGTTTTCATTTTGTACTGTATATTTTTATAGATTTTGCTGAATTTTGACATTGTCCGTATCCATCCTTGCAAGATTATGTAGAAAAATTCCATTCCCCCAAAAATGTCCCATGTTCCATCTATTCTATTCCTCCCTCCCTCTTCCCTCAGGATTCATGGTAACCATAAAGATTAACTCATTGAATGACCAGATTCATGTTTCTTGCAACAACATTGAAAGCTTGACATACTGGCTTTCCCTCCCCTATTAGGCACTGCCTATGCTCTCAAAAGACTCCTGCCTCTTTATTTGAGATCATAGCAGAATTCTCTGGGATGGTAGTACAACATCTTTCACTCAATATGTGAGTCTCCACACTCTGATATAACAAACTTTGACAAGGTGAACACTACACACTCCCTATAAGCCTGCCCTAGGTCCGCCCTGTCCCTCATGCCCCCCACATCCAACACCTCAAACCAATAACCCTCCCCTGCCTTATCTTCGCAAAGAACATTCCTAACATTGTAATTTCAACCACATACGCACAAATCATCACAGTTCATGTGCTCCATCTCCCAAGACTAACCAGTTCCACCTTTCCCACTCTATACCCCTCACAAGCCAGCACTGTCCATATCAATAGTATCACTAAACCACCATTGTGCCAATCCACTGCAAAGTTACACCTTTACACCTTATCATAGATTTTGCCCTTATGGCCATTGGCTCACAACCTTCTCCCTTTCTATCTCCTATAAACCTATTTTCCAGACTCTAGTTCTATAAGCCTGCTCTATTTACTTAATTCATACCAGTGAATTCATGTAATATCTGTCCTTCAGTGCCTGGCATGCTTCACTCAACACAAGGTCAAGATTCACCCATGTTATCCCAAGTGTTAATACTGAATTCCTTCTTACAGCTGAGTAATACTCTATTGTATGTCTATACCACAATTTGTTTATTCATTCATTTGTTGAGGGAGATGTGGGTTGTTTCCAGCTTTTGGCAATAGTGAATAATGCAGCTATGAACATTGGTGTGCATATATCTGTTCATGCCCCTGCTTTCCATTCTCTGGATATATAACCAGCAGTGGGATTGCTGGATCCTATGGCAGTTCAATAGCTGGTTTCCTGAGGAAGAGCCAAACTGTCCTCCACAATGGTTGCACCATTGTACATTTTCACCAGGAATCATTAAGTGTTACCATTCCTCCACACCCTCTCCAAAACTTGTAGCCCTCTGATTTTTTTAATAGCTGCCAGTCAATTGGTTTAAGATTATAGCTCATTGTAGTTTTTTAAATGAAGTTTTCTTTCTTTTTTATCCCCTCTTGTGATGTTTTTATGGGCTCTCTGATCTCTGTGTCCATTCACTGTGCACTTTCTGTGTCTGTATTTAATTTATTTTTATTTCCTCGCTCCCCTTGCAGCTTGCTTGCTGTCTGCTCTCTGCATCCATTTGCTGCATGCTGTTCTGTGTTTTTGCTTGTCTCACTTTTCTGTTGTGTCACTTTGCTGAGTCAGTGCTCCACAATGTTTGCGGGGCTTGTGGCTCTCTGCAGCAAGCAGGTGAATCTGTTTTCACAAGGAGGCCCTAGGACCTCCCATATGGTAGATGGGAGCCCAACTGATTAAGCCACAACCACTTCCTCCTTGTAGTTTTGATCTTCATTTTCCTAATAGTTAGTGATGTTGAGCATCTTTTCATGTGATTTTTCGGCATTTGTATTTCTACTTGGAGAAGTGTCAATTCAAATCGCTTGCCCACTTTTTTTTTTTTTTTTTTTTTTTTTTTTTTTTTTAATTTTTTTATTTTTTATTGACTTTGTAATAATATTACCTTAAAAATATATATGTGAGGTCCCATTCAACCCCACCCCCCCACCCCCCCTCTCCCCCCCCCCAACAACACTCGTTCCCATCATCATGACACATCCATTGGATTTGGTTAAGTACATCTTTGGGCACCTCTGCACCTCATATACATTGGTTCACATCATGGCCCATACTCTCCTCTATTCCATCATGTAGGCCCTGTGAGGATTTACAATGTCCGGTGATTACCTCTGAAGCACCATCCAGGGTAGCTCCATGTCCCGAAGATGCCTCCACCTCTCATCTCTTCCTGCCTTTCCCCATACCCTTTGTCCATTATGTCCACTTTTCCCAATCCAATGCCACCTCTTCTATGTGGACACTGGATTGGTTGTGTCCATTGCACCTTTATGTCAAGAGGAGGCTCAGATTCCACCTGGATGCTGGATGCAATCCTCCCATTTTCAGTTGTAATCACTCTAGGCTCCATGGTGTGGTGGTTGTCCTTCTTCACCTCCATCTTAGCTGAGTGTGGTAAGTCCAATAAATCAGATTGTAGGTGCTGGAGTCTGTTGAGGCTCAGGATCTGGCTATCACATTGTCAGTCCAGAGATTCAAATCCCCTAAATATATCTTAAACCCCAACATTAACTGCACCTCCAGCACATTAGCATGAAAGTCTTATGAAGGGAGATCCCATCTGAGTCCAGATTCATCACACATAAACACCATTTCCAAAGAGGGGCCATCTGCCCTGGTAGTTAACCCCATCAGCCATGACCATAACTCCCATGGGTCCCATCAGCCATGACCATAACTCCCATGGGTGCTTGCCCACTTTTTAAATGAGTTGTTTGTCTTTTCATTTTAGAGATGTAGGATTTTTAAAATATATGCTGGATATTAGGCCCCTGTGAAATATATTGTTACCAAATATTTTCTCCCACGGAGAAGCCTATCTTTTCACTTTCTTGACAAACTCCTTTGATGTGCAAGTTTTAAAATTTGAGGCAGTCTCATTTATCTATTTTTCTTTCATTGCTTGTGCTTTGGTGTAAAGGTGCTGAAACCATTTCCTATTACAAGATCCTATAGATTCTTCCCTACATTTTCTTCTAGGAGCTTTATGGCCTTTGCTCTTATATTTACATATTTGATCCATCTTCAGTTAATTTTTTATACAGTGTGAGATGGTATTCTTCTCTTATCCTTTTCGATATGGATATCCAGTTCTCAAAGCCTCATTTCTTGACAAGGCCATTCTCTCCCAGTAGAATGTGCTCAATGGCCTTGTCAAATATCAGGTGACTGTATATGTGGGGATCTATATCAGAACCCTCAATTCTGTTCCATTAGTCAGAATGTTTGTCCTTGTGCCAATCTCATGAAATTTTTACCACTGTAGTCTTGTAGTACATTTTAAAGTCAGGTAGTTTGATTCTTCCTATTTCAATTTTCTTTTTCAATTTATCTTTGGCTATTTGGGTCCCCTTGCCCTTCCAAATAAATTTCAGAGAAGATTTTAGTATTCAGCACAAAATGCTGTGGTGATTTTTTATTGCAATTGCATTAAATCTGTAAATCAGTTTGGGTAGGATAGACAGCTTAATGTTCAGTCTTCGTATCCATGATCAGGGGACATTCTCCCATATATTTAGGTCTTATTTGATTTACTATAACAGTGTTGTGTAGTTTTCTGCATATAAATCATTTATATCTTTAGTTAACTTTATTCCGAAGTATTTGAGTCTTGTAGTTGCTATTGTAACGGGATTTTTTTCTTGATTTCCACCTCAGATTGATCATTACTGGTGTAAAGAAATGTTACGGATTTATGGACATTGATCTTATAATCTGACACTTTACTGAACTCATTTATAAGCTCTAGAAGTTTTGCTGTAGATTTTTCAGGGCTTTCTATGTATAGGATCATGTCATCTGCAAATAGTCAAATTTTGACTTCTTTCTTTCCAATTTGGATAACTTTAATATTTTTTCTTTTCCAAGTGCTCAAGCAACTACTTCTAATCCAGTGTTATATGAAAGCAGTGAAAGTGGGCATCCTAGTCTTGTTCCCAACTTTAGAGGGTAAGCTTTCAGGATTTTATCACTGAACATGATGTTACCTGTGAGTTTTTCATAGACAACCCTTATCATGTTGAGGAAGTTTCCTTCTATTCCTATCTTTTGCAGTGTTTTTTTCACAAAAGTGTGCTGTATTTAGTCAAATGCTTTTTCTGCATCTACAGAGATGATCTTGTAATTTTTTTCTTTTGAGTCTGTTTATGTGGTGTATTATACTGATTGATTTTCTTATGTTGCACCATCTTTGCATACCAGGAATGATACATACTTGGTCATGGTGCATAATTCATTTGATGTGTTGTTGAATATGATTAGCCAATATTTTCTTTAGGATTTTAGCATCTACATTCATTAGAGATACTGGTCTATAGTTTTCCTTTCTTGTGGCGTCTTTGTTTGGCTTTAGGTTTAGGATGATGTTGGCATCATAGAATGAGTTAGGCAGTGTTCCCTCCACTAGTATTTTTGAGAATGGTTTAAGCAGCATTGGTGTTCTTTCTTTCTGGAATGTTTGGTAGAACTCACCTGTGAAGCTTTCTCATCTTGGGCTCTTCTTAGTTGGAAGGTTTTGATGACTAATACTATCTCATCACATTTTTTTTTTCTTTATTTATTTTTTTAATGTTACATTAAAAAAAATGAGATCCCCATATATCTCCCAACCCCCTCACTCCACTCCTCCACCCATAACAACAACCTCCTCCATCATCATGAGACATTCATTGCATTTGGTGAATACATCTCTGAGCACCACTGCACCTCTTGGTCAATGGAATCTAAGCCCCCTCTTGATAGAGATGTGGAGTGGACACAACCATTCTATTTCATTACTTTTGATTGGTCTGATGAGTTCATCAATTTCTTCTTTTGTTCAAGTAGGCTGCTTTGGTGTTTCTAAGAATTTGTCCATTTCCTCTTAATTATCCATCTTGTTGGCATACAATTTTTCAAAGTATCCTCTTATGATACTTTTTATTTCAGTAAAGTCAGTGGTGACATCCCCTTCCTCCCTTCTTATTTTATGTATTTGCATCTTCTCTTTTTTTTCTTTGTTAGTCTAGCTAACAGTTTGTCAATTTTATTAATCAGAGAACAAACTTTTGGTTCTGTTTATTTTTTCTGGCGCTTTCTAATTTTCTATTTCATTTTGCTGTGCTCTAATCTCTGTTATGTCCTTCTTTCTATGTCCTTTGGGGTTAATTTGTTGTTCTTTTTCTACTTCCTCTGGGTGTGCAATTATGTCTTTGCTTTTAGCTCTTTCTTCTTTTCTCATGTAGGCATTTCTGGCAATGCATCCCCCTCCCCCCGCCACCCCCAGCATTGCTTTTACTGATTCCCATAGATTTTGATATATTGTGTTGTCATTTTCATTCATTTCAAGGTATTTACTGATTTCTTTTGCAATTTCTTCCCAGACCCAGTGATTGTCTAAGAGTGTGTTGTTTCACTTTGATATCTTTGTGCCTAGTCTGCTTCTCATCCTCTTACTGATTTCCAGTTTCATTCCCTTGTGGTCAGAGAAATTACTTTCTATAATTTCATTCTTTCTGAATTCATCAAGAGTTGTTCTGTGGCCTAGTATGTGGTCTATCCAGGAGAATGATCCACATGTGAGAAGAATATATATACTGCTATATTTTGTTTTAATCTTCTATATATGTCTGTTAGCTTCAGATCTTCTATTGTGCTATTCAAGCTCTTTGTTTCTTTCTTGATTCTCTGTCAAGATGTTCTAATGGCAATAATAGTGTATTAAAGCTCCCCAGCATAACTGAAGAGGCATCTATTTTACCACTTAGTTTTTCCAATATTTGCCTCATGTATTTTGAGGCATGCTGCTTGAGTGCATAAATTTTTATGATTGTTATTTCTTCTGGATAGAGTACACCTTTAATTAATACATAGTGCCTTTCTTTGTCTCTTACAATACTTTGCATTTAAAGTCTATTTTCTCTGATGTTAGTATAGCTGCTCCCACCCTATTTTGGTTATTGTTTGCATATAAATTTTTTTCAAACCATTCACTTTCAAACTCCTTGCATCCCTGTGTTTAAGGTGGGTCTCTTGTAGACAGCATATAGATGGGTCCTATTTCCTTATCCATTTTGTCAATCTGCATCTCTTGACTGGTGAATTTAGTCCATTAACATCCAATGTTATTACTGTCAAGGAATGACTTACATTAACCCTGTTTTCTTTAGGTTTATGTATGCCATATGCTGTTTCTATTTCTCTTTTTATTTTTTTTAGTTGTTCTTACACTCTCCTCCAACACTGTTTCTCCTGTTTTTTCCTTTTAGCCTGCACTACTTCCTTTGGTAGTTCATGAAGTACTGGTTTCTTATTGATACACTCTCTTAATTTCTGTTTATCTGTGAATATTTTGAACTCTCCTTCATTTTTGTGTAACAACTTTATGCAATAGAGTATTCTTGGCTGGATTTTTTTTTCTCTTAGCACCTTAACTATGTCATACCACTGCCTTCTTGCCTCTTTGATTTCTGATGCAAACTCAGCACTTAATCTTATCAAGCTTCTCTTTGTATGTAATGGTTCTCTTTTCTCTTACTGCTTTCAGTATTCTCTTTTTGTCTTGAGCATTGGACAATTTGACAAGTATATGTCTTGGAGTTGGCCTGTTAGGATTTATACTGTTTGGGCTGCACTGTGCTTCCTGGATGTGTACATCCATCTCCCTCACTCGAGTTGGCAAGTTTTTAGCCATATTTCCTACAACACCCTTTCTGCCCCTTTCCCTTCTCTTCTTCTCTGTGTTGCCTATAATGTGTATGTTTGCATGTTGTCATTCAAATCCATAAGTTCCTCCCAGATTTTTTTTCATCTTTTTATTTATCTGTTTTACTATCTGTTTCATTTCAGGTGTACTGACTTCCACATCATCGATTTTTTCTTCAAATTTGCTGTTAAGTGCTTCCAGTGTATTTTTGATTTCTTGGATTTTGCCATTCACCACCATCATATTTGTTATCTTTTTATGTATGTCTACAATTTCTCCAGTATGTTCTCCCAGTGTCTTCTTAATAACCTTGATCTCAACTTTCTGTTCAATAAGTTGATTCACAGTATTTATTTGGTCATCTCTGATTAGTTGTTCCATGTTCTGTATATCCTCCTGGTTTTAATTTGTTTGTTGGATTGGACCATGTCTTCTGTTTCTTAGTATGGCTTGTAATTTTTGTTGTGTTTTTTGGGGGGGTATCTGTTTATCTTGATGGGTTAATCAGTTGATTAGCCTCTCTATTCTATGATTATTTTGTTGTTGTTTTTGTATGTGTGGTAAGATTTCACTTTAAAAATTTATCCCTTTTATTCTGTGTCCTAGTTGTTGTCTATTGTTCATTGGAAAAAATTTAGGACCAGAGGAAAGGAAAGAGATAGGAAGAGAAAAAGAATAATAATAATGATAATAGTAAAAGGTAGGAGAGGAAGTGTACAAGACCTAGGAAATTGAAAAATTGACATGAATAATAAGTAGAGAGAAATAAGATTATAAAAGTGGAATAGAAAAAATGAAACAAGGAACAGAATATAGAAAAATATATGAAATGAATTATAAGGCCAGAATTATAAGAAGAGGTGATAAGATAAAAGGAAAGAGAGAAAGAAAACTAAGTAAAGAAGGAAGGAAAACAGAGAAAAAAGAAGAAAAAGAGAAAAAGAAAAGAATATTTGAAGGGAAGGGGGGGGCGGGGGGAACGTGCAGAACCTCCCGGGCCCCTTTGCCACCCTTCCTCTCCGTCTCGCATCTTCCTCCCAGCCAGGGGAGCGTGCTTTCCATTCACCGCACGGATCCCGCAGTGAAGGCGCGCGGCTGCAGAGGCGCCTGCCTGCGTCCAGAGGCGGCGAAATCGCCAGGCGATCGCGAAGAGGGTGACCGGCGGGAAAACTGGATGGGCACAGCTTGGAGCTTGCTACTCCCCATAACTAGAATAAGAAGAAAAAAGTGACAAAGAGAAGATATAACACCTGTGCAAAAATAACAACTAATTAACCTCCAAGAGCAGACAAAGAAGCTAAGGAACTGATTAAATTCGTCAAAATAAAGAGATGACCAGAAAGCAACAAAAATCCACGAACCAAACCAATAATCAGGAAAACATGGCTGAATCCAATCAACAAACCAATAATCACGAAGGGGAGCAAAACTTGGCACAAGCAATGAAAGATCTCAGAACATTTATCACCGACAAATTTGATGCAGTAATGAAAGAGGTTAACAACATGAAGACATCACTTGGAGGGGAAATTGCAGACATACGCAAAAACATAACAGATATGATGGGAATGAACACCACAGTTCAAGAAATCAAAAATACACTTGCAGCAAATATTAGCAGACTAGAAGAGACAGAGCAGAGAATTAGTGATGTGGAAGACAGTACATCAGAAATCAAACAGATAGTAGAAGGGGTCAATAAGAAGATAGAAAAAATCCAATTAGGATTTAGGGACCTGAATGACAATGCAAAACGCTCAAACATACGTATTATAGGCATTCCAGAAGGTGAAGAGAAGGGAAAGGGGTCAGAAAGAGTGTTGCAGGAAATAATGACTGAAAACTTCCCAAATCTACTGAAAGAGACAGATGTACATATCCAAGAAGCACAGCGCACTCCACAAGTCATAAACCCCAACAGGCCCACCCCAAGACATATACTTGTCAAATTATCCAATGCTCAAGACAAAGAGAAGATCCTAAAAGCAGCAAGAGAAAAGAAAACCATCACATACAAGGGAAGCTCAATTAGATTAAGTGCTGATTTCTCTTCTGAAACCATGGAGGCAAGAAGACAGTGGTATGATATAGTCAAGGTACTAAAGGAAAAAAATTTCCAACCAAGAATACTCTATCCAGCTAAACTAGCATTCAAACATGATGGAGAGTTCAAAATATTCGCAGACAAACAGAAACTGAAAGAGTATACCAACAAGAAACCTCCCCTTCAAGAAATTCTAAAGGGAGTTCTGCAGGAAGAAAGGAAAAAACAGGAAAGGCAAAGTTGGAGGAGAGTATAAGACCAACAACAACAACAAAAAAGACAAAAAAAAAATATACAAACAAAATATGACAAACACAAATCCAATCAAAATATGGCTAACACAAATAATTCCTTGATAGTAATAACACTGAATGTCAATGGATTAAACTCACCTATCAAAAGATTCAGACTGGGACACTGGATAAGGAAATATGACCCATCCATATGCTGTCTACAAGAGACACATCTTAGACCCAGAGACGCATGGAGATTGAAAGTGAAAGGCTGGAAAACAATCATACAAGCTAACAATAACCAAAAAAAGGCAGGAGTAGCTATATTAATATCAGACAAAATAGACTTTAAATGTGAAACAATTGTGAGAGACAAAGAAGGATACTACATTTTAGTCAAAGGGAAAATCTGTCAAGAAGATCGAACAATCATAAATATCTATGCCCCTAACAAGGGTGCCTCTAAATACGTCAGGCAAACGCTGGAAAAACTAAGTGAAAGAATAGATACATCTACAATTATAGTGGGGGATTTTAATACACCACTATCAATTCTGGACAGAACATCTCAAAAGAGAATCACCAAAGACACAAAACATCTGAATAGTATATTAGAGGAGCTCGATCTAATAGACATATATAGATCGCTACACCCAAACACAGCAGGATATACATTTTTCTCAAGCGCACATGGATCATTCTCCAAGATAGATCATATGCTAGGCCACAAAGAAAGGCTGAACGAATTCAGAAAGATTGAAATCATACAAAACATTATCTCTGACCACAGTGGAGTCAAGCTGGAGATTTGCAAGGGAAAGAAGCCCAGATTTCACACCACGATTTGGAAATTAAACAACACACTCTTAGAAAAACAGTGGGTCAAAGAGGAAATCTCAAAAGAAATCAATGACTACCTTGAAACAAATGATAATGATAACACAACATACCAAAATTTATGGGATGCAGCAAAAGCAGTACTGAGAGGGAAGTTTATAGCCATAAATTCATATATCAAAAAAGAAGAAAGAGCAAAAATTGAAGAACTAACTGCACATTTGAAGGAATTAGAAAAACAACAACAAAGTAACCCAACAGGAAGAAGAAGGAAGGAAATAACAAAGATAAGAGCAGAACTAAATGAAATAGAAAATAAGAAAGCACTTGAACAGATAAACAAGACCAAGAGCTGGTTTTTTGAGAAGATTAACAAAATTGACAAACCTTTAGCAACACTAACAAAGAAAAAAAGAGAGAAGATGCAAATACACAAAATAAGAAATGAGAAAGGCGATATCACCACTGACCCCACAGAAATAAAGACTATCATAAGAGGATATTTTGAAAAACTATATTCCAACAAAAATGACAATCTAGAGGAAATGGACAAATTCCTAGAAACACATAAACAGCCCATATTGACAAAAGAAGAAATTGATGATCTTAACAAACCAATCACAAGCAGAGAGATAGAATCAGTTATTAAAAATCTCCCAACTAAGAAGAGCCCAGGGCCAGATGGCTTCACAGGTGAATTCTATAAAACATTCCGGAAAGAACTGACACCAATCCTGCTGAAACTATTCCAAACCATCGAAACAGAAAGAACATTACCCAACTCCTTCTATGATGCCAACATTACCCTAGTACCAAAGCCAAACAAAGACATCACAAGAAAGGAAAATTACAGACCAATTTCTCTAATGAACCTAGACGCAAAAATACTTAACAAAATACTTGCTAATCGTATTCAACAACACATTAAACGAATTATACACCACGACCAAGTGGGATTCATCCCAGGTATGCAAGGATGGTTCAACATAAGAAAATCAATCAACGTAATACACCATATAAACAGATTGAAGGAAAAAAATCACATGATTATATCTATTGATGCAGAAAAAGCATTTGACAAAATACAGCACCCTTTCTTGATAAAAACACTCCAAATGATTGGAATACAAGGAAATTTTTTGAACATGATAAAGAGTATATATGAAAAACCTAAAGCCAATATTGTTTACAATGGAGAAATCCTAGACTCCTTCCCTCTAAACTCAGGAACAAGACAAGGATGCCCACTGTCGCCGCTCCTATTTAACATTGTCTTAGAAGTACTTGCTCGAGCACTGAGGCAAGAACCAGAAATAAAAGGCATTCAAATTGGAAAGGAAGAAGTCAAAATTTCATTATTTGCAGATGACATGATCCTATACATAGAAAACCCTGAGAGATCTACAACGAAGATTCTAGAACTCATAAATGAGTTTAGTAAAGTCGCAGGTTATAAGATCAATGCGCAAAAATCAGTAGCATTTCTGTACACCAATAATGAGCAAGATCAGGAGGAAATCAAGAAACAAATACCATTCACAATAGTAAATAAAAAAATCAAATACTTAGGAATAAATTTAACTAAAGAGGTAAAGAACTTATACACTGAGAACTATACAAGATTGTTCAAGGAAATCAAAGAAGACCTAAATAAATGGAAGACTATTCCTTGTTCATGGATAGGAAGACTGAACATTATTAAGATGTCTATCCTACCAAAATTGATCTACACATTCAATGCAATCCCAATAAAAATCAATGCAGCCTTCTTTAAGGAACTAGAAAAACTAACTATGAAATTTATTTGGAAAGGAAAGAGACCCCGAATAGCCAAAGACATACTGAAAAAGAAAAACGAAATTGGAGGAATCACACTACCTGACTTCAAAACATACTATAAAGCTACGGTGGTGAAAACAGCATGGTATTGGCATAAGGAGAGACATATAGACCAATGGAATCGAATTGAAAGCTCTGATATAGAACCTCACATATACAACCACATAATATTCGATAAAACCACCAAACCCTCTCAACTGGGAGAGAGTGGCCTATTCAACAAATGGTGTCTGGAGAACTGGATAGCCATATGTAGAAGAATGAAAGAGGATTACCATCTCACACCTTATACAAAGATCAACTCAAGATGGATCAAAGACCTAAATATAAAAGCCAAGACCATAAAAACCTTAGAAAGCAGTGTAGGGAAACATCTACAGGACCTTGTAATAGGTAATGGATTTATGAATATCTCACCAAAAGCACGAGCAGCAAAAGAACTAATAGATAAATGGGACTTCCTCAAAATTAAAGCCTTCTGCACCTCAAAGGAGTTTGTCAAGAAAGTAAAAAGGGAGCCCACACAGTGGGAGAAAATATTTGGCAATC
Organism: Dasypus novemcinctus; assembly: GCF_030445035.2. NCBI lineage: Eukaryota > Metazoa > Chordata > Mammalia > Cingulata > Dasypodidae > Dasypus > Dasypus novemcinctus. The sequence goes on along the minus strand of NC_080674.1, from coordinate 192,959,446 downwards.
AGATATCTGATAAGAAACTTATAACTTGCATATATAAAGAACTCCTACATCTTGAAAATAAAAAGATAAACAATCCATTTAAAAAATGGGAAAAAGACTTAAACAGACACTTCTCCGAAGAAGAAATACAAATGGCAAGAAAGCACATGAAAAAATGTTCCAAATCTCTAGCTATCAGGGAAATGCAAATCAAAACCACAATGAGATACCATCTTACACCCATAAGATTGGCAGCTATGAAAAAAACAGAAGAATACAAGTGCTGGAGAGGATGTGAAGGAAGGGGAACACTCATCCACTGCTGGTGGGAATGCAGAAGGATCCAACCATTCTGGAGAACAGTATGGCGGTTTCTCAAAAAACTAGCCATAGATTTGCCATATGACCCAGCAATACCACTGCTGGGAATATACCCAGCAGAACTGAAAACAAGAACACAAACCAATATATGTACACCAATGTTCATAGCAGCATTGTTCACTATTGCCAAAAGTTGGAATCAACCCAAATGCCCATCAACAGACGAGTGGATCAATAAAATGTGGTATATACACACAATGGAATACTACTCGGCTGTAAGAACAAACACACTACAAACACATGTGATAACATGGATGAATCTTGAGAACCTTATGTTGAGTGAAGCAACCCAGACATTGAAGGACAAATACTACATGACCTCAATGATATGAAATAAACAAGCTGCCCTAGATAACAAGAGACTGAACGATAGGCTTGTAGGAAATTGGAGGGTGGAGGAAGGATATGAGCCGATGTCTGCAGGGGTGGAATTTAAGACGAGATGGTGGTAAGTATGAACACAAAGAAGAGATAAAAGGGGGGCAAGGGGTTGCCTTTGCTTGGGGCTTTGCGGGTTTGAGGGTGGCTGGGGAGGGACGGGTGGGTAACGTTGCCCAAAAGTGGGGGGAGGGAGGGGTAGCATACGAACCAGGAGAGGGTCAGGTGTTGGTGGAGAGTAAAATGCCGAGAAAATCATATCAAAATATAATAAAGAGGGTTACCTGTTTAGAATGCTCGGAGGGGAGGGTCTGATGCAGGACGGGCTCCTGGGGAATGTCTAAATGCTCATTCTGCCAGAGTGGGTGACACCATGGGGTAGAAACCCAAGTAGTGAGAGTGGGGGTGGACCCACATCCTGGGGAGGACTAATGCCATCCAATAGAGGGAACTGTATCCCTCGAGAGAAAGGGTGGCTCCCAGGGCATTGGGGCAGTTGAGCAAGTTAGGCCCTGAACACTATTCCATCTATCTCTGGAAGTGGCTCCTCAGGAAACGGAGGTTGGCTATCACTGAGGGCACTAAGGTGGAAGGGAAAATGGACGTTAAATGTGTGGAACCAAAGTAAATGGGGGGTAAGAGAGGAGTTTCTTGAGAGTACACAAGGATGGATATAAAACATGTAATATTACACCATAACATATAGGAGATGACGGACTGATAATGTAAACCATAATGTAAAACATAGGATAACTAAAAATGTAAAGAACTGTGTATCCTAAAGTATGCACCATAATGTAAATACAGATGTCACCTTGTTAGAAAGCTAGTGTCTCAGACTCTGTACATCACTTTAAGTAAATATGATATGAGTAGGGCGTAAGAGTATCACTGTGGAAGGGAAAAGGTTTTCTGGTGGATATGTGGGAGTGCTGTATATTATATATATACATTGCTGTGGTCTAGGACTCCTGTGAAGAAAAGCTGAATAATTAGGGGGGGGGGGGGAAAAAAAAGAAAAAAAATAGGATGTGGAATTTTTTCAAGTCAACATTCTTTATCTAAGTTCTTTATCTAACTTTATCCAAGTTCTTTATCTATCCTTTAAACTCATCGCTATATGCCATTCCCTAGTAAGGGACCATGTCATTATATTGGGCTTCAAATTTCGGGGAGTTCTGGATCACAGAGTGTTTCAACAATGGCAATGGAGGGATACTGGTATGGGATACCAATGACAGATGATATATGACTGACAGGGAGCTGTACAGAACATATGTCCAGGGTGCATGGTAATGTTTGGATATACTCATAGTGGCAACAATTAAAAACCACAGTAGGGGGGGTACTGGGTTCCCGGCCAGTGGTGCTCTGTCGTGGTCCCTAGGGGAGCAGCGACAGTCTCCCAGGTACAGTGGTGGGGACCGGGAGGGAGTGAGGGTTCAACAGTGAGCCCCTGATACTAATGACTATGCTTGTGAGCAGATAAACCCAAAATAATAACAAGGCCTAGAGCAACTTTGTGCCTGGGAATTTCCTTCTGTCAGCCTTCATGTTACTCAAATGTGGCCAGTCTCGAAGCCAAACTCAGCATGTAAATGCAATGCCTTCCCCCCAGCGTGGGACATGACACCCGGGGATGAGCCTCCCTGGCAACGAGGGACCACTATCAACTACCAACTGATGATGCAACTGGAAAAGGACCTTATACGGAAGGTTCAATGCCGATCAGCAGAATATCCATGTCTACATAAAATACCATGACTTTAAAATGCTGTTTGACCTAAAGTAAGGGGGAAATGGAAAGGAGAAATGAGTTTATATGGCTACGAGTTTCTAAAAAAGAGTCTGGAGGCTGGCAGAAGGATTGCCCTCATGCACAACTGAGCAGAGTCAGAGAGACAGATAAAGCAGATACAACCCCCAGATATTGGTTCCTTTGAGGGCTAAAGAGACCCATGGGAGTTATGGTCATGGCTGATGGGGTTAACTACCAGGGCAGATGGCCCCTCTTTGGAAATGGTGTTTATGTGTGATGAATCTGGACTCAGATGGGATCTCCCTTCATAAGACTTTCATGCTAATGTGCTGGAGGTGCAGTTAATGTTGGGGTTTAAGATATATTTAGGGGATTTGAATCTCTGGACTGACAATGTGATAGCCAGATCCTGAGCCTCAACAGACTCCAGCACCTACAATCTGATTTATTGGACTTACCACACTCAGCTAAGATGGAGGTGAAGAAGGACAACCACCACACCATGGAGCCTAGAGTGATTACAACTGAAAATGGGAGGATTGCATCCAGCATCCAGGTGGAATCTGAGCCTCCTCTTGACATAAAGGTGCAATGGACACAACCAATCCAGTGTCCACATAGAAGAGGTGGCATTGGATTGGGAAAAGTGGACATAATGGACAAAGGGTATGGGGAAAGGCAGGAAGAGATGAGAGGTGGAGGCGTCTTCGGGACATGGAGCTGCCCTGGATGGTGCTTCACCGGACATTGTAAATCCTCACAGGGCCTACACGATGGAATAGAGGAGAGTATGGGCCATGATGTGAACCAATGTATATGAGGTGCAGAGGTGCCCAAAGATGTACTTACCAAATCCAATGGATGTGTCATGATGATGGGAACGAGTGTTGTTGGGGGGGGGGAGAGGGGGGGTGGGGGGGTGGGGTTGAATGGGACCTCACATATATATTTTTAATGTAATATTATTACAAAGTCAATAAAAAATAAAAAAATAAAAAAAAAAAAAATAAATAAAAAAAAAATAAACTGCAAAAAAAAAAAAAAAAAAAAAAAAAAAAAAAAAAAAAAAGAATATTTGAAGACCGAACGGAAAGAGGTGGAATGAAAGAACAACAGAAAACAGAAGATACAAAGATGAAGGTAAGAAAAGAAATAGCATAGGTAGAAAAAATTGTAAAGAAAAGAAAAGGAAAAAAAAAACAGAAACAAAGTAGGGGAAAAACAACAAACAAGACACAAGACAGCATCATCTCATTTTAAAATGGAGAAAGAAGAAAATATATCAAAACCTAAATATAAACATGGAAAACAGCCTTGACTTTTAGACCCATAAGGATATTCCAGGGTGCTGGTATTTATCAGTCATCCTGTAGCCTGTCCTCTGCAGGTTTTGAACTGGGTTTTAGTGAATAAATTAGGCAAAATAAAAAAGGAACCTTAAAAATAATAGAAGATCCAAGAAAAACTAATACAAAGAGAATGTCTGTGTTCCCTGTCATAAAATTTCAGCTGGATGCTTGATAACCCTGTGGGTCACTTTTCTGAGAAGAATGTGGGATTGAACCAGGGACCTTGGATATGCTAGGCAGGAATTCTTCTACTGAGCTAATCTGTCCCCTTAGGTAAATTAGCCTTTTGGAAGGCCATCTGCACCTTTTCTCTCAGGCAGGTTAGAGTCCCTGTAGTCTGCTGGAGTCCTGCTAATCGGTTGCCTGTCTCTGCCTCCTCTCTGATGTCATTCCTCTCTTTACCTAGGTGGCTGGGCATGACAGTCTGCCTGAGGAGATGCCACTTCCTCTCTCTGATGAGCCAGGGTCCCTTCCAATATTCAAGAGTTTAGTGCAGCTAGCTAAACTCATCAGAGAGAAACCACTGTCCACCTTCCCAGATCCTTCTTCCTCCCAAGGAATCTGCCTTCAGTCTCCATTCAGAGAAGGGAGCTAGTGGCCCCACCTAGGCTATCCATCATGAGGTCTGTGTATATGTGTGGCTTCCAGTCACAGGGGTACGACCCAGGTTTTCCCCTGGCTTCCCTATCTGTCCAGTACCCTACTAGATTACTCAGAGCACCTTCCCCTTCAATATACATACAAAGTAGCTGGCAGGGAGAATGACACCCATTCTCCTCTCAGTTCAATACAATTCACCAGTTTTACCCTCACTTAATATCTCAGTGGTGGAGGAGATGAACCCTTCCCAGTGGCCAGGAGGTCTAATAACTCACAGCCCTTGTTTTGGCTTCTTCATCTCTCCATCCCTCATTCTCCTGGGAGCCATAAAGCAGTGTCCAAGTCGGCTGTACTTCAAAGGCAGCCTCTTATTCCTTCTCCATTGTTTTAGTGAGACGTGATCCCTATCTGCCTACCCTTTGGCCACATTCCCACAATTCCCTAGGACAACTTTCCACAAAGATGTCTCTTTCCATCTCTGGTCTCACCAGAGCCAAGATTCAAAGCAGGCTCACTGATCAAGCTCACCAAAGAGAAGCCACTCTCCACCCTCTGCTACAAACTTCCTTCGCCCGGGGAAGTAGACATACATTACCTTCTCATTTAGAAACAGTGAGCCACAGGCCTTACCCAGTCTGTTTGCCTTAAGGATGTGGAATTGATGCCATTCTCTACTGTTGGAGTGGGTAACTCATGATTTTCATTTCAATCTCCTCATCTCCCTGTCCCTTTCCCTCCTAGACAATGTGCAGCACTTTCCTAATCTGCAGATCCTTGAATTAGCATTCTGGGGCAGATTTTTACCCTCCCTATACTGTTTTTTATTGGGGGGGGGGGAGGTAAGCCATGCCACAATATGACAATGTCATTATGGCAGTCTGAGATTATTCATGAATTCCAAATTGAAAGATTATGTTTGTAAACTGGTCTGTTCCTTTGGACATGATCTCCTTTGTTTGTATTATATTCAGCTGAGAAGACTTTGCTTAAATTATGTTAAGATTAGGGCTTTGATTCAACCATGTCTGTAGGGTATAACTCTTTAAATCCCAGACCCCCCATGGGCTATATGAAGAGACACTCACACAAGAATACACATTAGAAGAAGGAATAGGAAGAAAGAGTTCCACAGTCATGGAAGAAGAGAGACTTGGTCATTTCTGGCCTGCCATGTGAAGAAAGGAGAAGGCTCAAACAGCTAAAACCCTGGGGAAAGCTAAGCCAATTGCCTGATAGTTTACAGCTGGATATAAGAGCCCTGAGCTAGTGAGAAGGCCCAAAAAGAAATGAGCCCTCCAGCCTACAGCTGAGATCAGAAGAAGCTGGGCTAATGGAGCCTCAAAGGAAGAGAAAGTCTGAACCATCACAGAGATTGGTAACCATCTTGCTTCAACACAAGGGAACGGACATCAGTGAGAAAATGCTTCTTCTGGTACCTTGAATTGGACTCTTCAGGGATTTGTAACTGTTAGCTTTTAACCCAGATAAATACCTGGTATAAAAGCCAACAGATTTCTGGTACTTTGCATTAGCACCCCTTTGACTGACTAATATGGTCTTTTTCTCAGATTTCTTAAATATTTATTCTCATAATATATATTCTAAAAAATTTTACAAACATATTTCCAATTATTTCATTTTAGTGAGATATGTAATATTTGCATTTTTGTGTCTAGCTTATTTCACTCAACATGCTGATAGGAAAGTTAATACATATTGTCACATGTATCAGAATTTCATTCTTTTTATGCTTGAATAATATCCCATTGTGTGTATGTGAGTGTGTGTATGTGTGTGTGTGTGTGTGTATATATACCATATTTTGCTCATTCGTTGGTTGATGGGCACTTAGGTTGTGTTCACCTTTTGGCTTTTGTGAATAATGTCGCCATGAATATTGTTAACAAATAACAGTTTCAGTCCCATCATGTAATTCTTTTGAGAATATACCTAGAAGTGTTTTCTGCTAAATAAAATGCTATGCCAATGCTTTGATGCTTTGATATCTATCTATCTATCTATCTATCTATCTATCTATCTATCTGATGACTTCATTAACTCAAGCATAAGAAAGCAATACACATTCATTTATTTATTTTATTAAACTTCTGTTAATAATTGAGAAAACATAAAATAAGCAAAGGATCATCTATAAACAGGGGTCAAATTGCTGTATCACTATCATTTCATGATATACATTCATATAGATACAAGCTCACCAAACTGGAGGACACACCAACATCTGACCCATGTCCATCGAGAGCACCAATTGGATGCAATATAAATACATATACATATACATACATACATACATATATATATATATATAGTTTGTTTAATAAGTTTATACGGACATTTTGAGTGAGAAATAAGACTAAATCAAAAGATTAAATCAATATTACAGAGTCACAAAATGACAGAAAAATGGAACAGTCTTACATACAACTCACCAAGCCAGAGGACACACCAATACCTAGCTCATGACTGGGAAGTCCCAGATCATCAGCTGATATCAAAGTTCCGATTGGAAATAACACCTGGGTAGAGCACCACCTCCCAGGGTGGGACTACAGCTGGCCTGATCAGGGACTATTCCTTTTACTGAGTTCATAATCAAGGAACTCAAAATTATAGATGCCTACTTGTGGGTACTCTGTCAACCAACGAGGAAGTGGCCAAACCTCCTCAGAAAGGAGGACAACACTTCCTGGGCAGTACATTCCAAGGTTTATGTGTCAGTCTCTGAGAAAGTGGCCAGCTTTCTCAGATAGGAACTCAATACTCCCCAGCATGCACCCTATCTGTTCTTATTTGTTACAAAACATCCCCCAATATGCCCAATGTTCTAGTTCTCATCATTCTTCATCCTGTCTTCCATGGCAGGGGCAGCAAATACACCAAACACTTGCCTCTGTCCTGACCCCTACTCTGACTGATAAATGCTGTCAACGTGGGTCTTGGAGGCTCTTTCTTCTTTTTGAATGAAAGTTTTAGGGCTGTAAATTTCCACCTCTGCATTGCCTTTACTGTGTCCCATAAGTTTTTATATGCTGTGTTCTTGGTTTCTTTCATCCCAAGATATTTACTGATTTTCCTTGCAATATTTTCTTTCATACAATGATTATTTTTTTCTTTTAATTAATGTATTGAAACATATCACCCACACACAAACATACATAAAGAATAAGTGTGTAGTTATAGTTGTGAACTTACAAAACAAACATACATAACATCATATAGGACTCTCATAACTCACCCTACCACCAACACCTTACATTGTTGTTAAAACTTTATAACGACTGATTAAAAAGCACTGTCAAAATATTACTACTAATCAAAGTATTTTCCCCCAACCCTCCCTATTATTATCTTTATGTCATTTATATATGAACATTTATATATAAGCCATCAAGTATATAGTAAAAGTTGTGAACCCACAAAGCAAACATGCATAATATCATACAGGGGTCCCATCCATCAGCACTCCATCAACATCTTGCATTGTCATGAGATGTTTTTTACAAATTATGAAAGAACATTGTCAAAATCTTACTACTAATTACAGTCCTTATCTTACATTTGGTATGTTTTTCCCCCAAAACAACTTACTTTTTTAAATATATATTTTTATGACAGAAGTTGTAAACTTATAAAACAATCATGCACTTGTGCAGAATTCCCAAGCAACATCCCCCTATCAAATGCTAGAAGCAGGCAATGATTATTTAAAGAGTGTATTGTTTAACTTCCACATATTTGTGGATTTTCTAGTTCTCTGCTTGTTATTGATTTCCACCTATATTCCATTATGGTCAGAGAAATATCTTTGTAAAATTTCAAACTTTTGAAATTTTGAGACTTGCTTAGTGGTCAAAAATTTGTCTATCCAGGAGAATGATCCATGTGCACTTGAGAAGTATGTATAGCCTTCTGTTTTGAGCCACAAAGTTCTATATATTTCTGTTAGGTCTAGATCATTTTTCGTATTATTTAAGTTCTCTGTTTCCTTATTGATCTTCTGTCTAGATGTTCTATCTATTGATGAGAGTGGTGTATTAAAGTCTCCAAATATTGTCATGGAGGTGTCTATTTCTCCCTTCAGGTTTGCCAGTATTTGCCACATGTATTTTTGGGCAGTGTTGCTAGGTGATTAGGTGCATAAATATTTATTTATATTTACTAATATTTATTCACTACCTTAAATATATCATACCACTACCTTCTTGCCTCCATGGTTTCTAATGAGAAACCATCACTTAAGTTTTATTGAAGATCCCTCATATGCAACATATCACTTTTCTCTTGTTGCTTTCAGAATTGTCTCCTTAAAATCTTTGGTGTTGGACATTCTGATTAATATGTTTCTCAGAGTACATCTATTAGTATTTATTCTGTATGGAGTACATTACACTTCTTGGACTTGTATACTTATGTCATCATAAGAAATGGGAAATTTTGGGTCATTATTTCCTCAGATATTCTTTCTGTCCCCTTTCCCATCTCTTCTCCTTCTGGTACACCCATGATCTATTTATTTGTGTGCTTCCTGCTGTCACTCATATCCCTGAGACTGTTCATTTCTCTCTATTTGTTTATATATCTCTTCTTTTGACTGTATGATTTTATTTTCCTTGTCTTCTAGTTCACTGATTCTCTCTTATGCCTTTTCATATCTGCTCTCTGACTCTGTTGGTTATACTTTAAATCATTTTTATAGATACATATTAATAAACAATACAATTTATTCAAAGTGTACAATCAATGGTATTTGGTTTAATCACATAGTTGTGCATTCATAACTTCAATCATTAAACCTTTATCATTATTTCAATAATAATAACAAACAAATGGGAAGTGGCTGTGGCTCAATCAGATGAGCTCCCACCTACCATATGGGAGGCCATCAGTTCATGTCCCAGGGTCTCCATGTGAAGGCAGGCTTGCTTGTATGCCATGGAGTACCACCCGGCCCACAGACGCTGTGGAGGCCAACTCAGCAAGGTGATGTAACAAAAAGAAGGGAGACAAACGAGAACACAGAAGAGCCTACAGCAAATGGACACAGAGAGCAGACAGCAAGCAAGCCACAAGGGGGGATGGGAAATAAATAAATACAGTCACAGAAGAAAGTACAGTGAATGTGCACAGAGAGCAGACAACACAAAAAAAGCCACAAGGGGGGGTTAAAACAAACAAACAAACAAAGAAGAAAATTCCTCACCTTGCAATCTCTCTGTTTCCCCTGCTGTACATAGCTGCTATTTCTGACTATGCTTGCACGATTTTTTATTTGTTTACTAAATAGTTTTATTGTGATATATTTACATACCATATGATTTATCCAAAGTGTATAATGAATGTCTTTTTTTTTTAGCTGTTAAAAATTCCTTTGTATACATGGAATGAAGTACATCAGGGCATACATATAAGGCACATAAATGTTTTCAAATGTTCTTGGGGCATTGTCACAGTGGGCGAAGATTCACACAATAACCAAAAAATATATAGAATTCCCATCTTGGGAGCTCTGCCACATTCTCTAATAGAACAGCAACAATCCCCCAAGTACAGAGCAATGACTAGTGAAGAAGGAAGGTCCATGATAGGCCCTCGATATTGACAATTATGCTTATGAGCCTTTGCTCTTAAAATTGCAACTTAGCCTAGTGCTGCAGGGTGCCTAAGAGTTACCTCCTGAGAGCTTCCATGTTGCTCAAATGTGGCCTCTCTCTAAGCCGTACTCAACATATAAATACATTATCTTCCCCCCAGTGTGGAATATGACTCTCATGGATACACCTCCCTGGCACTTAGGGATTACTACAAAGCACTAAGGAGCAATGCAACTGGAAAAGACTTTGAATAAAAGGGGGAAAAGGGAAAGACAACTGAGCTTGTATGGCTAAGAGACTTTAAAGTGAGTTGGGGGGAAGTGGACTTGGCCCAGAGGTTAAGGCATCCATCTACCACATGGGAGGTCTGTGGTTCAAACCCCGGGTCTCCTTGACCCATGTGCAGATAGCCCACGTGCAGTGCTGATGTGTGCAAGGAGTGCCGTGCCAGGCAGGGGTGTCCCCTGCATAGGGGAGCCCCATGCGCAAGGAGTGCACTCCATAAGGAGAGCCGCCCAGCATTAAAGAAAGTTCAGCCTGCCCAGGAATGGCACCACACATATGGAGAGCTGACACAACAAGATGATGCAACAAAAAGAAACACAGGTTCCTGTGCCGCTGACAACAACAGAAGCGGACAAAGAACACACAGCAAATAGACACAGAGAACAGACAACTGGGGCGGGGGGATGGGAGAGAAATAAATAAAGCTTTAAAAAAAAAAAAGTGAGTTGGGAGGTCATCCAAGAGTTAATACTTATGTATGTCTCAGCAGGATCTCATAGACTGCCAAAATAGTACCTCAAATAGTGTGGCTCCTGAAGACTCTGGAGATACCCAGGTCCAATGGTCATGGCAGATAGCTCTGGAGTTTGGTGCATCACCAGCAGGCCCTACTTTGGAGTTTGTGCTCCTGAGTGTGACAGAGTTGGACTCATGTGACTTCTCTCCAAGTGCCTCTTCTGTCCCTTCTATTTGAGCCTATAGTTAGTGCTGGAGTTGGTAGGTGTACATCCAAGAGACTTGAAACTTTGTGCTCTCCATGTGTACCAGCTAGGAACTGAGCCTCAGTGGAGTTGCAACAGATAAACTTCAGTTCTTTGGACTCATCCAGTACAACTAACAAGGAAGTGAGGATGTGCAGCCACCATACCAAGGAACTGAGTATAGAGCTACAAGCAAGAGAGTCCCATCCTTTAGCCATATGGGATCATTGCTCCCTCTCAATTAGAGGTGGCATGGGCATCATCATCCAGAATCCACAGGATATGGGGAATAAAATATGGACTAGAGGGATTTACTGGTATTCTAGTATAGATTTACTGTGATTCTATCAATGGAAGAAATTATATCATTGATGTGGAGACAGTGGCCCCTTGAGTTGCTGAAGGCAGGGAGAGGAAAAAAGAGATATAATATAGGAGCATTTTTCAGACTTGGAATTGTCCTGAATGCCATTGCAATGACAAATGCAGGACATTATATATCCTGCCATAACTCACTGAATGGACTAGGAGAGAGTATAAACTACAATATAAACTACAATCTATGCTTAGTGGCAATGCTTCAAATTGTTCATCAATTGCAGTGAATGTACCAGACTAATGAAAGAAGTTGTTAACGTGGGGAAGTGTGGGAGGTGTGGGGAGTGGGGCATATGGGAATTCCTTATATTTTTTTGTGTAACATTTTGTGTAATCTAAGTATCTTTTAAATATACATATTTTTTAAAAGTCCTTTGTTGTAAAATTGTAAAATAAAGAGAAAACTAGATTGAAAGAAATTACAAATTTTAAATGAGAGTGTAACACCAGGTTAGATTTAACATAATCAGTTATCAAAAATAGATAACATGGAGGAGGCAGGGCAAGATGGCATCTGAGTGAGTGCACCTCACAATCTCTCCTACAAAGAAGCAGGTGAGTAGGGTTGGAATCTTGCCGGAGTGGGTTGTTTCGGGGGCTTGCAAGACAGGAGATGTATGGACATCAATTTGAAGAGACTGTGACAGAAGTAGTGTATGCAAAAGGTAGAATTGTAAGTTTCTAGCACAGAGGTCAGAATTTGTGGGGAGATGTAACCCTTCCCCCTAGGGCTGGAGGCTGCAGTGTTCCCTAAAAACTGCTGGCTATGTGGCAGCATTCCCAAGCCCTGTGATTCCCCGATATGTGGTCCCCAGGTCTGTGTTCCCAAAGCTCCTGTAGACCATGTCCCACAGACCCACATAACCTGAGTCTGAAATATCCCAGACTTCCTTTTCCCAAATCCAGCACTCCCTGAGGTCCATGATTACCCTAGCCCTCTGGTTTTGGACTGACTCTGAGTGGGAGGGATTTGGTCAGAGGTGCAGAAGGGCCAAATGAGTGCAGATTCAATTTTCTAGTCCCCCCCCCCCCTTTATTTCTTTTTCTTTTTTGTTTTTGTTTTGTTGGGGTTTTTTTTCTTTTTTTTTTTTCTTTTTTTCTTTTTTTTTTTTTGCACTAGGAGGAGCATACCAAGTGGCTTTGGGAGAGCCTGGGAAGAAAGGAGTGGTGAATCTGCTGAGAAAGCAAAATTTACCTAAACACCCTGGGATAGGAAACTTGGTCTGGGAGAAGGTGGAGTCAGAAAATCAACTAGCCATCCTGTAGCACATCTAAGGAAGAGGGACTGTAGGAGGTGCTTTCCAAGCTTCCAATAGCATACTTGGGATTCCTGGTGAAGTGTGGGCACTCTCTCTCTGGAAATTAAGAGTCATTTTTCCCTGTGCTGAGCTGGTTCAACAAGGACCCACTTGAATTTCCTACCAGACCCCTCATGCAGCTTTCCTGCTGCCCTGGGAGAGAGGGAAGTGAGAAAGGATGAAAGGGGGAAATTAAGATTCCTAAGAGTTTTATTTAACTGCAAAGAGAATTCCTTGCTTGAAACTTTGTCTGGTCTTTTTTGTTGGTTTGTCTTCATGTTTTTCCTCCCTTTTTATCCACCCAAGGCCCTTTTTTCTTTCTTTCTTTTTCTCTTTTTCTTTTTCTTGCTTGCTTCCACCACCCCTTGTCCCCTTTTCTTTTCTTTCTTTTTTCTTTTTTTTTTAATATTAGGTGCTGCAGTGAGCACTTCATATTTGTTGTTTCCTCATCCTCCATTTCCTCTTTTCTGTGTATATTGATTTTGGCCACCAACACTATCCCATTTCCTCTACATCTTTCTATCCTCCATCATTTATTATTTCTCTTACATTACACCTTTCTTTGTTTGGCCTCCAATTTTTCTGACTTTTCATTTCTAATACATTTGTTCTGCTTTCTGTCTTTTATTCACTCTTTATATTATTGTCCTTTCTTATCTCTTTCCCTCTCTCTTAAATACACTGGACTTTTAATTAATACTATATTCCTCCTCATATTCGGTTTACTATCTCCTTATAGGTACTCTACTTTTCTTACCGTTATAACTCTTCATAGCTTACATGAGTCTAATATCAATTCTCCTAGATCTCACATGGTTCCTCTGTTAATATTTACTATCAATACTACTATTATTCATTTTCTTTTCTTACTCCTTTTGCTTTCACTGGCCCTAATATTTTCCTTCAAACTTAGACAAAAACATGGAAATAGTATAATAAGAAAAAAATAACAAAGAGAAAACTTAACAGGCACACAAAAACAACAACTAATTAAACCTCAAGAGTAGACAAAGAAGCTAAGCAACTGATTAAACTCAAGATAAAATGATGACCAGACAGCAACAAAAAACTACAAACCAAACCAATGATCAGGAAAACAGGACCCAATCCAATGAACAAACTAAAAACCAGGAAGAGGAGCAGAACATCAAACAAGTTATTAAAGCTCTCAAAACATACATTAGGGACCAATTTGATGAAGTGAAGGAAGAGATTAAGAATATGAAGAAAACACTTGGAAAGAATGCAGAAGAAATTGCAATCATACCCAAAAAAGATAACAGATATGATGGTAATGAACATCACAATTCAAGAATCAAAAATACACTCTCAGCAAAGAACAACAGATTCGAAGAGGCAGAGGAAAGAATCAGTGATGTGGAAGACAGTATATCTGAAATCAAACAGATAGTAGAACTGATTAATAAAAAGATAGAATAAATCCAGCAGTGACATAGGGACCTGAATGACAATGCAAAATGCACAAACATACACATTATAGGCATCCCAGAAGGAGAAGAGAAGGTAAAGGGAACAGAAAGGGTATTGGAAGAAATAATGGCAGAAAACTTCCCAAACCTATTGAGGGAGATGGAGGCACATGTCCAAGAAGCACAATGCACCCCAAGCAGCATAAATCCCAACAGGCCTACCCCAAGACATATACTTGTCAAATTATCCAATGCTCAAGACAAAGAGAAAATACTAAAAGCAGCAAGAGAAAAGAGAACCATCACATACAAAGTAGGCTCCATAAAAATTAAGTGCTGATTTCTCATCTGAAACCATGGAGGCAAGAAGGGAGTGGTATGACATAGTCAAGGTACTAAAAGAAAAAAAATTTCCAACCAAGAATACTTACTCTACCAGCTAAGCTGGCATTGAAAAATGATGAAGAGTTCAAAATATTCACAGATAAACAGATATTGAAAGAGTATGCCAACAAGAACCCAGCCCTTCAAGAAATACTAAAGGGAGTTTTGTAGGAACAAAGAAAAAAACAAGAGAGACAGCACTGGAGGATAATGTAAGAGCAACAAAAAGGACAAAAAGAGAAAAAGAAATCAAACAAAATATGACAAACACAAATACAAAGAAAATATGGCTAATACAAGTAATTCCTTGAAAGTAATAACACTGAATGTCAATGGATTAAACTCACCTGGCAAAAGACTCAGACTGGAAGATTGGATAAGGAAATATAACCCATCTATATGCTGTCTACAAGAAACACATCTTAGACCCAGGAATTCAAGGGGGTTGAAAGTGAAGAGCTGGAAAACAATCTGACAAGTAAGCAATAACCAAAAAAGGGCAGGAGTAGCTATATTGCTAAAAGACAAAACAGACTTTAAATACAAAACAATTTTGAGAAACAAAGACGGACACTACCTATTAGTGAAAAGGATAATCTTTCAAGAAGAAAAAACA